>NC_137085.1:14020298-14620298 GCF_951640355.1 Cnephaeus nilssonii
TCCAAACATATTGACAAAAGCAAAACGCAAAACTCTTCATAAAAGGTATTTGCTGAACACTGTCATTCAGCTACCATCTTCATGATCTTTACTATTCATAGACCATTTATATGATTATTTTACTTAACTTTATTTCTTAAATATGTTTTTATTGATTTTTAGAGAGAGAAAGGAAGAAGGAAAGAGGAATAGAAACATCAATGATGAGAGAGAATCATTGATTGGCTGTCTCCTGCATGCCCTCTACTGGGAATTGAGCCAGAAACCTGGGCATGTGCCCTGACCTAGAATGGAACCAGGACCTCCTGGTTCGTAGGTCAATGCTCAACCACTGAGCCACATCAGTCTGGCTTAACTTGGTTTTCTTAAATCAATGTTTTTAGTTAAATAAACACATGTTACAGGGGGACTTTACATTACCATAAGTAAATGGAAAGCCAGAAGTACGTGTTTTAAATAGAAGACAATGAAAAAATCACAGCAAAAACAACAACAGTAATAATAATAATGAAAACATATCACCGTTAATTAAATTCTAACAGGATATTGTTGCTAATCAGAGGCTCTGTGCCTGGAGCCTGCTCTTACTTCGTTATAAATAAAGGATGGAAGTGGGGAGATTAGCACATGTTAGAAGTGTTAAAGATATTAGCACCCAATGAAGATTTTTTTCCCCTTGACATTTAAAGATAATTGAACAGGAAATGACTTTCTCACAATATGATTCAGTGTTTTCTGTGTCCTGTTCCATCTAAATCACCTCTTGGACCATCAACAGTGCAGGTCTCACACTTCGGAAAATGCTGGGCTAAAATGAAACCTCTGTTATTTAGGTCTCTGACGCTTATATTTCTGATCAGAGAAACTGAAAGAAATCTCTGTGAGCATCCAAACAAAATAATATGGTGGCAAAAGTACAGATTATGGATCCAGCAGCCTGGCGTGCATCCCTCCCTTGCCACTTAATAACTGTAAGAAAAGTAAATTAACTGTTTGGAAAGTCAGTTTCCTTATCTGGGAAAGGGTGATAATGATAGAACTTGTCTCGAGAGGTTGTTGGAAAGTTACTTAAGAAAACATGTAATAAAAATAAAAAACACTTACTGAGCACACAGTAAGTGCCAAGCTTTACCTATATGATATTCTGAATCCTTGCAACAGCCTATAAGAATAACTATTATTAATCTCATTTTACACTTGAAAAAACTGACGTATAGGAAAGCTAATAATTCTTCAAAGCTAGTAAGGAACCAAAAAGGATTTCAAGCCCAGGTTTTCTTGTCTCCAGTTCCCATCTTCTTAGCAGTATGCTTTAGACATGCAGATGTGATGGATAGAGGGAAAGAGGCTATCTCAGATGGATGGGACACTGTGAGCAAAAATTACAGAATCATCAGTTGGTTATTGTATTAGCTAGCTACTGCTACAAAATGCTGCATAACAAACCACCCAAAACTCAACACTTAAAACAACAAGCTTTTATAGTGTTTGTATTCATACTCCAGACATTGTTTGGTGCCTGTCTCCTCCACATGTGCCTCCATTCTCCCTAAATTAGCAGCCACTTGGGCCTCTTCTTCTCATCGTGGTTCATAGAACCTCAAGAGAAGAAGCCAAATGGCACATGCACACTTAAAACCTTTGACTATGTCACATCCCTCCCTCCTCACCTTCTACTGGCCACAGCAAAGCACACAGCTAATGGAGCAGGACATTATCCTCTACCCCAGGGGGAAAGGGAGAGGAATGGCTATTTGCCAGAAAATATTCCAATCTATCACCATTATGGTGAAGAATCTACTGGGGAGGGGAGGGCAGTAATGAGAATGAGCACTAAGAAGAACAGTTAGAGTCTCATTATGGAGTACCCTCGGTGCCACACAGAGTGAGTGTGACTCTGTAAGCTCCTGGAGTTATTTATTTATTTATTCATTTATATTAATTGAATTTATTAGGGTGGCCTGGGTGACCTTTTGCCCTCTTTAAAGGGAAGAAAAATCACAGGTACCAGGTAAAACCCTATAATGTGTCACACACAGAGCTAAAGTCTCAACCTGCATTTCATCTTTTGATCCTATTACAGATTTATCCCATTTATGAGAGGAAAGAGAGGCTGAAACAAGTAAACAATTTTCCCAACTTTATAGAAATGATAAATGGCTGAGTTTGGATTTTAAACTACTTATAGTTGATGTCCTTCACACACACACACACACACACACACACACACGCTATTTCTTTGGCAGACACAGTCTAATTCATCCCTCTTACCAGAAAGCCCTGTTCCTCTCTAACCAATCCACGTGGGCGGACAGAACAATCTTAGGACATAGTAAAAAACGGAGCTGCCAGGAAAGTGTCACGGGACAAACAGAGCTTTTCCATCCATCTCCAGAGAGTCATTCCCTGGAGAGCCAGGAGTCTCTTCTGAAGAGAGGGGCCCTGGGCGGTATGCAAACTTCTGAGCTCAGAGCAGCCTAGGCTAATATATCATTTGTGAGACAACAGCCGGCGGTATCAAGTTACTCCAGGGCCAATTTTGCCATCTCTGGATAAAAAATTGTGCTCTGCACTGCAGGCTGAACAATTTGCTGCTTTAAAGTGCTCAGGCTTCTTGTGTTACCCTTTGTTCCCGAAGCCCTATGGCAGGCTGCTGCCTGGAAAGATAATGGGACCCACTCCCACTTCTCAGGAGATGCTCCTATGCCTGCCTGCTTCAGAGAATTGGGAAGAAGCACCACCTGCCTGCAGAGCAGTTGGAAATTCATGGCTGACTCTTCCAACCAGGGTCCTACCTTCTCCTACCGTCAGCTCAGTGAGGTCATTTTAGTACCCCTGGGTTTCCAAGGAGGAAACTGAGGTTCCAGAGTGTAAGAGAGTAGCTCCGGGTTCTGCAACTGACAACCAGCAGACCTGGATTTGAAATCTGAGCTCTGAAACGAAGTCAGGGACTTGTTTGTGAGGACTAGCCACAGGGCATCGCAGTGCCTGAGTTGCATCGCAGTGGGGCCAGCCTTTGGAGATAAACGTTGCTCTTTCCTAGTGATGCTCCATAAAAATACAAACTGTCTGTGAAAGCATTTGACGAGACCTTGGTATACAGGAGTTGATCATTGAATAACATGGAAGGAATAGCCTTAGAGGCACGTCTGGCCCATTGCTTCATTTTATAACGGGAAGAACTGAGGTCCCCAAGCCATGCAGGTAAGTCGGTAGTAGAAACTCAAACCTGTGTTTTCATAACAGCCTACTATCCTCTCTACAGAGCACATCTGAAGCAAACAGTGGTGGTGCGGTGACATGGGCATGTAGAGCACAAGCAAGGGGCGTGGTCACTGGCGGGAGGTGGGGCTGTTCCCACTGCAGTGGAGGGAAGTTAAGAAGGGAGCAAGTACAGGTAGGGCTCCCACGTGAGTTGGTAGAAACCTGCCTGGATGCCACCTCTGATTCTGAAGATAAAAGCAATTGACTTCTGAGTTGCTCACGTGATTGGTCCATGCTGGGTGGATGCAAGCCTCAGGCCAGACCCTGAGCCATCAGGTGAGAGCAGGGGCAGGGCATGGAGATCAGAGCAAGAGAGGGCCAGATCAGGTTCAGCTAGGTGGGCACGCACGCACGCTGGGGCGGAGGAAGCAAGGCACGACGCTGTTCAAGTGATTAATTCCTTGTCTCCATTACTCTCAATGAGCTGAGCAAATCCCTCACTGGGCCTGTCACACTGACGCTCCGCATGCAAATTGTTCCTAATGAGCAGGGCACAGGGCTGGTCCCCTGGTTTGTAAATCCATTCATTTCACAACACATTGTCTTGGTCACATATTTCTGTGACGAGATCCATTGGCAGAGGAGCTGTTAAAATGAAACATGGGCCGTTCAGCACTGTTTCAGGAATGCGCTGTCTCATTCGCAGAGCAGCACGGTGCGTGCGGAGGACTCGAGATTAGATACCTGGGTTCATGTCCTGACTCTGACAAGTCCCCCTTCTCTGAGCGTCTACTTTTCCAGGCACAAACGCGGTGTCTGGGCTAGACTGCTGTTTCCAAAGTGTTTGCTGACATATTCATGGTTTGCAAGATAAATTTTAAAAGGATTCCATGATAAAAATTGTATATTTGAGAATTGTTGGCGAAATATCAAAGAAATATGGGGTTGAGAAGTTTAACAAGGTTTATTTGTTTGTTTTTACCATGGGCAACTCAGAACCATTAATATGTTAACTTGCACCGTATTTGATGTGACAAGCATTTTTTAAGAACAAAGTATTTATCAAATCTTCTGGGCACTACTAGAGATGATGCTGGAGATCCCTCTAAACACTTAACTGTCTAAAACTCTAAGGGGTCAGTCAGTGGGAATTAGAGAAAGAAGAGGAGCTAAATGGGATCAGATCACTAATTTCAAGGACATTTATTGGGCACCTACTCTATGGCAGAAACTATTTTTCTAGTTTCTCCTTCACTTCTCCTGAACTTAATGAAGAAAAAATTAGAAAAGAAAGGAGATTCGAGCCACCTAATTGATTTTATTGCATTAGATGCTATTGTATGTTATATCTATTGTGTTGCATTGTGTTTGTTCTCCGTGTTGGCAGAAGATCTTATTGAAACACACATGATCCCTGAGCCTCTCACCCACAGCCCTGTTAATCTGGTGTCCAGCCCCTGGTGAACCACCTCCTGGGGCGTGGGAGTCTTTATCTTCCAAAACTACCCACTCCCACTTTGGGCAGCATTTCCTTAGAGAATGCCACAAGTTCCTCCCAAAGTTTCTAAATGGGCCAAGTATGATCAGGGAAGTTCATTCATCTTTCTGGGCCTCAGTGTCCTCACGTGGAAAACTAAGCAGCTACCTACCTCACGTCTAAGTACTCTTCTGGCCTTAGCCTTCTTGGTTCCAAATGTCCATCAATCTCAATGCAGGAAACATTAAGAAGACCGTCCCTTAAGCTTGATCATAGAGTAACTTCCCCAAGAAAAACTGGAATGTCTTGTGACAATAAGGACACTGAGAGAAGGGCAAGAATCCTGTATTCTAGGCTCTTCTCTCACTAAGTGTGTGACTTGTAACAGATTGTTATGGGGCTGGATCCTTGTATCCTCCCAAATTCCATATGTTGAAAACCCTAACACAGCCCCCCCCCCCCCGCCCACCCCAGTGTGAAGATATTGGGAGGTGGGGCCTTTGGGAGATAATTAGATCATGAGGGTGGAGCCCTGAGAGATGAGATCAGTGTCCTTAGAAAAGAGACCCCAGAGAACTCTCTTGCCCTCTTTGTATCAAATGCGGGTACAGCCGAGACCGGTTTGGCTCAGTGGATGGAGCGTCGGCCTGCGGACTCAAGGGTCCCAGGTTCGGTTCCGGTCAAGGGCATGTACCTTGGTTGCGGGCACATCCCCAGTAGGGGGTGTGCAGGAGGCAGCTGATCGATGTTTCTCTCTCATCGATGTTTCTGACTCTCTATCCCTCTCTCTTCCTCTCTGTAAGAAATCAATAAAATATATTTTAAAAAAAATGCGGGTACAAGAAGTCAGAAGTCTGCCCCAGGAGGCGGTCCTCAACAGACACTGAAACCTGGGACTGGCAGCCTCCAGAACTGTGAGGATCAAATCTCTGTCGTTGATAAGTACCCGATCGATGGTGTCCTGTAATAACAGCACAAATTGACTACAGATACAAGTTCTCCCCTCTCTGAGCTTGTTTACACGCTTTCAAAACGAGCATCATGCCCTGTGACCACTGATGTCCCTTCCAGCTGCAACATTTAGACGCCTCTGACATGTATCCAGAACTCGTCCTTGAAGGAATTGGGTACGAAAGAAGAGAAATGCTTTTACAAGCAGGAGAAATACCAGAAGCCCTGGGAACTGTCACATCATCAAATCTTCATGATGGACAGTAGAAAAGCCTGTTCTGAGATATAATGAAAAGTAATATCTAATAACCGCTAATAATGATTTATTCAGTAATTACCATGTATCACTTACACTCCATTATTCAACAAATATTTTTAAGCACTTACTCTATGACAGATACGGCTAAGTTTTGTGGATATAGCAATGAATAAGACAGAAACAATCACTGTTCTCATAGAACGTGCGTGCGTGCGTGCGTGCGTGCGTGTGTGTGTGTGTGTGTGTGTGTGTGTGTGTGTTTGTGTTGGAGAACAGACATTAATCAATTGAATAAATAAGCAAGATAACTTGAAGCAAGACATGGGTGAGCAAAGAGACTTGATTGCTATAATAGCAAACCCAAATAACATTAGGTTATATAAGATACAGTGTTTATTTTTAATCACATAACAGCCCAGACATCAGGAATCCAGAGCTGGCATGATGATCCCACATGTCAGAGGAACTGGTCCTTCCTTCTTGTTGCTCTGCCATCACTAGGGCATTTTTTCTGTCTACGCAGTTAAAGAGGGAATCTTCATTTCCATCATCTAGCCAGAAGGGAGGAAAGGGCACACCTTTCTCTTTCAGAGTGAGACTCAGACGTGGCAAGTCTCACTTCTGCTCTTACCTCTGGCCAGTGCTGTGACATGACGATACCACCTGCCAGGAAGCTTGGAAAATGTGGTCTCTATCCTGGGCGACCAGTCTTTCATTTAAAATGAAATATTTCCTCTATAGTAATTAAAGTTCTATTGCTATAGAAGAAAGGAGAGTAGACATCAAGGAATAACTAACAATAATTTTCATAGATCATGATCACTAATACAAAGGGTATGCCAGTCAGATTAGGCTAGGTTATGCTGCAGTAGCAAACACCCCCAAAATCTTAGTGGCTTAAGATGTATTATTGCTTATGCTGCATCATGGGTCTGGAGGATAAGGGGTTCTCTTCTCATCCTCTCTCATTGGGACGCATCCTGAGTACTGCCAGATACCACACACGAGGGAAAAGAGACCTCTAGAGGGTCTGGAATTGGCAACGAAATGCTCATAATATCTAATGTTCTTTTTGCTCACAACTCATTGGCCAGAAAGAGGCACGTGGCCCCATGTAACAACAAGAAACCAAGTGTCATCTTATCCAGACCATAGAAGGGGGCAGAACTGGAAACATCTGGTAAATAGCTCTGCTCACTACTCTGAAAGGTAATGGGGCAGAGTGGCTTGGAGAGGGGGAGAGCCTACTTTAAATGTCAGGGCCACGGAAAGCCTTTCTGAGCATCATTGGAGATGAGACTTGAATGATGAGAGAGAGATCATAAGCATGTGAAAAGTGTGGGAAGAGCACTTGTTTTTTTTTCTTTTTCACTCATTCTGGTTGCTATGTAGAAGGGGTAACAGGAAAGGCAAGGAGGTCAACTGATAGTGATTATCACCTTAAAGCAACCTAATAGGTAAGCATGTTTGCCATCCCAGTTTTAGAGATGAACAGAGGCCCCGGGGAGCTAAAGAATTTACCCCCAAACCGCACAGCTAGTAAGCGGCAGGACCAGATTTTGAGCCCAAGTAGCGCACTGTTGAAGGAAGCCTTTAACCCCTGAGGGGCACTGCCCCTGGCAGCCCTTGAGGAAGACCCTCTCTGCTGGAGGACAACAGGTTTGGGATAGTGATTATAGTGTCACACAAATTGGGGGTGGGGGCACAAGGTGTCAGAGAGCCCGCCAGAGGGCTGCATGGCTTCCTGGGGCTGTCAAGAGACTTCCCCCAAACAAGGCTCTCTTGTGATTATGTTTGTTAACTGGAGAGAGAGTGGGGGATACTCATTCTGGCAGAGGGAACTGTGTGTGCAAACTCAGGCCTGAAATGTGGCTGGAGAGAGCGGGTGGCAGGGGATGAGCCTGAAAGGCTGGTTGGGGCCCGTTGTGCCCACCAACAATAATGAAGAAAACTCATCAATTATTCACACTTGTTTCTGACTCCAATCTCCATTACAAAGTGCTCTCATTTTACTAGAGCAAAGCCAGTTTCCCAAGAACCTCTGGAGATCATCAGAGGGAGCAGCAAAGGCAACAAACTAGTGGACCCACTGGGGCAAAGAGGAGCCAGCAGCTCAGTCACGGGGAAGGGATGTGGGGGGGATTCCAGGAGTGAAACAAGGGGTCCTGTGAGCCCACTGTGCCTCCTGTAGTGTCAACCGGACAGATGGCTTTTCATTCTGTAAAGCACCCACCTCAAGGGGCTCTCAGTGAGCATACAGCCACGCTGGACCAGAGAAAGAGGCAGTCCCACCTTGCCGCCCCCCAACATCCTTCCCTTTGTTTTATAGATTTTCTTTGAATTTAATAACTGACCGTTCGGGACACTACTTTTTTTTCTCTTCATGCACTTTAAATTCCCTCTCTTATGTATTAAATTCACCAATAAAGAGGGAGTCCAGGAAACCCTTGTCCCTCACCCATGACCCCAATAAAAGCAGAACACCAGGCCCATCTCATTCACCTCTCTCTCCCTCTCCCTCTCCCTCTCTCCCTCTCCTTCTCTCCCTTTTTCTCTCTCCCTCTCCCTTTCCCTGCAATCTCTCAGTGTCACACCAGGTGTGCAACCATGTAATTTCCAGAACCTGTAAGTAATAAACCGTTTTTGTTTGTTTTTTAACATTTTCTGATGGCTAGTGCTGAGAACATCTTGCAGTAATAAGAACCACAAGGGCTGGTCCAGCCGAAACAAAACATACAGTCCTCCAGAATTAATGCTGCTCCTGGCTTGCATGGTGGGGCTGGGAGAAAAGCCCGCGGTTGGAATTAGCCTACTTCTGGATCTCTGAGCAAGAGCATGGGGGAGCATCAGGCAGATGCCACCCACAACAGAGGACAGAACATGGGCAGGTCTGAGAACTCCAAGTTGACCTTGGCCTTCAAGGTTATAAAGGCAATTGTGCCCAGCTCCCTATCTGACCTCATTTCCCAGTACTCTCCTCCACCCTTATTGCACTGCAGACTCGCTGGGCTCTGAGTGACTCCCTGACACACCCCACAGGCCCCATCTCTGTCTGTGTCCTTGTCCACCTGGACCACTCTCTCCCAGAGAGCCACAATTCTCCTTCGTGAGCATCCAGGACTCTGCTCAAATGCCACTCTCCCCGAGGCCCACCCCGAAGGCATAGCTGGATTAACACCTTTGATGCTTTTGCTCTGTCTTCATAACAGTCACCGCTGCCTGATATTACAGTGAGCTTTCCTTTGTTTTTGCTGGTCTCCCCATAGAATATAATCTCCATAAAGACATGTCTACCTTTTTCACCTCTATATCCCCAGAATTTAGAACAGTATCACACCAACTGTGCTCATTAAATATTCATGGCATGAATGATGATTAGAGTCAAGTGGCAGAAACATGTACAAAGCAGGGACCTGATCACAAGGGAACATAAAAACTACCCAGTTCCTGGAACTGGGGGTAAATATGAAAACTGGAATTAATAAAAACTACCCGGTTCCTGGAACTGGGGTAAATATGAAAACTGGAATTAAGCCAAAGCGAAGAAATGCCTTTTAGTGGCTGGCCCGAGGCTACTTCCTTGCATGTCACAGGCCAGGTCCTCAGGTGGGTCCTCCTGACCCCAGATTCTCCTTTGTAGATCTTCTTGAGTCCGATTCATTTTCATGTGAAACCTTTGAGAGGGGGGAGGGGTGAGGACCCACCCTGGTTCCACAACCTACCCATCTACTCCTAAATGCCCTCACTTCTGCTTCCGGTCCTGGAGCCTGGTGGGAAGAGGTGACTGTGGTCACAGACATCAGAGAGGCCGGGAGCCAGGGGAGCCGGCAGCCTCCCTCAGTGTGTCATCCTGCCTGCCTGCGGCCTGCTAAGGTTAGCCTGCCGGCCAGCGTGCGTCCCTGTGGTGGGGCCAGCTATCTCCATGTCACAGCAACAGCACCCGGGCCACATGTCTTGACAAGCACCACGGCTCATTAGGAAGATTACACACACCCAAGGCTGCCCCGTTGGTGTCCCCGAGTCTGTGAGATGGACTGGAGCCACCCTGGACTTCCTGCGGCCCCAGCCCATGCCACACAACCAAGAATGACAATGCGAACATTGATTTCAGCTGTGAAGTCACCAGCCTCTGAGATGTCTGAAAGGGTTTGGGGAGCTCTGGCTTTGGGGCGCAGGTCTTTGGTTTACTGCGTGACCGAAGGTGACTATTGAAAACCTCGGGGCTCTGTTTGTCCTCAGTAACATGAGGCCAAGGGTGCCCGCCCTGCCGCCTCCAGGTGTTGTGAAGGTTACCGGGGAAGCTCTGTATAGTCTGCGGAACACTGCTGATCATTTGTGACCATCTGCAGGGAGAGAAGGGGTGTGAGAGGTCCATGGGCTACCAGTTGCCTTTTCCTTATGAATCTAGACTAATATTATTGCCTAACGTTTTCTCATAAGAATAATGCCTCCTCATTATAAAGACTTTCAGACTTACATTCCTGAATAGAGCAATTTACACCAATTTTTAAAAACAACATTGGCCACGGATCCAACTTCCCTCCTTCAAACCTTATTTCTTTGCACCCTCCACACAAGCCTTCGTTCTGGTGTTAGAGTTGATAAGATAAGGTCATCATACCACTACACAGATATTAAATATGCTGCCTCTCCCAGTTACCAAATGTGTGTTTGAATAGATTTGCAAAACATTGCCCAAGGAATAATGCTATTAATGGTAGACTTTCAGGCACAATGGTCTGATGATTTGGAATTCAGGGAGGGGGTGTCAGCTGCAAGTATCCTATCTTTATTCCCCGAAGTAAATGTAATCTCATAGAGAATCACCCCCCAAAGAACTTGCCTGCCATTCTTTCTCCCACGAGGCTCAGAGTGTTCAGGCTTCTCTTTCTTCATGTACCCACTGAAGCCCAGACAGGAAGTACCATGGAAAGCCAACCTCCGAGGAGGGAGGACATACTTTGTTATTTATTAGAAAGTATAAAGGCTATTAAAATTGGATACCGAATTATTTCCCCATCTCTCCTTCACTTGCTGATTTCAGTTGACTCCTGGCCTATTTTTCAGAAAGCCAGCCTCAGACCGCACCAATTCTGGAAATTCGGCATAGTGGGATGGATGCTAGTCTAGGAGTTAGGTGATCTGGCTTTGAAGCCCAGCTCTGTTACTTTCTTGACCTTGTCAAAGTCACTGACCCTCCATTAAACCCCACCCTCAGCTGAGCTTCAATCCTCCCATTGTACAATGAGCAGGGTCCTGGAGGTGATATCCAAATCTCTTCTAGCACCTGATTGGATATATTCTGATTGATTTCATTTCAATTAATCTCGATTCAATCTAATTTGCTATATTTCAATTCAATTATTTCCATTTAGTTTAGTAATTCTATTTCATTCAGCTCAAGTCAATTCAAATAAACTAAATTCCACTGACTCCAATTGGATCTATGATTTCCTGGTGTCCCAAGCAATTTCTAGGGCTTGAGAATGTAGGACTGAGTTGGGGTGAATGGAGAGCCGACAGACCTCCTTCGTGGCCCAATCCTGGTCTGAATAAAGTTATCACTGGAAGAACGCCTTGGTAAAAAAGCATGGAGCATTGGAAAGAATGTAGGACTAGGCATGCGATGTGGCCTGTGAGCCCCTTTACCCATGAACAACTACTTGTTGAGTGAATGAATGTAAGTGGGAATGGATGGAAAGCTCTCCCACCCTTTTTCCAAATCTGGCTTTCTCTGTGACCTTGGCCAAGTCATTCCACCTCCAATTATTCTCATGAGAGAAATGAAGGTGCTGTACTGGGCAGTCCAGATCTAAACCCCATGTGTGGGATCCTGTGAGTCCTGTTCTCTCCTGGCCTACCCCAGACTGCTCCTCCAAAGAGCAGAGCTGGGAGAACAATGCCCCATGATTGGCTCACGCAGCTTCCCGAAGGGCAGAGCAGCAGGTGAGCAGGGGGAGCCCTGATTGCCAGGCTGTGATGAGCTGAGAGGGATTGATTAGCTCCAGCTTCTTAAGTTGAGTGGTTCCGAAATCTCCCCAGTGCGCACGTCACTCCCCTCAGCTCTTGTCCCTAGAGCTGCATGTTCAGCTTCCAGCAATAGCCACCCTCCTTCATCTGATGTTCTTTGTTTTTCCTTAAACTACTTGGAATTTAAGATGTTAAAAATGAAAGAAAAAAAATCTAGTGCTTACTCCATGCCCAATGGAGTTCTCTGATCTTCATTAAACTCTCATGATGGCCCCTATGAGATAGTGTTATTACCATCCCCAGTTTATGGATGACACAACCAAGGCTCAGAAAGAGAAGTCACTGACCCAAAGTCACACAGCCAGTAACTGCCGGAACCTTCAAATCTAGAAGCGATGATAGATGAATAACAGGGTAGCAGGGATGCTGTGCATGCCAGCTCCCTTCCCAGTTTCCCTGTCTCTGGTGCACCTTGTGAGACCTCAACCCTCCATCTATGTCCATGGCCTCCAAATGCTGGTCGGCCTGCCATCCTCGGTTCCCTCCCAAACCAGAGCCAGATCAGCCCCGGAAGCAGGGTCCAGTCTGAACCTTGATCCATCCTGCTGGGGTTGGTCATCTCCATGCCCCATTGGTCATATCCCAAGTCTAATGAGATGAGAGTCAAGCAAGCAAGGGCCTGGGTCGAATTGAGCAGAGGTGGTGTCAGTAGGCAGGTTGCTTTTCCCAGAACTCCCAGGATCCTTACACCCCAGGCACCCAGCGGTGAGGGGTCAATGCCTAAGAGACTCTTACCTTTGTCCCATCAGAATATCCCAAGCCAGAGCCTCTCCCTTCCAGACCTTTATATCTCTTCATCAGAGGATAGGGCTAATGGGTTAACTAGACAGCCCTATCCATCTAGAACATCTTACTCTTATTTCTCCTTAGTAATTTGTTTCTTTAAGCGAATTAAATTTGAGACACTTAAGGAAGGGGGATAACAACCAGCATTGATTAGGCACCTTCTGTGGTGGTTCTCAACTTGAGTGTGCAGTGACTTGAGCAAAGGCTAATTTGAGGATTCACTTCCAGAGATTCTCATTCATTCATTCATTCATTCATTCATTTCTACTCATCAAGCACTGATCTAGAGGCTGCAGGCACAGCAGCAAAAAGTCGCTAACCTTATGGAGTGTATAAGGGAAGGTGGAAAAAATAAGCAATGAAGAAATGAACACGTATACAGTATATCAGGTGGCCAATGCTACAGGGTAATATGGAGCCTAATAAGATATGAAGGGACCTTGGTCTAGGGTCTGTGTTGTAAAAAGGTACATCAGGAGATTCTAATACAGCAGTCTCACAACTGGTTTACTCTAAATGTCAAAATCTATATGTGGATATTTCATTTTAACACTCATACTAGATAAGTTGGTTAATTGCTGGTACTGTTATACATTTAACAGATGGGAAAACTGAGCTCAGAGAAAAGAATTTGCCAAAGTTATCAGAACTCATAAGAAGAAGCAGAACCTGACTCCAGAGCCTGCTTTCCCTGATGCAACAGGTCGTGATGATGAACATCGCACACAGCTTGGCCACTTCCGAGGTGGGCATCCGCATCATCTCTGATGTTGACTCATCCCTGTTTGCAAAGCACATTCTCACCCATTGTCTCCTTGGAGGCTCACACCACAGAGGAAGAGGGCGTGGCCTCCGCTGCCCCTTTCCCAGTCATGCAGTCCCAGGCACTGAGGACTATCACTGCGGATGCCTGTCTGTCAGATTAGGAACATCCGCCCAGAAATGGGAAAGGTCTTGCTGACATACTCGGAGACCCTTGAGTACCTATGTGCCCAGGTGAAGTTCTGGGCTTTCTCTACCCACCATGGGTTAACCAATCTGTACAACTGGCTCTTGGTCTGGGCTCCCTGAACCCCAGCTTGCTTCATCTACTTCCCTGTGGGCTCTACCCTTCCCCCGAGCTCTCAGCTTCTGCCTCAAGAGCTGGTCCAAGCAGGGGGACAATGTCTGCTGCTGATGGTCACAGCAACAGTAAGAATAGAATAATAAACACTTTGAACAGTGGTTGCCACAGTCAGTACTCAATACATATTTGTTTAATGGGGGTTGAATGAATAAATAATTATAAAGCAGTCCCCCCCACATCCACGGTTTCAGTTACCTGTGGTCAACCATGGCTCAAACACTGGAAGTGGAACAACTGCAGAAATAAAAAAAATTCCTAAGTTTTAAACTATGTGCCATTCTGAACAGCATAAAAAAATCTCTGCTCCATCCTGCCAGGGAGAGCATCACCCCTTGTCCAGCCTCTCTGGGCTGCATACACTCCCAACCACTGGCCACTTAGCAGCCTTCCTGGTTAGCAGACGGAATGTCAGCATCGCCGTGCTTGTGTTCAGGTCACCCTTACATTACTTCATTATGGCCCCAAGGTGCGAGACTAGTGATGCTGGCAATTCGGATATGCCAGAGAGAAGCAGTGAGGTACTTCCTTTACGTGAAAATGTGAAAGTCCCGTATTATCTGGGGTTCCAGGCATCCACTACTCAGGGTCTTGGAACGTATTCCCTATGGACAAGAGGGGACACCACGGTAACTAACATTTGTCAGCATTTACTATGTTCCAAGTGCCATGTTCAGCACATTTTCATTTAATTCTCGCATGAGCCCTATGAGAGAGGTACTATTATTTTCACACTTGTTTACATGAGAGTGAATGGAAACTTAGAAAGGTCAGGATAAGCTCAGGCGCACACAGCCAGGTAACCATCAAGCTTGCATTTGAACTGTGTCTGTCTGATTCCGAAGCCCAGGTTCTCAACCAGATCCACCATTGGGAAATACGACTGTCTGCTCACAATGTGCTCCCGAGGAGCCGCCTATCACCTTTGCTGGAAACCTCCCAGCATCACAGGTATCCCCGCCTGGTCCTCTCGGATAGCAGCCCTGGCTCAGGTCGAAGTTCCGCTTTCTCCACCACTTTGGCCACTGCACTTTGAACTTTTGGGAAGCTCCCTTTTAGGCCAACCATAGTGCTAATGAGCTCCCTTTGGCCCTGATCCCATCGGCTTCCTCAGTCAACTCATCAACCTAGCCTGACGTCCCAGCGTAGCTGACAGCTGAGCGATCGCTGGTCGTTTGAAACATGGCTGCAGAAAACACGGAAACTCCATCCACGGAGAAGTAAGCCTATGTACCTCCCCTTTGGACCTGAGGAGGTTTATAACTACTTTGACCAAGAGAGTAGGAGGAAGCGCCGCCATGTGACTTATGAGACTAGATCATACAAGACCAGTGGCTTCTACTTTTTACTGGAGCATTCATGCTTGGAGCCCCTGAGCCAACATGTAAAAAGTTCAAATACCTGGTGGCTACCACGCTGTGGGGACGCCCATCTACATGAAGAGTTAAATGTGGGCACTTTGGTCAATGGTTTCACAATGAGCCCAGCCTTCGAGTCGTTCCAGCCCAGGGGCTAGACACAAGCCTCCGGCCTTTCTGAATCTTCCCAGCAGAGGACCTTGTGAAGCAGAGACGAGGTACTGTGCCCTGTCCCCCCCGAGCCCCATCCCCATTGTGCCCTGTCCAACTTCCTTTCATCACTTCACAATGTAACGGTGATTGTTTTATGTTATTACGCTTTGGGTGGCATGTTACCTCGTAGCAGATAACTGGAACACCACGTCCATGGTCTAGCCCAGTAGTGTAGCTAATTGTCATGTGTGTAGGCTCTGGAGTCACATAGAACTGAGTTTGAATTTTAGGTTATGCCATTTTCAAGCCATCAGGAAGCGCCAAAGGAGCCACCGAAGAGCCCTCCCTGTGTCCCCACTTTCGCAGAGTCCCAAGCACCAAATTAGAGGGACATCTTCCAGACACCTTCTCAAATCGGCTTCTTTTTAGAGCAAAGCTAAAAAAATGATGTGATACTCTAAATGCCATCCCTCCCATGCTGGTAAGCAGCTTATTTAGCCCAGTGTGTGGCCGCCTTAAGAGCCTGAGGAGAGAGCCTGCTGCTGCGAGTTCCCTCTGGGGGTGCTGGGGGCAGAGTCACTGGGAGGCTGGGGAGAGACGGAGGGGAGGCAAGGAGCCGGCTCAGGTGGCTGTGCAGGGACAGGAAGCTCTGTAGGGGGAAGGGGAGAGGCTAGGGTTGGGCATGCATTTTCATGGGCATAGACATTGAGAGCTGGAAGGAGGCAAAGTGTTTCATCATTTTACAGAGAAAATGGAGGGCTTGGTGGAATGGGGATAGGGGCGGCTTCCAAAAGGGAAGCTGATCTCAGACCGATTCCTCCGCAGCCCAAGCACCTCTTCGCTGGGTCCAGGGAGGGCAGGTGGCGGCGTCTCTTTTACATGGAGGGCGAAGCTGAGGTTCCGAAGAGGAAGCATCTCACTGAAAGCCACACAGGAAGCTCACCGGGAAGCCAGACTTAGTGTCTGGGCTTTAGATTTTAGTTTGTTTTCTACTTTGGCCCCACATACCTTCCCATCCCCATAAACCCAGAGGAAGAGATAAGCCCACTCTTTTACAGCCTAGACCCTCGTAGGGCAAGACACTCTATAATACCCGGGGGTATCAGTTATTGAGACTTAGAGACGAGCAAATCTGTTCAGACCAGGAAAAGCAGGAAAAAAGAAGTGTGAACATTTACAAAAGATGAATTTCTACATTGGAAAGGATCACTTCCCATAGAAGGAGAAACCAATGTCCCAAAGGGTGAAGTAACCTTTTCTAGCTGGTAGAAGAGGTAAAGTTGTATAAAGAAAGGGGAGAGTGTTCCGGGGACCAGAAGACCCAGAGTCCCTTCCCAGGCGGTCTTGACCAGCACCAGCTTGCCCTTGCGAATGTCCTCAGTACGCAGAGGTGGGACCCTGTGGCCATGGGATGTCCAACCCAAGGCTGATTGACCCAGAGGTGAGCCCTGCAGATAAGCCCGGGGGATCAGAGCGCTCCCTGGGACTTCCACCCAGAAGGAAAGGAAGAAAGTCCAGCTCTCTGCTGGGAGTCGTGGAACATGAGTGTGTGACGCCCGATGGCCATGCTCTGTGCCTCACAGAGGAACCAGCAGATGAGAATGGAAGTGACAAGCGGAAATGAGAGATGCAGGGAAGCTGCCATTCCGGTTGTGTGAGTCCCCGGTTCCAGGTCTTGAACTTGGAGTCAGGTAGATGACTTCGCCCAGGCAGCTGGAAAATCAAGTGTGTGTGTGTGTGTGTGTGTGTGTGTGTGTGTGTGCGCGCGCGCGTTGGGGGGGTGTGGCCAGCTGCAGACCCTCCAGAGTAGGGGTCACTAATGTTTTCAGTAAAGGGTCAGATGGTAAATATTTTAGGCTTTGTAGGCCAAGGGACAATGTCCTCAACTCTGTAAGCCACCATTCTCACCAACATTTTACATTTAAAAATGTAAAACCGTTCTGTGTTCATGGTGCACACAGGCCATGTGCTGCATTCGGCCTGTGGGCCACAGCTTGCCAGCCCCTGATCCAGGAGGAGGGGAGGGCTGTGCTGGAAAGGGTACCATAGGCCTCCTTAAGAAGGATGGGCTTCCCGGGGCAGGGCAGAGGCAAAGGGTTACCTGGGTGAATTCAGTATCCGATTTGCATGTGACAAAGCAATGAAGAGCGTGGATTGAGGGCAAAGAGGAGTTTAAGTTGAAGGTACAATTAGAAAATTACTTTAATTGCAATGAAATGAAAGTGCTATTTGCACTGGGGCAATAGTGAGGAAGATGCTGAGAGACACTGAGGGGTAAAATGAACATAATTGGTTGTCTAGATGTAGGCAGTGAGAGGGAAAGAGAGGCAGGACACTCAATGAATCTGCTTATCCAATGACAGATGGACCTCCCCTCAGAGCGGAAGTGAGTGCCCCATCCCCAGAAGCATTCAAACAGAGCATAGATCCTGCCTGACAGGTGCTCTGCAGACAGCAATGGATGGAGATAGGAGCAGATAAAGCCTCTCCTAGCTCTGCGGGTTCATGAGCTTCTGTTCTGTGATTGTCTTTATCAATCTAACAGGAGCAAACGATTTGTTTAGTCAATGAAGGCTATAGACAAACTTTACCCCTCAATACAAATCACCTTGGTTTTGCAGGAAGCTGTCTATTTTCTAAAGTGCTCGCATCCGTTATCTGTCTGAGGGACTTGGAAAAGGACTCTGGAACCTGAAAAATGCTAGACAAATGTAGGATTGTGTTATTATTATCATTATTCTTTTAAAAGACGCTTCAATTGGATGTAAGGATTCTCTATTTTATTTCCGATTTAGTGCAGTTACTCTGACTTAGCTCCATTGAATTATTCATGTCTATACCCCTCTCATCTCTTGGACAATGCTTGGCACATTGTCATAAAAAAAAAAAAGGATTGTCATGTCCTAGCAATGCATCAAGAGCCAGCCCGGAAAGCATTTGATCCGCACAGCCTTTGCCCACCACTGCAGAGAAGGCTCCACGTCCCACTGCTGGCTCCATTGCAATGATAATAGTCTCATTATTAAGAATAATAGTCACCATTTACCAGCATCCCCCTGTGGCAGGCACTGGTCAGGGCTCTTTGAAGACATTCTCAATTAAGGCTCTCAAGAACCTAATGATAGATGCCATTGTGGTGCCCATTTTACAGATGGGAAAGTCAAGGCTCAGAGAGGCATGGCTGCTTGCTCAAAGTCATAAAGGTTAGCACAGTGTTTTCAACAGTCTAATTTTAATAACCCCACCTTCCCAGTGGACACAGGAAGGCATTTTGTACATATTTATTCTAGGAGAGAGAGCCTGAGTCTGCTCAGTGTGCCAGGCCGGATAATAAAGTCTTTTGTCGTAACTGCCTATCCATCTCAGGGTCACTCTGGGAAATGGAGGCCTCTTGGCCCCATAAGCTCTGATGCAGAAACCACAGCTTCTGTGTCCCCAGTTCCAGCCGCAATGCAGCTACTAGCCAGCAGAGGGCAGCTGCAGGAAGCCGTCCAAGGATAGCCTCCACCCCCATTAGAGCTAATTAAGTCCTAGGAGGCAAGAGGCAAGTACATTTCTGTGTGATGAAAGCAAACAGATCTGGGCTGAGCAAGCAGGAGGATCAGAGAGGAGGGACATTTGTCGGCTTCCAAGAAGCCAGCCGGATGGTGCCGTGGAGGCTGCCTGCAACAGAACAGTGGCCTGTGGGAACCAGACCCAGGGGCATCCTTGAGTCCCTCCTCCCTTAGCCAGGCCAATAGAACAGGAAGAGTCTGGCCCGGGGCTAGAGACACTGAAGCCTACAGAAAAGTGGCTGGAGGCAACGGAGCAGGGGCGGCCTGTTTGCAGCAGAAAAACCAATCCAGACATCCCAAGAGATGCCCAGGATGCCCACAAAGCCTGTGCTCACAAAACAGAAACACTGGGGTGACCCACAGTGGCGGCCTGACTTTTACTGTCAAAGCCTGGGCATTCCAGGCAGACCATGCTGGTGGGTTACTTGCACACTCACAAGCATGCATGTGGATGAAGCTCAGGTGCGCAAACACACACACACACACACACACACACACACACACACACTAGTAAATGCGAATATCCACTAATGCAGTTGCACACAGAGGTAACAGGCTGCACTGGTTTGAATTCAGAAGGCCTGAATTCCAGTACCAGCTCTGCCACAAATGTGTGCAATCTTGAGCAAGTTACCAAACCATTCTGTATCTGTTTCCTCATTTGTGAAATGGCCTCCCGCCTGGTTTCTCAAAATCAGATAGGTGCTGCCCAGCCGATGTGGCTCAGTGGTTGAGCATCGTCCCATGCACCAGGTCATTGGTTTGATCCCCAGTCAGGGCACATGCCTGGGTTGGGGGCTTGATCCCCAGTAGGGGGCATGCAGGAGGCAGCCGATTGATGTTTCTCTCTCATCAATGTTTCTATCTCTCTCTCCCTCTCCTTTCCTCTCTCTGAAATCAATAAAAATATTTTTTTAAAAATCAGACAGATGCCCACTCAGAAGTTCAGGAACCAAATCAAGGTCCCCCAAGGAAGCCTAGGACTGCTCCCCATTTCCTTTACCAAGTCTGCAACTTTAGAGGAAGTATTGAGTGAGGTGGCCCAGTCCATGTTCCTGTCCCCAAACCAATGTCCCCAGATTGGTCTTACCTACCTAACACCATGGGGATCTCTAAGTCAATGTGTCTGATTTTCTCCCTATCAGCACAATCACACTGAACATGTGATTTCTTTTCCAGGAGAAAAAAAAAATCATGCATAGATCTTTTCCTATTTTTGGAATCTTTCTTTAGAAAAAAAAATCTCAGAAATTAAGTTACTAAAATTAAGTCATATTTTAAGACTCTACGCACTTTGCCAAGTTGTTTTCCAAAATGGTTGCCCTAGTTTATGTGTCGACCAGCGATGCAGGAGTCTCTGTATCATCCCATTCTGAAAAGCACTGGCCGCCCTCTTCTCATTTTCTGTTTAAACTTGGCTAATTCAACAGGCGAAAAATGTTATCTGGTGGATTTAATGAGCATTTCTTTGATTAGTAGAGAGAATGAATATGTTTTTATGCTGTTTGTGAACTAGTTAAATGTAGTTCCTCTTTTAAGAATTGTCTCTCTGTGCCCTCTGCTCACTCATCTGCTGGGGTCTTAGTGAATTTAATTGATTTGCATGTGCTCTTTACATAATAAAGATAGTAATCCTTTGTCATGTTTGCTGTGGATATTTTTCTGGCTTGCTTTATGTCTTTTCCTTTGTGGTTTCTTCTGTCATTTCAGAGCTTATATGGCCACCCCATCCTTCAGAGACTCAATAAATATTCATTCCTAAGGCCTGATGTGTTTTTTTCTCCTGGTATGATTTGATTCTAGAAGCTTGGGATTCCATAGGACCACACATCTCTATGATGCTGTGTTCCCAAGACCAGCACTGGGTCATCTTTCAAGGCACAGGTTCCCTAACACCTTTCATTATTTCCTTTATCCTTCCCCACTCTCCACATTACAAGCTCCACGAGGGCAGGGACTATGCCTCATTCCCCCAAACTCCTAGGAGCCCAGCACAGTGCCAGGCACACAGTGAATGAGCACTAAATCTCTATTGCTTGATTATCCTCCTGATCTGTTCTAACCCTGTGAGAACGCTCCGGTTCTGGCCTGTATCTAAGCATGCAGAATGAATGATCCGAGCATGCGAGCACCTGGGACAGCAGGGAGGGCATGACCAGAAGGAAGAACAGAAACAACTGAATTAAAACTGTGAAAGAACAGGGCATGTAGGGAACAACAAATAGTCCAGCGTGCTGATAGCACAGTGCATGCATACTATGATAGGAAATGGGGCTGGAAGTGTAAGTTGAACCCATTCTCCGTAGCGCAGCCTGAGTGATCTTTTTAAAAGGTAAATTTGAGCACATCACTTCCCTGCTTACACCCTGCAAAGCTTCCTTCTGCACGAGGATACAGTTAAGAATCTTGTACTGAGTCTACAGGGTCCTGCCTTCCTCATGTGTCCCACCTCCTGCCAGCCATTCTCCCCTTGCTCACCACAGCAACCCCCATCTCACTGTCAAGGCCAAGCCCATCCCATCACCAGGCTTCTGTGATTGCTGTTTTCTTATCCTGTTAACCTCTCACCCCAGCACTACAACTGCTTTCTTCCAAATATCCAATGTTGCCCAGGCTCTTATCATTCCTGTCACGTCCATCCATTGGTTTCATTACCTTCATGAAACTTATCACTATCTAAAATAATCTTCTTTGTGTATCTTCTTTTTTAAAATATATTTTTTATTGATTTTAGAGAGAGCGGAAGGGAGACAAAGTGAAATATCGATGAGAGAGAAACATTGACCAGCTGCCTCCTGCATGCCCCCTACTGGGGATCTAGCCCGCAACCCAGGCATGTGCCCTGACCAGGGATCAAACCAGGGATAACACTCAACCAACTGAGCCACACCAGCCAGGGCTGTTTATCTTCTTGCTTGTTTTCTGTCTCCCCTTCTTGAATGTAAACTTCAGGAGGACAAAGGCCTCGTTTGTCTCCTTCCCCTCTATAGTTTCCTCACCTAGAGCAGTGCCTGGCATACATAACAGGTGAGGGCTATGCTTTGCCATGGGGGAGTGGGTGGGGTGAGCAGGATCCGATGTGTGCTCCAGAAAAATAATTCTGCTGACATGGCAGAGAATGGTTTGGGACCAGAGAATCCAGGGACAAGGAGATGGGAGGATACTACATGGAAATGACTGGTACCAGAAACTTTCTGGGAGGAGGGTGTGATTCTAGAAGATGGAGGAGCGTTGTGCAGTTGGTATTGGAAATGAAGAAAAAAAATGTGGAGAGTGGGCATCCTGCAGGCATGCAAACAAAAAAATAGCCATAATTATGAATGAATCTAGCTTCCAATGGTTTTCGTACTACCTCATACTATCCTCACCATCACTGCTCAAAGCAACCACGGCACAAGCGACTCCCTTCATTTTACAGATGAGAAAACTGAGGCTGAGGAAAGTGAACTCAGGGCCACAGCGTGTGAGCAGCAGATGTGGACAGGAACCCAGGTCCTGACACTCAGCCCTGGGCCCTGCCCGGCAGGGGCTGCAGCGATACAATTTCCCCACGGCTCCCACTCCCACGCTCTATGCATGGTGTGGTTGCTGGAATCAAGCCTCAGGGTTAATGAGCCAGATGGAAACCGTCCCTGGCCTTTGGCCTTGGCGAGAAGTACAGAACTTCCTTCCTTCAGAGAGTTGAGGCATCACCAGTCAGGGAGGAGGCCTTTTGTCGCCACATTAACAGTAAATGTCATTTGCTCCAGTGATATCTCCATATCAGACTTGTTTTCCCTTCCCCTGTGGCTGAAATTACAACAAAATGGACCAGGGACCAAGGGCAGGAAGAGATAAACAAGACCCAAAGAAAGACGGGAGTGAGGGAGTGACGCCTCCCTTCAAGCAGGCAGACAGGCTGGGAGACCCAGATCGCCTTGCCCTCTGAACTGGAGCCGCAGCATCTGATGGAGGCAGCAATTGCCAGTGGCTCAGCAGGGAGCCAGGCACAGGCCCGGTGGAGAGCTCCCCAGATGCATGAGCCGCAGAGGGAGAGAGAGGAGCCTGGGAGGTCTTAGGATTCTCCTGAATGCCATAGCTCCCCCACCCCAATTTGGCCGAAGCTTGCCTATTGTTCAAATGCCATCTGCCTCATGGAGCTTAGATAGGTCACATTGATCATTCTAATTCAGAGCGTTTACCTACCTGTCATGTATGTTTATGGGGATAAGGAAGTAGAAGGCCATAGGAGCACCCAGACCTGCACCTCTCCTTGAGTCTAGGGAACAAGGTGGGGGCAGAGCACAGAGAAGGGCTCTCACCTGGTGGCTCCCAAAGGTGATAGATCATCACCTTTCACCTTTTTGGGTCTTTCCAGCAATTAGCATCCAAATACAAGCCTTGTCCCTACATGCTGATGGTGGTCCAAGAATAACTTGACTCTGCAGAGGTTGGGTTGATAGGGAAGTAAGTTGAGTTGGAGGGCATGAGGTCCCATAGCTCACCTGTCCAGGGTGCACCCAACAAGGGGTGGGTCCTGACAGGAGCAATCAGTCAGCTGACTTTTTTCTCCCTACTTGCTCTTCTCCTCCTTTCTATCTACTCCTTCCTCCTCCCATTTTTTTCTCTCACTCATTCCTTCCTCTTCTTTTTCTCTTCTCATTTTTCTTCCCTTTCCCTGAATTTAAATCCATGTCTTCAGATCTTTATCTTACGTTAATAAAAGGAAGTTCTGCCTTTACCACTCATGCCCACAAATTATTATAAAAGAAACTAAATGGTTTCCTTTGGACTGTTCAGTGTGTACTTGCTCACAGGTAAACAGAGGCATCATTTTAAGCTAAAGGAGCATTCGTGTGTGTGTGTGTGTGTGTGTGTGGTGCATGTGTGTCTGCTAGTCTATTGAATGTCTCCTTGGAAGAAAAGGTCAAGGAAAGGGCAGAGAGAACATGGCAAATTCATTCATTCATTCATTCATTCATTCATTCATTCATTCATTCATGACATATTTACTGTGAGCTAGCACACTGTAAGCCTCGCAGAGTGCCCAGCCTGGTACAGAAGTGGAGAGCTACTAGTGCATGGTAAGTGGGCAAGATCCGTCTTGCCGTAGGGGCCATATAAGGAGTGCCAGTGAAGGACACGCAGCCGAAGCCGTGGCCTTGGAGTCATTTCTCAGAATAACTGAAGAAGCTCAGGCCTCAGGGTGTAAGTAAAGCTGTGTCTAAGGAGAAAAGAGGAGGGTGACATTCAGGAGGCGCTGCTGGCCAGCAGATGTGGGAGGGACGTTAAGGGCCAAGCAGGGGCAAGAGCTGAGAGTTGGGACAGTAAGAGGCAGGGATAGGATGTATCCTTGCATGTTTATGTTTTGCATCCCTTTTAGTTGGTAAAGAAGTGTTTAGCTGTGCAGAATCCACAGGTATACACCTCTCTCTGGCTCTCCTAGAAGGAAGGATCTGGGAAGCAGCTGGTTTTGTTGAGTGTAATAAAGGTCGAGAATGCAGATCTGAGAAGCAGAGAACAGGAGGGCTAAACTCTGAGAAAGGGATGTTGCTGTAAAATAGAGGTTTCACTATTGTTCATGTGTGGCGAGGCTGAGAGATCAGGAAATGCCTGCCATGGAAAAGGTAGCTTGTTATACACACAAATCCCAAGAGGAGGGGGTAGAACATGCCATGAGGGGCTGCACGGGGAAGCAGAGGAGGTGGGGAGGAATATGGACTAAGTACTTTATTGTAGTTCCCATGGAAAGGAATGGGCAAGGTAGAGTAAGCTGGCTTAGGATTGGCTAGTTTAGATCATTTTAGTGGGCCCTGAGGCATAGGGGCTGGTCCTAGCCATCTGGTACGTGGCTCTGGGGCTATTAGGGCAGGAAAACAGTGGTCCAGAGTATAAGAACCCAGTAAAGGAGGCGCTGGAGGTGTGAGCACTGAATTAGTTTGCATATAAAAGACACACTTGCAGGCCACGTCTTCACTATCTCTAGAAATTGACTGAAGGCAGTCCCTCTAGAGTCAGCAAAGCCCCCAAATGTCAAAGCATGAAAAATACAGAAAGTAAAAAAGGCATGATCAATACAGACGTCGAACTCCTAAAGGTGAGAGCCAAGGTGGGGCGGGGGTGGGAAGAACCAAGGTGCCCATGCAGAGAGAGACTGAAGGACACAGCTGTGTCTGTGAGTGTGAATGTGTGTGTTTGTGTTTCAAGGAAAGAGGGAGATGAAGAGAAACACAGAGACAGGGAGGTGGCACAAGAAAGGGACCACCAGAGAAAGAATCAGGATAGGGAGAGAAGACACGTAGGAAGCTGTGCTGCCCGATGGACATGTAAGCCTTCCTCTATTAAATGAACATTGTCCATTAATGCTTTTGGCATTGGATTTGAGAAAAGGCTGATATTATAATAGATGAGACTAGCCTAAGATATAGCCCATGACTGTTTATTTTTTTAAAATATATTTTATTGATATTTTACAGAGAGGAAGGGAGAGGGATAGAGAGTTAGAAACATCAATGAGAGAGAAACATCGATCAGCTGCCTCCTGCACACCCCCTACTGGGGATGTGCCCGCAACCAAGGTACATGCCCTTGACCGGAATCGAATCTGGGACCCTTCAGTCTGCAGGCCGACGCTCTATTCACTGAGCCAAACCAGTTAGGGCACCCCCATGACTATTTAGATTTCATGTCTATATTCTAGTCTAGAGCAATAGTTTTCAATTTTTTATGAGCCATGGAACCTTTGCTTCAATTGAGACCTGATACAAAAGTCCAGAACATTAAGAGGATAGGAGCCCAGCCAGCGGTTCATAGGTTGAGCATCGTCCTATGAACCAGGAGGGCATGGTGTGATTCCCAGTCAGGGCATATGTTTGGCTTATGGGCTTGAACCCCAGTAGGGCATGTGCAGGAGGCAGCCGAGCAATGATTTTCTCTCATCATTGATGTTTCTCTCTCTCTCTCTCTCTCTCTCTCTCTCTCTCTCTCTCTCTCTCTCCTCTCTGAAATCAATACAAATATATTTTTAAAAAGAATAGGAGCAAAGGTACTCCCTGTGCTGGAGGTGAGGGTCTAAGGCCGGACCAGCCCACCTCCTCTTAGCCCCTACTCTAGCCCTTGGGACCCCGTTATCTAAAGTGCAAAGCTTCCACGAGCACAGTTTGCAAACCTCTGCTCCGGGGCAGTGATAACCATACGGACTGGAGCGAAACCTGGGGACAGGCTTGAGACAGTGCAGATCTAAGATGGGGTCTCTTTCTGGGGAGGAGGCACTCTAAAGCGGTCCCACTCTGGAGAGAACCCACAGACCTGCATTTGGCATATCAGGAAGACGTTAAGAGAATGTTTTTTTTTCAATCATGTAAATCTAAGTTTGAAACTCAATTCTCATCCTTGAGCTAATCACGGGAATCTTCTGGGCCTCAGTTTCTTAATCTATAAAATAGGATGTATAACATGTATTCTGAAGCATGATAATCAGGATTATACCAGAAAATGTACTTACTAGAGTGTTTAATTAGTAAGTGTTCAGTGCATGTAGACCATTATGATCAGCCTCATTAGTATTATTCCCCAAAGAACTAAGCAATTCATGCTGGTTCATCCTCAACAAGACCTTTCCAACATTCAAAACTGTACAAAAATAGAATGGGATATCTGACGGTGTGAGTTGCCCAATTTGGGGCATGTCTAAGGGGGAGTTCAAGGCTACTGCACAGGGATATTGCCAAGTGGATAAACTAATTAAATGAGGGGTGGGACTACACAATTTTCCTAAGTCTATTCCAGCCTCCTGGAGATCTCCTAACTGTAAGATTTCATGACATTAATATTCCATCCATTGCAGTTTTGATGAGCCAGCACTGCTTCAGGCACAGACTCAGATACTTGCTGGGAGGTTGAAGGTGGAAGGAGAGGGAAGGCTGGTGGGGTGGGGGGTCAGTTCTGAAGCCTACCAGTCCAGCCCTCCACAGGCTGTTGGCTCTCAAATCACTCAGGTGGATGAGACTTCCTGAAATAGTAATGGGTCACAGGCAATCGCTGATCCCAATGCATTCAGAACCTAATTTGGGGAAGTATATGTTTCTGAAAAGATTCATTAGCCAAGTGCACCCCCCCAACTCAGTAGTTCAGGACAGACGGCCAGCCCAATATGTAAGCACTTTGCCGGTGCTCTGAGAGAAACAACAGATGCATTACACTAGATGGAAACACAAATTACCTTCCATCTTTGGAGCAGCAAGTCATTGGCAACCCACCCATCACTAGTACACTTCTCCCAGCACATGAGGGCCTTCAGGAAGTCATTGGGAATGCTGCCATCCTCCCGCCCCCCCACCATGTAACCCAAACATTTGAGAGGGGCTTAGAGATCTTAGTCCAAGCAAGCAACCTCTGACCTTGGGAAAAATCCCCTCCACACAGACCCTGACCATGAGGCTGAAGCACAGTGAAAACCATGCTCTTCTGATCAGAGAAAGTGTCTCCTGAGACATACTATCCAGACCTATATATTCACCTCCAAGTGAAATGTGCTTTGTGCAGTCAAAAAGCAACACAGCTTTCTTGTATTTTCCTTTTAGATAGTTTGATGTCATCTTCTGGCTTTTCTTCTCAAGTGAAAACACTATGACCACCTTCAAATGCATTTGATTGTACTTTACATCCACTCACCCTCCTGGCCTTATGTTCTACCACTGGCCTTTGAACACATTCCTTTTGGTCTGTAAGTCTCCTGAAGTATGGTACCCCAAATAGGACATAATTCTGCAGGTGTCACCTAGCCATTACAGAGTACAGCTAGCCTTGTTCCTTCTTCATTCTGAACACTATATAATGATACCTCAAATAATAGATGCCATTTACTGAGTATTATTATGTGCCAGGCAATATGCTAAATGTTTGAATCCTTAATATTACCCTGTGAGGAAGGTATTATTCCCACATTATAGATGAGGAAGCCAAGACATAGAATAGTTAAATAATTTTCCCAAGATGACATGACTGTGTATAGTTAAAGGAAGGATTTGATCTGGGATGCTGACTTATAACCACCATTCTACTCAGCCGCTGCCACTGCCTAAGATCAGTCATCATTTTATGTTTATAAATTTTTTGTTTATAATATTTGCTTTATACTTTATACAAAGTGTTTTTTTTATTTGTGGCAAGAATACTTAACATGAGATATCTTGATTAATTGAAACTTTATGCCCATTGATTAGAAGATTCTCATAGGCCCTCTCCCCAAGCCCTGGCCACCACCATTTCACTTTCTGATTCTATGAATTTGACTATTTTAGATGCCTTATAATAGTGGAATCATGAAGTATTTGTCTTTCTATTACTGGCTTATTTCACTTGGTATAATGTCCTCAAGTTTCATCCATACTGTTGCATAATGTAGCATTTCCTTCTTTTTAGGGGCTGAATAATACTTCAGTGTATGTATATGCCTCATTTTCTCCATCCACTCATCTGTCCATGGACAATTAGATTGCTTCCACATCTTGGTTCTGTAAGCAGTGCTACAATGAACACAGGAGTGCTAGTATCTCTATAAGATCTTGATTTCAATTCTTTTGGGTAAATATCCAGAAGGAAATGAAAATCAAAACCAAAATGAGATATCACCTCACACCTGTCTGGATGCTATTATCAAAAAAATAAATAAATAAAATAATAAAATAAAATAAAATAAAATAAAATAAAAGACAAGTGTTTGTGAGGATGTGAAAGAAAGGGAACTCATACTGTTGGTGGGAATGCAAAATGGTGCAACTGTTATGGAAAACAGTACAGAGGTTCTTCAAACCATTAAAATATAACTACCATATATAAAATGTTTTTATATGAAAATCATTTTACTCCCCCCCAAAGATGCTATATTTCTAGTCCTCTAAACCTCCATGTCTATTCCATATGAGATGCCCATCCAATACCACATTTTAATTAAAAAAAAAACGTAAATAAAATACAGGTTTTATACATCACTTAAATTTCACTTTGCTTCTACTGATTATTCAACCCTTCAAGATAATTTTGAGTCTTTGATATCCAGTGTGTCTGCAACACCAATACACCTGGTCAGTGTTCCTTCTATATCTTCATCTCAATCATGTACCAGGCCAAGAAAGAAACCTATAACTTACCCTGGTAATTCAACCACTAACTAATCCACCTGGTTATCATCTGGTCCCATGGTTTCCAAACCAATATGATCTTCAGAATCAACTGGAAATCATTGTGATCACAAGATCCCATTCAAACTCCTTTCAATCAAAATCTGAGGATGGGACTCAGAAAGATACATGTTGGTATAACACCCCCCCACCCCGAAATTATAGTCCTCTCTCGGGTTCATTTACCATCAATCTAGTCCACGTTCTACTAATCTGTCCAGAAGGGTATAAGGGATAAACCAAGTCCTTTGCTGAAATTGAGACATTATACTTGGAATTCTTCAATCTAATATGCTCATAATGAGAGAAAATTAGGTTACTTTAATATATAACTTAATCTTGGTAAAAATTCAAATTATTTTCTCATACTTGTGGGGTTCAGGCTTAATTTTTTAAACCCACCAATGGGAAGTGCACTTAATTGAAATCAGTGATTAACTCATGATTATCTATCGCTATACTGAATTTTATCAAAGAAAATATAGAGACCTGAAGAAGCGAAGTGATTTTCCCAAGGCCAGGCAATGAGTCAGTGGTGGAGTCTAAACCAGACTCCAAATCGCCTGATTTGAGCTCATTTCTCTTTCTAAAACATCATGCTGCAGCTTAAATTTATACTTGGCTTTGCAATTCATTGTGGTTTTGTTTGATTTACTACATATCAGATGGCCTTCCTTATTCAATTTTGCCTTTGCTGATGTAAAAATGGATTTGCATTCACTAAAAACATGCCAACTAATGGCAGAACGAAATGGAGAAAAAAGAATGGGAGGACTGCAACCATTTTCCAAAGACCAACTCAAACTCAGATTTAAATGTTCTGGAAGAAAATTCACAGAAATAATGCTAATTGCAAAAACTGGGAGGCTAGTGGAAGGTATTCTGGATGGAAGATCTTGCTTGGTGATAAGATAAACTGATAAACTTTTTACAAGAATCTGGGTTGTGCGTGTCTTATGAACCTCACTTTGCTATGCAAAAGTACATCTTACCTAATAATAGACAAACATGTAAATTGACCGTACCTTCGCTACACCCATAGCCAATCAGAGTGACCATGCAAATTAACCCAAACAAGATGGCAGTTAATTTGCATACATAGGCGCCCAGCACCTGTGTCCCAGGAACATCCTGGCACCCAGGTCACTATGAGGTAAGGCCTGGGCAGGAGCGGACCCCCTGCGATTGATCGCAGGGAGCTGGGGGTCCGCTCCTGCCTAAGAGGCTTTTGCCTGGGCAGGGGCGGAGCCAGTGATCAGAGGGAGCTGCATGGCCCCTGCCCAGGCCTAAAGCTTCAGCCAGAGGCTTTAGGCCTGGGCAGGGCCCAGCCCGTGACTGGTGTGAACTATAGAGGAAACACCTTTTCTGACTGCACATTGGCTAAGCTTCCTGTATGCCACTGGTAATATTCTTAGTAACTTGGGTAATAAGAATCCAAAAAGGTGATCTAGGGTTTTTCCACCACACTTCTGGAGAAAAAAACGAAGGTCCACTGCTGGAGGGCTAAGAAATGTCATATCCTGCCCTAGCCGGTTTGACTCAGTGGATAAAGCCTTGGCCTGCCGACAGCAGGGTCTCGGTTGATTCTGATCAAGGGCATGTACCTAGGTTGCAGGCTCCTCCCTGGCTGGGGCCCAGATCAGGGCTCATGCAGGAGGCAACCAATCAAAGTGTTCCTCTCATTTTTTTTTTTTTTTTTGCAATTTTTAAATATTTTTATTGATTTCAGAGAGGAAGGGAGAGGGAGAGAGAGAGAGAAATAGCAATGATGGGAGAGAATCATTGATTGGCTGCATCCTGCACAACCCACACCAGAAATCAAGCCCGCAAACCAGGCATGTATCCTGGCAAGAAATCAAACCATGACCTCCTGGTTCATGCATCGATGCTCAACCACTGAGCCACTCCTGCCAGGCACGACAATGTGCATTTTTAAGTACCTGGCATCCCAATGGATGCTGGTATGGATAGATAAAGACCTTGAGGATTAAATTCATGTTGTTCCTCTCATTTTGATGTTACTCTCTGTCTTTCCCTTTCTCTTCCACATTCTCTAAAAGTCAATGGAAACATATCCTCAGGTGAGGATAAAAAAAAAAAAAACATATAGAAAGAAATGCATATCTATGAAAGACACATCTTGAAAATGCCTAAAGAAAGTTGTCATTTTTTCCTGGTGAAGGGACTGGAGTCCGTGTTGATGAAAACACCTTGGTGACTGTGATGACTGGCAGTGGCTGCAGCAGCAGGGTGATGGGGCTGGTGCCTTCCCCTGATCAGCCCGGTTGCCTCCCACAAAGGGAGGCCAGACTGCAGCTTAGGCCTCCCGTGGGGAGTGGGCCTAAGCCATCAGTAGGACATCCCCTGAGGGCTCCCAGTATGTGAGATGGGGCAGGTTGGGCTGAGGGACCCCCTACTCCCAGTGCACGAATTTCGTGCACCGGGCCCCTAGTTTGTAATAAGATAAAAGATGATTTTATTAAATTCTTTGATCTATATATAAAAGTTAAAGTAATTATTCTATGGCATATTAAAAGCAAATAAAGCAGAAGTCACATTACAAGGCCACAGTGTTAAACTAAAGCCTACTTACATTACTGAAAGAAATGTTTCAATATAAAAATCAGAAAATAGTTTAAAAAAATAAAGGAGATATTTTATCTGCTCATTAGTATTATAATAACGACGACAGCCACAATTAGTAATCACTGAATTCTTGCTTGGTATCAGACACTAAGCTAAACTCTTTTATTTTTATTGTTGACACTATTACAGATGTCCCTCAACTATCTCTCCGCCTCCCTCCCCACCTCCATCCAGTCCCCTCTTCCTCTACCCCAGCCTTTACCACTTTGTTGTCAGTGTCCATGGGCTCTGTATATATGTTCTTTGGTCTTCACCTTCTTTCATCCATTCCCCCCTCTGACCTCTGTCAGTCTGTTCCATGTACCCATGCCTCTTGGTTCTATTTTGTTCATCATTTTATTTTGTTCATTAGATTCCACATATGAGTGAGGTCATATGGTATTTGTCTTTCTCTTACTGACTTATTTCGCTTAGCATAATATTCTCTAGGTCCATCCATGCTGTCGCGAAGGGTAAGTGATCCTTCTTTTTTATAGCCACATAGTATTCCATGGTGTAAATGTACCACCGCTTTTTTATCCACTCATCTACTGATGGGAAATTGGGCTGTCTCCAGATCTTGGCTATTGTAAATAACACTGCTATGGACATATGATTGGTGTTTTGGGATCCCCAGGATATATTCCCAGAAGTGGGATCACTGGGTCAAAAGGCAGTTCCATTTTTAATTTTTTGAGGCAACCCCATACTATTTTGCACAGTGACTGCACCGTTTTGCATTCCCATCAACAGTATACTAGGGTTCCCTTTTCTCCGCATCCTGCCCAGCACTTGTTTTGTTGATTCATTGATGGTAGCCATTCTGGCAGGTGTGAGGTGATACCTCATTGTAAACTCTTTCCTTACATTCTCTCACTGAGTCTTTATATCACACCTGGAAAGCAGGTATGGGTTCCATCTTACACATGGGGGAAAAAAGTCCTCAACCTTTACAGATTGCATCATGCTATGGTATGAAACTACAACTTATTTTGACTTGAAACCCAACTTAAAAACATATTAAAGGAATAACCAAGTTGAACATCCAAAAATAACCAAGACTTAAAATGTCTGCCTATTCTTGCAATCTAAATTTAGGATTATAGCACGCAATGGTCTGGAGCCAGTATACTTGTGCCTCCATTTTCTCATCTCTAAAATTATCAAAAGAGATCACTGATGGGAAATTATTATTTTTAAATGTACAGTCAAAAATATTACTAAGCCAACAACAAAAACAACATCTCTCTCTATGGCAGTGCAATTAGCTTGAATGACTCCACCTCCCCAAAAGTCACCCTCATACTGAATTTTGGCATTCTGTATACACAACTATAAAATTACTCCGAAATTATTCATTCTATCAGCACATCTTGGCATGTAATTATATCTAGATTTTGCCAGCTGAAAAAATTGGCATTCCAGTCTCTTTTGGCACATTCTTTTCTATTACTGGTCTCCATTAACCACTGCAGGGCAGGCTGACTAACATTTATTCAACACCTGCTAAGTTTTAAAGCACATGACAGGTATTACCACCTTCCATCCTCACCTCAACCTACAAAAATGAGCATCATTCTCCCCGTTTGACAGGAAGAGAAGACAAGTGTGGTTCAGAGGCTAAATGACTTGACCAAGGGCATACAACTTGGAGAAGCAACATCAGGATTTAAATCCCATACATAGTTCAGGTTCATCTGTCCGCTGCAAGCTGCCTCCCGAAGGTTAAGGTTGAAGCACAGAAAAACCATGCTATCCTCAATACCACACAGCAAGTCCATCGTGGTTTTAGGCTGGAAGCCAAATTTGAATCCTCCTGGGTTGGGGATTCTGCAATATTGATATTTCATTTTCATAGGAGGCCTAGATGAATTTTAATTGAAATGACGAATTTCTGAGCACGTTGCTTTTTAAAATACAAATACCCCGGGAGAGAATGTCAACAACACAGTCCCTTTCCAGCCCATTTCAGAAAGTGAGTTTGTTGGCCTACATCTGGGAACATATGTGCAGGGAACAATGAGTATGGCATTCAATGTATGGCTCTCCAGGGAACTAATTTACGGAGGGGCTGGGGAAATGCCCAGAAGGTCTGCAAATTAATCAGGTGCATCCAGGTAGTCAGAGCCCTCATGACTAAAGCTAACAGTCCCGCCCTCTGTGCTCTTCCCTCCCTGCTCCTTTCTAACAAGGCAGGTTAAGCTGAACAGAGAACAGACAGTGGAGACTAGCCAGGAAGTAACAGTAAAGGAGAGAGCGTTCCTTCCAAGCAAATCTAGTCAGTCCGTTTTCATTTGTTTCCCTCCATCCCCGATGCTTCCTTCCTGCTCCTTATCTCACAGGTCACTTGCTGCACTGCCTTCCTTTCTGGCCTCCCTGCCTTAGTCACAACCCCGCCAAATAGTTCTCTAACCAGACCAGCAGCCAGAATCTCTCTCTCAAACTCAAATCAGAATCTGTCCTTCTCTTGGTCAAAACCTTCCTGTTCCTCTTGGTCCACAGGGTGAATTCAGCATGGCGCTTTATTATTATTATTATTTTTTAATCCTCACCCCAGCATATTATATTTTTCCACTGATTTTTTGAAAGAGTGGACAGGTCGGAGAGGGGGAGAGAGAGCGAGAGCGAGAGCGAGAGCGAGAGCGAGAGCGAGAGAGAGAGAGAGAGAGAGAGATCGATGTGAGAGAGACACATGGATTGGTTGCTTCCTGCACAAGGCCAGGGCCAGAGATTGAGCCTGCAACCAAGGTTCACATACCCTTGACTGAATTGAATTTACGATCGGATGCTCTATACACTGAGACAAATCAGCAAGGGCCAACATGGTACTTTAGACCCTGCTTTCTCTGCTCCTGACTACCTTCCAAAGTCTGGCTCCATGTATCAGGGCTGGGGCTAGGAGGAGGAGGTGAGGTGCTCAACCTGGGACCAAATTAAAGGGGATGGCAAAATACTTTAGTAATCAAGATAAGGAACACTTTAATTCAGTGTTGTTTTTTTAAATTGCAATTAATGCAAATAAATCCAGGATGAGCAAAATATCAAAAGTTGAACTAAAAAGTGCTGTGCCAAGCCATATTGGAGCCTGAGGCAAAAGGGAAGGAAATCAGTAATACTGATTTGGTTTTTATTTAAACTTTTGATATTTTGTTCATCATGGATTTTTTTGCATTGATTTTTATTTTCTTAATCATGAATATTAAACATCAGTGCTAGCCTTGCCTGTTAATTCTGAAATGCAACAGTATCAGATTACAACCGACCTAGAAGAGCATGCCAAACAGGGTATTTTAATTTTGGGGGATCATGAGAGTTAGAATTTGGAGGAAAATGGGGTAATTCAGCCAGTGAGATGATTTTAGAAACAAAGAACTGATTGTAAGAGGACGGTGGTGGGGAGGGATCATGATTTGGCCTTTGCTATAGTTTCCCTCCCTTTTATGCAGGTATATGTGTCTGAGTTACATATCACTGACCCTCCTTCCTTCAATATGTGAAGAAAAATGAAATCAACTGGTGAGGGAAACCAGAAACAAAGTTGAAGTGAAACCAAGGTCTTCTGAACCTTCATTGAATTATTAATTTAGTTCATCATTCAACCATCAAATAGTAAGTGCATAGAAGTAGGCATGCCAGATGAAACACAGGATGTCCAGTTCAATTAGAATTTCAGTGAAGTGTGGATAATTTTTAGTACCAGTATGTCCTAAATATTGCACGGAACATATCTAAACTAAAAAGAAAATGTTGCTGATCTGAAATTCAAATTTAACTGAGCATCCTGTATTTTTATTTATTAACTGTGATAACCTTTCTAAAAAGGTGGTTATGTGCCGTGCCCTAGACTAGGAGCCAAGCACATAATGGACAATAAATAGGCCCAGTCACTGCCCGTGTGGAACTTGCAAAGGCTGAGGCAGCACTGAATAGCAATACTGCACGGGTTACTCTAAGAGATGCACCGTGATCATTTCTTATTGCAAGGAAAAGTGCAGAGTTGAACCTTGGGACCTAACCCGGTCCAGGGCACTGGGGAACGCTTTCCTGAGAAAGGTACACTGAGCTGAGACCTGATGGTTAGGGAGGATTTGATTAGATAAATAAAAAGGAAGGAGAACTCTTTTGGCAGAAGGATCAATATGTGTGACATGATCTTGAGGTAGGAGAGAGGATAGCCTGCAGGAGGAATGGGCAGAAAGCAGTGTTGCTGGACTTGAGAGAGAGAGAGGTCACGGATGACAAGAGGATGGAGAAGAGGGCAGGGGCCTGGAGCTCAAGCTCAGAATGCCAGGCTTTGTTCTGGGTAAATGCAGAGTCACGGAGGGGCTTACAAGGACTCCCTGCCTATGGGTGGAGAGTTCAAGACGCAGGAGGAAATAGGGAGCCTGTTAGGGACCTCCACAGCAATGCAGGTAAAAGATGAGGGGACCTGGACCAGGGTGCTGGCTGAGGGTTAGGGAGAGAGAAGATTTGAATGCAGCGCTCTTCCCATTACCTTAGACCAGTGGTCGGCAAACTCATTAGTCAACAGAGCCAAATATTAACAGTACAACGATTGAAATTTCTTTTGAGAGCCAAATTTTTTAAACTTAAACTTCTTCTAATGCCACTTCTTCAAATGAGACTCGCCCAGGCCGTGGTATTTTGTGGAAGAGCCACACTCAAGAGGCCAAAGAGCCGCATGTGGCTCGCGAGCCGCAGTTTGCCGACCACTGCCTTAGACTGTCAGGTGAGAGGTGGGGACATTAGTGATTGTGGAAGGAAAAGATAGATGCAAGAGATCCTATAAAAGTAAAACTGACAGGACTTGTTCAGTAAAGCTTCTTGATTGATTGACTAGAAATTAATGCCAGGAGCCTTCTGTGGAGAGGGGGGAAAGCATACAAGTTAAGCAACTGTTTAAAAATTGCTTTTATGTTCTCTTAGCTCCTTTAATGTCTTAAAATGTCACCTCTTCTGATTGTTGCATGTAACACGGCATGTAACTAATCGTGCAGGGAGCAGGATGTGTAATTAAGCATATATGCATGGCGACTTGTAATTGAGCACATGTTTATTGTGAGGTGAACATTGCTGGGTGCTTCCTGGGGTGTGTAATTATGCGTGTGTCAGATGACATGAAATCACAGCTCAATTTGTGAAGAGACGAAGGTCTCAACTCCTATCTCAACCTGTTAATTGGTATTAACCTACCTCTTTTAGAAAAACATCTTTGGTAATTGAGCCCACTCTACTCTGAGACATGAGCTACAGAAACAGCCATGGGTACAAAAAAGAAAGCTGTTTCCATTTAATATATATACAATTGACATATACCTGTCTGTCTGTCTATCTATCTATCCATCTATCTACCTACCTATCTCATCCAAAAGAGAAAATTGGGTAAATTCCAAACAACATCCTATTAGTAATAAAATTTTCTTACAGAGTCAACAGGATATAGGTTCCCCACTAGTCCCTGCTGGGAGAGAAGGCAGCCTGGTGTGGTAAAACAGTAGATTCTGTAGTCTCCAGTGGTCTTCAGACATATCTCAAGGTTCCTGGTCTACCAATGGAGCCTGACTTGTCTGCCTACAAGTAGTTTATGAAGTGAGATTGACAGCATTCCAGTCCTACATTGCCACTTATTAACATCATTAGACAACTAAGACTCATTTTCCTCACTTGTGAAAAGAGAATAACAATAATTACATTAGTATGTTGCTCAAAGTTGTTATAAGGATCAAATAAGATTGCATCAAAAGGCTTTGTACAAAGAGTCAACACCTGTTAACTATGTAGACTCTACATACATTCTCTTGTTCAGCCCTCACCATAATTCCACAACATAGATAACTATTATTCCATGTTATAGATGAGGATGCTGAGGTCCAGAGAGGTTAATAGGTCACACAGCTATAAGGAAGTGGAGAAGGAGTTCAAACCCAATTCTGTCTTACTCCAGAACCTAGGAAAGCTATATGGCATGCTCCCTCATTTTGGTTACAATGAGACTGCTGTAGTGTAAGCATTATATCACAGTGAGTCGCAGACACGTATATAACTTTCTAGCCTGTTACACAGGACTCATTTGGAAAAATAGAACATAAAGGTGAACAGCAGAATAGAAGATTTATAACCAAAGAAACCTAAATCAGAGTTCTAGATCAATTACTCATTACTGGTGTGAGCTTAGCAAGTTATCCACACTCTCCGAGCTTGAGTTTCTTCATCTCTAATATGGGGGCTATTGACACCTTACTAATAAATTTATCTATAACAGTAAGCACAGACCCAGGCACGCTGCATGACCCCAATGGAGCTGCCATTATAATATTTTCTTATCCAATTTATTTTTCTTCTTCATGTTTGTGGTCCCTCAGCATCTAATACCTTTTCATGGCACAAAGCAGGAGCTCGGGAAATGTGTGTTAAATTGAGTTGAGCTGGTTTTTACTGAAAACCATCAGATATGTTGGTGGGGTTTTGTAGCTTGAGACTCCTCAAATAATGGACAGGGATTCTTCTAGACTGAGGAGGCTTATGGCTGTTGCATCAACCTGTCGGGTGAAGATGGACAGACGAGGAAAAGACCCAGCAGCCTGATTCTCCCAGTACGAGCCTGCCTCCCTCTTCCCAACCTTGGGATCCCACTACAAAGAGCCAGCACCACACAAACACTGTCTGTCTAACGCGCCCCATTATCATGTCAGTAGCAAGACACGGGGTGTCAGAGTGACAGAGGGCTGTCATGAGGCTGAAATGTTTCCTGTCTGCTTGGGAGAAAGGTTTTGCTGGAGGTGGGGAGGGGAGGAACATGGGCGCCTGATGGAGCTTGGCAGCTGATTTCATTTCTTTGTCAGAAATGATCTTTCCTTCTGTGCTAAGGATGGCAGAGCACAGGGAACTGGGGAAGCGAGGAAGCTAGCCTGATGGCACCACCAGGCCACTGAGAGATGAGGACAGGAGTCAATGAGAAGCAGACTTGCTCCAGCCAAGGTGCCCCCTGACCATTAGCTCAGAAGCTATTGACTTTCCTGGTGACCCTTTGTGAGCTTATACATGTCAATGGCCCCGATCCACTGGCCAGAAAGTTGATAAAGTTCTACCTCTGATTACAGTAAACACCTAGAACCTTCCTCTCTTCATCACTCATCCGCCACCATTTTACTCCAAGTCTACATGTTCTCTGACTGCGCCTTAATGTCTCAGTTTGGCACCTGACAATGCCCACCAAAGAACTCTCTGCGACCCATGCCTGCCACTCTCCATGAGAATTTTTCTGCCCTGTGTTCAGCACTTTAACCTGGGAGGGATACACCCCTGTACACATCCTTCTGAAAAGGTGAGCATCTGAGCTTATGGTCACTCTCCACTGTGGATCCCCACCCACCCTTTTGGGTGAATGAGCAGATAGCCCTCTTTGTACAAGAGCCTTTTTGGGTAAGTGGATGCAAAGGTCATTCTGAAGACCCTTCCATTTAGATTCATGGTGTAGGAAATACTTAAGTTTATGACCATAAACCTGGTATACCAGCACCACTTGGCAGAAAGCCACATGGGCCCAGATGTTTAGGCTTAACGTCTGTGCATTGTTCCCCCATTTCTCCATTTTCCTCATGAGCACAGTTTCTCTTTCAAAGAGTCCCAGAGAGATGAGCAATGATACACCAAACCCTTACCCCAAACGTGCTGTAGATGCACCAACTTAGCTTTGGTGCCCTAGGACTCATTTGACTGGCCCTGAAGCAATTCAGACACACATCATTTGTACCTTTATCTAGCAGTGTTTTCATTTGATCCAGCATCTTAATTAATGATGTGTGCAGGTAACCATGTTATCAAAGATAGAGATCTACATACACAATTTATGTGAAAGTCAGGGTTAAAAAACATAAAACAATATTGGGGAAGCCTTTCTGATTCCAGGAATGTCAAAAGCATTTATTCAACAAATAGGTACTAATGTTCAGTTAGGGGCCAGAAACTACATGAAGTACCAGGATTCAACATGAACAGCCCTTGCTCCAAGAATCCTCCCATCTAGTGGGCAGCAAGGAAAGTCAACAGACGCTGATACACGGTCAATACCATGTCAAGACAAACATAGACTGGGCATTGAGGAAGGTGTTCTCACCCCTAAAGGACAAGAGCAGGTGAGTCAGGGAGGAAGACAGGCGTTCCAGGGAGAAGGGGTAGCATGTGCGAAGGCAGCGAGTTGACACTGAACATAGCTTGGGGAAGAGGAATTGTGCAGAGGTCAGTGTTGTTTAAGTGATGGGCTAGAACAGAGTATAAATAAGGGGTGGGGCATAATGGCGACTGTAGTGCCCGGAAGGAGACCACCAGACGGCCAACCGTGGCTCTGCTCCATGACTAGCTGGGGACCATGCCCAAGTTTCCTATTCTCTGGGCCTCAGTGTCCTCCTGGGTACAGTGGAGATCCTAATAGTCACTACCTCATAAGGCTGATGTAAGGACTAGAAGAATTATTGTAGATACTGTATTTAGAACCCTCCTGGCACAGAGCAGGCGCTGAACAAAATGGTGGATGGACTCAGTGGACAGAAAAGAGGGGGCTGGTTAGAAGCCTCCCGAGAGAGAAGGTTGGCACAGCTTAGGTCCCAAGAGGTCTTGTTAGTTGCGCTAAGAAACAACGCCTGAACTCTGACCACAAAGTGCCTATAATCCAGAAGGAGACAGGCCATTATGAGTGAGATAAGTGCTACAACATGACGAGAGTGGATGGTGATGGGGAAGCTCAGAGAAAGGTCCTTAACCCAGTCTAGAAGGAAGGAGGGAGGCTCCTCAGAACAATGAGGATGGAGTGAGATCCTGATGGAGCTGCCCCGCTGGGGTGCAGAGCGGGCTTTGTGGTGAGGGGTAAGCTGTGATGGGAGGGAAGCCGCTCCCAGGCACACGGTGTGGACAGAAGCTGTCTGTGGAACAGATACACCTCCTAGCTCAGCAGTTCCAGGTGCCCAGGCAGTGGAGCGAGGGGAGCTCTGAGCCCTTCGGTGTCAAGAATCACGCTTTGCCATCGACCCTTGCTATGCACACTTTCCCACGCTCAGCTCCCTCACTTGATCCTCACATTCCCTGAAAGGCAGCTGCTAACACCCCGCTTTCACAGAGAGGGCTCTGGGAGGTTGAACAATCTGCCCACGATTATAAAGTGAGTTGAGCTGTGAAGCGGTGCCCCTCTGCCTTCGATGCCTGCATGCTAAACCATTAATTTCAGATGCTCAGACTTCTGGTAAGATGCTTCCCCAAGATTATCTTCCCAGAAGACAAGGGAATGAATGCTTCAAAGGAGAACCCAGGAGAACCCGGTCTATGTTTGTCCTGACATGGCAATGACCATGTATCAGCGTCCTCTTAAAGCCCAAGGGCAGTCAAGCAAGGCCACAAGAGGAAGTCTTCTTTGGCACACTAGTGTGTGCGCACAAATGTGTGCACGTGCAGGTTTGTGTACACACGCTTCATTACCGAGACTGTGTCCCTGTTGCTATTGGTTGATTTTATGGGATAACTATCCATAGACTAGAGATGGCTTGGTGGACAAACAGACTTACATATATGTGGGTGGACAGATGGAGGGATGGTGAGTAAATCTATCCCGACTACCCTGGTGGTTGACTCTAATAAAACAGCTCTGGTGGAATAATGCAGGGCCTGAGAGATGGGGTGTAATATGGTTAAATGCTTTTACAGTTCCCCATCAAAGTAAGTGGATGGAAATGCATAAAATATTGATAGCATTTGAAATGTGTTCATTCATAGCTCTGCCTAGAATCTCAAGTGGTGCCAGGGTGACTGGCCCAGGCCAAGATGGCATGCCTCAAACAGCGCAGCCCCTCAATGCCCAGGGATCTGGGATGTTACGTGGCAACAGAGCCTACAATGGGAACACCGTGGAGAGCTAGGATTCCATCTTTTCCAGTTCCCATGCCCAGCAAAGAAAGCACAGGCAAAGGAAGTGTGCCCACCATGGCATAAGAGAAGTCCTTATCCAAAATTATAAAGCCAGATCAGCAAAATCAACAGTTCTCCAAATAGACTCATTATTTTTATAATGCCTCTTCCCCCACTCCAACCATGTAGTAAGAATGAGGGTTTCAGCCCCGGCTGGTGTGGCTCAGTTGGTGGAAAGTCCTCCCATGCCCCGGAAGGTCGCAGGATTGATGCCCAGTCAGGGCACATACCTAGGATGAGGGTTTGATCCCTGGTGGGGGCACGTATGAGAGGCAACCAGTGGATGTTCTCTCTCTTGCATCGATGTTATTTTTCTCTCTCTTTCCCTTTCTCCTTCTCTAAAATCAATAAAAGTAAAAATAAAAGAATGAGGTTTGATCCGACTACCCACTACCCAGATCCTGGCTATAGCTGATAGTCCCAGGAGTGAGTATGTGGCCAAATGAAGCCAATATGATTTTTTCCCCCTAGAAAATCTTAAATAGTGCTCCAGGGAGCCAGACTGTCCTTATTGGTAAAGCTCAGGCGCCTGGCTACAGACCACGTGCAACTCTTCTTCTCATGACGGGCAAAGCCTTCTGAGAGAACACAACCCACACAAAGAGAAGAGCAAACACGAAGATGGAAATGCCATGTGAATTCAAGCCCTTGGTTCTGTCATCCCATGGGAGCCACTGGAACACTCTATAGTTGCAAAAAAAAAAAAAAAAAGTGCCTGATTTTACCTAAGCAAATTTGACTTCTGAAAAATGTCACCTCCAAACCATTTTATTTCATATCCTTTGTATATTATGTAATAATTAATAATCATATGTAATGTATATTCATTATTGTTTCACGTCCTAAGTACTTTGCTACATTTCTTTATGCATTTTCTCATTGATCCCTCAGAGTAATCCTGTGAAGTTGCTATTACTGTCATTCCCATTTTACAGATGAGGAAATTGAGACTGAGAGGAGACACCACTGATTTTATATGTTTATTTAGCCAGAAGCTAAATAAAGATGAGTCTGACGTCAACACTGTGTTCTTAGCAAATACAATCTACTTTCTTCCTAAAATGCACCTGAAAATCTAGACTGACCATCCCCGAGTGGCATTCAACTATCATCTGGCCTCACAGAGAGGGCTCTGGGAGGTTAAACAATCTACACACTGATATTGTCTCCTTCTCTGTCCCTGTCCTATGTTGGGGCCTCGTCACTCTGCACCTGGGCTGGAGCCTCCTAACTGACTCCCAGATCCCAGTGTTTGTCAGGAAACCTGTCCTTTACTTTTTAAGTGTTCTTTTGCTTTCATTTTTTTTCAAATGCTACTTGGATCAAGCTACCCCTTTGCTAGAAAATCTTCAATGAAAACACATTTTACACCAGACCCAGGTCAAAGTCCTTTGTATGACATTCAGTATTTTTCACAGTCTGACCCCAAGCCCCTTCTCAAGACTAATCCCCAGCAAGCCTCAAAAACACTTCTCCTCCTCTGTCCAGGTGGAAAGTTCTCATTCCCAATGTGCATTCTTCTTGCTGCTCTTCCTGTCTCTGCCTCTTTCTCTGGCTGAGCCGATTTCCCCCCAGGATCACACAGTTTCTGAGGGGGAGATCTGGAGCTGAAACCTGCTATCAGGAGTCCCACTATCTACTACCTATAATTATCCACTTAACATTTTTCCCACGTGTTAACTGAGAGCATTGAGTTGTTTTAATTTCTAAAATCCTGTGCTTTTCTCTTTGAGGTGAAGGCATTAAAGATCGCTGCTAACATATATGACCTGGCAGGACAAGTATTATCATTTGTTTAACCTGTAAGATCCTTCTCGTTTTTATTGCATTAGATTTATTGGGGTGACATTGGGTATTAAGATTATATAAGTTTCAAGTGTATGATTCTATAATACATGGTCTGTACATTGCATTGCGTTCACCACACGAAGTCAAGTCTCCTTCCATTACCTTATATTTAGACACCTTTTACACATCTACCTTCCCCACTCCCTTCCCCTCTGGTAACCACCAACACTGTTGTCCGTGTCTATGAGTTTTTTGTTTGTCCTGTTAGTTCATTGTTGCTTTCTGCTTTACAATATGGGTGAAATCATATAGTTTTGAGATCATTTTTTTGCCATGGATGACATGACGTTCATACACTACGTTTATTACATAAGAGAGAAATGTCTGGAGCCTTCAGCAATTTCCAAAAATACAGGCATTTGTAAAATGCCCTAGGCAGGGCCCATGAAACTCTATGTGAAGGTGACAATGAGCTTGTTTGGAGGGGGAACAAAATGGATGGAGGGCTTATTGCTTCTTTGTCTTTTGGCCACTCACTCCACAGACAAGATAAATCCCAGGTTCACATTTTTCTGAAAGGATTCCTCGTTTCACTTTCCGTTCAGTGTAAAACTTCCCTTCCCACACCCGGTTCCCTGCCACAGCGCCTCACTGCGCAGGCCGCCCGCGTGGCAGCAGTCAGGGACAGCACCCAGCAGCTCTGATGGGTAATTCCAGTCGCTGGTCTCATTCCGCCTCTGAGACCCACTGAATGAGCCCACTCTTTCTTCCACGCTGCTATAATTTTTCTAAAAAAGTCGTTTGAACATGACTCCTGTACCATTACATTTGAACCATGAGCCTTTCTCCTTCTTTGTGGGCACTCTCCCCATCAGCTTCTCTCACCCAGGAACTAATTCTCCAATACGGACGCCTTTGCTTGGGCTGATGGCCTGTAAAGGGAAGCGAATGTGCTGACACAGAAGATCGTGGGCAGGATATTTTCTGGGAAGCTGTGGCCTCCTGGAGGTCAATGTGGGAATATTTCAGTTTCTGAAGATTAAATTGGCTTTTATTAATGGCTTGAATTTCCGGTGGATAGAGACAGAGGAAACTAATGCAAGGAAAAGGGATTTCAATCAAAGATTTCATAGAGTCTCGCCCACCAGATTTAGCTGCAGATGGTGAGTGGTGCCCAGGTGTCCCGCTGTTGATATCATAATCAGGCCCCCAGCTGAATTAGCCAGGAGGTGCTTTTGAGTCTAATGCAAGCATAATTAGATGCTCTTTCATTTTGAAGAACTGTTTGCTCGGAGGGCTCTCACGTAGCAAAAATTCTCCGAGTTTGCTCTTAAACTGTGCCACTTCACCAATGTGATCTTGAGCAGGTCACTTCTCTTTGAGCCTCAGCTTCCTCATTTACAAATTCGCAATGATAACAATGTCCTGCTTACCTCGTAGAGTCCCTGCTGCTGTGTGGACACCCTTCCAGCTCTTCTTCACCTGGTCAAACCCTGTTACCCTTCCAACTGTGTCTGAGACATCACTTCCTTGGAAGAGACTCCCCAGATTCCCTACCTCCCACCCTCCAGGTGAGAAGCCCCCCGCAGGGCTTGTCATGTTTACCTTTTCATAGAACTCCTGGTACCGGGAACTGTGGGCTTAATTCTAAATTTCCACCAGGACTATAAAGTCTCCAAAAGGAAAAATCCCCATCTCCTGCCCTGAACATGCCTTTTTAAGTATCCCACACCTAGTTAATGACAAATATTTACTAAAAGAGTGAATAAACCCTGGCTGGGTGTCTCAGTTGGTTGAAATGTTGTCCCGTACACCAAACGGTGGCAGGTACAATTCCCGCTCAGGGCACATACCCAGGTTGCAGGTTTGATTCCCAGTCAGGCATGTGCAGGAGGTGCCTATTGATGTTTCTCTCTCACATCGTCTCTCTCTCCTTTCCTCTCTCTAAAATTAATAATTTAAAAAAAGAGTAATAAGATTTAAAACTGATAAAAGTATAAATACAAATATAGGGGAACATGATTTTTATCTGTAAACACACATGTGAATGTAAAGGATGTTTTTAGTGAAACTTTTTACAATAAGAAAAATGATCTTAGATCTTGACTGAAGAAAAATGATCTTAAATCTTAACTGAAGAAAAAAGATCTTGACTGAAGAAAAAATTTTCATATTCCACAAAAAAACCATTAGTCATTAAGTAATCAAGCCACATTTCTCTCTCCCCTCTCCCCATCACCTGATAACCTCTAGCCTGCCTTCTGTCTCTATGGTTTTGCCTATTATGGATATATCATATTCAAAAACCACATAATAGATGCGATTTTATGTCTGGCTTCTTTTACTCAGCTAATGTTTTTCCAAGGTTCATCCACACTGTAGCACTTGTTCCTTTTTTATGGCTGAATAATATTCCATTGTATGAATACAGCACATTTTGTTTATTCATTCATCTGCCAATGGGGATTTGAGTTGTTTCCTCCTTTTGGCTATTGTGATAATGCTGCTATGAACATTCATGTACCAGTAAGTTTCTGTATAGATAAGTTTTTATTTCTTGTTGGATATTTACTGAGGGAAAGATTCACCAGGTCACCTAGCAATTCTGTGTTTAAGTGTTGGAGAAACTGCCAATCTGTTTTCTACAGCACATGCCTACCAGCAATTTGTATGTGGCCGTGTCTTACCTAGATCTTGTCCTGTTTGCCTCTGTGGCCTGTTCATTGGCTTGTATCTTACAGGTATAACAATCAGTACAATGTTTACAACCTTAATAAAAGCCACTATTTTATTACAATAGTCTTCCTGGAGAAAATAAGTGTACATGTTGATGTGTATGGTTATAAGGTGGACAGGAAGACATAAGCAGAAGGGCAATGCTGCTCTTTATCAAGCAGGGAAATGGATTTGGAGCGCTCAAGATGACAGAAAGGAAAGGAGGTGCCTGTTCCTATAGTTTCGGAGCATACAGTTGTTCCAGCCCATACTTTCTCCCTTATAACCATCATTCATCCTTAGTTCCACAGGTGGCCGTATATTTCAAGCTCACCACCAGGCCTTCCATCGGTGTCTCTCGTGTCGTTTTAATTCTCTGGCAGGTGACGCAGGGAAGGCTCTTGGGGGCAATACTTCCTGAGTTCCTGCTTGCTGATAGCAGTTGTCGGCAGTCTTTATACTTGGAAGTCAGTTTGTCTGGGTTTATAATATATGGCTCATATTTTTCTCTCCTAGAGCATCTTAAATAGGTTATTCCCTTGTCTCCTTATACAAAGTGTTGCTGTCAAAAATCTCATGAGCACAGGATTTCCTTTCCCTTTTTAAGTGACGAAGTCTTTTTGCCTGGGAGTCCAACGTATTTTTTAGAATGTTTCACTATTGGTCATTCTGGGTCATTTTTCTTGGGTACATGATGTTCCTTTTCAGTATGTGGTATCAAACCTTTTTTTTTTAATTCTACAAAATTAGTTTTAGACTGTCCTATTATTTCTGTCCCATTGCTTTGCTTTTCTTTTTTTGTGAATTCTTATAATATCTATGTTGTTCTTTACCTAGCTTCTATTTCTGTCACTTTCTCTCAAATCTTTTTATTTTCTTTTAGTTATTTGTTTTGATGTTTAAAATTTTGCTCCTTTTCACTTTTACCATTTAAGGCATTTTCTGCTCCTTTTGCTATTTTCATTCACTCTGGCATTCTTCCCAATTTAGTCTTTATTTCTGAAGTGAGATTTTTCTTTTATTTATCAGTTTTTTGTGGGTTCTATAATTCATTACTAAACTTTTCTTTTACAGATTTATGTATTTTCTTTTATTTCCCCATCATCTTAAATTTCTTTTTACATTTTGAAAATTTTGGCTACCGTTTTCATCTGTTTTGTAGAAACGTTTCTATGGTGTGTTTTCATTGCCAGTAGAGATTATTATTATCCTCCTTACTTTCTACTTTCTTTTTTATAAATCTGTATGGGGCTCAAGCATGATCCTTTCCTGCTACCTATTATTTTGTGCAATTAGTTTTCCTTTTGAGAGGAATAAGTGGGTTAATACTGATATTCTAGCTTCACAGTTCTAGAGCACTCTTTTGTTGCTTCATAATAGGACCTGTATTTTCTTAGATCTCCTTGCTTCTCTCCCACTTTTATCTGGTCTTCTTTTTTTTTTTAATTTCTTTATTGATTAAGGTATCACATATTTGTCCTCATCCCCCCATTCCCATCCCACACCCCTCCCCACACATGCCCCCACCCCCTGTTGTCCTTAACCGCTGGTTAGGCTCATATGCATGCACACAAGTCCTTTGGTTGATCTCTCCCCTTTACCCCCACCCTCTCCTCCCCTCCCCCTGAGGCCCGACAGTCTGATCCATGCCTTATCTGGTCTTCTTTTTCCTTTGTCCTATCACCTCTGCTCTTTTTCATCCAGTTGGGGCTCTGCCTAGAATGGAGCTTAGATCCTGTTAAGTGTCATTTAGCTCGGGCGCTTCCAGCCCTTTCAGACCTCCCTGGGGACTTCTGCACTCTCCTGCATATGGAGTGTACAACACCCCAGCAAAACTGCTTCTCTCAAATCCTTCTACCTGCTTTTTCTTGAATATCTTACAGAGATTTGGCTCCTGTCCTGCTTTTAGAGTCATCTGAAAATCTGTCGCACCCTTTTGCCTCCTCCTTCGCATGTTCTGATACCATGTAGATCTCAAAGTGATGGTGTGTCCTCCACCTCTGCTCATAGCTTGAGGTCTGAGGGAACCTTGATAACTCAGGGGTTTTTTGGTGTGTTTTTGTTTGTTTGTTTGTTTGTTTTAAATGGATGTCAGTGGGTTTTCGGTTTTGATATCCTAGCTGTTTTTATGGGGGATTGAGGGAAATGCATAAACCGTATCATCAATGTCATCTCCCAGAATTTGCTGTATTGCTTTTTGGCAGTGATCTTTAAAAGACTCGTTTACGATGACATCCAACATGTGCAATTGCCACATCCCCATGAATAATCACCGAGCCTATGCTAAAGGTCTTTGCCTCATTTGTTACTGATTTTGTCACATGACCTCTATAACCGTCTATAAATATGCACAACTAGTGTTATTTGAGGCTATTTTAGACAAATGTGTCTTACTCAAACTCAAATTCATTATTCAAAATAAACTAGTAAAGGAATCTGCATAAAGACAAATAGATAAGTAGACTTCCTCCTTGGGGAAGTATCTTTTGGAGGGAACAGTATCACCTGTGTGCAGTGTAGTCATTGGACACGAGGCTAGGAAGTCAGAATGAAGCTATGACATAGAGGGACACAAAATATATCAATCCACATGAGACTCAAATGGGTTGTACTGACAACCATCAATCAGTTCTGAAGAGTGTGAGGAAACAAATATATTTGGATGGACAGGGCATTACAGATACACACATATATTATGGGGGTGGATAGCGGTGGATTCATGGCATTCAGGGGCCTCTCAAAGCACTGGTCTCCTACATCCCCTCCTGCCAGCGGCTGAGAGCTGGAGTTCTGAGTTGGAGCTCCAGAAGCAAAAGCAGCATTTCCCACCTCTTCTGTTTACCAACCTGAACACCCTGCTAGAGGAAATGCTGTAATGCAGCAGAGATATGGTTTCTGTGAGCTGTGGGCAGAGGTCTCCCTGTTGCCTTCTAAGGATATTTCTCTAGCTCCTTTTCCTGTAAATATTGGGTGGGACTTCCCGATAAGCTATCAGGGCTGGGACTCTGTTGATCTAGCAATATGTACCTAGAACCCAACTACAATCCAGCCTCCTCATGGGTAGTGAGGAGAAGATAATTCATACAGGCATTTCTGACCACTACTACAAAGCATTGTATAGTATAGTATAGTATAGTATAGTATAGTATAGTATAGTATAGTATAGTACAGTACAGTATAGCAATTGCCTGATCCAGGAAGAGGAACATTTAAGGCATATCATGCTATGTCTGTAACGAGGTCCTCCCAACATTCATTATCCCCTTGTGCAGATGTGTGAAATGAGGCTCAGAGAACTGAGATAACCTGCCCAAAGTTGTACAACACAGAAGATTTCTTCAACTCAAGTTCATGCTCTGTCCACTTTCCAGCACTGCCTCCACAGTCCCCCCGCCCCCATCCACTGGCAGCTTTGCATTTCAACAAGGGAGCCAGGTGGAGGGTGGAGAGGGGGCAGATATTAACAATGGCTCCCCAGCAAAGCTTTCCCTGACCAGCGATCCACCATGCTTCCTTCTCATGGTCCACAGATCCAGGGCTAGCCACAGGCTCAGCCCAACCAGTCGGAGGAGATAAGCAAGAGGCCAGCGTGTACTTTCTCTCTGGCCAGCCTCTGCAGCCTAATCTCCTGTCCTTCTAATGCTGGGATCAGACGCCCCCGTCTCCCCCGCCAGCCTTGCCTCCGAGGACAGCAGCACAGCTGGAAAAATAGATAGGTCTTTCTAACCCTCTCATGCGTGTGCTGTGGGGCCAGGTAGCTCTATAAATATGGTAATGGGCTCTCAAGCATGCTCCGCCTGAAATGAGACTGCGGGGCTGGCGATGGGCTGTTCCCTCTGATAACTGCTGTGGCAGCCTTGCTGGAGGGGACTGTGCAGCTGAGCTTCAGGGTCAAATGAACTCCGGGCCCCCTGAGCAGACCCCCTCTCCCTCCTCTCTGCCTATTAATCGCCTGTACCCACCTGTTCCCTGATTGCACTGATGACATTCACCGAGGGAAGGAGGCAAGCAGCAGCTCGCGTTTAGCGTTTAGTCTATTACCAGGAGGCCCAGACTTGTGATAAAAAAAAAACAACACACCAGCAACAACACAGCTACATTGATGTGTACAATGGGGAACCAGCCTGACACTTCCCTGCCGAGAAAAACGACAGCTACAATGAAAGCCGAACGCCTGCTCAGCCTAAACAACCTTGTGCTCAAAGATGTTCTGACTTTACCTGCCTTTCCTTTCCCCAGCTCTTCCCTCACTGAAGAGGGTGGACAGTCGCACACACTCCCACACACTCCCCCACCCCCACCCCCTGCCTAGAATGCCCTGGAAAGACAGTCTATGGAAAATGGTGACTGGGATTCTACAGTGACTTTAGACGAAGCTCTTCACCGTTACTCTAGATCCTTCTTTTTCTATCACATGAAAAGAACAATGCTTTATTTCAGGTTGTTCGATGATTTTGAAATCTTAGCAGATGCTTCTGCCTCCTCCACTCGCAACCCTGCTCTTTCTTGTTAATATGACCTTTCCCTTCCCAGGCAGCAGCTGGAACACTTGGCTTGCATTATTTCAACAAAGGGATAGTGATGCGGACTGAAGGGTCCCAGGTTCAATTCCGGTCAAGGGCATGTGCCTTGGTTACGGGCACATCCCCAGTAGGGGGTGTGCAAGAGGCAGCTGATCGGTGTTTCTCTCTCATCGATGTTTCTAACTCTATCCCTCTCCCTTCCTCTCTGTAAAAAAATCAATAAAATATATGTTTAAAAAAAAAAGTCTAGGATGGCCCCAGACAGTTTAGCTCAGTGATTAGAGGATGGGGCCTCAGACCAAAGGGTCTCAGGTTTGATTCTGGTCAAGGGCATGTACCTTGGTTGCAGGTTCGATCCCCGCCCTTGTTGGGGCACGTGCAGGTGGCAACCAATCAATGTGTCTCTCTCACATCGATGTTTCTCTCTCTGTCTCGCCCCCTTCCTCCCACTGTCTCTAAAAAAAAAAAAATAGTCTAGGACGGATGGGGATTACATGGATTACATGCTGAGGGATTACATGCTGGGTTTCTTAGCCATTTTGGAGAGGCATGGATCCCTTTGTCATCACCCTGATGCCCATGGACACCGTCTAAGAATAATGTTGCTATGGGCATAAACCACATTGCAAAATAATCTTAGGAGGTAAAATCATGACTCTTACAGAAATACAAAATGAGCATGTTTTAAAGCTTTCTTCAGTGAATGAAGAAATCAGGAATGAGGTATAAACCTGTTCAAAGGAGGATTTAAAGAGCAGAAACATGTAAAGGCAGTAGAAATGCTGAAATGAATGTGTTAGCATGTGCAGCACTTGCCTGAAAGCCGAGAGTCAGGGAGGCAGCAGGACTTAATTGTACCTCTATGGGACACATGTCACCTCTGTGGACAAGAGTTATTTCCGTTACTCTCAGTTTCCCCAACGTTCAGAGTTGCAAAATAGCTCAAAGGCAGCGAAAAGGGAAAACTATGGAATCAGATAACCAGAGGGCGTGCTGGAGGTGGTCTCACATTCCATAGGAAACCAGTTGTCACTTTTTGTCATTGTGAAGTTTTTCAAAATAATTTTTCCTGACAAATAAAATAGATGCAAACACAGAGGAAGCCAATTATATGGAAATATACTCATTAAAATAATTTAAAACTATGTGATACAATGCTATATATGCTTCTGTGTTGGCATTGATCAACAATATAGTGATGACTACTCTAATTCTGAAGGAACCATGGGCATCAACAATATTTCAGGATATTTGCAATGAGCATAAAGCGATATAAAATGTTCTATTATTTCTGTATGCGACAAAGTCAAACGTATTGTTAAAACCAATGTGATTTGTTGGTTAGATTCAAAGGGAAAGTTGGTAGGTAGAAAAAATAAAGGTGTATTTTTTCCATGGACCTTTAAAAAATTATCAGACAGAATATTAAAAATCTCTGAACGAGATAAGAAGAATTCTTCCTCACTTCTAATGCTGAGGTAAAAAATGATGATTCCAATTGGAGGAAGAGCCCCAGCCGAGTGGCTCAGTTGTTTGGGGCTTCATCTCGGTCAGGAAACATAGCTAGGTTGCTTGTTTGGTTCCTGGTGGGGCGCATTTGGGAGGCAACTGATGGATGTTTTTCTCTTTCTCTCTCTTCCTCTCTGTCTCTCTCCTCTCTCCTTTCCTCTCTCTCTAAAAAAACCAATGAAAACATATCCTCAGGTGAGGATTATAAAAAGAATATTGGAGGGAGAAGAAAGATGAGAAGTGATATAAATTAAATGTTAGACATTTTTGATGTTATCTGAGGAAGGGGCCCTTGACTGTACTTCCCCAGAGTAACCAAGAAATGGGAGAAGCCCAACATAGATTCAGGGACTCTGAGAATAGAGAGTAAACATGTTCCTATTTCTTGCATCGAAGCTTAGAAGGTTACAAGACTCAAGAGTCCGGACAGACAGGACTGAGACAGTCTCCTAGAGTTACCCAAAGGTCAAAAGAGTGCTTCCTGGGAGGTGGCACCAATGTGGTGTGACGGGATAGCTGACTCAAAGAGGTCTGAGATGGAGAAGATGGGATTCAACAGCTACTTAATAAACTCATGCCAGAGGCAAAAAACAAAACAAAAACAAAGGTGGAACTTGACATACTCCACACACAGCATGCCTATACCCTAGGTACATCCCCCCAGACCTAGGAATAAGGTTGCATCTAATTTATTCTACCTGAAAAAATCTCCCAAATCTAACCCTCTCTCTCCATCCCATGACCAATGTACTAATTCAAACTCCTTATCCTGGGATTTCAAGCCCTTCATCATATGGCCCCACCTGATTTCCTAATCTCATCTCTTCCGGACACGCCCCCATCACTCCCAGTCATGCTTCTCAAGCCACTCTGCTCGCTGACACTCCCATGGTTTGGTCTGTGCTTTGTTCTCTGGAATGTCTCCCCAACCTCTTACCAAACCTTCAATTCCTTTCCTGATACTTTGCTTTGGCCAGCAATGCTCTCTATTCCCTAGCTTGCTCCCTCCCCCCATTAAATGCTACTTCTCCATCATGGCCACACTCCTCCAGGATAAATGACTCTTCCTTGAAGCCTTCCAGTGCCTTTTCTCCCTGGGTATTTGTGATAATGTGACCTAGAACAGCACATGTATATTTAGCACAGAGCTCCTAAAACCCTTGGAACTTTCTAAGCGACAAGAGCGATAAAGATATTTTTTGTTGAAGCACCTAAGATAGGGGCTGGTTGCCAGTGGACCCCATCCAGAGACTCGAGGATTGGAACTTTCTGTGCTATCTCCAGATTGCCAGAACCCCACCAGGCGCTAGGAGATGTTTCAGAAGGAGCATGGTCCTCCTGATACCTTGATTTCAAACTTCTAGCCTCCTCAACTGCGAGAGGGAAAAAATGCCTGTTGTTTGCAGCCACCCAGTCGGTGGGCCCTTGGCTGTGGCAGTCCTAGCAAACCAAACCGAGGTTCCCAGAAGAAGTGACACTGGAATACAGTCTGTTTTTCCAGACAGAAACAGGAGATTTATTTACCCGACAGAGGTGGCCCAGGAGGAATTGTTTCTTTCCTTCTTTTTTCTAGTATTACAAGTCAGCATGTTTCCCACAGATATCCTGCTGTCCAACTTCCCCTATAGAATGCCAAGAGCTATGCATATGCCTCCGTGAGCTGGAGTTCAATCGAGGCTGCTCCTGCAGTGGGGTTCCTGGTTCTCAGGGTGCCCTATTTCCCAGCACTCTGAGACCTGGCCTTCTTCATTCTTCACATTCCCTGTCTGGCATCCAGAGTGTAATAAATGCACGAATAGGGCCTAATATTTTAGCCAGAAGAGAGTTCAGACAAGAAGTTTCTGCGATCTGCCCCAGAGCCCGATCGAATGGCACTGACGGTCTGTCACCTGTCCTCCAGAGCCCTGGCCACTTGCCTGTGTCAGTAGCAGCGGCGGATGAAACTGCTCCCACTATCTTTAATTAAATCGCCGCTCTTCAGACATCCCCTTGGCCTGCAACTTATTACCATACCCTGGATCTCTTACCCTTGCTGCTGAATTCCAATGTGATGGATCGCAAGTCCCTTATGAGTTCCCCAATTTGCTCTTTAAGTGGAAACGCTTACATTTTGATTGCCTATATGTTTCTATCATTTTCCATCTAGAATGATGTCAGGGCCCTGTACAGAACTCGGTAAAGTAAACCAGTCTAGGCTTCCCTCCTTCACTGAGACACAGCTCAGGCCAGACCCAATGCATCCAAGACACCTTCCAGGGCTGTATGGTGTGACTATCCGGGACAATGTGAATGTCCCCACTCACCACAGAAACCCAGACAGAAAGACCTGGATCTGAATTTCAGCTTCACTACTTAGTAGCTGTTTGAGCAAATTACGTGACCTCTGTAAATCTTATTTGTAGATTGGACATAAAAATTAGTCTGTGGGGGGGGGGTATTAAAGGGTAAAGGGGTTCAAATATATGGAGACATAAAGAGATTTTGACTTCGGGCAGTAAACACACAATGCCATATGCAGATGATGTATTGTAGAATTATGCACTTGGAACCTAGATAATTTTATAAACCAATGTCACCCCAATAAATTTAATTTAAAAAATAGTCTGTCACACAGGATTCTCATAATGACTAAATGAGATAAGCATATACGAAGCGCTTAGCACAATGCCTGGCATGTAATGAGTACACTTTAAATTTAAACTTGGCTGTTGCTATTACTATAATTGTTACTGTTATCAGTTTCATGGCTGTTTTGACTGTTGCTGTTATCATTATAGCAGAATACGCCACTACAATGCTACAAATAGAGTCCAAAAATTCAATTGCATAACATGTAGGATCACATTATTGTAAAATTAAAAAAAATAAAATAACTAGAGTACAGCTACCATACAGAAGAGTAAAATTGCCCATCACGTTACATCCGAATTCACGTCATCATGACATGTGCTGTTTGTAGGGTTTCTCTGCTGTGCATTTACTTTGCAGAAACACTAGACCGTTTGGCACCAGTTGAAGTCATAGGCAGATCCAATATCACAGAAGAGCCTCCCTGGTTATTTGGAGAACCCAGAGCTGTGCACGGAGCTGTGAGCAACGGCTTGAGTCAGAGATCATAAAGAAGGACCACACTGGAGGGAGCAGACAGACATCATGACAGACAGACTTCATTTGGGATGGCCCCGCGGGCTGAGGGAGATATGAGGGGCAGGCCCTCTGAAAAATAATCACCAAGGTGACAGCTAACCCTCCTTCGGGGAGTTTGGGTAGCTTATGTTCTCATTAAGTTGGAAAGCAAACAAAGCAGGATTGCTCTTTTCTCCACATTCTTCTACAGTTACAGCTTTCCACTAGAGGACTGCAATTTATCTATGCAAAATGTGAGGCCATGTGAATACCAGGAAGGGCCTGAAATATACACAGACCAATACAGATGCAAGGCAGAGTCATCAGCATTGCATTGCTATGATCCATGTAATCTCCCTAAGGAACAACCTGTTTCATGTCACTCCTCTGATCAACACGCTTCCAGGGTTCCCGGTCACTGAAAGAGCAATGTCGAAGTTCCTAGGATGCCTGCATGCTGCCCAGACGTGGAAAAACAAGTGTGTAGGAAAATGAGACAGCAGCCGACCGAATAGAAAATATCTTGTTTCCTATGTCAGTGAAAAACTGACCCCCATCTAACCAGTCACCATGGTCAACAACACAACAACATGGGCATTACCTTTGATTCAGCTCTTCTCTTAACACACCTATTCCATCAACTAATCAATCCACTCACCAAGCCCTTATCAATGCTAACTCCTAAAGAGCTCTTTTGAAAAAAACTTTATTGTTGAAAGTATTACATATATCCCCCTTTTCCCCTCATTGACCCCTTCTAGCCCACCCTTTGCACCCACCCCAGGCCTTCACCACCCTATTGTCTGTATCCAGGGGTTAAGCACATATGCATATGAGTTCTTTGGCTGATCTCTTCCCACCCACCCACCCCTGCCTTCCCTCAGGGATTCAACAGTCTGTTCCTTGCTTCTATGTCTCTGGATCTATTTTGTTCATCAGCTTATTTTGTTCATTAGATTCCACATATGAATGAGATCATGTGATACTTGTCTTTCTCTGACTGGCTTAGTTCACTTAGCATAATACCTTCATGCTGTCTCAAAGGGTAAGGGACAGAGAGTGGAATCATGCCACCTGGATTGAGAGTCTGCACTCTCAACCAGGGGCCATACCGTTTCCCTAGTGGGGAATGTTGGTTTGTAGAGTTGGGCAAGTCAAATGCCCAGAGTGAGGAAGGCAGAGGGGAGGAGGAGGACCAACACTGATCAAGAAGTTTCTGTGTACAGTCATTGTGCTAGAAATACTTTTCCTAACTTGATTCCTGGGGGGGGGGGGGGGGGATCCAAAAACCATTTAAAGCAGGTGTGATTATCTCCACTTAACTTAAAAAACAAACAAGCATGTTTCAGAATAACCTGCCACAGCCCACCATCCAGGAAGGCACAGAGCTGGGTTTTAAACTCAGGTCAGGGTCCAAGGCCACTGTGATCACTGTCCTGGGTGACCTGCTCACTGAGTGATGAATGAACTTCAGGAGCAGGTCCCAGTGCTGGATTCTCCAAAAGGAAGACCTTTGTGCCCACAAGAGCAGGTTTCAGCTCCAGGTAAGCAGTGAGCATGCTAAGGTTAAGAGTGATTTATTCCACTTCTACATCAAAAGACAAAACTTTTAATTAAAAGAGAGAGAAAACTGCCAGAGACGGAGCAGGGAGTCCACAGCATCTGACAGTTTCAATTTTCACTCGCAGTGCACTTTCACGGATTGATATCCTTCTCTTGCCTGCTGAGGAGAGCCACCGGCTTCCATAAATCACCTTCCGAAGTCACAGGCGAGTGCCGTTCTAACCCTGGCTTTGGCCGAAACTTCGGCAACAACAACTATACCAGCTATGTTTCAATGATCACTACCTGTTGTGTTAGAATCTATGCAAAGTGCTTGAATCTGTAATCTCATTTAACTCCCCAAAAACCCGATGAGGTACAGACTATTAGTGTTTCTGATTTAAAGATGACTGAATGACGTCTTGGCAAGTTCACCTGAATTGCTCAAGATCATAAGGCAAATATGTGTCGAGGCTGGAATTTCTCAAATGTTTGAACCCAACACCCATATCACAGACTAACCATCTTCATTGGCAGAGACATAAGGCTCCATATTTTTAACTTCCCCATCCTTTAAAAAAATGTTTTTGGATATACAAAGTAATCCTATACATTATGTGCATGGATATATTACCCCTACTTTATAAAGACCCAGAAGAGATGAACTCAGAACCATCCAGCCCATCAAATGATGGCAATATCAGCTAATGTTTATATCATACTCACTGCGAGCTAGGAATTGTCTAACTACTTTAAATACATTACTCAATTTTCATATAACATAATAATGATAGTAAGTCCTATTATTATCCCCATTTAGAGGTGATGAAATTGACACAGAAGATTGATGTCACTGAAATCACACAACTATTAAACGGAATCTCAGAGATAAGACCCATTCCTCCCGCCTCCTAGTCCAGAGCATTTTTCCACTACACCCGCATGTCTGTCCTTTCCTTAAAGAAATGGAATGATGGAGATGGGTTAGTAAGCTGAGGGCCTTGAGGACTTGACATTGAAGCACTGAGATATTGAAATCCTTAACTAAGAAGAGAGTGTGCTTGGGGCAGGACTAAAGTGCAAAATGTAATGAAGCACTCACGTTAGAGACAGCTCTCGCAGGACCCTGACGACGACGAGAGGAAGCACCTCCTTAAATTTTGACCCCCAGGAACCTTGACCCCCAGTGTGAAGGGTCATCCTGGCTCTGGGGCATATTAGTGTTGGTCTCATGAGAGTCATGGAGGATGTCCTGTGGGGGCTGTGATGGGAGACATGTCTGGTCATTTGGAGAATGTATCACTAAATATATCAGTTTATCAGTTCATAGCACCAAAGGCAAGCACAGTACTAAGAGGGAATCTGAGGAGGCACCTTTTCCTTTAAACACTCAACACTTACTAGGTGAGTGTCTCTACCCTCCCAGCACCACCGATATAAAGAGAAAGCTGGTCCTTCCTCCAGAGGTGAAGATAGAGAAGTCCTCTTCAGAGTCACACACTGACCACCACTCCAGCACTGGAGTGTGGTGTGTGTGCAAGGTGCCTGGATCCCAGCGACATCCCTGAGTGTGGGCAGGCGGGAGGGACGGTCTGAACTGGGACCTGCACTATATTAGCGGTCTTTGATTGCAAACATCAGAAACCAGTTCTTGCTAATTCAAGAAGAGAACAACAACCAAAAACAAACAAACAGAAACTGTTGGGAGGATATAGGATTGATCCCTGGTCTTGGGAAGAGGGAAACTGTTCCAGGGATGTAGGGAGGAGGAATGAATGAACAGTCTCATCAGATCAAAACAACGTCCTAGAGAGAATGCAGCTCCAGCCATTTACCCAGCGAATGCCCTTCTGCATAAGAGTCAGATTCTCAGGGAGTATCTCTCAGTGCCTCTAGGTCAGGAGTCCACCCTCTGGCCAAAAGAGAGCACATGCAATGGGGCAGGGGCAGCTTCAATAAGGGAAAGCAGGTGCCCTCATTCCCAGGATGAGAATTTGCTGAGCAGGCAAAAATGACAGCTGTTCACTTTAAAAAAAAAAAAAAAAGCAACTCCATTAGTTTCCTAGGGCTGCTGACTCTACTAGTAAGTGCCACAACCAGGTGGCTGAAAACAACAGAAGAAATTCATTCTCTCACAGTTCTGGAGGCTAGAAGCTTGAAACCAAGCTGTCAGCAGGGCCATGCTCCCCCTGAAGACTCCAGGGGAGAATCCTTCTTTGATTCTCCCAGCCCCGAGTGGATGCCAGCAATTCTTAGTGTCTTAACATGTAGCCACATCACTCTAATCACTCTCTGCCCCCATCGTCACGTGGCTTTCTTCCCTGTGAGTGTGTCTGCTCTCGTCTCTATCCTTACAACGACACGGGCCCTTGGCATGAAGGGCTAACCCTAGTCCAGTATGACCGCATCTTAACTTGATTACATCTGCAAAGACCCTATTTCTAAATAAGGTCACGTTCACAAACACTGGGGGGTAGGACTTCAACATATCCTTTTAAAGGCCACATTCGACCCACAAAAACCATCAAGTGGAGATAGGACTGTTAGAACTTCTGAGGCGTCGAAGGATGCAAAATGCTCAGCAAACGGTGAGGTGTGCATGTGGCCAGAGCCGGGTATCACAGGATAACTGGGAGATGAGGCCGCTAGAGGGCAGATCCGAAAGCATCTTTGCGGCCCAGACGAGGGACTGTAGACTTCATGTTGTAGATAGCAGGGAGCCCATTTTTTCATCCAGGGAATGGCACACGCCATCCTGGGTTTTAAATGACCCTCTGCTGCCCGGTGGAGATGGATGAGAGGGAACTCAGCAGAGAAGGGGAGAGAGCAGGCACGGAAGCCAGGAGAGCAATGATGTGGGCTGACCGAGGAGTGGGCTCCAGGCAAAGCTCCTTCCATTTCCCCCCACAGTGGCTTCCGAGAGCACCCACACATGGAGATGACATTCCGGGAGCAGCTCCCATTCCGGCACCCGGAAGCAGAGCTCTCTCCTGCAGGAGGACCTCAAGGACCGCCAGCGAATCCTTCTGCTCCTCTCCTCTGCCTCCCCTCCTTTCACTGTCCTTTACAGCTCTCCACCTGTCCCCATTAGCATGCACCCCTCTTCCGACTCCTCACTGTTAACTTGATTTTCCAGACTAACCCTCTGTTGTCTGTTCACATTAACTTTAAGGGTAACATGGTTGTTCTTCCTCTAATCGAATCCCTCTGGCCATCCATTCGGCCTCTTTCTCTCAGTGGCTCCACTCATCACATCTTTTTGAAATGTACTTGGGAAAAGTGGATGTCACAAAGCAAGAAGGGCACAGAGAAAAGAACCCGGATGTACACATCTAATCAGCTTCTCTTTGGTTCATCCAGAGGGGTGTCTGACTGAGCTCAAGTGAAGACTCAGTCTTCAGTGCCCCAAGGCTGCAGAGTGGGTGAGAGTCAAATAGATGCAGAGATACTGAAAATAATATAGAGACACTTCCCTCATTAGAGAAAGTATTCTTTGTTTTACATGGGCAGAAACTGGGGCTTGGAGAGATTCAAAAGTGAGACCCGGGTCACTCTGCGAGCACACTGCTCTGCTCAGCTTGGAGCACTATTTGTGTTTCCTGAGACCCTTTCAAGACCGAGATGCATCTGTCTCAGCACGTGATCCAGACCTGCGGAACTTATTCTGGTGCCTACAGCTCACCCCACTCTCTCTTAGCTCCACCCTCCCACCCATTACCCTTAGTCCTTCAGATCTCAGGCTGGAGTGACATCCTCCAGGAAGCCCTCCTGGATCCACCAGGCAGGAGGAGGCCTCTCTCTTCCAGGTGACCCAGGGCTGCCCCTCTCCTAGGCCCTCCTGTAAACACTCTTGGTTTGACCAGTCCTGGCCTTCACCTACCTCAACCTGAGAGAGATTCTCATACCAGCCTTGCCAGGGATCTTTGAGCCAAAGTTGGACACAATCACCTTTGAAACTCAGCTTGGCCATCTCTAGAAGGAGTGGCTGGCCTGGGATATTTTCTGAAGTGTTGAAGATGTCGCATAAGGAGGAAAAGATTCTAATTTCAAGAACACTGGGCTGAAGAAGTAAATTGAGTTTCTGAGAGGTAAAACCACTTCTCCAAACCCTGGCCATGTTTCTATGCCCTGGGAAGCTCCAAGAGGGAGTTGTTATAGCTGTTGCTGGTGAACATTAGTGTTTTTCTCTCACCACTTTATACAGAATTTACACTTTCTGTTGCTTACTATGCACCATACTCCACTCCCTAAGTGCTCTCTAAGCATCAACTCACTTAATGGCCTTAACAAACTAAATGAATTATTGCTGTAATTTTGTAGACAAGGACACTAGGGCATGGAGAGGTGGAGAAATGTGCTCAGGGTCACCCAGCTGGAAAGCAGGAGAGGCAGACTTCGATCCTTGCAGGTGGGCCCCCTGCCAGTGCTCTTAGCCCCTGGGTTACGCTGAGCTAGTTCCCAGAATCAGGTTCCACAGAGCACGGATGGAGGGGAGAGTCCTGGGAATCTCTGAAGCTCAGTGAGATCTCACTCTGGAAGTTTCCAGACGCCGTCCGAGGAACTGCCGCACTACCCTTATTATAGGCAGCACCCACCCACGGCACCGACCCCAGCACAGCCTGCTGCTCTGGGACTGGGCACCCTGGGCTACCAAAAGCTGCCAGAACAAAACACGAATCAGTGGTGGAATGGCCACCACAAACCCTCCTCTCCCGGAAGTGTGATTCAGCCAGACCATGCCCTCCCCACTGCCCAGTCCCTGCCCCCAGGCTGTGGAGATCCCAGCATACCTCCCACATAGTCACAGCGCCTGGGCGAGGATGCAGAGATGTGGTTGGATGGCTCAGCGAGGAAAAGGAGATACCTGCTCTCAGCCTGTGAGAGCAGAAGACAGAGACCACCGCCCCCAGCAGGATGCCAACCACCCCGGGAAAATGCCTACGGACAATCCACAGAGGCCTCTGGGAGCCCCGTTCCGGTGCCTGCCCTTCCGTGTCTTCCTCTGCATCTCTGCTCCGCCGCTACTGCTGTGTCCCTGGTCCCCAGACAAGGAGTTGATGATCTCAAGAAGTAAATGTCTCTCAAGTTGCAAGGATCTTGGGGATTATCTCACTCTGTCCCCTCATGTACCCACCGGGAGCCTGAGGCACGCAGAGTGGAAAGGGATTAGGGCCTTTCTGAGCTGGTGGCAGAGTCAGGACCACAAGCAGAATTTGCTGACTGCCAGCTCAACGTTCTGCCCAATAGTACCATTATTTCTCAGATTGCTAGGGAGGGGATTAAGAACAATTGGTCCAACTGTCTCATTTTATAGATGGGAAACGAAGGTCCAGAGAGAAGAAAAGACTTGCCCCAAATCATGACATATGGCCTTGCCCTGGGGATCTCCATTCACCTCCCTCCCTCCTGAGCCGGCCAGTGCCATGGAAATAGAGTCCCTGCTGGACTCGTCTTCATACTCAGGAAATGACTGGCACAGAGCAAGTGCTCAATGGGTAATAACCAAATGGATGGTAGATATAAGAACAAATGAATAAACACATAGATAAGTGAATAAACAGATGAATGAATTAATAAATATATTCATCCCTCTTAAGGTTTTGGTCCCAATTGGGAAGAAACCCCTGGGGAAGTAACACAAAGCTGTCTTCACTCATCAGAGTTCAAACCAGTTGCGAATGTTTTCCTAGGCATGTGATTTGGTGAACAGAGTGCCAGCAGCATGCTTCCACATGGAGAGTTGCTAGGTGGGAGGAAAAGTTTAGATCTGACAAGATGAGAGTGCCACACAGACACTTTTCTCTCCAGGTTATACAGGGTCTCTTCAGACCCACCATCTCGTTAATCCTTAAGGTAGCCCAGTGGTATGTATATCATGCCCACTTCACAGATAGGAAGACTGAGGGTCAGGGACATAAAAGAACTAGCCCTCAGCCACTCGGATCCCAGTGCAGATCCAGGCTTGGAATCCAGTCTCCCTTTCCGCCTTGCAGTGTTGGAAACTGTGCGGAGGGTGTCTCCTGCACCATTAAACCAAGAACAGCTTGTGCTTTTTCCAGAAAGGAATCCGAAAACAGCTGGTGTCACGGTGCGGGGACCCTGTGGGCTCGGGAAGGAATAAACTACAGCTCCAAGGACTGAGCTCATTTCTCACTCTGTCTCATTAGGAGTGGCCATCAGCGCCTGCAGCAGGGAGCCTGCCCGCGTCCACTCACACCTCCTGCTCACAGGTGACAGCCCCACCGGCAGCTCCATCCCACATCCAATGCCAATTTCTTGGAGATAAATGGCGGGGCTTTTTCTAAGAAACTAAGATCTGCTGTTTGTTCAACCAATATTTGCTGAGCTCCCTGCTGTGTGTGCCTGTGTGTGCTGGGGCTTTGGGGGAGAAGGGAATTCTTATGTGCTAAGCATGGTACCAGATAGCTTATATCCATGATCTTCTTTATTATCATCATTTGTTGTTGTCGTGATTATTATTACTTAGGCTACCTTTTATTGAGCATTTATGCTGTTCCAGAATTTTACCAGGCATTTTGCATTTCTTCTATAATGAGGATGATTGCACAGGGTTAAATAGTGCCCCCCGCCCTAAAGTTCATGCCCAGCCAGAATCTCAGTGTGTGATCCAATTTGGAAATGAGGTCTTTGTAGATATGTAACCAAGATGAGGTTATATTGGATTAGAGTGAGGCCCAACGCAATTACAGGTGTGCCTTATAAGGTGAGGGAAATTTTGATCCATACACAGAGAAGAGAAGGCCACATGAAGACAGAGACACAGAGGGAGGAGAGAAGACAGGCGGAGATAAAAGAGGCATCTACAGCCAAAGAACCCCGGATGGTCAGTGACCGCCTGCAGCTAAAGGAAGAGGGCAGGGCTCTCCCCTGAAGCCTTTGAAGGGGCGTGGCCCTGCTGACAACTTGATTTTGAACTTCTAGCCTCCAGAACGGTGAGAGAATCCATCCTGCTGCCCCAATTTGTTACGGGCCCCAGGAAACGAATACAATGGTTTAGTTATCCTTTCCTGAGTACTTTCTGTGGACAGCACTAATGAGAGTGTCACATGGATTCTCTCATTTGATCCTCATGTTAAATCTGAAAGGTGGCGACTCCAACCCCCGTTTTGTGGGAGAGGAAACAAGGCATTCAGAGAAGTGAGTGGACTTGCCGAAGGCTCACAGGTGAGCGGGTTTCCTTCACGGAACAGGGAAAACAGTGTTTGCATTGAACAAACTCTCCAACCCGGAGCCACAGTGCTGCTCTGCCAGCCCTACCCACGTGCCACACGGCACTCTCCCCTCAGCTCTTCCTGAGGTAACGGAGATCGTAGGTTTTAGGCAAAATCCCAAAGGTCTTGGCATCTCAGCAGCGTGACCTTGAACAAACTAATCTCTCTAAACCTCAATGCCCTCATCTACAAGACAGTGATAACAGTCTCTGTCTTACAGAATTACTGTGACAATTAATGGCTAACAGGAAATTTATGGCACATAACACAATAGACAGCAGTTACTATTACTTATATGATTAATTCAACCAAAAATGAATTTGTTCTTACTCATACTGCCTTTGTGAGTCCCAATTTTCCCCCTTGACAGCTACTATTTTATTTTCTAAGTTGCCTTTGCCCCTCATCCCTGCATATGACCACCATACATATGATCCAAGTTCAAAAGCCTCCTCTTCCAGGGAGCCTTCCTAGATCTCCCAGCTAGACGTGGCCTCTCCCTCCTCTGACAAGGCAGGGCCATGTACAAACCCCTCCCTTAAATGGCACCTGCACTTCCTGTCTCTGGTACTTCATTTTGGATGACAGATGGAGGGCTGTCTTTTCTTTGTTTTTTTAAGTAAAATTTCTTGAAACCCTCAATTTCCCAGCATGCGGGAGTCCGTATCTGAAATCTAGGGGATGTAGCACATCCCCCACATCCATGTGTGCTATCTCTATTTCCTTCTCCTGTCAACTTGGACTTTTCACTTTCTTTCTCAAGACTGTTTTCCAGATTTGCTCTCCTCCAAACCATGAGTTACCGCACTGCACAGCATTCCTTCCTCATCTTCCTCATTCTCCGACCACCTCTCCCTGGCCCCTTCCTGCCCACTCTGACACCCGGTCTCTACATCAAGCAGATCCATCAAACATCCCCCCAAATCGTTTCGGTCGCATGCCAAGAGGAAACCTGCCAGTCACTGAGAGTTACTTCCCAGCTTATCGCCACGGACTCTGTGCTGAGCACGACTGCGAGGGTTTCACGTGGTTAACCAGTTCCGTCTTCACAGGAATCGCAAATCTGTTATTGCCCATTTTTACAGCTGGAGAAACTGAACGCCTTGCCCAACATTACACAGCTAATGGGAGGCAAAGCCAGGCTTCTAATCCAGATTTACCTGCAATGCTGTACTCCTGAAGGGAATAGGTTTCTCCTCTTATTTACTTGTTATCTATGTCTGTATCGCTTATCTCTCCCCAAACTTCCTAAGAGGTGGCCATGGTGATGACCCTCTCACAGTGCCTAGAAACATGCCTAACACTTACGTGTCGGCTGGACCGTCAAGAGCAGTTGAATGATTAAAGCATCTCTCACCTGTGAATCGTGACTAAGCAGGCCTTTCTATGTAAGGTCTGTGAGAATGCGATGAAATGATGCAAACCAAGTGTCAGTCTTGCAACCAGCCACACAGCAAGTGTTAGCTGCGGAAGCTGCGGAAAGTGCAGGCCTGCCCTCAAGGAGCACGTCTTTACGAGGTGAAAAGCTATTTGGAAGGAAAAGTTCACTACAAGATACAACTGAACGCTTCCTTCAAATTAGATAGACATTTGATTACACTGATGGTTGCATCATCCTGTAAATTTACTAAAAATCATTAAATTGTACACTGAAAATGAGTGAATTTTATGGAAAGTAAATTCTATCTCAGCAAAACTGTTGAAAGCAATAGGATGGAGAGACTAAAGCGAGAAGGTGGCACTGAAGTTGCTATGAACTGGGCCATTTTATCCACAAGAGCCTACAGGTAAAAGCCTGGAGCCTATGAGATATACAATGGTCCTTGGGCCCTGGAAAGGTGTGTGTGGGGGAGGGGGGAGGTTCCAAGTACACACAAATGCAGCCTGTGTAATCAAAATCAATCCTTACAAACACAGCCTGTATAAACATTTAATCAAATGTCTCTAAAACGTAACCCTATATCAACTATATCAACTACAGTTCCATCTTGACGATTTTAAGGAAACAGGTTCAATATGGAGCATGAAGGTATTTCACATTTCCCAAAGACTGTCCAAGGTCTACAAAAACCTTAACATGGCCCTAGCTATAAATCCATGAATTTCTTGAGCACAGTGCAGAGATCAGCAAACTTTTCCTGTAAAAATCCAGATTGGAAATATTTTAGGCTTCGTGGGCTCTCTGGTCTTTACTGCAACTATTCGACTGTCATTCTACCCTGAAAGCAGCCCTAGACAATGCGTCAAGGAAAGGGTATGTCTGTGTTCCAGTAACACTGAAAAAAGATGGGCGGCCGGCCCGCAGGGTGTAGTCTGCTGACCCCTGGTTTGGTGGCGGGAAACCGTGCTGGTGTCAGGAACCGCCTGGTTCCACAACTAACACATTCCATGAATCAGGCCAAGATGCTTCTTGGGACTTGCTTTTCTCACCAGGAAGTAAGGGGAGGAGTTTACTTTGAAAGAGTGCATCTCCTTCAGATATTAGGAGAGTAGGAACCCCAGGTTTCAGAAGGCGCAAGAAGAAGGCTGCTGCGGGGCTGGCTACCCCTCTCTTTCTCCCCCACACATGCAGACAACCTAACTCTCTCTTTTGCTCCCTCTCTCTCCGCTCCCAGATCCCAAGCTTCCTCTGCTGTCTCCTCTTGAGCATAACCCATGAGGGCTACCCAGCCACCGTGTCGCAAGGCTTCCCAGCACCAGGAGTCACCACCAACTGGTTCACTGTCTGAGATTCTCACGACGAAAACCCTAAGGAGAGAACCCAATTGGCCTACCTCCTCCGGAGTCAGCGTGAGTCTCGGGTCCCTGTGGAACACAGGATGTGTTGCCTTCCATTCAAGGGTCCACATGGCTTACTCCAATCACCTGTTGTCTAGAGTTGGGGGAAGAACAAGGAAAAAGGTTAAGTCCAAAACATTGATGATTAGGAGATCATCATTAATTCTCCCTGGGTTGTATTTCCCAGAGCCAAGCGGCTCTAATGTTGAGCATAAAAAATATGGGCTTCATTGCCCTGGCCGGTTTGGCTCAATGGTTAGAATGCGAGCTTGTAGACTGGAGTTTGATTCCCATTCAAGGGCATGTACCTCGGTTGCAGATTTGATCACCAGCCCCGGTCAGGGTGCGTGCAGGAGGCAACCGATCAATGTGTCTCTCTCACATCAATGTTTCGCTCTCTCCTTCTCTCTCCCTTGCACTCTCTTTAAAAATCAATAGAAAAAATATCCTTAGGTAATTATAAAAAAAAAAATGTTAATGGGCTTTATCACGCTGAAGGGGCGCTATCATCCAGTTGTTTTAGCAAGTCACATAAACTCCCTAAGCTTCAGTTTCTTCGTCTATAAAATGAGGATAATAAATGTTTTGTTAAGTGAGTATGCTGAATAGGAGAAATACAGTGGATACTAACTACATAGCTGCTTCCCTTACTATTATAAGCACAATGCTGTCTCGCCTATCTGTTTGGGTAGTGCAATTTGTAATTATTAATTTGAAGTAATTTAGTTAAACATTTATTGAGTATTGACTATGTACATAAGTACCATCGTTCATGAAATGTCTCAGAAGTGTTCGGCCTGGACACGTGTCAGAGTTCTGCTACTGGTGTTATTATTGTTATCATCCTGTGTCTGGTGGATCGGCTCCAGACAGCTGGGCCGACACGGCGCAAAACGATCTGACTTAGAAATTCTTGGCAGGCAGGCAGAGCCTGGGCCTGCAATGAAGGTAATAGAACTCTAAATAGATATCCAGGGACTTTTTTTCTATATTAAACTATTGATTTTTCATAAACTAAGAGTACAAAAGGCCAGAGAAAACAATTGAATCCCAGAGCAGGGCGCCAAAAAAATGAGACAGCTCTTTGTCCCTTGTTGGCCACTCATGAAGTGACTTCGTTTTAGAGAAAAGATAAAACTCCTTTTTTTCTAGGAAGTAAACAGAAGGAAGGAGGGCAGGGAGGGAGGGAGGGAGGTAAAACACCATACTCCCTATGTTTGGACATTCTGTGACTGTTATGGGAGGGCGGCGGGGAGGAGAGAAAGGATGGACCCTGGAAGAGAAGACCTGAGAGACCCCACAGTGGACCGATGAGGAACAGTTCTGGTTGGACTCACTCCTTTGGCTTTTACCTGGATGCCCACTGTGATCCCAGAGAAAGTCCCCAAGAACCTCGGTCCCCAGCCAGTACGGAATCCCAGCAATGGGCACTGAAGATTGTTCAGTTGGGGGAAGAAGCCCAATTTGATGAAAAAAAAAGGCAAAGTATAAACAAAATTTCTGGACCTTGGGCGGACTGTGCAAGGGAGGAACTCTGAAGTACAAGCTCATTAGCTTTGGGGCAAATCCTATCCCACCCTGGGTCTTTGCCTTGGGTGGAAGAAGTGGGGGAGACCATTCGGGGAAAGCTGTGGTGCATTTCTCTCCAAGACTGCCCCCCCCCCCCGTCCTGTGCCTGCAGACCGAGATTTAATGATGCCTACTGAGCATCAGTGTGGTACCCTATATGCATCAGCTCATAAGCACCTCCACCTGGGAGTGGGTCATGGTTTCCACTCTATGGAGATGTTGGAGGCCAGTCACTCCTCCAAGAACTGAGCCTCGCATTATTTAGAGCGTGAGGACAAGATCACTTTTCTACTCTACGACGTCTTGTTCCTGGGGTCACACTGCTTGGCCATTCGTTATGTGCCAGGAACTGTGAGGAGGTTTATAGACATGGTGTCATTTACCACTCAGGCCAGTCCCGGGTGTTATTACCCACATGTGAGACATGATCACAAAGGCAGTCACAGTGGCGGTGTCATCACTCCAGCCTGTCTCTGGGATCGGGATGAAGACATAAGTCTGGGCCACTAGCTTTTCCACATACTGCTGCTCACCCGGCCCTGGCTTGTGGGCCAGGAGCTCAGAGACATTCAAGGATCTGGAACCATCTGTCAGACGTCAGCACATGAGTAGGACACGAACTCACTGGCCTTCTTTCCACTTCGTGGAAGAAAGAGGACTGGCGTTGGAATGGGCGGCATCGTGGAAAGACACTAAACACCCAGGCAGATTCAATCTGTCCACCTTGGGCCCTAGTGTCATCGCTGTGCTATGTTCTTCCCTCAACCATGACAATCCCGCCACCTGTTTGCACTCTGCAACTAAGGAGACACTGACGCTCTCACTCGCGGTTAAATGCTGAACTCAACTCTCACCGCTTCCAGAAAGCCTTTCTTCAGCCTGAGGACTCCCCATGCACCCCCTTCCTTCTGACATTTCTAGGATAGTCCTTTACTTAAAAAAAAAAATTGTTTTAGGTTAATCATACATGTGGCCTCTGAGCCTCATTTAAGGACAGGTTCTCATGCTTATTGCAGCAGTAACTCCAAGGCGCCATGATGGGTTACTCTAGGGAAGTGAGAAGAATAGGGAAGTGAGATGGGGCGGGGGCGGGGAAGGAAGGCAGCCAATAAAAGGTGGGACCCTGCGGAGTAAACTCCCTTTGGAAATTCAGAAAGCCAGCACAGACTTTAGAGTTATCTCACCCAAGGGGCAAAAGAGCTAGATATACAGGGTGTCCCCCAAAAAAATGTATACACACTTTAACAGCTGACAGCTCCATTTTGAAAATGAAATGTGTTTTAACAAACACTGCCTTTATAATTATTTAAAGTGTGTGTATACATTTTTTGGAACACCCTATATATACCAAATCCTGTTAAGCATCATGCAGTGGGGTTGTTACCATCCTGTTGCATATATGGAAAAAGAAGGTTCCAAGAGAGAAAGATCTCAGTTGAAAGTCAGGCCCGGCGCAGTGAAGTGGCCAGGGCTGGGGGGAAATGGGCAGGACACCAACCGCATCCACCGGGTGGCTGCCTCTCCAGCCTATCCTTAAGCCACAGAACAGAGGTTGTTGAAGGAATGAAATGAGCACTCATCACCCATGTAAGCTGTGAGCACACCTTAAGCAACTAAGAAAAGTTGGCTGTCATTATTTCTTTTCTAACAAACACTGGATCTGGGTCTGAGAAACTCCAGGCACTTGTACTTCCTAAGAATAGGGAAACTGAGGCCCCAGAAATATCCAGTGACTCCTTTGGAGAAGTCAAACCGCTTAGCAGTGTGTGACTCTCCCAAGAGTAGATCCCAAGACCACAGAAGAACTTAGATCCACATGCCCTTCTCCTTGCAAAGTCCCCACTTGAGATCACACAGCCCTGCAAGACGGTCACCAGCGCAGATGGAGACCCTAATGGGCAGTGACTTCATCAGTGCATCCCCATCATTGTCATTCCTTCTAAGAGAGAGCGGCTAATGATTTTGTTTTATTTCTATGGGGGGGTAGAAGGGATTATTTCTTCCTTAGTGGCTCCATAAACAAAGATTTTTAGTTAGGAAAGGATGCTGGGTGCGAGATGATTCTGCATAAGTAACTTCCTGGAAGATTTTGAGCAAACTTGTGGGCCTCTTTGAGCCTTAATCAGTTTCTCTCTTTTTCTTTTTAAGTATATAATTTAAATAGCATTTACATCCAATAAGATTTATTTTTAGGTGTAACTTTTTATGAGTCTTCACAAACATATGGAGTTATATAAATACCACTAGCATCAAGATATAGAGATATCCATCACCCTTAAATGATCCCTCATCCCGCTCTGTATTCGGTTCCCTCCTCTGACCCCCCAGTGCCAGGGAACCACTGATCTAATTTCTTCCCAGAATGTCATATAAATGGGATCATACAGTACATAGCTTTTTGCTTCTGACTTCTTTCACCGAGTATCATGCTTTTGAGATCCATTCATGTTGTTGTTTGTATTAGGAGTTCGCTCTTTTTCATGGCTGGGTAACATTCCATTGTGTGGATGTTTCACAATTTGTTTATCCATTACTGTGATGGAGACTTCAGTTTTCCCAGTTTTCAGTGATTATGAATAAAGCTGTTATTATCATCCCCATACATGTCTTTGTGTGGACATATGTTTTTCTTTCTCTTGGATAAATACCTAGAAGGGGAAACTGCAGAGCTTATGGTGTTATGAACCGAATTGTGTCTCCCCATAACTCATATGTTGAAGCCTTGATGCCCAGTATGCAACTGTTTTGGGAGATAAGGCCTTCAGAGAGGTGATTAATTAAAATGAGGCTGTTAGAGCGCATGCTAATCTAATTCCATTGGTGTCCTTATAAGAAAAGAAAATCTGGCCACACAGGGAGACATGGGGGTGTGTGCACACACCGAAGAAAGGCCGTGTGGGGACACAGCAAGAAGCTGACTAGTTTGCAAGCCCAGGAGAGAGACCTCAGGAGAAACCCTAACTTCTGACACCTTGATCTTGGACTTCAAGTTTCCAGAACTGTGAGAAAATAAACTTCTATAGTTTAAGGCACCAAGTCTGTGGTATTTGTTATGGCAGCCCTAGAAAACAAATGCATATCATACATGTGTGTTTAACTTTATATAAAAAAAATGCCAAAATGTTTTCCAAAGTAGGTGAACCATTTTATATCTCATAAACAACATTAAGACTCTGTTTCCCCCACTCCAACCCTACTGGTATTAGTTTTCCCCTCATTTTAGTAGTTGGAGGGTGATAGCTAATTGTGGTTTGTATTCCTTTAATGACTCATGACATTGAGCTTCTTTTCAGTGTTTTGTGTTTGTTTGTTTGTTTGTTTTTTGTTTTGTTTTTTTTTGGGGGGGGTTTGTGTGTGTGTGTGTGTTGTTTTTTGTGGTTTATTTGTTCATTCATTTTTTTCCATATCTCTTCTTTGGTAAAATGTCTGAAATTTTTTCCAAATTTTTAATTTGTTTATTTTCTCATTAGTGACTCTTGTGAGTCCTTTATATACTCTAGATACAGTTCTTTAACAGATATTTATTTGCCCCCTGTTTGTGGCCTGTCTTTTCATTTTTTTAATGGGAATTTTTGAAGAGCAATAGTTTCCATAAAGTACAACTTATGATTTATTTTCTTTTATGACTTGTGCTTCTTGTGTCCTAAGAAATATTTAGAGCACCTAAGATTTTCTGCTCTGCTGCCCCATCCCCTAATTTTCACAGAGGCAATTCCTCACTGTTGAAGGCATGCAGTTGTTCAGCTCTAGGGGGGGTAGGGGCGGTGGTTCCATGTAATTCAGGGATGGAGGGATAGAAGTCCCCTTGGTCCATGTTCCCTTCCAGCATTATCATAAAATGGCACTATCCCGGTGGCCTGGGCCTATTTCATCTACCTGTAGTTCCAGAGCCAGGCATAGAATAGAGAGACACAATGTGCCAAACTCCCTCAACAACCAACATTGGACAGATTTGTGAATGGCTGGGAGAATGAAATGGAATTTAATCTGGTGAGTACACAGCATCAGAAGTATGTTGAGAGATGAGGCAAGTACCAGCTTTGGACATAACATGACAAAGTCTGGCATTTATTGTAAAGTCACTGAAAAGCCACCGAAGGACTTTGAAGAGAACCTAATCTGATTTGTATTTTACAAAGATCATTCTGACTCCAGAATGAATTAAAAGGGAGCAAAACTAGAGGGAGGGAGACCAGTTAAAAACTGTTGGAATAATCTTGACAGGAGATGGACAGACAACCGAGAATGGTGGGTGGCAATGGGAGTGGAAAAAAGTGAATTGATTATCTTTAAGATTCTTTATTATTTGGGAATTCTCTGAGTGCCTCCTAAACTCTATGTTCTTAACAAGATAAGAAAAATCTGCTACGATTATTGTTAAACCATCCTGGATTCTTCTTTCTTTTATGTATTTACCACAATAGCTAAGAACACTCCAAAGTCACGGTGCCAAATGGACAATATAAAAATACTGGTATTTACTTAGCCCATGTCTCCGGAAGGGCGGAGCATGGCTAGCAACCAACACACAACCCATTTCTATTCCCGGGTGATCAGTTTGAGACAAAGAAGTTTCTCTCCCCACTCTGAAGTGGTCAGGGCTGGGGGAAATGGGCAGGACACCAACCGCATCCACCGAGTACCTGCCTCTCCAGTCTATCTTTAAGGGTCAACTATTTATGCCACAGAACGGAGGCTGCTGAGGAAATGAAATGAGCACTCTGCAGGCATGTAAGTTGTTAGAACATCTTAAGCAACTAAAATGTGTTGCTTAAGCAACTAAAACTACAGGAAGTGTAATATTATAGGTAATATTTTCAACATTATTGAGAACTGACTATGTGCAAGCACACTTTACTCGTTAGCTCCTTTAGTTCTCATAGCAACCCTGTGAATACAGATGTGACTGTCCCAACCTAGAAGCTAAGAAAACTATAGTGACTTTTGCAAGGCTGCACAGCTAGGAAATAGGAACAGACTGGGGATTTGAACTCCATGCTTCTTTGGGTTCCCTGGTATTTTATTCCTGGCAACTGAAAACACTATGCTTCCCCTCAATTTGTCATACTCACACAGACAAAAGTAATATCTTTTGGAGCCACAGAACTGACATAACTTAATGGGATTAGCATTCTTATGTCTCGGTGTTGGGAATTTTACAAATGTCTTTATTAGCATTCTCCTTGGGGAAATACGGATATTTTTAACTGATAACAAAAATGTATGGGCATAAAGAAATGGTGCCTTGTCTGAAAGCCACCAAGAATCAATCCATAAGATTTTAAGACACTTAGGAGAAATGAATTGAGACTGGAAACTGTGTTTCTTAAGTGGACAACATCATCCCCTAGACTTAACAAGGGAGATGCAATTTCTGTCAGTATCAGTGATTCTTAAATAGGCGAGGTGCTATGCATCTCTTTTAAAATATGAGGGGTCATATAGACTACAGGTTGAGAACCGCTATTCTTAAATAGGCGAGGTGCTATGCATCTCTTTTAAAATATGAGGGGTCATATAGACTACAGGTTGAGAACCGCTGCTGTAGAGCCTAAGACCATCAGAAAACACAGATATTTACATTACGATTCATTAACAGTAGCAAAATTACAGTTATGAAGTAGCAATGAAAATAATGTTATGGTTGGGGGTCACCACAACATGAGGAACTGTATTAAAGGGTCGTGGCATTAGAAAGGTTGAGAACCACTGATAGAGACTCTCTCCCACAAAATGTGCAAAACATAAAATTTAGTATGTAAGTTCAAGTGTTTTAAAGAACTGCCCCCCATGATTCCTATGTACCCCGATCCCAAAGCATTGTGCCAATATAAATATTAGTGTTTAGTTTCCATTGCTTTTTACTGAAAAGCCACCACGCTAATAATCAGAAAATCGGGGCTCCGGTCTCAGTTCTGCCCGTATCCACTGAGTCGTCCTGACCCTCACTCAGTGACTTACAACAACAGGAACATTGTTTCTTGAGCATCTGCCTGTCAACTAGGCGACGGCCATTCTAGGCTGCACTGCGCAGGGGAACATCTATTCCCCAGGGCTCTCATTCTCTTTCTAGAACCAGTGGGCTAGCCTAGGCATCTGCTTCTGATGATAATGACAGAAACTCGAGAGCAAGCAGGAGCACGAGACCTCTTCATGCTCACACACAGAATGGGCACACGGACGTTTCTGCCATGTTCTACGGGCCAAAACAAGTCACATGGTAAAGGAGTGGGAAATAGGCCTTTTTTGTTTTCTGTGATTTAAAACAAATTGCCATAAACTGTGATTTAAAAGAACACACTATCTCCGAGTCTCTGTGGTTGAAGAGTCTGCGCAAGGCTTAGCTGCATTCTCTGAAAGGCTGTAATGAAGGCGTTGGCCAAGGCTCAGTTCTCACCTGGAGGCTCAATGGCAATGCACCGACTTCGAGGCTCACTTAGGTGTTAGGCCAGTGACGGGCAACCTTTTGAGCTTGGTGTGTCAAACTTCGCCAAAAAACTGAGCATAACTCGGGTAGTGTGTCACTTTGAGGAAAAAACTAACTCCAAGACTCTAGTTGCAAATGTTTCATCCTCAGGAGCAGCAAATGTTTCATCCTCGGCATGTGGCCGCGTGTCATCAGAAATGGCTACGTGTGTCAGTGCTGACACGTGTGTCATAGGTTCGCCATCACTGTGTTAGGCAAATCTATTTATTAATGGCTGTAAATGCAAGGACTTCAGTGTCTTGCTCAGCCCCTAGATGCTACCTGCCGTCCTTCCCAAATGGGCTTCTCCAACAGGATCCACTCCCTTCGCAGCAGCTTGCTCCTTCAATGCCAGCAACGCAGAGAAGGAAGTCTGCTGGCAAGGTGGGGTCTACGTAATGTAACATAATCACATCATCACATTCCTCACGGTTGCCATATTCTATTGCTTAGAAAACTGCCACAGGTCCCGCCCACACTTAACAGGAGGGAAGTACACAAGTGTGAAGATTAGGAGGTGGGATCTTGGGGGCCACCTCCCAACCTGCCTGCCATGAAACCCTTCAGAGTGAGATTTGATGCCGACAGTCGGTGCACCGTCAAATTATAAGGTGGCAGGAAGCAATGGAGAGCCAGGGCGGATAGCAACAGGAAGGCCACTCTATGGAAGTGATATCTGGGCAGAGATGGGAACAAATGAAGAAACTGGTGGTGCAAAAACACTTAGGAATTCCTAGAGTTTGGGAACTGTGGACAAAATGCAAGAATTGAGAGCAGGAAATATGCTTTAAAATGGACTACTGCTTCAGTCTACTCTCCGACGACGGCCAGGACACCAGGTCTTTCCTAATCTTCCAATTAAACTGACTGCTCAAATTGCCGCACCAGAACCCATCTTCCAGACAAAGGGTACTCAGTGGCTAATGAGGTGAGGAGGAGATCATGAGAGGGAGCGCCGGAGTTTACGCCTGATGGGACATTTCTCTGCCTGTGATGTGCACAGAGCAGGGGAGGGAGCGTGGAGAAGACGGAGGGCTTGTGGGGGCCCCCAGAGAGACAGTGAGGCCTGGGGCGCGTGGCAGGTCACGGCCATGAAGGAGAGGCTGTGCTCGGCCTGCGGCGGGTAACTGAGTTGAAGGCCGAGGCACCAGGCTAATTGACTGCACCGGAGACTCTGACGCCTGCTGTACCGAAGAAGCAATGTCATAAAAGAGCCAGAGCACTCAGACCGGCACAAACGATCCTCTGCGGGCCCTGTAACGTCTCTGAGCGTCAGACTCTTAATCTGTGAAATGGGAGGACCGAACTGAAGTCGGGGGCTCAAGCAGATGTGTGCCATGAGTCTGCTGCGAAGCAACAGGAGTGAACGATTTTTCTATTTCCATTAAACGTGTGTCCGCTACCCTGCTGTTGATAGCACTATTAAGGTTAAAAAAAAAACAACGATCAAGTTTACATTGATTTGGGGCCTCCAGGAGACAGTTCCAAAAGTCCTTTTCAGCTCCAAGTGAAGTACTTTGTCATAGCACTTGGCACACTGTAAGATTTCAATGAAACAATTGCAACTGTTATTATTATCCATTATTTTATGATTTTCTTCAAGATGTTAAATGCAACATACTTAGAGAGGCAGTGCATTAAAATGCCATCAGCCATGAATTTCACAACCAATTTAGTGACTCCCTATCAAGAGTGCAAGGAAGATGTAAGACCCTAACTTGCACATGATAGGTGCCCTAATAATGTATTTGTAAATTAATAAGCAAGAACCAGCTACATGTAAGTAAGTCCTAAACACTGGCTAATGCCAAATAACAACAACTTATGGTCTGTGTATAGAAATGTAAAATATACTATGCACACTGCTACTGATGATCTCACGTTCTCCCCACCCTGGCCCTAGCGGTAGGCAAGAGAGACATTCTGTCCACTTTGCAGGTGGAGAAAGTGGGGGTTAGACAGGTTAAGAGATTTCCCCAAGGCCCCAAACTAAGTGTGGAATCAGGGTTAACATACACACCACGCCTTCCTGTGTCCTGCCTGCAGGATCACACAGGATTTGTTAAAAAATGCCAATCCCAGACCCTATTCTGAAACGTTATTAACCAGTAGGATAGAAATGTGGTCCTGGTAGTTATATTTTTTTAAAAGTTCCCAAAGGGAACCTGGTGGGGAAACTATGACATTAAACTTGTGCTCTGCCAGGGCAGGGACCTCTGTCTTGTTCACTGGGGTGCAATGTCTAGCACGACCAACTAATACATATCTATCAGGTAAACGCATACATGCATGAATGAATGAGCACAATGCCTTAGCATACGCGGGGAAGTCAGAAATTAATGAAGGGCAGAGGGCTTTGGGGAATGGTGCAAAACTGTAAAAACATAGAAAGAACCACTAATTTAAAATTTAAATTCAGCATTCTTCTGTGCACTTATCGTGTAACAGAGACTCCAGTAGGCAACGGGGATAAAAGGTGAACATAAAGCAGTCCTCCCCTCAAGGTGCTACGAGTCTGGTAGGGAAATGAATTGTGTCCACTGATACCTAGAATGCAAGGCAACCAATACCAATAATGGAAGCACCACTGGTTGGGCACCTTCCATATATGCTCTTGTTGCAAAGCGCTGAAGAGTCACAGAGGAGGAGGAGGAGGCATCCTGCACCTCCGTCTCAGGTTTGCTTTGCTCACCTGCATGACAGCTGCTCTCCCTGGGAGCACATGGCTATTTGCAGATGCAGAAAGCAGGAGCTCTCTCAGCCTCTGTGCAGAGAAGCCCGTGATCAACACCAGGTGTTAGACAGTGCTTGCTTCCAGGTGGGGAAACTGAGGCAAAGAATTTACAATAGGCCTAATCTTTTTTTTTTTTTTTTAGGTTAGTGTGCAGGAGAGGCACAAAATGAAGACAGATTGGGGACAAGTGGTGCTACTGGCTGCATTGGTTTTATCACAGCACAACAAAGAGAAATACCAGCAAAATGAACTTAGAAATTCATAAGCATATCTGTAAGGCTGCGTGTTTCATCCCCCGGGTTAGCAATGATCTCCATCAGGCCAAATTCACTGGTCACCTCTCAGAGCTAATCTCACTAAAACACTCAGAACTTGGTCCTGTTGCTCCCTCCTTGCTTCTTTAAGCACTTTCTGTGCATGATGTCTAGGATCCCCCTGGTTTTCCTCTAACCCCTGGTCATTCCTATTCAGTCTTCATGGCTGGCTCTTCTTCCTCTTATTGACGGCTAAATGGTGCATTCACCCACCTTCAAAACGGTTCCCCCTACACTTATGATTAAAACCCTTCAGTGGTTTTCCATCAAATTCAAAATAAATTTGAATCCCTAATCATCAACTATAAAATCTTATATGCTATCACCTTGTGATCCCTCTCTGACCTAATCTACAGCATTTCCCCATTGCTCAGTCCACTCTAGACTCACTGGCCACCTGTAGTAATCATCTGTTGCCACATAACAAATTATCCCAAAATTAAGAGGCTTAAAGCAACAGTAAAGACATAATATCTCACCGTTTCTGTGGGTCAGAAGCTTGGGAGCAGATTAGCTGGACTATTCTGGCGTAGGGTGTCATGAAATTACAACCACGATGTCTGCTGAGGCTGATGTCATCTGAAGGCTTGACTGGGGCTAGGAATCCACTGGCAAGTGTCTTACCCACATGCCTGGCAAGGTGGCAGATGGCCTTAGTTCTTCTCCACATGAGCTACTCTACAGTGCCCTTGTGTGTCCCCATGACAGAGCAGATGACTACCCCAGAGTAGGTGATTCAAGAGGCCAATGTGCTTATTTACCTAGTTAGATGTCACAGCATCACCTCTGACATACTCTATTGGTCACACAGATGCAGGAAAGAAATACCCTAAGGCAAAGATCATTGGGGACCATCTTGGAGATTGGCTATCCCACCATCTTGCTGTCCTACAAACCTACAGAGCTAACGGCCACCTTAGGGCTTTGCGTTTGTTGCTTGCTCCTTCTGAATGAAAAGAAATCTTTCCTCTAGAAAAATATTTCCTTAGGTTTGTGGAAAGTTTAGTTCCTCATTTTATTCAATTAACTACTCAGTGTTACTTCTTCAAACCAGACTTCTCAGACTATCTTATCTAAAACTAGAGGCCCGGTGCACAAAATTTGTGCATGGGGGTGTGTGTCCCTCAGCCCAGTCTGCACCCTCTCCAATCTGGGACCCCTTGAGGGATGCCTGACTGCCGGTGGGATCAGGCCTAAACCGGCAGTCGGGCATCCCTCTCACAATCCAGGACTGCTGACTCCCAACTGCTTGTCTGCCTGCCTTTCTGATTGTTCCTAACCGCTTCTGCCTGCCAGCCTCATCACCCCCTAACCACTCCCCTGCCAGCCTGATTGACACCACTGCTCCCATGCTGGCCCAATTGCCCCCAACTGCCCTTCCCTGCCAGCTTGGTTCCCCCCAACTGCCCTTCCCTGCTGGCCTGGTTGACCCTAACTGCCTTCCCCTGCAGGCCTGATCACCCCCACCTGCCCTCCCTTGCAGGCCTGGTCCCTCCCAACTGCCCTCCCCTCCTGGCCTGATCGCCCACAACTGCCCTCCCTTGCAGGCCTTGTCCCTCCCAACTGCCCTCCCCTGCTGGCCGTCTTGTGGTGGCCATCTTGTGTCCAAATGGGGGCGGCCATATTGTGTGTTGGAGTGATGGTCAATTTGCATATTATCTCTTTATTATATAGGATACTCTCCCATCATCATCCTATCACTTTACTTTATTCTTCTTCCTAATATGTATTAGTATGCTCCGCAAAGGCGGGGATTATGCCTATTTTATCGTCAAGTCTCAGGTGTATAAAACGGTGTCTGCCACAAAAGCATATGCTCTGTAAATATTTTTTTTTAATGAATGAGCAAATGAAGGAGTGAAACCCTACAACTTGGAGCATGAATGAAAACAAGATTTGTTATAGAATACAGAGAGGTGAATTCATTCATTCCAAAAAATACTATTGAGACTTATGAATCAGTTTCTGAGTGTTAAATGAGGCCTAAGGCAGAATTTCTGGCCCCCAGGAGCTTCTGGTCAATCGCCCAGCAAATTTCAGATGTCAGGACTCTGAAGCTTAGGAGGTTTCTTACCATGTTTGATCGTCTGTTGTACTCAACACATTCTCTTAAGAGAATTGTCCATATTATAGTTGAATAGTTTGAGCATTAGATCAGGTAGTCCTATTTTCCTAACTACAGTTGATTGCATCAGAGTTGGGCCCCTAAGTCAGGGGATACTATTCTAAATGGTAATTTTTAAAAATATGTTTTTAATGATTTTAGAGAGAGAAGAAGGGAGAGGGAGAGAGCGGTAGAAACATCGATGAGAGAGAAACATTGACTGGATGCCTCCCACACACCTTCTAATGGGGATCGGGCCCACAACCCAGGCATGTGCCCTGACTGGGAATTGAACCTGTGACCTCTTGGTTCATGGGTCAAAGCTCAACCAGGCAAGGGGACACTATTCTATACACTGGAGATCAACCTGTGGTTCAAGTGCCTAGCGTAAAGATTGAGCCAATCAGATGCTCTTGGGAGCTTGAATAAAGAGACAGAGAATAAAATCATAAACACAAACAGGGCCCCAAAGACCCTGAGGCTGAGTTGAGATATTTAAGAACCATGGCAAACTAAAGGCCAGTGCCAGCTGAACTTCTGGGAAACAGAAACTGTGAGTGAGCAGAGGAGTCTGGAAGGCAGAGAGGAGAAAAGAACAAAGGCACAGAGAGATAAAGAGGACTTGTGAGATGGAGAGAAAGGGGGGCAGGGGGGAGGGAAAGATGGGAGAGAGAGAGAGAGAGAGAGAGAGAGAGAGAGAGAGAGAGAGAGAGAGAGTCAGACAGAGCTAAAAGCAAGAAGACAGATCCAAGAGACCAAAACAGACAGACCCATCCATCCATCACTGGAGCTGCCCACTTCCCCTGCCCAGTGGTTCAGTTCTGCCGAGGTTGCTGTACATGTAAAACCTCTCAATCAATCACAATGTTTTCCAACCTTTTCTTCTTGAGCCAAATTGAGTTATTCTCTCTCATTCAAGACTAAAATCACCCCAACTAAAGTACAGTTTCTAAGGAGGAGGTCTCTGTATACAGATTCCTTCAGGTATGATGAAATAAAGCTTTTGGTGCATCCTCAGGAGGTGTCTTCTTTCCTACATTCCTAGTACAGCAGGGACGGGGTTCCTCTGAAACACCCACCTCTTTAAGTGCCCCCCACACACCACACAGACCATGCCTGGACAGACAAGCTCAGAGATGCAGTGGCCTTTGCCCACTAGAGAGTGTCTTCAAAACAGCCCAACTTGGTCCTCCCAGTGTGTACCATGCCATATGTGGAACCTGGCCCACGGTGCACACTGTGAGTATTCAAAAACGATGGAACAGATCTATCTCCTGCAGAACCCACAGACCCAGCATATTTTCACTGTTGTTGCTGCTACTGATAATAACAATAACCATAATCATAATAACAGGAGCACCAGGCTGTGTGCTCTGCGTTTTGTGTGCTGATTATCCCTCCTAACACCATTAGTTCCTTGCATAGGTCTTTGGCGACTAAGAAATTTAGTGCCAAAAATTATACAATTCTATTACTCTCTTCTTTGCAATGGCTAAATCTTCCGGTTTCCAAGAATAAGAGGCACAGGCATTCAGGCTCTTTCCTCTTCCAGGATCAGCCAGCCTTTGAGTATGAGACATGAGAAAGTTAGAATGCCCTGGTCCAGGGGAATGGGACGAAGGATTACAGGGAGGAAGGGAGACTGTCTCTCTCTATCTAGAACTTTATTATGACTTTATCATGTTGTTCCAGAAAGCAATAACTATTAAGCTCTAAATAAGGGAGGTGATACAGGATGAGGCAGGGTCTCTCAAGCCCTCACTGTATTTTCAGAATCACCTGAGAACTATTTAAAACAACAACAATGCAGGCCTGGATCTACTAGGGCTGAGCAGAGCATACCTATGACCCAGCAGTTCCTCTCCTAGGGAGATGCTCAACAGAAAGGCATGCACTTTTGCTAACCAAAGATTTATGTAAGAATGTTAGCAGCAGCATCACTTGCAATATCCAAGAATGGCAAAGATGCACATCCACAGCAGATTGGCTAAATGCATTGTAGTTTATTCACACAATGGAATACTCTACAGCCACAAGAATGGAGAAAACATTACCATCCTCCACAACCATCCTCGATGAATCTTACAAATGTAATGTGAAGCTGGATGCAGAAATATGTCAACTACATGAATCCATTTATATGAATTTCAAAAACAGGAAAAATGAGTCTCTGCTTTTTAAAGTAAAAGTAACCATTATTCTTGGGCAGAATGAGGTAGTAGTGACTAGAAAAGGGCACCATGAAGCTTTCGGAGGCTGCATTCTATGTTTACTTTGAAAATACACTGTGCTACACTCCATTGTTCACTTTCCTGGATGTCTGCTATAATTTATTAAAATGTTTACTTAAAATAATGCATGTTTGCCCTAGCTAGTTTGGCTCAGTGGATCAAGTGTTCGTCTGCAGACTGAAGGGTCCCAGGTTTGATTCCGATCAAGAGCATGTACCTGGGTTGCAGGTTCAATCCTTAGCTCCAATTGGGGTGTGTGCTGGAGGCAACCAATGGATGTGTCTCTCTCACATCGATGTTTCTCTCTCTCTGTCTCTCCCCCTCCCTTCTACTCTCTCCAAAAAGCAATGGAAAAATACCTTCAGGTGAGGATTAATGAAAATAAAAAATAAATAAAATAATGCATGCTTATTCCTCACTTCCAAGATTATGAGTCAGGTGGTATGGAGTATCAGTGGTTCTCAACCTTTTTAATGCCGCGACCCTTTAATACAGTTCCTCATGTTGTGGTGATCCCCAACCATAAAATTATTTTCGTTGCTACTTCATAACTGTAATTTTGCTACTATTAATGAATCATAATGTAAATATCTGTGTTTTCCGATAGTCTTAGGCAACCCTGCTAGCAGTCGCGACCCACAGGTTGAGAACCGCTGCTGCAGAGCCTAAGACCATCGGAAAACACAGATATTTACATTACAATCCATTAACAGTAGCAAAATTACAGTTATGAAGTAGCAACGAAAATAATTTTATGGTTGGGGGTCACCACAACATGAGGAACTGTATTAAAGGGTCGAGGCATTAAAAAGGTTGAGAACCACTGGAGTAGGTAGCCCAGATTTTGATTATTTTAAAAAGCTCCTCTGGTGAATTTAAATGTGGGGCCACTTTGAAAATTAGTAAAGCTTTGGTCAGCCAGGACTGAGTCGCAGCTGTCACTTGCTGTGAATGTGACTTCGAGCAAGCCAACCCATCTTTCTACAGTTTCCTCACCGTAAAGAGGGTATATGGTGCAAACTTCACACATCAGACTAAATGAGATAATACAGATGAAATGCTTAGTACACTGAGTCGTTCCCCAAAAAGCACGCAGTGAATGTTAATTATTAAAATGTAATTTCATCCAAGATTGACAAGCAAGTATTTATATGATCTGGGATCTGCTAGAGTCCCAAGCCCATATTTTTATGCTGGTATGTGTATTGTGTGCTGTCTCGAGGACACTGAGCCAATCCTTTCAAGGGACAATGACCCTGAGAGCAAAGAAGAGAGGCCCTGTTCCTTAATCACCGGGTGTTGATGAGGTTTGATTGCATGTTCCATGGTTATTATTGATCTGGGGAATGATTGATGGTCACTGGTTGTCACTGTCTCATCTTTGCTAAAATTGCATGAAATATTTGTCGGGGTTGAGCACCTCTTACTCAGATGCATTAACAATAATTTCCCCAAATGTGTTCCCTTGAAAGAGACTGGATTATTTCCAAAGGCCCTGTGCATCTCCTTTTTAGTGCAGGAAAAAGTGCATCCATAAATTACTCAATTGACACAGATGGGGACCTGAATGGCAGAGCAGTCGGCTGCAAATTCTTCTTCCCAGGCACGTCCTGTCTGATGGTGGGACTGGCAGAGGCTCTGGGGGTGCCACCCTGGTCACGCAGGAGCATGACTGGTGGTTCCTCTCAGAGGAGGAAGTGGACAGGCCGCTAATCCATGTCGGGCTGTGGAGTCTGACAGCGATGACTAAGACAACTGGAAATGAATTTCCCTGCTGTGATCTCTTGCAATATCGCTCGCTATTGCTTTGCCTGTCTCCTCCTGGCTGGAATAGGCAGGGAAGGGATGCAGAGTGGAAAGAGCACCTGCTAATGCTAACACTGAATTGGATCTGATTCTTGCTGCACTGCTTCCTGGCCGAGCCATGTCTTTTCTCTGACCTTCTGTCTCCTTGTCTTTAAAATGGGGACGTACTCTAGGGTCATGTAAGTCAAGTCCCTGATGTGTGTGTAAAGCTCCTTTCTGTGGAGTCAGAGGCAACCAGTTCACTGGCATTAGATTTTTTTTTTAAATAATTACATCTCTGGCAAAAACAGCTTAGATTTCCTAAATGGCAGTTATGCCCTCCCCTCCCCCAAATATATTTCACTTCCTTCAAATAAAGGAACTCTCTTCAAAATAAAATTTTTTATCTCTGTTGTTTCATCCAATGACCAAAAACCAAGTCAATGAATACATTAACAACTAGAATAACCATAGAGGACAAATTTTTTATTTTTCTTCTTAAAGACTCAATAAATAAAAAAATAAATAAAAATAAAAAAAGACTCAATAAATCAATTATGCTGAGTTTAATAAAAGTCAACTTAAAATTTTTAAAAAGTCTAATGGTTTTTTCCTAGTTATCTTAAAAAGTACATTTAGATCAGACTACAACTTGCATACTAGGGATTAAGCAAAAATTACATCATCCAGTGACATAGACAGTTATCAAGAAAGAGCAAAGTGTAATGCTAAAGCTTGCATTTCTAATTGTTTGCATAAACTTTGAACTACTGGAGTCATTATTAAGTTAAACATTGGGCTAATTATTTTGGGATCACTGTCTAGCATAATCTTTCAGAAGATTCCATAGAGCACAGATTATTTTACCTACTTAATAAACAGAAATTAGGAGCATCAAAAATGTCAAATAAATTCCTAGATTCACACAATTAGTTGTAAGGGTAGAAATTCAAACCCACGTCTGCCTGACACCAAAGTCAATCTTCACTAACGTAGGCTGAACTGAGGCCTTTAGCATGCATGGTCAGTAGAATTCACTAGGGACTAAACGAAAAAAACAACAACTGGTAAAAGGTCTTTGCATTTTACTGTCATAAGCAAGAATAAATTCCACTTGAATTGATTTCTTGAATGAGCTCAAGACCTTAATAGCAATTTCAAATACTAGGCCCTTGTTAGAGGTGTGTGCTAGGGTGGAAAAGTTTAAATAAATGCATTGATTTATTTAACAAAAATGTATTAATCACCTACTATGTGTCAGAAACTGTACTAGCACAGGAGGTAAAATCGTGACAAGACCACCACACCCGGACTGCGCCCCCTGCTTACATCCATGGTAGGGGAAGTGGGATAGGACGGAAATTAATTCACTAGGCCAGTGGTCAGCAAACTCATTAGTCAACAGAGCCAAATATCAACAGTACAACAATTGAAATTTCTTTTGAGAGCCAAATTTTTTAAACTTAAACTTCTTCTAATGCCACTTCTTCAAAATAGACTCGCCCAGGCCGTGGTATTTTGTGGAAGAGCCACACTCAAGGGGCCAAAGAGCCGCATGTGGCTCGCAAGCCACAGTTTGCCGACCACGGCACTAGGCACTTGAATGGCCTAGTTTCCAGACCCAGGCCACAGGTGTCAGAGGGAAAATGCAAAGACCCAGGCACCAAAACCACAGACTAATGTCAGAGTTACTCTTCGCGTCATTAAAACCACAGCTGCCCTTTACTAAATATAAACTACTAGAGGCCCGGTGCACAAATTCGTGCATGGATGGGGTCCGGCCGGCCTACCCTAATGGGTGCCCATTGGGTGGGCTGGAGGGGAGGAGGGCCACGAGCAGTTGGCCAGCCAATCCTGCCCTGATCGGGGTATTGGGGGCTGATCAGGGGCAGGGGCAGTTGGGGGGGGAATGAGTGGGGGGAGCGATCTGGACCAGATCAGGCTGTTTGGCTGCCACAGTGTGTGTCATAGTCACCATTCGTTCCGCTGTTCGGGTCACTGGGCTTTTATATATATAGATAGACTAGAGGCCTGGTGCATGAAAATTCATGTACTGGAGGGGGGGTCCCTCAGCCCGGCCTGCCCCCTCTCACAGTCCGGGAGCCCTCAGGGGCAGGAGGCGACCTGGCAATCAGGTAAAGGCGACGCCCCATCACACCTCTGCTGCTGCCACTACTGGCAGCACAAGCCTCGGCCAGCCCGGGTTACCTGAGCCTCCGGCGGCCCTGGGTGACTGGGCAGCTGCCATCAGAGGCTTGTCTGTGCCTTGGGCGTCGACTGGGCAGCCAACATCCGAGGCTTGCCTGCACCTCGGGCCAGCCCTGGGCAGCTGGGCAGCCGCCATCTAACGCTTGTCTGCGCCTCGGGCCAGCCCTGGGTGGCTTGGGGGCTGAGGGGACTGAGGGACTCCAGAGGCAGGCACACGTGGTGGGCCCAGCCTTGCTGTGCACATGCCGCCCTGGCAGGGTTGAGGGGACTGGGCGCTGCCATCTTGTGGCTGTGGGCACTGCCATCTTTGAGGGCGGGGAAGTCAATTAGCATATTCCCTCCTTATTGGCTGTGGGCGCCACCATCTTTGCAATAGCATGAGGGTCAATTAGCATATTCCCTCTTTTATAGATAGGATGTGCCAGACAACTAAACATGCTATCTGGTTGAATCTTCACAACCACTTTATGTGCTTAATACTATTATCCCCATTTCGCAGATGAGGAAACCGAACCTCAACTGTTCAAATATACACACCTTCTCTAGATTCAGACACAGTCCCCACAGCTGCTAGTCTTAGTCACTACATATATTCCTTCCCCCGGAGCAAGACAGCCTTGCGGTTTCACCACCTGAATATCGAAAGCAGCTTCTTCAAAGGCTCTACCCTCAAATCTGGGTGAGGATGGAGATGCTGGTAAGAAGACCCAGATAGGAAGAAAGGATAGGAGGATGAATGTGGTGGCCAACTCTCAGGCTCTTGTCTAACTGAAAATCACCCCCAGCACCGCATACAGAACCCATCTTTGGAAACGAGTGAATTTCTCCCCTGCAGCCCTCGCCGCTCTGTTGCTCCCGTGTGTGCACACGCATACAGATACTCTGTGTCCCTCCCCTTACGTGTGCCCAGGGATAGGTATAGCACGTGTGCATTCTTTTCAGTTCTGCAGAAGCAGCAGATGGATAATTGCAGCCCCTAAGTGCCTAATCTGCTCTCCGGGACACGGGCAGATTTCTGAGCCAACAAACTTAATTGAACTTTCTATTCCAGCTGGAAAAGGTTACGGAGTTGCTACGCACACAGCACGGGCAGAATGAAAAGGTCAGCGGCTCAGTCCTCCTTGTAATGGATTGACCAAAGGCATATTGTTTTGTTTTGTTTTGTTTTCTTTCTCTTTTTTTTTCTCCCCCTTTCTCTCTATTTTTTTTTAATTGTTCTCTCAACTGCTTGATTGTAAAACTTAATTAGCCTAATGGAGGTTCCCTCCCCTGGCGTTTAAAGATGTGCATATTATGCTGACACTGACCATGGTCTCAGAAAGGTGGCTTTAGTTCCCATGTAGAAGAAGGAGCAGGATTTTGCTGAAAGCTAAGTGACTGGGCTTTTAAAAGCTCTCGAGGTGCAGTCAAAGACCCTCTATAAAAATGCACCTCACAACCATAGCCAGTTTGGCTCAGTAGATAAGAGTGTCGGCCTATGGACTGAAGGGTCCTGGGTTCCCTTCTGTTCAAGGACACATACCTGGGTTGCAGGCTCCTCCCGGGCCATGTGGGAGGCAACCAATGTGTCTTTCTCAGGTGGATATTTCTCTGTCTCTCCCCCTTCCTTCCACTCTCTAAAAATCAATGGAAAAATATCCTCAGGTAAGGACTAACAACAATAACAAAAAAATGCATCTCACACTTTGGCCTGAGTAAGAATCACCCTGAAAACACAGATTCTGAACCAGATTGGGTAGTGCCTGAGAATGTGCATTTTGAATATGCTCTCAGAGGATGCTGATGCTGCTGGTCCCGGGCCAGACCTCGAGCTCTCCTGCTCTACAGTTCTGTCCCCACTGAACCTTCTGACCTTTCTCATGGGTACGTGCATCAGTAAGGACACTGTCTCCTGAAATGGAAAAGGTAGAAGAAAAGGGAACCTTGTTCATATGCACGCGGGTCAGACTGCTCAGAAAGACAGTGCAATTCTGAGTGTTACATGGAAGAAGCCCTTGGGAAGCTGAGTCCACTCATAGCTACACCACCTGAAGGCATTCTGGTGACAGGCTGGACCGTACACAGTGGGTAGAATTTGAACGTGCTGTGTGCTGTGGGCTAGGGGCGGATGATGACTTCTACAAAGAAGAAAAAAAATTTTTTTAATTGAAAAAATAGAGGATTTTTGAGAAACATGATTCCTGCCATCAAATCCCTGAAAGGCTGTCACGCAGAACAGGGATTAAGCTTTGTCACTGCGGCTCCAAAGGGCAGAAGCAGAAGTTCTGAGAAGGGGGACCACTTTGACTCTACGTAAGGAAGCAATATATAAGGAGAGTGTTTGGTTTTTTTTTAATCCTCACCTGAGGATATATTTTGTTGATTTTAGAGAGAGGGGGACAGAGAAAGAAACAATCCATGTGAGAGAGAAACATCCATCGGTTGCCTTCCATGCATGCCCCGAATGGGTGGGGGTGGGGGGTAGGACCCGAACCTGGGTATGTGCCTGACCAGGAATCGAAGCAGCAACCTTCTGGTGAACAGGACCACGCTCCAACCAAGCCACACCCACCAGGGCAAGGAAGTAACTTCTAATAATTAAAATGGGAATTGACTGGGGCCCGAGGGAGTTTGTTCCCTGTCATTAAGTACTATCCAATCAGAGACTGGAGAACCACTTACTGGGATGGTTGTAAAGCAGATTAAAGCATTACAGTGAAAGTTGGACCAGATAGTTAATTTCTCCCATAGCATTCTGCACACAATTAGCGTTCAATAAATGTCAAAATAATATATCTCTAAGTTTCCTGGTCTTACTTCCCAAAGGATTTCTCAAATGAGTCCCTCATGATCTCTTACTTGGCTTTTTTCAGTAGGTTCTGATATGGTCTCCTTGCTTCCAGTTTCACCTGCCATTAAATCCATCCTTTATATGGCCGCCAGATAATCTATTTAAAATGCAAATATTACCATGGCATCCTGTGGTTAAATCCATCTTCTGTTTAATACACTTAACTCTTCCCGTTGTCTATAAAATAATTGTCATTCTCTCTGACCTCCACACCACTTACCTTGCAGGTCTCAATTCCTGCCTCTCCTTTCTCCCACCGAAAGGGCGGCCTTGGATTTCCTCTCATACAATGGTGTATTACAAGTATTTCTGAGCAAACACTGACTATCTGCCATTTCTTTATCTTTATTCTCCACCCAGTTAACTTACATGCCTCTCAGGACCCAGACAGGAATTATCTCTTACAGCAGTGATTTCCAACCCAGGTGCCCCAATGGACGCAAGGCACTGGGAGGGGGGTGAGGGCATGTGCCGGGGGCGGGGTAGGGGAGGCTGGGGGAAGGTCATTTGGGGGGAAAACAAAGGAGACATATGTACTACTATTTGTAATACTTTAAACAATAATAAAAGAAGAAAAAAAACATGCAATACCTGACTATTTAGTCGGGGGCACTGACCTCTTTTCCCTTAGATTGTCAAATAAAAAAAAAAAATGACAACAGCCAACACAGCAATGGCCAATTGGTTTGAAAAAAAATCAAGATTATACTTATTTTTGTTGCCAGATCAGCATAAAATATATTGTTTGGTGTGCTGCAGAATTTTAATAATTAGTTTGTATGTGCCATGAGATGAAAAAGGTTGAAAATCACTGTTTTAGAGGAAGCCCACCTGATACCTCAGGTTAGGATCAGAATGAAAAAGCACAGAGCCTGGTACTCATAGGTGAGTGGCTTTTCCCGGATACTGCACCTTTATGTTAAGATGAAAGGTGTCAACTGACAGTCCCTTGTGTCAATTCGATGCCAACAGGAATCCCCAACTGAGGTGTAGTGAGGAAGGCAACTTTCTTCAGTGCAAAAGAGGTCCATCCTGATACAGGACGGCTGGGAGATCAGCATGGCTGTAAGGCAGCCCTGGGGCCAGGCCCCTCTTCAGCTAGGCAGCTCTGCCCTTCTCCACTCTGCGCCAGTCCAGCTCTATTCAGGAAAATGCAGCCTTCAGGCTTCAATGGAAAGGGAAACTGTGCTCCCCAAGCCACAGGGGAGCTGGCTTATAGGCACAGAAGTCCCTGCCCCTGGTCGCTGATTGGTCCATCCTCATGCTAATGAGGACTACAAATCCTTGCAGTTTGATTAGTCAGAATAGGGCCACTCTGCTTGGTCGTAGTTGTGCAGCTCCAATTGGATGGGGAAAGCCTCAGTCCTATTGGTTGAAATGGGATTCCAGGAACTGCTTTATAAGGTCTGGCTCAGCCTATAGAAACACAGTGCAGGCAGGCAGTCCAGTGTAGAGTCTTCTCCATGAAGTGCAGTTTGTGTGAGAGACCCCTGTGTGGAAATGGCTGCTAGATTCCGTTTTATTTTTGTTCTTTATTTTTTTATTTTGACCCTAATTAGCCATCCAGGGCCATTCTTTCTCAGGGTCCACAAAGGTGAAATTGTTCTCAACTACAGAATGAGGTAATGTATTTCCAAGAAGATACAATGAAACCTCAGGCTGGGGTTGTGTTCTGTGTGTGTTTTTGTGTGTGTTTAAAAACTATCACTCATTAAAGAGGCTGTATATGTACTAGTAAATGCCTATGGGAGGCAGACATAAGGGTGAACCTGGCCAGGTGGAGACTGTGGGAAACCCTCTAAAGAAGGGATGGCCATCCCAAGGGGCTGCCTTTTCTGCACTCCACATATTGGTACCATATGAATAGGACTTGAGCCCAGTGTCTCTGGATCTTATTTTTCAAGAGAATGTAAAACCCAGGTTTTTATAAGAAATCTCCCCATTTTAAAATATTTTAAAAGTGCTTTTTCTTTTAAACACTGTATGGCACAAATACAGTATCTGCAGGGAAGATATGGCTTGTAGATTGCTATTTTGCAACCTCTGTTCAAAACCTTCCCTGTGCTGGTATTTTAGCCTGCCTGCTATTCACCTGGCTGCCTCCACAGGCACCAGAATAAGTGAGAACAGGTTGCTCATCTCGGTACCCAGGTGATGTGAGCAGAAAAGAAATGTACCAATTAGGATGTAAGACCACACGTTTCCATTTTATCCGGCTCATCTCTAATCATGTGAGATTGAGCATCGCCTTTCATTTTCCCATACCTCAGTTTCCTCAACTGTCATGTGGGAATCTTCATTTCTATTCTGTGTACCTCAAAGAGGGTTTGTAACACTTACGCGAAATAATGAACGTGAAATTGCCTTGAAGGGAACAAAACACCTGCAGACTGAAACCTAGTTTCGCAGAGCGGAGGCATCTGTGCCATCCTCCCGGTGCTTCCTAGCAGGCTGGTTCCACCGTGAGGGTAGAAATGAGTGTCGTTTTTCCGGCAATAGTTTGCTTCTGTTTCCCATAAGTGCTTTGGTTCAAGACAGGTTGGTTCACTGGGTGAAGTTCAAGACTGATTGATAATTGGTTTCTCAATCCAAAGATCAACTGAAGGGACTCATGCGCCTCTCCTTCCTACACTGATTACTGAGCCCTGGTTTAATGTCACATGTCCTCCTACACAGAGCTCTGCCAGATGACAGGGATTCTTGTCAGTTGTTTTTTGTTTTGTTTTGTTTGTTTCCTGACTTTGGAGAATATGAAGACATAGAGGAGAATCTATCAGTGTGAGCAGGTTGCTTATACTGGAGTCACTGGAGCTCACAGTCAACCCTCTGTGCCATGGCTCCGATGAAAGACTGTGCGATGAAGCCTTCCCAGAAGGGCAGAAGCTTGCCGGCAATCCCAGTACTAATTGCAAGCATGTAAATCAATACAGCAGAGTGGGTAAAAGCATGGGCTTTGGAGCGACTCTCAGGGTGGGTTTAACTCTTGTTCTCTTTATAGGACCATATAGTTGACTAATTGCAAAATAAAAGGCTGCGATTCTTCATTTCTCCCCATAGCCATGCCATCTGCAATGTGACTTTGAGGCCTCTTTAAATAGGAAGAGTCTGTTTCCACACTCCTTGAATCTGGGCTGTCCCTGTGACTGGACTGACCCACAGAATGTGGAGGGAGTGACAGTGCCAATCCCAAGCTTAGGCCCCAAGAGACTTGGAAGCAAATTCTCCTCTTCCCCCTTCTTCTTCCTTCTGCTCCTCCTCTTCTCACTCTCACTCATGTGCAGATCCTGCCACTGTCAGAAGGACAGTCTTGGGATATCCTGCTAGAAGATGAGGTCCAGTCACCCTCTCGCCCCAGCTGACAGCCAGGCAATGCCAGACACATGAGTGGGGCCATCCTGGACCTCTCAGCCCTGAGCTGACCCAGGAGACGTGTGACTGAGCTCAGTCAAGATTAGCCAACCAAGCCTTGCTCAGATGAGTAGAACCACCCAACTGACCTAAAAACATAAGAGAAGTAATAAATGCTTATTGTTTAGGTTACTGAGCTCTGGGAGGTGGTTTTTCATGGAGCAATCTTTGACCAATACAGACCTTGGGCAGGTTAAAGATCTTCCTGGGTCTTGATTTCTTGGTACCTCATGTGCAAAAATGGGACTAATAATATTAGCACCAACCAGAACTCTAGTGAGTGTTCCAGTAATGACTGCCTTTACTGAGATACTTCAGCTTAGCAAGAGGTACTGAAGTTGTGTTCCTTTAAGAGCACCCATGATCCTAGTGTGCCACACGTTCTGAATGCCCACCTCCATGTACTCCAACCACACACCCACACCAACACCAAAGGAATGCAGCTTCACTGTAAATTCAAGTTTTCACCCAGTACCTAGTACTCTACTTAAATAAACTCCAGCATCCTCGGAAAGTGGCTGGTAGAAGTTAGAATCCCCATCCCTCTGAGAGAAAATAGGACACAATGAAGCACACCACTGTTCTCACTACAGAACTGGGATTGGAGTTTTAAACCCTATATTGGACCCAATTTGATGATTTGTGAATTGAGAGGCTGCATCCTTTCCACCCTCTGCAAAGGAAAAGGTTCTGCCAGAAATAAGACCTTATAACCGGGCTGCACTATATCTTTATCTGGAAGTTTTCAGAGAGACCCGAGAATATAACCACTTCTACCACACTCTCAGCCACAAAGTTCATCTCTCTTTGCATCCCTGCATTGCATGCTGTGCCCTGCCACGTGTAATTCCAGTTCACAGACCCCAAAAAGGAAAAATTCCCTCCTGCCTCTCCCTCCAATTCTTACCTGACCTTCACAACCCCAATTCCAATGTCTTCTCTTTCAACCAAGTCAGTTTTTTGTGCAGCAGGCCCGGCTCTTCCTCTCTCCTTCAGGGCCAATGACCCACCAGCAGCTTTCCTGTTTTCATCACATACAAACGACCTCACGTTCCCACAGAGAAGGAATGTTGCCATTCCCTGTTCCAGACCTAGCTGGCCAGTCACAACGCTCCTGTCTTCTGAATCCAGAAGTGGCCTCAATCCAGAACAGCAACAAGAACAATAATACAATGATAACACGTACATAGCAGAGGCCCTGTATGAGACACTCACGGCTTATTACAGACTAGATGCCCGATGCACGAAGATTCGTGCAAGAATGGGCCTTCCTTCCCCTGGCTGCTGGCAGCGCCTTTGCTCTGGCTTGGAGCTGCCTTTCCGTCTTCCCACACTGCCCAGAGGCCCGGAGCGGCTGAGGCAGTGCGGAACGCCTGCATCATCGCCATGGCCGCTCGGCGCCTGTGTATGCAAATTAACCCACCATCTTTGTTGAGTTAATTTGCATACTCACTCCTGATTGGCTGGTGGGCGTCACGAAGGTATGGTCAATTTGCATCTTTCTCTTTTATTAGTGTAGATTAACTCCTTTAGTCTTCCCAACCACCTTATGAGGTGAGGGTTCTTATGATCCTAATTTTGCAGATGAGAAACCTTAAGCACAGCAAGATTGAGTAAGTTGCTTAAGGCCACATGGTAAATAAACTAAAAAACTTGAAGACTTAGGCAATTTAGCTACAGAATCTGTGCTCTTAATCACTATGCTATTCTAAGAGAACATTCCAGAAAAACATTTATCAGCTGTTGGAGTTGGCAGGAGAGATGAAAGTCATGAAACCTATTTTCTTTTATTGTAGAACATTATTGCCAAAAGGTACATTTTTTGGGGGGGCGGGGGTGTGTACCTCATCTGTCCTCATTTTTACAGGTTTAGGAACTGAGGTCACGAAGAGTGAAGTGGTTTATCCAGGATCAACACACTTTCAAAGTGTGGTCAATGGGAAGTGGAGTCATTCTAGTGACCTCTGAATCATGTTACTTCATTGGTCATAACCTTCATCATAGCTACCATTTACTGAATGCTCACTATAGGTCAGATACTATATTCAATGCTTTTAACTCATTTAATCCACGCATTTTTAATTCATCTCATTTTTTTCATGCATCTTGTCATTTAATTCACAGAAAATTCAGATGAGAAAACTGAGGCTCAGAGGGGTTAAGAAATGAGCTGAGGTCACATAGCTACAGAGGGGAAGAAGAGTGATCGTGATCTGGGCCTGGCTGACTCCAAACCTCCTGGGCTTAACGACCAGGCAACACTGGATGCTACGGCCAAGCTCTCACTGAAATCATGGTACCACTTCCGATGGGGAGGAAACCAGAGATTTGCTGTTACTCTATAAATTCTTCCATCACTGCCTGCACCCTGTGAAGTCTGAGGCCCACTGAACCTCCCAGATGGAAGATGGTAGATACCATTCTGAACCTTGAAGAATCAAATGCCATGTGAAGGAAATATTTGGAGAGATGCATCAATTGCAGATCTCACACATCCCTGCCTAGGACTGCAGAGAATTTCAAGGCACTCTAGACATTTGGAACAGACGCTGAGCTGAACTAAAACCCTCCATGTCTTTTAAATTCAGAGGCAGAAATCAATGGACAGAAATATTTCTGGAAATTTAAAGTCTAAACCCCTTGAGGTCAAGAGTCCCGTTATTAAATTCTGTTTGCTGCCCTCCAGTCAGACCAGAGGCACACTGTAGGCCTGTCACTTCCGGGATGAAAGTTCCCTAATGATATCTAAGACAGTAACCTCGTTCTATAGGTGCGGGCATGAGGCTTAGCAAGATGAAGTGACATTCCCAATAAATGTCTCCTGATGCCACACTCAGTGCACACTGCCTATAATGCACAGCCATGTGAACCAAAGGGGAAATGAAAGAGGAATTCTTTCCAATCATAATACTTGGCTCTAGGTGTGTGAGATCATCTAATCCAGATCCCTAACTGATGCTTAATCCTTCATCATCTTTTCAGTTGAAGTTATCCAAAGTCTAGGAAAACACAACGAATGGTGGATTACAGATAACTTTAGGTGAAAATAAACAGTGAGTAGCAAAACCTCTCAAAAGCATTGTTTTTCTCTCAACTATGACTTTCAATTCCACTTTTGGAAACAATAAATAAGCCCTACAACAGGAGGCTGAGGTGATTCAAAGCTCTCTCTTCTAATAAGCCTAGTTTTGAAGTGTAAGTCCTTTTACAAAGATGATTCAGCGTCTCCCACCCAATATTCTCTCCCTAGCCAGAGCCATTATTCTTTTTTTTTTTTAAATCCTCTCCCAAGGGTATGATTTTTAAAAAATTGGTTTTATAGAGACAGGGAGGGAGAGAGAGAAAGAGAAACATCAATTGGTAGCCTCCAATATCAGCACGATCAGGGGGATTGAACCAGAAACTTAGGGATGTTCCCTGACCAGGAATCAAACTCGCAACCTATTGTTGCACAGGACGATGCACCAGCAACTGAGTCGCCTGGCCAGGGCCAGAGGCCATTATTCTTGATGGAAGGGAAGATTACAAGGGAGAAGTTCATTTCGTTCCAGATTCTACAGACCATCGAGTCCTTGGCTTCTAGCACAGTCTGCTAATTTCCAGACTAAGAATTGCTCAGGAGGCATTGAGCCATGACCACCTAGTGTCCTCAGAATCAATAGACCATCACCATCTAGCGTTAGAAGGGGACTTGGAGATCATTTAGTTCCGGCCTCTCGTTTTGCAGATAGAGAGACAGAGTGTTAAGTGACTTGCCCAAGGTCACACAGCTGGTTAATGGCAGAGCTGGACCTAGTGCCCAGTTCACCAGGCTCCTGGTCCCCTTCTCTGTCCACTCCCTCAGGCTGCTCAGCATCACCCAAGCAGCTGTGGCATTTGCTTCTCACAGTAACCGAGCCCTGGAAACAGACATGGAAGCCTTTCTTGCTTGCGCCTCATAGCTCTCCTCTGTCATTCCCTTCCACCTAATGAACGGGGTGCTTCTGATCCGATTGCACCTGCTAAGCAGAGGATAGCTGCTGACTTCCCTCTAAAACTGTTGCTTGTACCTGACTGGGCCTATTGCAGAATGCAGTGAGCAGCTCTGTCCCATTTATGGACAATTTTAACAAAATATAAAATCATGACTCTCAGATAAATATAAAACAAACATGGGCCAAATATCTTATTTACTTTTTTAAAATTTTTTTTTGTTTTTTTTTTGTTGTTTTTTTTTAATTCAGAGAGAGGAACGGAGAGGGAGAGAGCGATAGAAACATCAGTGATGAGAGAGAATCATTGATCGGCTGCCTTCTGCACGCCCCCTTCTGGGGATTGAGCCCACAACCCAGGCACGTGCCCTGACGAGGAATCGAACAGTGACCTCCTGATTCATGGGTGGACGGATCCACACTGGCCGGGACCAGTTATTTTATGTAACTCATGAAGTAATGAGAGAACCAGTAAGAGGCTACAACCCATTCAGAGGAGAATTTAAAAGACATACTAGCACATAGGCAACCAGGAAGGCTGACAAAGATGACAAATAGATGCAAAACTGCTTAATATCCACAGGGCAATAATCACTTCATCTCCACTGGACACAATGTGCACTTATTTGGATAATAATCGTTTGCATTGTTATGAGTGTTCTTTAAATTACAAAGTGGTAAAATAGCTCATACAATGAAAGGCAGCTATAACCCAGAGCAGTGGGCCAGACAGGACCCCCAATCATCTTTTTTTGCTCATTTCAAAATCTTTTACAATTTTTCTGACAGCCCTAAGTGCTAACTATTCCCTTGATGACAATATCTCCGAATCTCTCCAGGCGGGAAACAGTGTGTCGCTGTCACTGTTACATACTCTTCCAGCTCCTGATTGGTGCCCTTTCCTCTCTCTCTAAACACACGTTCCATGGCCAAGTCTCGCCAGTCCTCCATGTTTTCCCTCTCAGCAAGCTGTCAGGGCTGTAAAGGGCCTGCAGAGCTAGATTCAAGTCTTTGTTGGGCTCTTTATTGTTGTATAACCTTTGAGAAGTCGCTTGGCCTCTCTAAGCTTCAGATTCCTCATCTGTAAGATGGTGACTATGGTTTCTGATTCACAGGGCTTGTTTTATTTAAGTATGTTTTTATTGATTTTTAGAGAAAGAGAAAGGGAGAGGGAGAGAGAAAAAGAAACATAGATGAGAGAGAAATATCACTTATCAGCTGCCTCCTATGTGTGCCTCCCCCCACCCCCAACTGGGGATCAAGCCTGCCACCTAGGCATGTGCCCTGACTGGGAATCAAACCAGTGACCTATTGGTTCATGGGTCGATGCTCAACCACTGAGCTAAACTGGCCAGGCTGATTCACAGGGTTTTTCAGATGAAGTTATGGGTGTTGGACCATGTTTTCTTGATGTGGTTTGTGAGGGACATATGCTAGAGATACACTTAAGGTTATTGATTAGAATGAGGGCTTATTGAAAGGTGTAAAAGAGCATCTATGAATATTTGATAAAGAGAAAAAAATACCAGAAGGACAGTTATTTGGACCCCAGTCATCCCAATAATCATAATTTATGAAGGATATAATACTAAGAATGCTCATTATTAAGTACTTTACTATGTACCAAGTATTTTATTTGTATTGTTCTTTGTTCTCTGCTATTACCTGTGTACACAGGTATATGTATATTATGATCTCCACTTTATCCATGAGGAAACTGGAGTGCAGACAGAGCAACTCTCTCAAAGTCTTAACAGTTAACGAATGCTCATTCCAATAGTCAAACACAGCTCTCTTGGCAGAAAAACACATGCCCTTATGCAGCACAGGCTTACTGGAAAGTGGCTGAAAATCACTTGGAATAGTAACTTGCTTGCAAAGTTCCTCTCTCTGTGGTAAAACCTCTATTTATACTTCTCCCAAGAATTTCATTGGAGCATTTTTCAGTATTAAATATAGAGCATCCATCTTGGACACCATTTGGGCCAATCACTGCAAAGTGAAGACTTCACTTGTGTCTAAGTGTTTCCCCCTTAGCATAGGATACCAGGCTATTCCATATATTCAAGGAATTCAGTAGAGGCATTAAGAACACAGACTCTGGGGTCTGGCTGAGTTTGCCTCATTGTCTCCTATCCCTACCCCTATTAAATGTGAGTTTTTAATGCAATTTACTTAAGTCTCACTTTGCGAATCTGCACAGTGGAGTAATAAAGCACCTACCCCATTCAGTGATTTTGAGCAGTAAGTGAACTGATTTATAGTTCACTAGGCTAATCACTGCAAAATGACAAATATTCAATAAATGGTAGACATCATTCACATGAACTTTTCTATTACTATTAACAGAGACTACTACACAAGGCATAACAACTAAAGCAAAAAAAGGGGGTAAGAGATCAACCAAAGGACTTGTATGCATGCATATGAGCAAAACCAATGGACACAGACAGTAGGGGGGGGGAGGTGAGGGCTTGTGCTTGGAAGAGGGGGCGGCAGGGGAGAGGTCATTGGGGGGGAAAGAAGACTCATGTAATACTTTAAACAATAAAGAATTAAAAAAACACACACACAATTGGTTGCAGCCACTTGCCCCAAATGATTACTGTGTAGAAATAAGGTATTGGGTCTTAAGAACCAATCAGACATCCCTTTCTTTATAACTCATGAAATGTCATGCATATTAATAGTGTCTAATTTGTCTGATCTTAAAACAACTTGTATTTTAAGGATCTTTAAGGTTTCAAGGAGCAAAAGCCAACCTCTCAAACTAGCATAAGTAAAATAATGAATGTGTTGGGAAGCTTTGAAAGATTCCCTCCCTTTATCCAGAAACGAGAAGTACATCTGGTTCCAGAAAAGATCACAGCCAGAAACTAGGACACACGTCCTCTCTTCTCTTCCAGGCCACATGGATTCTCGTGTCTTTCTCTTCCTGCCTGTTTGCTTCATCCTCCTCTCCCCGAGCCCATCTTCCTTGGTCAGCTCTTCACTTGGGCCACACTCATCATGACCTCATCACACAGTCTGAGCCCTCCGGCCGGCAGGACCGGCCGATTCTTAGCTCACTGACTCAACTTTCCAGCAGAGAGAATCAGAATGGCACAGCCCACCCTCTAGGTTGGTTCCCCAGTGGTATTCCTAACCTGTCCAGTCAGCTTTGGGCACAGGCATCCAGACCAATATTAGCCAGGCAGAGGGGACCACTCCTCTGAAAGAGAAGGAAGCTTCGGGTACCCAAGTAGGATAAACTACCATACACTTCCACACGTCAACTTAGACACACTTGGTTCAATTCTTTAAATCGCAGTACAGGAAATGATTTTCAGGTAGAAAAGGGGAGAGTCTCACTGTAATTCATTAATGCTCCAATTATTTACAGCATGTCTATTTCAGAGCCCAAGGAGATTTTTCCAGACAAATGATTGTGCTTCTCCATCCAGGAAACAGAATTTACATGTGCTGCTGCTAACAGCTCCGTGGCTGAGATGCTCCACCCAGACACTGCCCTGGGTGTTTTGGGGTGACTCTGTACAGCTCAGGATTGGACTACCTCTTGACTATACTTCTGACATTACTGTGAACCAGCGGGAATCTTGGCTTAATAGCATTTGACTGGAGGGTGGACACAAGGGAGATCTGTGATATAAATATTGAGAGGCATTACTATTAATGCCATCCATCCAGTGGCGCAAAAATAAACGTGTTGTGACTGTCCTCCCAGAGCCTACATATTCAAGGAAAAGCATTCTGCACAAACTCATTAAAGGGCCTTTATTTTGCTTATGCAAAGATGACTCCAAGGACTGGTGCCGTGTGCTGGTTTTAAAAGGGTCAGCAAAGGTTTAAGTCATAATTTAAGATAGAATTTAAGATTCAGAGGTTTTCCATCATGGCTGCATGGGAGAGTTCAGTGATGGGGAAAGCACTGAGCTGGCTGGCAGGAGACCTGTGTTCAAGTCTTGGCTCTGAAACTTCACAGCTATAAGGACTTGAAAAAGGCCCTTCTATAAACCTCAGTTTCATCATGTGGGAAATGGGGCGATGCCCTTGTCATGGATAGTTGTGAGAACCAAAGCCAACAGGTAAACAGATATGAAAGAGCAAACAGGTAAATCTTATATAAATATAAAAAGTTTTAGATGCATCACCTCATTTTACTTTTGGACAAAGTGACGACCTGGGGACGTCAAGTGACTTGGAAGATATCACATAACTAGATGGCCTCATCCGTTTCTATAACTCACATCTCACAGTTCTCAAATCAAAGCCAACAAAATGCTACCTTCAAGACTCTAACGCCGTATTAGTTACCTGATCCTATTCATGGTAGGGTAGAATTGTGCTGATGGTGTTGGGAAGCAAACACTGTCTCAAGTGTTATTTTTACTAGCTGAGCTAATGGTAGGCCAGCAATTTAATCTCTATAAACATCAATTTTCTCATCTGAAAAATGGGTACAGTAATAATAGGATCCTCATAGAGTTGTTAGGAGCTGAAGTATGCAAATAGTTAAGGACAGTGTTTGGAATACAGTAAATGTGAAATAAACATTACTTATTGTGATGGAGGAAGAGAAGAAGGAGGTTTGGAGGAGAAAAAAAAAGGAGCTATTTTTTATAACTTTAAAGTCTAGGCAAACAAATTTTTTTTCTGGGGACCAGAGGAAAGTGAGTTTGCCACTTTTCTCCAAGTTGAGTCTGTTGATGTTAAGACGGTATTAAAGGATGACAACATCTTATGTCCTTGAGCAGAAGTCACCCCAGAAGCAAGTATAGAAGAAGTCATATCATGGGCTGGTCCTTCTCAGAAACACCCAACTCCCTACAATTATGTTACAGCCCCTTCACCTGCCTCTCAGGAATGAAAAATGATTAAAAATTTAACACTGCATATTCACCTATGTTCCATCCAAATAGATACTTATGCTATGCTACAATCACAATATATTTCTCCCATTCTCTCATCATTCCCTGTACTTCGCGAAGTCTGAATTTGGATCAGATTATCTCTCAACCTGGAATCTCTTCCCAGTGTTTTCTACTTATGAAAATGTTATTTGTCCCCCAAGGTTCCACTCAAATGTCACTCCGTCATTAAAATCTTCCTTAATGGAGGTAAATGATGTCTCACCTTGGATCACTATTCAGCATGCTCTTTTATTTAGAATGTCTCCCTCTGCATGCCTGCCCTTCCCTACTGTGCTATAAAATCCTTGAAGAACAAACATATACTTCATGTCCATCTAACGGGAAATGCTTAGTGTAAGGACTTACATATACAGGTGCTAAATATTGGTTAAACTAAGTTAAAATTTATTTTTGAGCTTCTCAAAAAAGTATGAGTTGTAGGGGAGGTACTTATGGATGATTTGGATTCTGCCAATCTTCAGAGGGTGTCACTTGGGAGAAATAGAGCTCCAAACTAGCTGCTCAAGATTAGCACTTTTCTAGTAACTAAGTTATCTGTTACTTGTTAAGCACATACCATATACCAGTATTATTCTACATTAGGTATGCAACATCTCTCAGATGTGAACTCTCACAAAAATTCAATGAGGTTGTTTCTATTATAACCCCACGTTACAGATTAATACACTGAGACCTAGAGAGGCAGAATGACTTGTCTGACATTCCACGGCTAATATATGATGGATTCTGGATTTGTCCCCAGAATTCACACTTTTTACAACTATTAATACTCGTTCAGAGCCAGAGCAGCCCTCACCCCATCTCAAATGTCTTAGGGCGGTGGTTGGCAAACTGCGGCTCGCGAGCCACATGCGGCTCTTTGGCCCCTTGAGCGTGGCTCTTCCACAAAATACCACGGCCTGGGCGAGTCTATTTGGAAGAAGTGGCGTTAGAAGAAGTTTAAGTTTAAAAAAGTTGGCTCTCAAAAGAAATGTCAATCGTTGTACTGTTGATATTTGGCTCTGTCGACTAATGAGTTTGCCGACCACTGTCTTAGGGGATTTGGGGCCAAGAACCACACAGCTTCCTGTGTTTGCTTTCCTTCCTCTTGTGTAGTCATCCATCCCTGGCTCCTTTTTTTTTTTAATGTAGATTATTTTATATTTAAAAATTATTATTTTTACTTTTGTTAATCCTTACCCAAGGATATTTTTTTCATTGATTTTTAGAGAGAGTGGAAGGGAGGGGGAGAGAGACAGAGAGAGAAACATCCATGTGAGAGAGACCTAGGTACGTGCCCTTGACTGGAATCGAACCTGGGACCCTTAAGTTGCAGGCCGACACTCTTATCTACTGAGCCAAACTGGCAGGGGCCCTGGCTTAATTTCTAAACTCTGTTCCCACCATCCTGCAATCCTAAGAGAGATCAGCCAGGAGGTGCATGGAACTGCATGGACAGGTCCAAGCAACAATAATAATGATGATGCTCCTGTGAAATTTCCCTGCTATTTTGTCCTCATGGTAGAACATTAAGACGGGCTGTGGGGACAGTAAAACAGTTCCCATTGCCCGTTTTCTCTCTCTCTGTAATGTTGCCAGAGACTTAAATACGATTGAGTTAATCTTTGAAGAAAACAGAAAATACTGTAACAATAAAGGCCGTAACATGGTTACAAATGAGAGCTACTGCTCCCTTCTGCATTCTAAGATAATTCTGCAGAGCTTCATTACCGGAGCATAATTGTGTTACAGAACTCTAAATCACCCTGCTACACTTAACTGGCAATAACATTAAGATAGCGCAGATATTCATTTTAATTAAAACATAGCCTCCAACTATTTCCCTTCTATAACAGGCAAAACTTTCTCTCTTTCTCCCCCACCCAGAAACTTCCATCGGTTAGCACGTCTAGGGCCAGCCGCAGATAGGAGATTTAAACACAATTAGGAGACCCCACCTTCTAAGCCAGGAGCACTTAAAGCTTTGCTGAGGAAAATGAATACCGGGAAAGCGGGTTCGGGTTTTAATCTTTTTCTCATATGTGAGGCACTGACAGTAGTTGTTGCAGAGGGAATGGGGCTCCCAGATGATCAGTTCGCAAATTATGCAAATTTGAATTGAGATGTAGTAACTCAGACATTAACAAAAACCTCAGTAGCCCAGCAGTCTTCAAGAGTTTCCCATCGCCTGGAGCACACACATTCATCCGCTTAACAAGTGCTTACTGAACATCTATTTTGTGTTGCACGCTGAGGATGCACACATAATAGAGCTCAGCTCCTTCCCTCAAATATATGGCAACCTAGAGAGGGAAACGGACATATAAACAAGAAATTGCATTACAGAATGCTCCATAGAAGATGTGGCCCAATACCCCTGTCTTTCCTCAGAATGAGAACTTAAGAGATGGATTTGGGGGTGCATGAAGGCGTTTTCCAAACAGACAAGGGAATGGCAAAAGCAGAGGAATGATATGGTTGAACACAAAGCTGCATGAAATAGACGAGGCTCTTCAGGAAATTCTAAATGACTCAGTATGGCTAGACTGTAATGTATCAAGAGTTAAGGGGACATGATGTTGGTGAGGCCCAAGTTGTGGAAAGTGTCAGGTGCACGGGCAAGGAGTGTGGGCTCTGAAGAGTTTAATCAGGGGAAGCAAAGGGGCAGTTAAGCACTGAGAGCAGCATAACTATTGAGGCTGCAGCAGATTTCATCACTTTTCATTCCAGGCTTCAAATTACCTCTCCATCCACACAGAAATATGAACAAAACAACAACAGCAACAATACCGAGAATATTTCTGAATGTGCACTATGTGTCAAATGATTCGCATATGCTATCTTATTTCATCCTTAAATGTTTAAGGATTAACATTCACCATTTTGCATATGAGAACACTCGGGCACAGATAGACTGAATAAGTTGTCCACCAAGATCATCCAGATAGAATTGGGGTTCCAACTCAGGTCTGTCTGATTCCCCATTTCCTGTTCAGAATCACAATCACTCACAGAATTTTCAAGGTCAATTATCAACAGTCATTCTATTCGGCATTCTGCCTCTACATCGCCTCCTAAAAAAGAGAGGATTCTGTATGTTGTTCTCTACACAAGAGTCGGGCCATTTGTCACTGGTCTCGCCCAGGTCCCTTGAACTTCCTGGATCTGTCTTCCCTCTCCGCTATGCATATCTCACAGTCCCTCTCACTGCAAGCAGCATGCTAACCAGGAGCACTTGCTGTAACTGGTAGCTTTATGGCATGTCAATCTCTGGTCTGGGTGTTGGGGTTACTGAGATGTATGGAGCAGATGAGGTTCCTTTTCTGATGGAGTTTACCTTGTAGGTTAAACAGCTGAGGAGTCAGAGCTGATGTGGAACCAGGCAATCTTACTCGAGAGCTGCGCTGCCCACTGGAAGAGCTGCTGGCCATGTACGGCCACTGGCGCCTGACAGGTGCTATGTGCTGTAACTGCAAAATCACACAAAAGTTCAAAGAAAGTTAAAAATTGTGAAATACCTTCTTGATTGTGTTGAAATAGTATTTTGTATCTAATGGATTAAATAAAAGATATTATTAAAATTAACGTTACCTATTTCTTTTTAGTTGTTTTGATGTGGGTAGTGGGAAGTTTAAATTTGCAGGAGGCTTGGATTCCATTTCTATTGAACAGCACTGGCGATACTCTGCACTTCTAACCATTGTGCAGTATTGCCTCCTTAGTAAAAAGGTAATTGAAGAGAACGATGAGGGCTGTGGTATTAATAACACAGTGATATACTAGAACACGTCAATAAGTGGGTGGTGTGGCCTGTCATTGGGTGTGGTGGGTAGGAAGGTCTGTCTGAAAATACGATGTCTGAGTATAAATCTGGAAAGCAGCCATGAGAGGGACTGGGGGAGCGTACAAGTGTTTCAGAGAGCTATTGCTTATACCACCAACTTGGTGGTTAATATCTATTTTTAAAATATTTTTGTTCAGAACTCTTTTCTTTCACTTAACAGAAGGACACTGAATGTTATCAGAATAGTCACGGGGATGTAAAGTACAACATAGGAATTTAGTCAATAATGTTCTAAAAACTACGTTATGGTGTGAGATTTATCAGGGACGATCACTTAGTACGCTATGTAATGCCTAATCACTGGAGTGTACACCTGAAACTAAATATCATAATGTATGTCAACTGTAACTGAAAATTAAAAAATGATAAAACAATAATAAAATAAAAAGTACATGACTTACAAAATCACTGTTTTGTGTGTGTGCTTTTTTTAAAAAAACAAAGGATATATTTTATTGATTTTTTACAGAGAGGAAGGGAGAGGGATAGAAAGTTAGAAACATCAATGAGAGAGAAACATTGATCAGCTGCTTCCTGCACACCTCCTACTGGGGATGTGCCCGCAACCAAGATACATGCCCTTGTCTGGAATCGAACCTGGGACCTTTCAGTCCGCAGGCCAACGCTCTATCCACTGAGCCAAACCAGTTAGGGCAGTGTGTGTGCTTTTTAATCTAAACTTCAAGAACCGTAATCTTCGACATTCACTTAGTATCTGTGGACCTCATTTTCATCCACAAATTTGAAGAATTGCCCCTAATATATTGCAACATTTATATGAGATACAGCATGAAGAGCATCTACCACAATGCAAACATTTACGTTCCCTGCCCTTCTCCTGCAATGATTCTGAACTCATGCAGAACAGGACATGTCACTGGCCTGTCACTGAGCTCTGCACATGTGCAATGAAAGAGTTGAGTCAACATTCCTTTTTAAGTAGCCAAAGGAAGTGGAGCAAGCATGTTTACAGTACCGGAGACTATTGGGATATTTTTGAGCCAATCTGTACACATTGGACATTGCCTTCAGAACGTTTCTGCTACCAGATTCCTTCTACTCGTTTAATTTCCGTTCTGAAGAGGCTGTCTCATCATCCCCTATAGTTACATTTGTAAAGTTTTTAACAGTACACAAGTGCTTCCACACCCATTGGTTCTTCACAATTGCCCTGCCAAGTTAGAAGAGCAGGAATCCACAGAAAACTGAAACAGGAGACAAAGTGGCCCGCCCCAAGTTGAAGTGCTAATCCATGGCAGAGCCCGTTCCGTATGCCCGGGCCCAGGGTGTTCCTCACCACAGTAAGTGATCCCTCTAAGTAAGAGTTCTTTATTAAGATGCTGCATTTTGAAAACACTTTTTTTTTCATAATTTTCTTCTAGCTTCAACTATGCTCCCTATCTCAGCTTCCCTATGTCTGGGCACTTCCTGTGAGTGTCTACATGTTATACAGCACTCAAAAATGTGTTAAATCATTGGGCACATTTGTCTCAACAGGCAGATCAGGGTTGGTTTGTTTTTCCCTCTCCTGATTGCTTTGCTAAATCCAAGTTCTAACATGTTGATAGGTTTTGAAACTCTTCAGCTTGCAAGAAAGGCACTTGCCATTTTCTCAGAGCTTGACTACGAATACTGTGAGATGAGAACAGACAAGGTTACAATGCCTCCAGGCTTCCAACTAGAGATTTCAAATATTTCTAATTTCTTCAATTTAGCTTCATTTAAATTTTACTGAGAGGTAATTGCACTGAATTAATATAGTTACAATTATGCTGAAATCAATCCATTAACATCTTCAAAATTCTTATTAATCTGGCAGCAATGTTATGGATAAAAACAGAAATACATCCTCTATCTGGAGTGTAGATTAATATAATAAGAATGCTGGAATTAATTTCTCCAGGATATGAATTCTTTGAGGCAAGAGAGTGTGACTTTGTATTTCTGTTTTCTGCTTTTAAAATGCTGCTTTGAGTACAAGATAATGTTTGCATGTAAGAGTACCTGCAACCCCTGGTCCTTCTTCCTACTTCATCAAAGGAACCTGATTAAAGCCCAAATCACAGGGCCTCTTCTGCATGTACTTGTTTGCCTTTTAATGTCTCTCTTTTTCTTCCATGGAGAGAATTGAGACAGAGAATGTGTCACCCTTCCTTTTTCAACTTTCTACCTGGCACAGTTCTTGGAAATCAGTAAATATACTCTATGAACTGCTGATAACTGTGGTGACCACAACATGACAAGGACGAAGATTATACTAAATCACCAGCCATAGTGTTTGTGTTCTCAATATATCAGATGGCTTTCAATGGTGTGGGCCGCATGGAACTAGAATCCACTTGAAAATTTATTTTGAAGTTACCCAAAGTACAGTCTACACCAAGCATTGATTCTTTAAAGATCAAATATTCCACTTATCTACATCTCTCTGTGATAAGTATTGTCTATCAACACTCATCCATTCGGTGATTATTTACAAAGTAGCAACGGTCCGTCCCCTGGTATGAATTAGTGATTAAAAGAGCCGTAAACCTTGAAGTCATGAGCTTACAATATAGTGACACAGGAAGATAATAAGAACATAAACCCATGTTGAATTTAAAGTCATAATTTATAAATACTATGATGAAAATGGACAAGGTTTATGAAGAAGAAGACTATAAGTGTTCACCTTTGCTAGGTGAACACCCTAATTTACTTTGGGACCCAACTCTTTTATTGTGGTCCTGGGGCAGGAGAGTAAGGACACCAGGTGATGTTGGATAAGTCGGAAGGGGCCAGATTATGCAGCGCTGATGGGCTTGGCAGGTGCTGAGCTTTCTTTTGAGTGTGAAGGAAAGCCCTGGAGCACTTAAAGCAGGAGACTGATTTCATATGCACCTAAAGCTTTCCTCTGGTTCTTCTTGGAGGAAGAGATTGGGTAAAGGTACGCGTAGGAAAGGGACACTGCCTTAGTCCAGGAGAGAGATGTTGGAGGCCTGGGACAGCGTGGAAGAGGAGAAGACAGGCCGAAGTCTATGGATTTGAAACACTTCATAAATGGAAATAACAGAAAACTTGGTAGGCATTTGGGTGTTAAAGAGAGAAAAGCAAAGACTTAAGTCTAACTTCAAGGTTTTCGGTTTGAACAACTGAATGATGGTACCATTTAATGAGATGGATAGAGAAAGAAGAATCTTTAAAGTTTTGGGTATGTTACAAAGAGATGTCAGGTGGACAGATATAAAATCTGGAGTTCAAGAAGTAATGTGTGCTAGAGATTTACACTTAGGAGTTCTCAGCATATATGTGACATTTAAAGATTTTCTAAAAGGATATGGAGAAAGAAGCATTCCAACATTTAGGAATCAGGTAGAGAAAGAAAAAAATATGCAAAGAAGACCAAGTAAAAGCAACTAGAGAGAGCAAAAAAAAAATAGTAAGAGTGGTTTGAGAAGAAAGGAGTGAATAAATTTGATTAAAACCACTAAGAGAACTGAGTAAGATGTACGCAGAAAAGTGGTCATTGGACTTGACAACACTGAGGTTATCACCGCCCTTGAGAGAGCAGTTTCAGTGGATTGCTGGGGAAAGGCCAGGTGGGAGGACATTGAGGAGTGTTTGAAGCAGCAGAGCTGGCAAGAGTGGACAACTGTTTTCTGAAGTTGGCTGTGAGACTAAGACAGGAAGTGAGGTGGAAACTTGTGAGAGGAGTGGAATCCAGGAGAAAGTTGACTGAGAAAGGGGGATCAGAGTACATCTGTACAGGAGGAAATGGATCTCTAGAGGAGAGGCTGATGAAACTGAGGAAGGTGGATGGAGGGGCAAAAGGAACTGAGGAAGTGAGAAGAGATAAGAAATTAGGCTCTCATGCAACAAACAGAAAAGCCTTCCTCAAATGCAAGAAGAAGGATGGAGAAGACAAATACATGCAGAGATGGGTGCAGAGATTTGGTGGATATTTTCATAGATGAAGTGTTAGTGAAACTTCGATGAACTGGAAGGTGACTCGCAAAGAGAGGAAGGTACGCATGCAGTTATCACCACGCCTGCAGAAGCCAGCTGACTAGAGAAACACAGAGAGACTGTGGAGCAGGTTTCAGAGCACATTTGAGGTCTGAGACCATGGTTTTCCCTAGACTTGTTCCAATGACTGTGCAGGCACTGAGGAGGTATTTAAGGTCAACTTCATCTGGACATCAGATAATATGAGGAAGTGAGGAGCAAAGGCACGGAGAGCTTGTATTATACGGTGATTATAATGATGGCCTACAGAATCCAAGTTGAGTAAGACTGGAAGCAAAGGTGGGCGGTGTTGATGGATAGTGGTAAATGGTGAGGTCAATGGACTGAAAGACATGAAGATTCACGAGGCCTGTTTGCACCGAAGATGGTGAAGATAACATGGTTTCAAGTGATGTGGTTCTAAGGTGTGGCTATGAGGACAAGTGGCTGAGGTAGGTGGAAAGAAAGTTCATGTGAAGTATTAACGTCGAGAAACTGAGAGCTCTGAATGCTGGATGAGTCAGCCATCTGGATTTTGACATTTCCAGAAATGAGGATAGGCAATGGCACAGACAGCGAGACGATGACACAGGAGCAATATTGGAGAGTGATGAGTGTTGGTAGATAACCATGATAAGCGAGCTGGAATTGTATTTCAAAGAACATAAACGTTTGCAAAAGGCAGGGGAGCAGCAATGGATGGAATGAATCCAGTTTCTCCAACTAGTCGCCTGGAATTATGTGACAAGTGAGAAAAATGGCCCCCTCGATCAGGCTGTGGAGGATACATCACCCTCAGGGCACATACATATTTCACGTAAGGCAAGAGGGTGAAAGGAATGTTCCAAAAAGAAATTATGGGTGCAGAGGAGATTGTGAGTCATATAAGAGGCATACTGGATGGCCCAGAGGGAGGAAGTAGGTGGGATGGGTTTGGGGGTGAGGGGATTAGATTAGCTGAAGACACAGAACTAATGAAGAGTTCCTGGCACATAATAAAGATCCTGTACATGTCAGCTACTGTTCCTATTCAATGAACATGAGATTTGGAAGAAATGGATTACCAGGCACTCTTGAATTCTGGCAGTCATGGCCAGACCATGAGTAATCTGACTCCATAAAGCATCCACTTTGACTCTATTAACTCTGTTTCTCTAGGTGAAAATAGATAAGAAGTTGAGATTATAATAAAAAAGAATAATTATCTTCACACATAAAGAATGGACAATATTTGCTGTGCTCCTAATTCCCAGAAACAAAACATGCAATACCGAAATACCAATTTCAGTTGTTACACATTTGTATTAACATGGGAATCTCCTAGCAATGGGTTGATTTTTAAGCTTATTAGGATAGTATTTATTATTCTCAATATTTCCATGTCTTCAGAGTAGTTACTTTATCTCTCTGAGCTTTGGTTTTTCCATATGTAAAATAAAAATACTACCTACTTATCACAAGATTATTATGAGAGAGAAAACAAGGCCTAAAAAAACCATCAAAAATAAGGAATAATTGATGAATGTTATTATCAATCTCCCCCATATTCTGAGTAATGCCTTAAAAGGGAGGCCTCCATTGTTAATGCCATTTGTAGATAAATTACCCGTATCTGTGTTTCCAGCAGCAGTTGGCAGTGAGCTAAATGTCAGCTCTTTTCCATTTCCACTCTCATGGAAGGTGGCATAGACACAACGGGACACCTCAATCTTGAGGATCAGTCCCTTCCCTCAGTCACTCCAAGGGCTCCCGGTGCCAATTTTGTCCCTTGTGATGCCACTGTTCAGGAATGGGATGTTTCAGAGGAGCTGAGAAACCTTTCTAGAACAAAGAGGCACTATACTGAGATACCCCATGGAAGCTGCAAAGATGAAGTCCAACTGGGCTTCACAAAGGAGTGGCCCAGACTGAAAAGCCATTGGCACGCAGGGCAGCTGCTCTCCCCGAGGTTACAGCTCAGGTTAGCTTCATCTTCCTCTTTCTTTTCTTTAAATATATATAGTTTCATAGAGGAAAGGAGAGGAAGACAGAGATGGAAACATCAACAATGAGAGACAATCATTGACCGCCTGCCTCCTGCACAACCCAGGCATGTGCCCGGAACGGGAATCAAACCGTGACCTCCTGGTTCATAGGTTGATGCTCAACCACTGAGCCATGCTGGCTGGGCTTTTCCTCTTTCTTTAGGGACAGCTTTTATCTCCGTGGCTGTGAAGGACGCAGGCATAGCCACTCCAGGCCCAACGTAACAAGATCTTCCCTTTGTTACTGTAGGCTCACAGAGGTAAATATCCCAAAGACAGAAATATTGCAGGAAAGAAATACAATCCTAATAAGCTTCAAAATCAACAAATTTGCAAGTGTTAATACAAGCGTGCAATGAGATGAAACTTGGCATTCCCATCTTCAATGCTTTATTCAATTGGAATGCTTTGCACTGTAACAGTTAAGAGCCCTACAATGTTGTGGTTAATGCTCCACTGTCCAGTTGTCAAGGTTCTAATCTTAGCATCAACATTTAGTCATAATTTGACATGGGGTCAGTTGATAATGCCTCAGTTTCCATATTAAAATATGGGTAAATAATAGTACCTGCCTCATAGGGTTATAAGAATTGTGTGGGTCAATAACAGCTAAAATCACTTAGTTCAGTGGCTGGCACATTTAGTGCCCTAATACATGTTAATGATAATTGTTATTTTTTAACAGCTCTCCCCATCCTTTCCAGAAAGGCCCAATAGCTCATCTAAAATTCCCCCATCACAAGAGATTGGAGCATAGTTTAAAAGCTAAAAAACTCAAGGCAGGAAGGTAGATGATGAACTAGAGTGGTAGAAAACTGCCCAAATAAAATTTAACCAGAATTATTCCATGATCCCAGATAATTAGACAAGGAGTGGAAAGTTGTCCCAAGTGGGACCTAGGATATGTTGTCTTTCCCAGGAAGAAAGACTCCAGTGAGTCACACCTGGGCTTGAAATAGTTGTATTTGCTTGGATCAATCATTGCAACACCCGGAGCCCCAACCGTAAAATGAAAAGATTGCACTAGGTTGTTCTCAGTGATCACCTCGAGCTCAATGATTACCGACACTCTAATCCCACACTGAGCAGTCCGTTGTGCAGTGATACAATATGGAAATTGCCAGTGCGGGTAAGTGAAACCTCGACACGAACAGAGCAGATAGCTGGCGATTACACAATGGGAGATGTCGAGAAAATAACCTTATGGAGTGGAACGTATTGGATTGTCTGATTATGACTTACTCTCCAATATGAAGATATAACCATGCTTGGCTGCTCAAGGGTGAAAATGTGGTAATGTGTTAAAATGCTAATGAAATTGGAATCCTGTAATAGATGTTTAGAACAGTTTGGGTTACCAAGACACGGGAAGTTAGAGAGCATGGCTTGTAAATCCTGTTGATCTGGCCAAACTCTTCAGAATACAAAAGGCCTTTTCCAGTCTGTTTCCAACGTGTCTTCTCAAGCTCCTCTCTCCTCACACACCCTCAGGTATCCTGTGTTCAATCCATAAGGAGCCATTTGACATTCTACAAACATGGTAGGCTTTCCTCTTCCACGTGCACACGAGTTCTGTTGCTTCCACCCCCGTAGCCTATGTCTCTCCATCCCAGATCAAGGTCACTCACCTCATAGGACTACTCAGAGGACTTCCTGACTGGTCAGCCTGCCCCTACACTTTGTTTACTCTAAACTGTTGTCCTTAGAGCTGCCAGAGTATTTTTCATAATCACATAACCACTTGTGTCCCTCTTGCTTAAAATTTGTTACCGTATTTTCCGGCGTATAAGACGACTTTTTAACCCAGGAAAATCTTCTCAAAAGTCAGGGGTTGTCTTATACGCCCGGTGTCATCTTATAGGGAGGGTATATCCCAAGCTCTATAATTTAACTGGAGAAGTTGGGGGTTGTCTTATACGCCCAGTCGTCTTATACGCCAGAAAATACGGTATTTTATTTCTTTTAAACAAAATCCAAATTCTTCTATATGGCTTGCAAGACCTTTCATGCTCTGCCCTACAGCTACAGCTCCCAGCTCATCCTGCATCACCTGCTTCCTTGCATGGCATGCTCTAGGTGGGCTGTCAGAATTCCCCTTTCCCAGACAAGAGCAATTCTCTCTCATGCTGATCCCTCTGCCTGCACCCTCACTGTCTCACCACTCCTTGCCTTATGTACTTCTACAGAGGGAGGCCTTCCCTCATCACCACGGCTACATTAAGTCCCCTGGCTGTGTGCCCTCATGGCTCTTGTGTTTTTCCTATTGCAACACTTCCATGATACTGCAACCCTCTGTTGAATGGATTAATGCTATTTCTTTGCTTTACATGCCCTGGGGTGTCCTTCCTCCAGAAACCTTTTACTTGTTGTTAAGGCCCAGCTCAGATGTTAGTGCCTTGGGAAAAGCCTTCCTGATCCCACTAGGCTCTCCCTCATTCCCTCTTCCGTGCACTGATGGAAATCCATGCTCAGCTCTGTTTGTCGCAACAAATCCTAGTACTGGAAACTAGAAACTGCTGCAGAGGACATTTCACAAGGGACCACACACAGATGCACTGTTTTGTGGTGATGAAAGAACAGTAGAAAACCTCAGGTTTTAAAATAATTTGGTGTTGAAACAAATGCCAAGATCTGGCTCTAGGGGAGTGCAGAATGGCACTACGTATGTCACGTACATGCACACACACACACACACACACACACACACACACACACACATAGACCCTTCTGAGATTCCAGATGATCATTCTTGGAGGAGACTATTTAGTCCTCTAAAATTTATATGAGTATTTGAACTGCCATTTTTTCTTGACAAGTAGCAATATTTTCACACCTTCCATATTTAAAGCTTTCAGTAAGATATGGCCAAGAGCATAAATGTTATTTCTCTTTCTTTCATAACACATAATGGTCTTCCTGTTGTAATATTAATCAATAACTAATTTCATAGTTGGACAACTGTTTTTAATGACCTAGTACGTCAGAGGTATTGTTACACCAGTCTTCGTATCATTCCCTGAAGGACCTGTCACCAAAAGAGCAAATTTATTTACTTGTCATAAAGCAGGAGCCAAAAGCCTTATACTAATTAAGAAAAGATGCATTTTGGGTCTTTGTTGGTTGAGAACCAAAAGGTCTCACATGGAACCTGAAAGGGGAATCAAATGATCAAATGTAGTCATCGGTCAAAGACATTTTGAACAATATTTAAAGGGCCCCAGACATATTAACTGTGAAACTGTGGGCTCATTAGTATCTGCTTAAGCTTGGTTATATCTTAAAGGAATGCATCTACTCAGTCTTGATTAAACAGGCAGAAACGGGATTTTTCAGGCCTCTTCTTCCCATAAGTCTATTTGTCTCCAAGAACCCTATCTTCTTCAGTGGCTGTCTCGTGGAGTATACTGAGTCTCTGAAGAACGGACCTCAACAACCACTGTGTCTTCAATTAGTTTAAGAAGAATGGATGGGATTAATTGCATGCAGAATAATTTTTGTGTAAACTTAATAATGCTGATATCCTTGATGTGTAAGATTTAACTACCTGATGCTTGGACTAAGATGAAGCTATATATATATATATATATATATATATATATATATATATATATATATAATTTATTATGGTCAGGTGTCATCCTTTAACTTACACCAAAATTCTCAAAATAAGCCTGATAATATTTTTAATTTTTATTTTATTAATGAGAAAACCAAACCCTAAGAGGTTCAAGTGAACTGGGATTTAAACTTGAATCTTCTAAAATCACTCTTCTTTCTGATATATCACAGCAACCTACCATTTTTCTCAATATTCTACCTCTCTACATTGTAATAGACTCTATATTATAGTGTCAAAATTTATGAGAGAGTCCTTAACCAAGACATGAATTAGGAGAGCCTATGTGAGCCCAGTGGTGAAAGCCTTACAGGAAGAACTCTATGGTCACAATAGAGCACTGTAATTACAATAGCCCCTCCCCTTAAGTTCCTCTTTCCCTCTGTAAAGAACTTCCTGTCTGTCCTTGAAATTCTTCTTGGACTTGGCTCTTCATGGCTGCCCATAACTGACTGCAATTCTTTCTTTATCCCTGAACAAATTCCTTTTGCTGTTAAAATACCTAAACAACTTTTGTTTACAATTGACAATAGAGAGATAGGAATAAAGATAGAGATAGAGGTGCAGATATATAAATCTGTAACCGCATTATTACAAGTAATTACCTTAGAGTTATCTTGGTTTCTAGATCCATACACTAGATAGATATAAAGACCTTCCAAAATAAATTCTAATCTTGTCGTTCTGAGAAAAAGCCATTGAGAAGAGCTCCTACTCTCTTCAACATGCATTCTATGCACAAATCAAAGTCATCATTATGCATTTTTTTAACCTGTTACACCTTCCAAACTTCATGCAAGAGCTCATGCTGTTCCCTCCACCTCGAATGCCATGCTCACCAGTTGTCACTAAGGGAAACCCTTTTACTCTTCTAAGTCCATTCTAAATCCTTCCACTTCTTTTAAGACCTTCCTTAATCTTACTTCCCACGCTCAGAAAATCAGAGACCCCTTCTCTCCTCTGCATCACCCTAGTACATGACTCTTAGCTCCTCCTAACTTGAATTATATGTGTGCCTGGCTACTTTTCCTACTAAACTTTACACATCCAGTCTCAAATCACCCATTTGTGCACTGTCAGGTTCCTTGATTTTCTTCCCTTTGCTCCATTCCTGACTCAATAAGTGATTCCTCCATTTGAAGGTCCAAGGAAGCGTGGCATTCCCATGTCCCATAGCCAACCCTGCAAAGCAAACAGGTTAGCCAGACTCCTCAGGGCTGGGTTTGCTTTGCAATGTCCCTTCAACAGCTTTGCATTTAGCTCTGCATGGGAGGGGACGCATTGCCAACATGAAAATGAGATACCTGAATCAGTCAATGTTAGCCAAGGGCTATGATGTTGAAAATATTATTTGTGAAAGAAACACTACCCTGTAAGAGAACTAAAAGCTCTGAGAATCTGAGAGGAATACCAATGCTCTGTCACTCAGAAGGGGAAAAAGAAAAGGATTTAGTTTTTCCCTACTGCAATTTTATTGTTTTCCAAAATCAGACCTGCTGTTAGGACACTCTTAGAGAAGACCCTCTACTCATCCCCCCCAACACACACACACCACCACCATTTCAGTCTGTTAATTAGCTCATTAATGACTAACAAATTGCTTTCTTCCCCTCCCTCCCTCTTTCCTTCCTTCCTTTATTCCCTCACCATATATTACTCTGTGTTAGATGGGGGTGAAGCTTGGGTGCTGTGAAAACAGTGTTAAACTGCTATTAGAACCAAGGAATTCGGGAACCTTTAATACTGCCCTAAATCCCTCATCACAGAGTGTCTGACAAAATATGAAGCAAAGTCACATTATTGTTAGCTCTGGCTTTAGCCCAAAACCCCGTGTTGAAAACTGTAGTAAGCTGGGGCCAATCACTTCTTTTTCCTAATCTTGTTAGTTCAAAATAGTTTTAGACCAAGGAAGACTATGGGTCTTGCTCTATTTCATTACCTGCAAAGGCCGAAGCCAATCTCTGAATCTTGCCACTAAAAAGTAAAGAAAAACTGATCCAACCCACGTTTGCCGTGAAGAGGGAAATGGCCTGTATTGTTCTAGGAAGGAAGAAAAGAAATCACAAGCTGCAACCATAATTACTCTTTTTTTTATATATAATCACAGTGGGGAAAAAAATGCCCACTCAAAACAAAACTCCGAAACAGCTCAATGAGTTAATTTACATATGACCAATACATTCAGGGCTCCTCCTTAGGGATGGAGGAAAATGCTTTCATCTTTATTCATTAGGGGAAGCCCTTAAGTTCTTCCCAGAAATCAATAGGCCTGCTCCATGCCAGGCGCCATGCTAGGCTCTGGAGATGTAAAGATAAACAAGACCCAAGGTCTCTGTCCTGGAAGAATTCTCCATCTAATGGGTAAGGCAGACGAGTAAATAATTCCCAATCTATATGATGAGAAACTATGAAGGCAGAACTAATTTTGAGCCAGTGGGCACTGGTATTACCATGCAGGTTCATAAAATATTGAAATGCTCTGAACCCTTTTGTAAATACCTGCTTTCCTGAGAGCCTGAGTTACCACTAGCCTCGTTCTCACTGCCCTTACCAGCCTCAGGGCCCTCTATGCCCCTCAAACTAAATACATGGACCAGAAAGGGGGTCCTTAGGACCCCATTTCAGATCAAGACTTGTGACCATTCTGACTGGTCAGCGCTTGAGATAACTCTAGAATGGGGGTATATGCAAAGAGCTATAGTAGGATAGATGAGAGGAAATTCCCTCTGGCTGGAGAGGTGTGAGACTTTTAACATATGTATGGCTTTGAAGAGGAGGGGACACTTGAGCCATGTCTAAAAGACTCAGGGGTAGTTCTTTACAGGCAAAGCATAAACCATGTGTCCAGGCAAAGGAAAGAATTTCACGTAATGGAACAGAATTAGCGCAATGGATCTTAGATGCAAAAAAAAAAAAAAATCGTAAGAGCTGAAAAAAGGGAAGGGTGGTAGCAGGAGATGATTCTGAGAATTAAGTGAAGGGTCTTGTATGCCCCCACTTGTGGATAAAAGGAAGTTTTAATGAGGGTGTGATACGACAATTGCTTCTGTTGGCAGACAAGGGGAAGAACAAAAGCCTCATTCCATGTTTTTGTGATTCTAAGCTTCTCTTTTGGATGGGTCCAGAAAGAGAAAATAATAGGTTAGTTCTGTCTGATATGACTGCAAAAAATCAGAACTCTTTCCCCAAATCCTTCTCATTGTCTGCTATACACTTTGCATAGGAAATCTCCTTTCTTCCCACTCTATTTATTGGAGAAATAAAGTCAATGTGTGTATTAAAGATTATGACAGTTATGATTTCTTTTGTTAAATCAAAGCTTTGGTTTCAGGCAAATTTCTGTAGGCACTCTGATACAAGATGTGGAGCATGGGCTCTGTTCATCTTGACAGCCTTAGGCACACTGGACAGTACAGATGATAGAGCCCCGAGGAACTCAATTGTTCCTCTCGCTCTCCCTCCCAGTGCCTCCTCAGAGCGGTGCTCAGTGTTCTCCTAATTTATGAATCATTATTCTCTATCAATCTTCATCTTCCTGAAACAAAGTGTTATTCTCTCTCCAGAAGATATAATTGATGCCCTCCTTCCCTCTGGCAGTTTTAATCACGGTTCTCTAAAATAAATCCATCTCACTATCATTTTAAGAAGCCGAAGCCAGAGCTCCAGAAACGTACCAGTCCCCTGCGCAAAGGCCAACTCCATGGTCTCTGTCTCATGACCAACACTCACCAAACTCATACCCCGTCGTACTGAGTACCTACTGTGTGTCAGGCACTGTGAGGTCCATGCTGAAATTCCAAACACAAAGAGGATACAGGCCCCGCCCTGACTCTCTGAGGTCTTTGCACATGAATGATACAAACAGGGGACTGCTTTTCCAGGAACAAGTGGTCTTTCACCACGGATATTTACTTACATCTCAGGAAAATAGTTTGTTTCCCAAAGTATGGTTGGTGGACTACCCATTCTATAGAGTATTAATAGGCTGATACATAAGCAAAAGGTTTCCCTAATCGATTACATTTGAAAATCGCTGGGTAAACAAGACTCTTGCCTGCAAGACTTCTCATTAGCCTCTATGAAGCACATGCGCATTGTGGCTATCCAACAGGGGGTTTCCCAAACCCAATCAACCAGAAAACTGTTTGCTGCAGAACATGGAAAGGAGAACGAGGTGCTCATGAAACAATGCTGATCAGCCTGATCCTGGGTGAGGAGTGAGCCCATCATCTCAAGAACATCTCTTGCAGTGTTTCCTCTAGTTTTCATTTTCTTACATTTACTTACTCTAAGGCCCAACTAATTTCATGTGCCAACCCTCCCATCTCATGAGGCCTTTGTGCAAAGGCAAAATCTTGGCATTTCACTAGCTTGAAAGGCTTGGTGGCATCGTGGCTGGAGATTCTACTGCAAATGTATATGATTTCTAGAATGTTAAACAAGATCAATCCCAGCAAACATCTCTTCTTTTAAAATAAGAATTATGTATGTGTGTTTGTGTGTGGGTGTATGTACATGTTCTGGTGGATGCTTTCTTTTACTTCTCAAGCTAGAAAAGTTCCTATTTATTCCTACCTCTTTCTAAAGTATGACAGATTATACCTGCTAAATTACTGTGCTCTTAGAGAACCAAAGAAAACATGTTTTTGTGATAATGGAATCTGTAATTCTTTGCTAAATTCTCAGTCTTGATAAAATTCCACTTTATCAGAATGAAGGTACAGTAAGTTATATAAATCAACACTTGGCAAATGATATTCTATGCTGACATTTCTGTTCAGGAGTTGGTATTTTATTTGGGTGATAGACATCTGCTGAATTTATTAAAAGCAGTTGACTTGTTTTAAGAGGTCAGCTACCATTACTAAATCCCTTTCTTCTCAAGAAAAATGTTAGCAGCTTCTTGATATGCCACGGTCTTTTCTTGACAATAGTAGTTAAAAGTACAGTGCAATTCATTTATCCATAAGTATTTACTGAGCACCTACTATGTGTCTGACATCATGCTAGAGGCTCAGGTTACAATGGCAATCAAAACAATGCTTAGATGTCTGAGTGTGATGAGAGGGATAATTTTGCTGAAATATAGTTGAAGAGTATGAAGAAGCTTGAAGAGTTACACAAATTTGGCCAAAAAGAAAGAAGCTCCCACTGAGCCACTCTTCTCTCCCTCCCACCACCACCCCTATGCAAAGCATATTGTATTAAAACCACAGCTCATATTTTTGTGGATCCAGAGGAGCTAATGAAAACACAGTGGGTCTGAGTGATGAATGTCTTCTTGACAGACTGCAGAACACAGAAGAACAAAGGGGTGGTTCTGAATCCTACCAACAGGAACAGATCACAGAGAAGCAACCCCCAAGACCCAGGAGGCTTCTATCATCTCCTGTAAGGCAGAGTAATGCAATTGCCACTTGATTTTTGCAGGGACTTAAGTAACTGAGAAGAGAGATGGAGGGGATAAGAAGGTCAGCAAACTCAGGTTCAGAGTTTGGTTGACACAGATGCTCTGGAATCAGAATGCTTAGTCCAGATCCCAGCTCTGCCTCTGACAAGCCCTTGCACTTGGGTGAGTCATAGAAATTCCAAGCACCTGTTTTATCATCTGTAAAATGGAGGTAACTGTCACCTCACTGTGAAGATTCCATGAGATATTATAGGTGGAGACATTACCAGAGTGCCCAGCATACAGTCAGCCCCCAGTGCTCAGGTCAGGGAATGTCCATAGTATAATACAGGTCACCAAATCACTACAGGATAGAACTAGGTCTCAACCCCGGCATCTTTGGCCCTGGGCCCATGCCCCAAATGCCCGCATTGTTCTGCCCCCTTTCCCGATGCACATCTCACAGTTCTATTCTTAGACACTCAACAGAGGCCTTTGTGCAGGGCTCTTCCTCTCACATAATCCAGAAAGGTTAGATTTTCTAAAAAGCAACATTTGAGAAAGGGTAACAGAAAGATTGAGTCCTGTGACCCTCAAGTTGGAATGATGATGACTTCCGACCCATCCTGGTTCTTACAGGGACCCAAAGGACTTCCTTTCAGAGAAATCCTGTTTCCCCTGCAAAGTCCATTATTGGGCAAGCCAATGTTTTTACTTTCATGGACTATCCCTCCCCCGAAAAAAGCCCACCGGCTACCCCATCTTTGGACTCCTTAACCTTTTGCACTCGGATGTCGAGTGTGACTCGACACGGTTAGCATCGGTAGCAGCTCGAGAAGAAAGCAAGCGAGTGCAAAGGGTTAAATGTCATAGAAAGATCGTGAACTTAGACCATAAACTTCACTTACATAGGAAGCTTGCTCCCTGCCTTTCTCAGAAACCACCAGGGATTGCACCTCCAGCTGCCTACCTATACCCAAACTCCACTCTACTTCGGTGAAGAAAGCAATCTGCCTTCAGTGAGGACTCTACAGGTGGCCAGAGTAACCTGGCAGAAAGGAAGGGCCAGGGCAGGTAGTAAAATGGCTTTGTGAAAGACAGGCCAGTCTTCTGGGGACTGGGGACAGGGCAGATAGGAAAAAGCATAGGCTGCCTAGAAACTCATGGATTGTAGACTTAATTATCAGACTGTGCCTGGAGAAGAAAATACATATTGTCTGATACGGGCTCCCAAGCTGATACATATTTAATGGACAAATAATGAATCTCGGCATAAATATTTAAAGGAGCAACATCAAGGTATACAAGGGTGGGATGTGCTGAGGGAAGGAGGCTCTAGACAGTAAGGCAATGGAGCAGAGATAGTAAGACAATAGGAGTAGAGAGAGGTCCAAACAGTGGCAGTCTCCCTGAGGGGAAGCTGGGTCTCCTTAGAAACCAGGTTGGTTGCTTATGTAAGAGATGAGATGAGCTGCTTTGCAAAATGTAAACTGCTGTGGAAATGATGGGAGGTAGTATTTTTATTATCACTTTTGATATTTATTTGAAAGACAGCATTAGGCTATTTACGTGGATGATGGTAACCATTGAAGGTGTTAGTACAAGCAAAACAAAAACCTTGGTGGGATGAAATGAGCACTCCACAGAGAGGTCACAATTGTTTTTACAGGTGTGTGGATCTGGGAAGGCAAAGCTTACTCAGAAAGAGAGGAAGCTGATGGTGTAGCTCCTAGGGAGCGGTAAGAACAGTTTCTATTTATCTTGAACTCATTATGTGGTAAAGGTTATGTGAGAGCTAGGACCACAGAATGAATAAAGATAGATGTGGTCCTGTAATTATAGCTCACCATTGCCCAGTGGAGATTGTATCTCAGAAACTACCCGGTAGTGTAATCAGCACCAGGACAAGGAAATGGCTATAGGAGCACAAGGATAAATTGGGGTTAAATCTGGGTAGACTTCCTGAAAGAAGCCACTTCCAGGTCACACCCTGATGGTGATTTGCTGACATTATGATCACTTATTTACTTATCTGGCTCTTCCCAGTCAATGAAAAGACCCCTGAAGAGAGAGACCTAGGGGCATCAAAGAGGAATCCACATGGTGACAATTAAAAAAAGGTCTTGAATGCCAAGGTAAAGAATTTTTATTTGAATTAATAAATGATAATTAAAGCCAACATACACATGTTAACAGGAAATGTTGTGTGCATATGTGAGTGTTTCTAGCCCTTGGAAAAGTATGTCCTTGCAGTTGTGCGAAGCATGGAGCAGGTAGAAAGAGGAGCGGAGAATGCCTCTTCCTGAAGTTCCTTAAAGAGCTTTAAAACAGGAACCAAAAATAGACTTAAGCCCCCCTTGCTCCCTATTTCTTTCCACCATCTGTCAGCCCCACTCCCCTGGGGAGAAGCTAAAGCTGACAGCAGCAGAGTGAGGGAACAAGGGTGTGGGTGGGGAACTTTTCTTTTTTTTTTTTCTGCCAGGCTGAGTTATTAATTAGCTTCCCGGAGGGGAGAGGAACAATGAGCTCTAGTCTTCTCACTTGACAAACACTGCACCAGAGAGGTCTGGCAGGTCACCCATGGTTCTCCAGCTCCTTTCTTCCTAGAGGCAGAGCCAGGTTCCTGGGGCTGGCTGGGATTCTCTGCACCAGTTCCAACCATCCCACTCTGAAGGGTCCAAGCCTCCTCTCTTAAGGGGATGGGGTGGTGGATGTTTCGGAGAAGTGAACCAGGGGAGACCTTTGTGGTGGGTGTTCTCAGCTTCTTGGTAAGCCAAGTATTTCCTAACCTCCTTCCCAGGAACGAGCCACAGAAACTCGGCAACAGATGCTGTTTACTTCAAGCAGCACCATCCTTCCAACCCCTGATGCATAACAGGCAACCCAGCTTTCATCTCCCGGCCTTAGAACCCCAGGGAGGCAGGCCACAGATGGATGCTCTGTCTCACTCTCTGAAGGCCTGTTCTCACTTTTCTAATTTCTTGCTCCCAGCCTCAAGCTTGACCTAGAACATGGTGAAAGGGGATGGGGATCAGTCTCAGGGGCACACAGAACTTGCTTCTCTCTGGACCAGAACTCTGATCCCCTTAGCTCCCCCAGAGGACCACCAGCATCACCATCGGGCGCTGCACCTGAGTTCCTTCCTCTTCTTTCGCCTGGTGAGGACCTGGAGCTCCAAGTTTCCCCTTCTGTGTTGTTTGCCTTCTCCCAACCTGACACTTACCAACTGCTCATCCAAAGACAATACTCCCAAGACGTATCCATACTCAACAAAGTCCAAACACTCTCCTGGAGGGGAAGATTCTGAGAAGGACCCTAAGCATCATGGCCCAACCCTTCCTTTTACTAGTACACAAATACTCAACACGTGCCTATTGAGCACCTACCTGTAGGCACTGCGCCGAGTGCTCAGACAGACCCTCTCCCTCATGGGACACAGTCTAGAAGGGGAAGAGATGCATTCAATAAAATGACTATTGATATTAATCCTACCTAATAATAGACAAATATGCAAATTGACCACACCTTTGCTACACCCAAGCCACGCCCACCAGCCAAGTCACACCCACCAACCAATCAGGATGAGTATGCAAATTACCCCAACCAAGGTGGCAGTTAATTTGCATATCAAGACAGCGTAGAAAGAAGCCAAGAGCTGCAGAAGGGAGCAAAGCTGCGGAGAAGCAAGCAAGCCAGGGGAAAGAGAAGGGAGGAGTGGAGGCGGGGCCGGGGGAGAAGGAAGGAGAGCAGGCGGGCTGGTGGAGAAGGCGGGGCAGGGGAGAAGGGAGGAGCGAAGGCGGGGCTGGCGGAGAAGGGAGAAAAGCAGGTGGGCTGGCGGAGAAGGCGGGATGGGGGAGAAGGGAGAAAAGCAGGCGGGCTGGCGGAGAAGGCGGGGCCCGTGGGGCGGGGTAGAGTGCAGCAGGAAACCCTATTGCAGGATTCTTCCTGCAACGGGAACTCTAGTTAAATATAATGGAAATGAAACCCAAAGAAACCTCATGATTTTCTTAGTGTCCTAGAGTAAACCTGTAACAAAGCCGGGACTCGGACCTATTGTCTGTAACGACCCCACACAGACTCAGAGGAAGCACATCTGTGATGCCTGAAGGAAGATATCCACTCCCACACCAGGAATCCCCCAAGTTCAGCTCTCTTCTCCTGCAGTGGTGCACCATGGGAAATTTCAGAATCCACTCTCCTGCCTGCCTACCTCTTATTTCATGATGAAACCTCAGATGCTACATAGTCCTCTCCTGCTGCTTCTGAGGGTGGGACAAGGACCCAGAGGGTCTTCCCCGATGGACAGGCCCAAGATTTTTCTGGGGTCTTAGCAGTCAAGAGCTGGAAGGGACCTTAGTCATTTAGAGTGCCACGCCTTCTTCTTCTTCAAACAGTTTCCAACAAAAGTCAGAATCAAAACCCCAATATGTAAATGTAACCAAAGCTGAGCTGCCCCGACTTAACTCAGGAGTGAGGACTTCAAGGGTCACAAGGACCCAGCCCCCTTTCCCTGGGGCAACTCTCAGGAAGGAACTTCAGGGCCCGAGAATCGCAGTCTGAAAATTGATGATCTAATCTAACCTCTTATTTTGTCTCAGCCATGTGCCTCAGCCATGTGCCTGGGTATAACTTCTTGCCAATGGGTTATAGATCCATCGGTGAAATGGGGATGGATATACTTATACCGTTTCTACAGGATGAGTCCAAACACTGTCCTAGGAGTGGAATCTGAGAAGGGCCCCTTACATTAAGGACCCCTTTTTTTATATGAGGGCCTCATGAGGTCCTGAATATCAAAGCATCCTGTAAACTGCCGGGCACATCTGTAAAAGGGCATGGTGGTGTTCAAATTCCAGTTCCACCACTTTGTAGCTGTGTGAGTGAATCTAAGTCAGTTTCTCCATCTGTAAAATGGTAACAAAAATGGTACCTATCTCGGTCTTACTGTGAGGTTTAAGTGAGATAATGTCTATAGTATGTTTCATCTAATTGCTTGAACTGTATAAAATGCTCAAAACATTGTTTGTTTTCAATCTCATCTGCTCTATCCTCAGCATGACCATATCGTTTTCATTTAAATTGTTATTCACTTTGAAAAAACTGACCTAGCTTCCCCCTTCCCCCTGTTCATGAACCTGGAGTGCTGTAGTACCAGAATGTGAGAGAAGCCATCTGTGACTACAAAGGGACATCCAATCTGTGAATAAGGTCAACACTAAATAAGCCTAGTGGAGAGATGAAGAGAGAGATTCTGACGATATTCTTTGGGTACCTATAACCAGCCAGATGAGGAAATGTTTATGTTCTGGACTTTTTAATTAGTGAGCCCCCCGTGATTTTGTTTAACAACCACATATGCACATGTCCACCCACACACTCAAACATGAACCAGGTAAGAGGCACTGGTAGGGGGGTATCTTGCCTGCAGCCCCTGATTATGGGAGAGCTAAACATAGCCTGCCTCTCCTGGCCATGTTTTTTTTTTTTTTTTTTTTTAATTGATTTCAGAGAGGGAGGGAAATGGAGAGAGAGAGAAACATCAATGATGAGATAGAATCACTGATGGCCTGCCTCCTGCACGCCCACTACTGTGGATGGAGCCCACAACCCAGGCATGTGCCCTGACAAGGAATCGAATCATGACCTCCTAGTTCATAGGTCGATGCTCAACCACTGAGCCACACCACCAGGCCTGGCCATGCGATCTTCTCCACCTCAAAGGGCATCCTCCAAGCAGCCTTTGGCTTCCTTAGTCTCACTCAGAGAAGCCAGGGACCGCTTGTTCTTCTTCCAAACCCAAAGCACGCAAGCAACTCCATGAGAATGTGCCTTGGTGAGGGAAACAGCCCAATTACTGATCTAATGAGCCAGTTTTCATCTAAGCTCCCCATAAAGGCAAGTGTGGCACCAGCACTCCCCAGCCCGGCTCCAAGGGCAGCGGCAGGGGCGTAGACAAAGAGCCCGTTCGGCAGTTCAAACCCACGTACCGCACACGCAGGAAAGTGAAATGACTGATCCCATGTAATTAGGCCTTAATTATTTATCATTTTTGGTTAATTACTGCCACTTGCAAGTTAACAGGTTGTAAAACTCTTGGGCTGTGTTTATTAAATGTTAGGCAATCATTAGCAAGGAAGTGCCATCTTCCAGTGTTAATGAAATATCCGTAAAAACCCGTGACCGCCAGCAATGCAGGATTTGTGGCCACTTGGGAGACGGTTACATGGATTTATGACTAATTATATATTTTTGGAGTCAATATTTCCACGTTTGAGAAGAAGACTTGAATAAAGGCTGCAGGGTCTCTGTGGGATCTCCCATCATTCCTCTGGGGCACCGGGGAAGTGAACGGGGGTGGGGGGTGGGGGGGTGGGGGTGGTGGAAGAGAGATGCAGGAGAAATCACAACGCCCGTCTCAAAATAGTCACCCCTTCTCAGGGTCACAGTGCCTAAATGTCTGCCGTTAGAAAGCCATTCCTGGGACTACGATGTTATCAAACCCCTCAGAAAGTAAATATCCCTGGGAGAAGTTCTTCATAATTAAACGAAAAAGGTGGCTTTGCACAGCCCATGTGAAAAAATAACTGGTTGTTTTCACACACAAAAATGAATTCAACATGAGTCCACAGACAAACCAAGCGGGCAATGGGCCACAGTAAAGCAGGCATAATAACTAGAACAGAGGAGGTGAAACCACAGGCCTGCCTCACCTGGAGTCACAGATTCCGTTCTGGAGAGCAGCCTTGAAGGCCAGAATGAGTTCCTGACAAGTGAACTGGATATTGAGAAGATAAAACCCATTTGACAGGAAGATGTTTTGAAAATTGAGAATGTTTCGCCTGGAAAGGCCAAGTTTGCCTGGATAGCTTAACAGTTATCTTCAAATTGCTTAAAAGCTTCCATGTGGTTTGGAAACAGAACTCAGTCTATGTGTCCCCAGAAGGCAGATCCACTGGACAAATGCTGCTAAGAGGAAACCTTCAGCTTTCAAATGTCTTAAAAGCTAAGAGCTGTCCACTCAAAAGGTAGTGAGTTAACCTCCTTGGAGGTATATAAGCAGGACCTTGATTATTACTAAGCTGATCATCTTTTAAAGATACTGTGGAGGAATTCTTTACTAGGTGGCTGGCTGAATGGAAGAATTTTAAATGTTAAAAGTTCTATGAATTTGAAGTCATGAACACGTTAATATCAACTATTTGATGCCACGTCTTTCCCTGGCACTAGGAGCTGGGGGCATAAGAGTCCCCTGGGGACCAGAGGTTGGGATAAAGGAATATCCTATATAATAATCCTATATAATAAAAGGTTAACATGCAAATTGTCCCCTCGACCGAGAGTTTGACCAGGAGTTCAACAGGGAGTGTGACCAGGGGGTGGGGCCGGCCAGACCCCACCTGTGCATAAATTCATGCACCGGGCCTCCAGTTGAAAGATAAAAACATGTTCAGACAAGTGGTAGTGCAAGTAGCTACATTTTATTGGGAGGGAATGAAGTTATTATCTCCTGACTGTTGAATGGCAAGAATCTGGAGTGAGATTTTGTCAGTGTTGAAGAGGAGAAGCCCCTCGAGTCCCAGGTTTCTGCTAACTGGCTCTGGATCTTCAGTTACGTTCCCATCCTAGCCCTTAGTTTCCCCATCTGTTAGCAGGGGGATGAGCCTCCTGGTCTCTCAGGACCTTTCTATATCTACCATGAAATGGTTCTGGGTTCTAATGTGGGAGTGAGTCTGTGCCCCCAGTCCCTCCACTAGACCTACATGTTTCTCCATCCAGGAAGCACAGAAAATGATGCCTGCCTCTTAGCTGCCTCACAAAGACGCCATAAGGACTAATGAGGCCATTTGTCGCTCTTCCGAGCTCAGTGTTGAATGCTCAATCACCATCGAGAGGTACTTGCACGCAGACATTTCAGGTATGTAATATAATATTATGAGCATAGAAAAGCATAAAAAGATTTGTAATTAAGATAAAGAATCAATCAACCTACCCTTTCTTTTTTTATAATCTCAGCCCAAGCAAATGACAAGTGGTTGCCTTCAAGGACATAGAGTATATATTTTTGGATTTATATGTTTAACATGAAATAAAGCCCTCAATTGAAACAAAAAAAGCATTGCTATCAGATTTGGCCAGCACATAGGGAATTGACACAGCAGGGGGGCATCATGAGGCAGAGAGGGTAAAGGTGGGTGTGGTCTCTCCAAACATCTTGCAGTCTAGTGCGAAGGGCTGGAATTGTGCAAAAACAGCTTCTATATACCCACAGAGGTTGGCCACTTAACTCTTGAGCCCCCCGCCTAATGCAGTGACTGGCACACAGTAGGTATTCACAAATTGTTTCATGACTAAATCCTTGAATGAAAGTGTTCTGTGAGGAGCAGTTCTGGTAAAGCACCAAAGGAGTTCAGAGGAGGAAAATATTCCTGCCACATGAGAAACTCAGAGAATGCTTCATGGAGAAGGTGGACTCATGGAGCCTTGGAAGAAAGAGAAAAGGGCACATTCCTATTGGTGGTTTCAGCAAGGCCAAAGTCACTGGGGCAGGAAAGTGTGGATCAAGGGCACAGAACTCATCAATAGCCCCGTCCCCTATTCTCTTGCCTACTAACCTGGGCTAAGGTGACTCTTTTTTTTTTTAATTTCTTTATTAATTAAGGTATCACATATTTGTCCTCGTCCTCCCATTCCCATCCCACACCCCACACCCCTACTGTCCTTAACCGCCGGTTAGGCTCATATGCCTGCACACAAGTCCTTTGGTTGATCTCCCCTAAGGTGACTCTTGATTGATATCTCTGCCTTCAGTTTCCCGGAGATGATCTATCCTACCCACCATCGCCAGCCTTACCTTGCTACAGCACCGTCACAGTCATGGCACTGCCCTTGTCAGAAGCACACACTGACTTCCCATTATCAGCTCAATACAGTTCAAGCCCCCAGGCCAGCAACCTGGCCTTTTGTGATCTGGCTACAGTGTTTCTGAATGAACTTACCACTGTTCTGTCTCACTCAGTCCCTGCTACATACAGTAGACTTCCCTGCCCCACATGTCTCAGCTTGTGTTCTTCTTTATATATGAAAACCCTGCTCTTAATAACTTGCGGTCCAAGTTTTATCCACACCTCAAGGACGAAATTTGGTACCTCCTCTTCATGAAACTTGCACCTCAACTCCTGTGGAAGTCATCTGTGAACTCCTGTCCCTATGCCTGCATCACTGATAGCTCATGCTTCCCTTTCTATCTAGCTAGATGGGCACAGGCTTTGTCTCTCCCACCAGAGAAAATAAAATTGCCTGGAAGACAGTTTCCCCCAAACTTATCCCAGAACTGGGACCAGAGCAGGTGCTCAATGTGAATGCAGTCAATCGCTCGGGTTTCTGCCAAATACTCCAAGATTCCCCAGTGGCTATGCGTGTGCCACTTCATTCTTCGCTGGCCAAGTCTAACTGATACTAAGGCAGAGACAGCTAATGGAGTGAGCCCGTTAGATTCCCGCCGTGGGAATCAGAGTGAAGAAACAGGCTGATGGAAGACAACTGGAGCTGAGTCTTCTCATGGAAGGCTCCCCGGAGGATCATAGACATCTAGTCGCTGAAGTTCCTGGAACCACCCTGTTGTTGTTTTTTTTTGTGGGTGTTTTAGTTTTTTTTCTTTTTGCTAATTCTTATATCCATCATTATATTGGTTTCCTAGGGCTGTCATAACAAAGAACCACAACTGGATGACTTAAACAACAGAAACGTACTGTCTCACAGTTTAAGAGGCCTGACATCCAAAATCAAGGAGGCAATAGGGTTGGTTCCTCCGAAGGGCGGTGACAGGAGGATCTGCTCCAGGCCTCTCTCCTTGGCTTGTAGATGGCCAGCCTCTCCCTGTGAATTGTCATAGTGTATTCTCTCTGTGTGTCTGTTTCTGTGTCTGTTTCCTTTTGTAAGGACATCAGTCATACTGGGTTTGGAGCCCATGAGACTACAGTAGGACTTCATCTTAGCTTTACTAATAACAACTGCGATGATCCTATGTCCAAATAAGGCCACATTCTGAGGTACTTGGGGTTAGTCATTCAACTTATGAATTTGGGAGGACATAATTCAAGCCCATAACTAACATTTTAGCTCTTGCAGACTACGTTATTTTAGTATTATTCAAATACCCCTCTTTTGTTTTCTTAAAATATTCAGAATTGGATTATTTATAACCAAAGAACTTTGACAGATAAAGTGAATGAATGTGTGAGTAAATAAATGGATGAATTCATAAAAAAAATAAATAGATGGATGATTGATGGGTGGGTGGGTGAGTGGTGGGTGAGTGAGAGAGTGAATAGGGTCACAGCCTGGCTTCCATCCATCTTCTCTTTTCTTCATATGCCTCTTTAGGTAGGAGTTACCAGTACCATGGGTCAGCGCTGGGCAAGCAAAAGGTACACTAGAGCCCCATCCTCATCACCCTCTTTTTCGTAAGTTGCCAACCAGGGAATATTTCATTAGAGCCAATAACAAGGAGGACATGGTCTCCTTTGCTGAGCCTACACTGCTCCAGGGAATGAGACAGAACATCAATTACTTAGGAGAAAAGTCACATTTTATTCAGTCAGGGAATGTGATGAGGGTGGGGTGCGGGGTCAGAGGGATAAATGTGGAGGTGCGCTTTTCATGGTCTTGGGGGGAAAAAGGCTGCCCCTCGGCTAATTTTAACAAATGCCACTGAGCAGTGCGTTTCCCCAGAGGCCTGTGTCTGTTCTCTCTTCTTAGCATATTAATTGGAAACTGGAATCACTGTTGGAGGAAAGTAGAGTCTCCACCTCCACTACTTTGCCTGTGGAATACAGAACCCCAGATAGTTTAGAGCAGTGGTTCTCAACCTTTCAGTTCCTCATGTTGTGGTGACCCCCAACCATAAAATTATTTTCGTTGCTACTTCATAACTGTAATTTTGCTACTGTTATGAATCATAATGTAAATATCTGTGTTTTCCAATGGTCTTAGGCGACCCTGCTAGCCGTTCTCAACCTGAACTGTATTAAAGGGTCGCGGCATTAGAAAGGTTGAGAACCACTGGTTTAGAGGAACAAAGGAGACAACCTTAACCGCTGCCCATCTCTTTTGGCATGATTCTTGGGCCTCCCACCAAAGGGAGATGTGTGTCCACCACGGTATGGAGAAGGACCCCATATGTGGGGACACACTAAAAACCTGTCCCACAGCCCCATGCACAGCCCCCCTCTGCATCCCAGCGTCACTCTGTTGCAGAGACACGTCTTGTCGAGGCAGATATAGGATACATTTGCTTGGCAATATGTCCTCTCTCATTTACCTTTGGCACCAAGATGGTGCTTATTTTCATCCTCTCCTTCCTCACTTTCTTCCCTCTGTCACTACCTGCTCTCCTTGCCTCTTTCACTCAGATCCTAGTAACACCGATCAGCTGTCCGCCAGGCATAAGGAATTTGGTTAGGAACTGTAGCATGGCTTCTCCATCAGTGCAACCTCCTGAATATTATTTTCATTAAAGAGATAAGGAAGCTGGGCAGAAACAGACTTTCCTGACCGCTCTATCTATAACATCCTTACAGGTACTGTCGTGACCCACTCCTCCTTCCCGATATATGGCTGCCTGACATTATCTGACTTAATTATCTGCATTGTTATAAAAAGGAAAATTTTGTGGGGGAGGGGGCTATGCCCGTCCCATTAACTGCTGAATCTCCATCCCTGAGAACCTGCTACAGAGCAGGTACCTGATGTAGAGAAGTGGCTGTGGGATCTCATGATTGGAAAAGGCCTCCCTACAGACGGAGGGTGTGTTTTATCTGGGCTGTGAAAGAATGGCAGGGTTAGAAGAAGCATTCTGAGCAGAGCAAACAGCTTGAGTAAAGATGTGAAGGTGAGAGCCATGATGCTTTCTTTCATTTATTTCACCACTTCCAGAAAACACACACCAGGACTCCAAAATAAGTGCATGGATTTTTAAAAATAAAGTACTGAGTTATAGTTTGGTAAATGGAACCCCTGAATGGCTTAGGATAGGCTGAGAGTAACACTGGCTCGTTTGAACGCTATCCAGTAAATCGGAAGGGAGAGTGCATTAGAACACAATTCAAAACAGCCAGATTCCAATGCTAGCTTGGCCGTAAGTAGCCTGCAGCAAGACTGGGAACTTAGGGCTTGAAGGGGCCACAACCCTCACTGTCCATATAGACTAGTGCAACCATACTCTTGCCTCCATTCCAATGAATGTCCCATTTTCCACCAGCAAACAGCCTGGTGTTTTTAAGATCTGAATCTGATCAATACACTCCCTTCTCAAATCTTTCCAATGGCATCCCATTACCCTAGAGCTAAATCCAAAATACTCATCCTGGCCTTCAAGACCCTGCTTCATCTGGACATTACCATACTGACCTTGCTGTTCTTCGAGCATGTCAAGCACATTTCCACCTCAGGACCTTTGTACCTGCTAATGGCTCATCCTGGGAAGCTTTTCAACAGGTATATTCAAACCTCAAAAGAGGTCATCCCTTCAGAGAGCCAATCTCTTATCACCATATATGAAATAGCACCATCTAGCCAATGTCCCAACCACCATGCTTTGCGGTTTCCCTTGCACCTCTATGTCTGACATTATATATTTTCACTTGTTTATCTATTTACTGTCTAATTCCCTAGCTAAAAGATATACTCCATGGGGACAGTTCTGTTTGGCTTACTTCAGTTTAGAACAATTCCTGAAACAAAGTGAATACTCAATAAATAGCTGTTGAATGAAGGACTGAAACCAAACTCTTTTATTTTGTAGGATAAATGTATACCCCATTTTACCAATATTTCACAGGTAGTTGATGATGGAGCTAGGACAAGAACTTAGTTAGATGGCCTGCTTCCCAATTAGGTCTTTTTATTACTACCCAACCTGGTCTTGTATATCTCTTTTAATTAATCTATTAAATGGGTATAATATTTCTATCCCACCTTCCCTGAGAAGCTGTTTCACATGGATAATGAGAAAGTTCCTTGCAAAGCAAACCAATGCAGCAAGCAGTAGTGTGAGGATTTAAAGAGGCAGTGGTGGGCATGGCTTGAATTGATTGGAGGGCGGACTGTGTTCAGTTCCTAAGGGAAAGTGATCCTATACAGTTCACCATCCAGTGCAATGCAACCCAAGAAACCTCAGATCAAATAGCTAACTAGGGCACTGGTTTCAGAAACTAGAATAAATCCAATTTGAATGAGACACAGAGCACATTTTGGGAAACACCTCAAAAATAGTTTTCAAGTGGGATGGTGACCAGCTGTTCCCCTCTATACTTAGGAAGGGGGGAACTACCATGGGGACTGAGGCACTAGATGCAGGAGAGATGATATTGATTCTAGGGAGCTGTGGTTTACAAGAGGCAGAGAAGGAAGAGAGGGACATGGACTAAGCACAAGGGTCACCCACTAGTTACCTTTATAAAGAAAATCTGGCAATGGTATTCCTGTGCTTACCAGTGGCTCCTCACTACCCTTGGTATAAATTCAAAACTTTTTAGCTTGACAACAAAGACCCTCCATTAACTGGCTCTTAGCATCCTTTCCAGCCTCATTTCTTTCTATGTCTTGATTCACACTGTACTGTCCAGTATCACAGATCTCGTATTTTACACACACACACACACACACACACACACGCACGCACGCACACACGCGCACGCACACACACCCTTCACTGCCTTTACTTTTGTACTGCAAACTTCAGAGAAAACTTACCTCCTCTTAACCTGAATCACTTCTTCTTATCCTTGAACACTGAGCTCTGCCTCTGTTTCCCAGCAAGACTTCCCTATAGACATGGACTCCTGCACATAAAAAGGACATGTGCTCCACAATGTCCCATGTAGAGCCCATAATTGTTATAAGTATGTCTCTCTCCTCTGGGATATATGGCAGAAACTGGATTTCTTTGGCTTTGGAATGTCCTGATCTGGGGATGCTGAGTGTATATCAGCATACCTAATACTGATTTATTATTTCAGCAACACTTAAAAATCTGACTCTTTTGATTGTTATTAGTTAGAATCAGCTTTGTCACAGTCACCTGGACCTGGGATGCCTTTGAGATCCCCACTTCAAGACAAGGAGCTGTTTGTTGCATCAGGCCTCAGGGCCAAGGACAGCTTCAGGGAGTGATTCAGAAACCTAGGCTGCTACTTCAGAAATGGATCTTTTCCCCCAAATTTTCTTCTACGTCCATTCAAGCGCTAGGAAAACTGGTAGTAACGGTGGAGCTACAACCTGGTGGACAGCACACAACACCAAAATGCCAGAACAATATATGAAGCCAGAACAAAGTGGAGGGACTCATTCCGTATGTCTGGACATCATAAGAGGAGGATTTTCATAATATAATTAGGCAACTGACAGTGGAAGGTCCATGCAGGAGAGAGCAAAGTCAAGGCACTTACACTAATATTCAGGGAAAATCATTCCTTTCCTTAGGCGGAAAAAGATTATATAAAAGGTATTCATGACCTCATAAGGAGACCTGGGTTACAGGAATTAAAAAAAATACATATATGGATCAGTGCATAAACTGCTGTAGGAACCAGGGCTCTGCTATATACAGTATAGATTGCCATTAAAGGACATTGTGTCTCTGTCCGTGGTGCTGAATCCTCCCTAAGCTAGAATGCAACTCACTCTCCATTCTCCACCCCATCCCTGAGAAGTTGCCAGGTACATACTAGCCCTCCATTCGTTCAGGCTCGATTTTAGCAATTATAACAACGTATTATAATTGATCTGTTTACATTCTCACTAGATGCGAACTCCCTGAAGCAGGGGAGATGACTTAACCATATTTGCTTTGTAGAATAGCACTAAAACCAACCATCCATTTCACAAATAAATATTTTAAGCATCTGCTATTTGCAGGTATAGTACTCAATTCTAAGAATGCCAGGAAAAAAAAACAAAATATGATAGCTAGCCTCAGGACTCTTACAATCTAATGGGAGAAAAAAGCAAGTAAACAGAAAGTCCAATACCATGTGGTTAAGTGTTATGATAAAGCAAAGTACCGGGGACCATAGGAACAAAGGGGAGGAGCCATGAACCCAGTCATCAGACTGAGAAAAGGTTTTTAGAGGATTTGTCATGTAAGATGAAACAAATATATAGGAATCAGCCACAGGAATAGTGAGACTGGGGAAAGGTATGTGGGGACAAATTTCAGGAATAGGGAATGTCAAGTGCACTGGCTCAGGAAAGAGAATATGAGAACAGAGTATAGTCCAGGGTGGATTACAGAAAAGCCAATATATTTGTGATTGGACAGGTGGCGAGAAGTGTTAATTATATTCTGTGGACAATTGAAAGACACCAAATAGACATTTGCAAGGGAATGCATGAGTAGACTAGATATTTAATAATCATGTGCTTTGTGTTCAATTATTATTTATTGAATGTAAGAATGAATACATGAACAAATGAGATTCCAGGAATATTTTTCCCCTAATAAGACGTGTGATGTTATTATCTACTTGCGGGGACAAGAAGAAAAGGAGAGGATGGAGAAATGCAGCTTAAGCTCTAGAAGATGAATGTGACCGGGCCATCTTTTGGGGATGGCTTAGCTGCTGCTTAGGATGGAGACCAGAGGATAAATGCAAGGGCCTTGTGTGCTGCCTTACAATTCAATCATTAAGCTGCAGTACATCAAATATTGAACACACAAAGATGGTGGGAAATGAGATGCAAATCCTCTGCAGGACAGTTCAGTTTGGGTCGACAGAAAGTTCAAGATAATTTGGTGATCCATATTAAATTATTCAGTAGAAATTAGAAAGGTCTTGAACATATTCCAAACCTCAGAGGTGTTGACCCTAAGGAAAACATATATTCTTTTAGAATCAGTTTCTGGAGTAGTCTTGGGATGTCAAATCATATAGAATAGGTGCTGTTAAAATGCCAATTTTGACATTTCCTGAACCCCTCAAATATTCAATGTTCCATATTAGGCACATGGAGGAGAGAGATAAATAAGATAGGAGTTGCCCTGGCTAGTGTTGCTAAATGGTTAGAGCATAGAACAGGGCATCGAAGGATCACAGGTTCAATTCTGGTCAAGGGCACATACCCTGGTTGCAGGTTCAATCCCCGGCCCTGAGGCCTGGTCAGTCAGGGTGAGTGTAGGAGGCAACCAATCAATGTGTCTCTCACATTGATGTTTCTCTCTCTCCCTCTCCCTCTCTCTCTCTTTCCCCCTCTTTCTCTCCCTTCCACTCTCTCTAAAAAAAAATCAATGGAAAATTTATCCTCGGGTGAGGATTAACGAAATAAAAATAAGTAAATAAAACAGGAGTTACTCTATGCAAGGAGTTCACCATCCCATAATGGGGGACTGTTAAGAAACACAATTATAACTACAAACGCAAGCTGAATAGAGTAAGAGGGAAAATAATAACAGGAAATTACTTTCTATTAGAGGAAATGAGAATGTTTTACTGTGAGGACATGACATTTTCCTGGATCTTTCATGTAGAATTTTGATATTCAGAAATGGTGAGGTCAAGGGAGGGCATTCTAGGTTGAGGAAATTGGGTTTGCAAAGGCACGTGGCTGAGAACTCAAAGGGCACGTGTTAGGGTGGGGAGGAGCGCTTCCACTGTAATGTAGGGAGTGAAAGTGGAAGTTAAAGGCAAATGAAGTTGGAAGGAAAGTTTGCAGGCAGACATGAAGGTCCCTGCAGCTCATGCTTTGGAGTTCAGATTTTGTTCTCTGGGTGGTGGGGAGAGCCACATGGTATGTCTGAGTATGAAACCAACATGGCCCTGTCTTTCTCTCTGAAGTTGGATGTGCGTGATTTTGAGAAAGGAGGTGTTGGGACCCTTTGGTTTCCTTCTATTTCAAGGAGAGAGAGCCAAGGTTTAGAGGGGCAGGGAGTGCATCCACTCCCTGTTCTTCATCCAGGCAGCCCTGGGACCCCATGGCTTTTCACTTCATTACAGAAGAGCTGAGGCACCAAATGAGCCATCCTCTGCTAATGGGTCTGGCTGCATCTGGAGTCAGCCTATCAAGCAAATTAAGGAGCAGCTTGAGCGAGGGCTTCTGGCCCTGCTGCTTCCCACATTTGGACAAAAGGTCTGCAGCAGTGGCAGCCAGAGGCCCAGCAGGCCAGACTGAAGATGGAGGTGGCAAGAGAGAAAAGGCCCCGAGGGAGATATCCTGCAGAGTTTATTATGTGGTAAGTTTCCTGTGAAATGAAAAGAAAAGGGAAGGAAAAGAGAACATGCCATATACCAGAGTCCCTCAGTCCCCATTTGTGAGCAGCCACACGCATTACGGGTGGAACCATGAAATCTTTGCTGGACTGGAGTGGCCAAGCATTTGTCTGAGAACCATTTTCTCCAGAAAGGGGAGCCAGGCCAGGTGCTGTTTATCATACTCATTTCTCTGACTCCACTTCTTTCTCCAAAGACCTGGGGGGAGGGGGGAGGGGGGACACAAATAGGTGACAAATTATCCCTTTCTCTGGGGATAATTAAGATTGGCCTCCTTGGCCTATACACAGATTGTTTCTCTGAGGCCTCAAGATGGGGTGCAAATTCAGGAATACAAAGTAGTCTCATCAAGGCAGTGACCATCCAATCCTGCTAACATTCCACTCAATTTCAATTGATGACTTTATTTTGACCTCTTATTTATGTGGCCAGGGACCCAGCCAGATGTCATCACATGCCTTTTTTCACACAGAGAAAAAGATATAATGAAGGCTTGGTCAAGAAATTTTAAAGATCTCAATGAATTCCAAGCACAGCTCAAACAGATTAAATTGTCCAAGTCATCCTAATAAAATTCCAATTCTATAATATAGTCACAGAAAAGGTCATAAAATAGACTGAAAACAATCTATACATATAAAAGCCTAATATGCAAAGTGTCCCCTCAGGAGTTTGACCAACTGGGAGTTCAATCACTCCCTATGACGTGCGCTGACCACCAGGGAGCAGCGCGGAATGAAGGAAGGCCCTGGTCGGCAGCCAGCAGCTCCTAGAGACCCTACCAATGTGTGCGTGCACTGGGCCTCTAGTTTTACATGTTAATTAACCTTGTGAGAGTATTGGATCCGTTTGTTTTTTTTAATTTTAGAACATGGACCTATTTCTAATTACAGAGGACATAAGTCTAGACTTCTTTATTCTAAAGATTCCAAGAGCTGATGATTTCACTGGAATAAGGAAAAGTCAATAGATGATCATATTTTCCATCATGTGATGATACATTTTTCCAGCTACAGGATACAGAGTAAGCAATGAAAACCAATAGCTTCCAATGTTTTTACTCCTCCTATAAAAATCCCTAACCTGGCAATGAGCAGGTCAACCCTTTGTCCCTATGGATTCCATTGTGCCTGAACCCACATCAGAGCTCCTTATTCATGGAAGAAAGTGAGGCTGGGGGCCTTGAACATCCTCAAAAGGGAATCCTTTACTGTGTTTAAGAATAATCTGAGAATCTTACAAAATACATATTCCTAGGAGGTGGGGGGAGGTAGGAGAAGGTAAAGGAAGGTAAATGTGATGAAAGGAGACTTGACTTAGAATGGTGAACACACAATAAAATATATACATGATGTATTATAGAATTGTATACCTAAAACCTATATAATTTTATTAACACGTCACCCAAATACATTCAATAAAAACATTTTAAAAATATATATTCCTGGGACCCAGCTCCAGAAGTTATAAGGGCCACTTGGTAGCAGAGTAACCCAGGACCTCTGGTTCCTAGTTTACCACTCTTCCAGCTCCACCCCATGCCCAGACCTGGCCCCCCTGCAGCTCTGCTCCTGGGGGTGCAACCCAATGTCTCCTCTCTCCATTTCCCTCTCATTTCCCTAAACAAGCCGGCTCCAACAGTAAACTTGGCTCCTAGAAATCAAGCCAGGGAATAACCTGCCTATTTCTTGCCGAGAAGTAATAATTATGGGCCTGGAAGGATGCAATCTGCATACATTATGGCAAGTTATGCCAACAGAATGTCAACATTTGTGTCAGGAGAATCTGGAGCAGCAATTACTCCAGGTCCTGGCCTGGCATTCTGAGACGGAGGTGGTGCTGCTAATTGCAGGGGAGGTAAACTGGTGGGTGGCGGCTTACACGGAGGGAAGGCAGACAGGGAGCCACAACCTGGAAGGTCAGTGTGTGATGGGGACAGACCTGAACTTGGAGCCATGGGTCACAGGAATGCTGGTGATGGAGCTGTTCTCTACTGAGGTGGCAGGAGGGCCAGTCAGAGGCACATTCACTTTTTTGGCACCAGGTTTCCCCCACTGTCAGGGGCCCACTTTCTCTTGGACACTGAGGGCATTAAGATTTTAATTTCTCCTTTGTATGGGGGTCAGGGAAAAGTGATACATTCCATCAGTCCATCCATTCATGCCTCCATCTGTTTACTGAGCACCTACACACACCTACACACTGTGTTAGGGGCTGGAGATACAGAAGGGAAATAGGTTCCTTTGTTGCTCAGAGTCAGGTGGAAAGACAGACCCATAAAGAGACCATTCTAACACAATATGCTAAGCATTAAGGCAGATAAACTTATACAATGCTCTGAGAGAATGGAGAAAATAAGGAATTGAGTAGGGAGGAAGAAGGGATACGTTTCATGAAAGAATTAGAGTCTGAGGGCACTTTAAAGAATGAATGAGTGGAAATTTACCAATGACAGAATTCTTAGAGGAGGGAGTTAGTTTACATGGTAAATAAAAATGGAAACTCCGCCACTTCTAATAGCCAAAAAGAACTAAATGTGAGCATGCGCAGTCAGATATAAAAACAGAAATATGCATGCAGGGACTTGGCTGAGTGGAAGGGAAAATAAGTTACAGAGCTTAGTTTTACTCCTGCCCCTCAGGAATGGTAATAGAGTTGACTGAGTAACTTCTAAGTGATATAGATACTTTACAGGCAATACCTCTCTCATTATCCAGATAATCTTGTCTTAAGCCATTTTACAGTTGGCGAAACTGTATGAAGAAGTTACAAATTCTGCCCAAAGTCACCCAGCTGAAAAAGACCCAAGCCAAGAGCAAGTCATTTCCCTGCTATTCCAAGTCACCGCCTAGACAAGCCACCCGAACACCAGGACTTTGTTTTCTTATTTGTAAATGAAGTGACTGAATCAGTTCAAGGTTTTTCACTTTTCTCCTAAAGTGCCACTAAAGTGCGAGCTACCCCCAGGGGCCTGGGTCGGGTCAGTGAACACAGTGGCCTGCCACAAACAGATGCTTCTTTCAAGTCTCATTTTATTTATAAAAGAAATTCTTGAGAACCTTGCAGTCTTCTTTATACTATATCCTTATTTGAATTGCATATAAGCGCAATTACTTGTGTGTTCTTTTTTTTTTTTCCCCCTCCAAAAGCATTGAGTACAAATAGCGCTTCAGGAAATGCTGGCCAGGGTCTATGAAAGTAGAGGAGGCACCACCAGGACCATGTCACTCAGCACTCAAGTTACAGGGAGGCTCCAATGTTTTTTATTTTTCTATTTGATTTCAGAGAGAGGAAGGGAGAGAGATAGAAACATCAACGATGAAGGAGAATCATCAATGTCTGCCTCCTGCATGCCCCCTAACCAGGGATGGAGCCCACAACCCAGGTATGTACCCTGACTGGGAATCGAATCGTGACCTCCTGTTTCATAGGTGAATGCTCAACCACTGAGCAACACCGGCCAGGCAAGCCTCAAATGTTTTGCCCAGTAGTGGTAATCTGTGCAGGGGAATAAGGTGAGACCTCAGCACAAGAATAGCTCCTAAAGGAAATTCATCACCCCTAGAACTATAAGAACCAGAGGTGGGAGACAAGATTGGCCTTAAGGGGAAGGGCCTTACAAATACAAGACCTCCCCTGGTCACCCTGGGTGTGGATTCCTGCTGGGAACACATCTCCCAGCTGGAGGAGTATGGCCTATGTGATCTTAAAGGTCCCACAGTGATTTGCTTCCCCGTCACTGTGAAGGTCTTTCAAGACCCCTGAGCTCAGACAATGGTAGTTCTGGGGAAACAGTTACATTTACACTCACCCGGATGCAGGAACATGAGAAGGAGGAAAAGGCAATGTGTGGTTCCACCACTGACTATGTGACCTTGGCTCTCGGTCGTCCGCTTTGTCCCTGCACAAGGACGGACCCAGGCCATGTGATCACGAAGGCTGTTTTCCATTGTAGGCGTAATCAAACATTAAATCTACCAACCAAGCCGAGATTCTGTGCCGGAGGAGTGAATCAGAGTATGGGAAAGCGGGGCTATAGGAGGCAGAGATAATCTCACACGGTTGGCTAGTTGTGTTAAAGCTTAGCTCTGGAGTCATGGCTCGGGTGTGAATTGGAGGTTGCTGCCACACCCGTCACGAATCCTGGATCATGCAAAGTGTAGGGGAGAGAATAAATGATAGGACTCAAGGGAATCCACAGCACTGACAATCCTGTCCTCAAACCCAGTGGGGAAAAAGGAGGCATAATTAATGGCCCATCAGCCCTGGATGAGCAGAGGGGCCATGGGGCAGCTGCAGCTTCCTGGCTGGGACATCCTCACACGGGCAGGGTCCAGCGGGCGCTGACCCAGGCCGTGGGTGTCTGGGATATACTGTGCCTCCTACCGTGGCTGACACATTTTAATTAGTTTCTGTCCCTTAGACTTGGGTACTTTTCTCCCCAGGACGTGTGTGTAATTCCTTCAAAGGGCGCAGTGAGTGGTGAGAAAAGTCTTTATCACGGTCAGAAGCTGACTCGAGTGGGGTCAGAATGTTGACTTAGAAGATTACTATTTTCCTCAAGTCTGAATAAATCCTGTACCAGACCCAGGCCTTTCAGGTTTAGAGAATTTAATTTAGAGCAATTGATTTATCCATTGTGGACAGGTGGACTCCATAAAGTATTTTCTGAACAGGACTTACAACATGTTTTTCTCCCCTAACATGATCTTAAAAAAAAAACCACAAACACTACAGTTGCTGACAAACTCCCCAGATCTTTGCAGGATCCATTTCCCATCAGACAGAGCTCCTGTCACAAGATAATAGGACAGACAAAGGTGTCCTGGGTAAAGAAAAGAGAGGGAGGGGCAGCTATCACCAACCATCTCTTGGAGGAAGCAGAGATCTGGCTCTGAGAAAGTTGGCTTTTTGATTACTCACGTCTTCTTGGACTCACAGCCAGCACCAATGGACAGAGAATAAGTTTCTCACTGATATTTTTTTAATTAGGCAGAGAATTAACATAAAAACATAGTTAGTTAGGACTGAAAGGATGGGACAAGGGTGTGGACTGCAGGTAAAAGGTCATATTGTCCTTAGCTAAGTAAAGGGTGCAGACTATTGCAGAGAAGAAAGTCGTTTGACGACTATGGAGGGACAGGCAATTAGACACTGAGAGCAAGCAGTCAGCGGGCTTCCTCTGTAAAAAGTCCAGACAGCAAACAGCTCGGGCTTTGCAGGCCGAACGCCTCAGTCACATCTAGTCAACTCTGACACTGTGGTAGGAAAGTATCCATAGACAATGATGAAAAACGGGCATGTCTGTGTTGCAATAAAACTTTAATTTCTAAAAAAAAAATCACAGCTGGCATCAGATTTGGTCCACCAGTTCACTGATCCCTCATCTAAAGTGAAGCGTGATGATTCCATGTTCTCCTTCTTCCATAATTGGCTATTCTATCATGTTTAAATATCTAAAACATAGCTCTCTGGAAAGCCAGGCAAGCAGCACCAGGCATTTATGACAGGGAGTTAATAATCATAACCATTCCTGTAGTATGTGCCAGATATGGCACAGGCACTGTGCACATAGTATTTCTCTCATTTGCTACCATCTGAATAAGGAACACATTGCTACCATTATTCACTGAAGTCTGGGTACTCTTGGTTTCTGGTAAGCAAGAAGCGTTCGCCCTGCCCCTAGGTCGAGAGTGGCCATGTGACTTGCTTTACCTAACAAGATGTGAGCACATATGATAGATACCATTCCTGGAAGCAGGTTTGTTGTTTTTTTTAATCATAGTGACCAGTTCTTAGATGGAATTCTGAGCCAGCAAGGAAGGGTTTACTCTGGAGGGTTGTACAAAGTCTGCAGTGGGCTTCGAATGAGAAAAATTAATTTGTGTTATATTAAGCCATGGAGATTCTGAGTATTTTGTTGTTGTTGTTATTGTTACTGCAGCATTACCTAGCCTGACCTCACTGATAAGGAAACTGAGACTAAACAAGGAATGAGTAACTCACTAAGGATATACAGAAAATAAAGTTAAGTGGCCAATGTAGGATTAAGCCCAGAACTTTCTGACTCTAAAGTCTAGTTCCTTCTCCACTGTGAAATTTAAAACATAAAGAAATGTGAATTCGCCCTAACCAGTTTGGCTCAGTGGATAGAGCGTCAGCCTGTGGACTGAAAGATCCCAGGTTCGATTCCAGTCAAGGGCATGTACCTTGGTTGCAGGCACATGCCCAGTAGGAGGTGTGCAGGAGGCAGCTCATCGATGTTTCTCTCTCATCGATGTTTCTAACTCTCTATCCCTCTCCCTTCCTCTCTGTAAAAAATCAATAAAATATGTTTTAAAAAAAGAAATGTGAGTTCTTCCAGAGAAAAGGAGCCACAGTAATCCTTTCCAAACTGCAACTTACATTTCCTTTGAGGTAGAACCCCGAATCCTTGCCTTGTTCTCTAGGGCCCTGCATCATCTTCCCCTTGCAGATCTTTCCACCTTCCCTCCTCTCGTCCTCTCTGTGCTTCTCTTGCTGTGCTCCGGCCACCCTGGACTCCTTTCAACTCCGTGAAGTTTCCAAGTCCTCTTTCTTAGGGATCTCCCATATGCAGTTCCCTAGGGCTAGGGTATTTTTACCTCCAGTGGGCCTGGCTGGTTCCTCTTATTCTTTAGGACCAACTTAAATGTTTCTTCCTTAGAAACATCTTCTGTAAACTACACTCAATAGCTCCCACCCCTGATACAATTATCTCTGTTATTGAATCCTCCTTCATTCCTTCTTAGTCTTGATTCTGACATGGATTTGCATACCTGTTTGCTTACTTGCTTATTGTCTGTCTTTCTCAGGAGGTTCAGAACTCTGCCAGATTCCTTTAGCCCTGTTCACCAAACTCTGCACCGTACCCAGAGCACAGCAGGCCCGTGACTCTTTACTTCTTGACTGAGTGAAGGTCAGAACCAAGTTTAATAATTATCTCAGATATAGATAGGTGGAAAGATAATGGATTCAGAGAGCCAGCTTTGCCATTTGATAACTATGTGATTCTGAACAAACAGTTTTATTTCAAGCTGTAGAGATTCACTGGTGACAGAATGAAATTTACTTCTGTGGTGAGTTAGAAATTACCATAGACCGGCCTCTACCCCCAGAATCAAGTAATGGGGTTCCACTTACAAAAATCAAGCATGTTGGATCTAAGCCAGTATTACTCTGAAGGGAATAAATAATTAAAGTATCACTTCTATGATAAATAACACCAAATCTGTGTTCATTCAATATCTATTAAAGGCATCACTAACCATTTATTGATTTTTTTGATAAAAAGACCATACTAATAGAATAAAAAGTTAGACTTAAAGGAAGAAGCAAGCCAGACAGGGAAGCAGTGTCTGAAACTCTCTAACAGGTATGACCAGGGAAAAGATGCAGGACCTCTCTGAAGCGGGGAGGGGGTGTGTGCACACTCATGCATGTTTAATCTGCAAAAATGAAGATAATATCCATACATGTCATAAGGTTATGAGGAGTAAGTAACAGGGAATTGGTAAAGTTCTTGAGCGAGGCACTATGATTTGGTGGATTGCTCAGGGGTTTTGCAATTCTACATACTTTAGGTGGAAAAATCAACTATGCCACTCTCTGGCTGTGTGATTATAAATTATTTACCTTTTCTGGGCCTCATTTTCCTGTAAAATGGAGACAATAGCCACCACCTCACCTGCTCTCCTAAGTGTTAGACTATGGATGTAAGATACGTGGCCGTGGTAGCGCGCTGGATACTGGTTACCTTTGTTACAAGGTTGGCTGAACAAGTGGTAGCGGGGAGCTTCGGGCTGTAGATTGTTGGGCCCTGGAAAGAGCCCAGCTCCTAGACTATTTGGAGGGCAGGCTGATGCCTCCTCACTCCCTGCATCTGAGATGCTCCAGTGTGACAGGGACACATGCTACTTGCGGGCCCTGCCCCAGGTCCCCAGGGAAGCAGAAGACAGCAGTGTGGGGACTGGACAGCTTCTTCTGCGTGGCCCTGGAAGAAAGCTCTGTGTTCCTTCTGCCTGGGATGTGTTATGCAAATAGGAGGCTTTAATTACTAAAAATAGCTCAGCCTCTGGCTCCTTAACAAGAGTGGTCACCACCTGCTGCTGAGGCAACTGACTCTGAATCTGGCTATCAGAGCGCCTTGGAGAAATAAAAAAGGGGGAATCGATGGAGGGAACTGGGTTGATCAGAGTGTGGCCAAGGAGGCAGGCAAGAAAAATGGCTGCCTCCAGGACAATAGTGTGGCCAGTCAAAGCCCACCAGTCAGTCATTGTTGATCATCCTCCTGGCAGGAGACACCTGGTGACTGATAAGACCTCTGGATGACAGCGGCACACTTTTCATGCAGCAGGAGACGCCCAGAATCAAGCAGTTAAATGCTTTAGATTCAGACTTGCTCTAGATTTGAGTACTAGCTGTGTGTCCTTGAGCACATGCTATCACGTCAATGAACATTTCCCACTACACAGAGTGACAGGTCAACCCAGTGAGAAAATGAATGTAAAGAGCAGAGCACAGCACCTGGCCTCTAGAAATGATGCTGTGTGTCACTTTATTTCATCCTCACAGCAGCCCTCTAAGGGGAGACCATCATCCTATTTTACAGGCTAGAAAACAGGCTCAGAAAAGATTGTACGTCCTTGACCATGGCTTGAGCAAGGTTCCAATCTCCATGAACGTGCCTCCAGGTGATGAGCTGGGGAGGACTAGGACTGAGAGCAATGACCACAACAGAAACATTAACAGTAATGCTAATTATAATCACCATTTTAGGAGAGCCCTCTCTGCATCAGCATCTGTTATAGGCATTATAAAGAGTTGCACCATTTAATATTCCCCAAAACCCTATGAAAACTAAGAATTAGAGAACTTAAGTCAGTGCCTCTCAAACTTCAATATTCAAAGGGATAACTGGGCATCTTCTTAAAATACAGTATCTGTAGACAGGACCTGAGGTTCAAAATCTCTAATAAAGTCTCAGGTGATGATGATGATGATGCTGGTCCAAGGACCACATTTTGAGTAGTGATGGCTTAAGTGACTTACCCAAACTCACCCAATTACCAAGGAGCAGACAATATTTGAACCTAGGTCTCCCTGACTCCAGATTCTATGTTCTTTTCTCTACACAAATAATGCTATTACTGGGGGTAGATTTTAGAGGAAGTGGCCTTGCAGAAATCCTTGAAAGACTGCCCAAGAAGATAGTTCCTCCCACACAAAGACTGCTTTACTGGATAGAAAAGGCTCATTGTCAATGAAGAGCATCCATTTACTTTCTAATTGTGTACTCAGTTTCTTAAAAGCCATTGGTTTATGTAAGTATGTGAACTGTCCCCCTTGCTGCCATCTCTACAGATTTGCTTAGCAAATCCTTTGACTCCTAGAGTGTGTAAAGAAATTACCAACACTGAGTTACTAAAATTAAAATGAGGACCTCCTGCCATATCCACTGTAGGCTTGCTGCAACACTGTGTTGGACCCCCTGTCCAAGCTCAAGATTGTGTATGAGACATAAACGTACAATAGAAAAGGTGGAACTTGATGCGTCATAAATGCAGGGGACGACTTTCTTAGTCAAAATCAGGGTCAACTTCACATAGAGCAAACTTCAGTCAGCCTTAAGCTCTTGTGATTTTGTACCCAGTAAACATGCTGCTTCAGAACTGATATACTCTTAAAGTAGGAGAACGTTAAACCAAAAAGGGGCTTTAAAAATGTCATCTAGCCCTGGCTGGTGTGGCTCAGTTGGCTGGGAATGGTCCTGTGCACCAAAAGGTTGCTGGTTCGATTCCTGATCAGGGCATATGCCCAGGTTGTGGTCTTGATCCCTGGTAGGGGGCATGTAGGAGGCAGCCAATTGATCTCTCTCTCTCTCTCTCTCTCTCTCTCTCTCTCTCTTTCTCCCTCCCCCTTCCTCTTTCTCTAAAAATCAATTAAAAATCTTAAAAATAAATAATAAAAATGTGATACACACACACACACACACAGAGTGGCCAGATTATTATGATCTCTGACCGCATAATAATCTGGCCACTCAGTGTGTGTGTGTGTGTGTGTGTGTGTGTGTGTGTGTGTGTGTGTGTATGAGGCTCAGTGTATGAATTCATGCATGGGTGGGGTCCAGCCAGCCTGGCCAGGGGGAGGGGACATGGGTGGTTGGCCGGCCTGCCTGCTGGTCGAACTCCTGGTCGAGGGGACAATTTGCTTATTAGCATTTTATTATATAGGATATACACTGAATGGCCAGATTATTATGCGTTCAGAGATCATAATAATCTGGCCATTCAATATATATATATATATATATATATATATATATATATATATATATATATACTGAATGTCCCAGAGTAAACACCAAGAATATTAGAGAAAAATATCTAGCAAAAAATATTTTAAAAATCAAAATGTTACACTAGAAAATACTCACTTAGTAAAAGTAAACAGAAAACTGTAGAAGATGCACAGAGGAACAGAATAGCAGGAGACACACAGGGAGTGGATTTAATCATGACAGTTCTTACATGTGGCTGATCTTGCCACATGTGACCGAGCTGAAAACACTCTGTTTTGTCTCAATTTTTCAAAGAAAGTCAAGTATGCACTCAAGTCCTACTGGGATAGCATATGTTTTACTTAATGATGAAACTTTGTAAGAATTATCCTTAAAGTCAGGTATACTTTTAATAGTCAACATTATCCTAAAATATATTAACCAATGCAATACTATGAGAAAAATAAATGAGTCCCATGTTAGAAAGGAGGAGACAAGCTATAACTGAAAGGCAAGATGGCCTAGTGGTGGAGAGAATGGCCAGCGAAGCCTCCCTTGGATTTAAGTCTCAGCTCTCCTACTCACTGTCTAAAACCCCAGGCAGTTCCTTATCCTCCATGCTTTAATTGCTCCACCTATAAAATTAAGATTTTGAGGATAATAATAGGACCCACTCATAAAATTAGGTGTGCAAATGAAATGAGTTAATATCTCTAAAATGCTCAAAAACATGCAACTTCTGCACAAGCGCTTGCTATTAATCAGTCAGTATGATGATATTCATAATTCACATGAAAAATCCAAAAGACTCAACAGCCTAATCTCCAGAACTAATAACAAGGGAGCCCAGCAAGTTCTCGAAGCAACATCAACATAAAAGAATCGATTGTATTTCTTTACATGTGCAATCATCAATGCAATCACATTAAAAAAAAAAGAAGAAGAACAAAAGAAGAGGCATTGACCTGTCCATCTGGAAAGATGCTGGAAGCATCTGCGTAGAAGTAATCAGAGGATGAGTTAAATGTGGACGTGAGGACAGAGAGAGGTGATGCTCCAAGGCGAGGCCCTCCATGTTTACATAGCAGAGAGAGAAAAGGAAGGTCCAGATTATCTCAGATTGCCTTGCACTTCCGAGGCTATTGACAGGTCAGCGAAACTCACAAGGCCAGCGAGCATGTCCACGACTGGAAACTGTCCTTAGGGTCCCCAGAGCAGGAAACATAACAGGAAATGCGTGTCTTCAGTCTCTGCTTTTCAATATCCCCAAACCTCAATCTATCCAGCCTGCCATGCCCCATATCCTCCTCTGTTTTTCCATCGTTTGTTTCCTCTGAAGAGAATTCCTTTTCCCCTTCTCCATCAAACTCCTGCTTATCCTTCAAGATCTGTTTCAAATGCCATCTCCTTATCTCCTTGTCAAATCCTTCCCTGCTCCCCCGTGGAGAGTCAAAAATGCCCTGCCTTGCTCTGTCCATATTACATTTGTGTTTTGACTGAAAGGAGAATTAGAAACTGAAAAACCTGAACAGACATTTCTATTCAGCAACTAATTGGTCAATTTACTCCCTGACTTTCTCTCTTCGGATGAAACGAGAGAGATCCAGAGTGCACCCCCTATTTCTTCCCGAGCAGGCTTGGGTATTTGGGATAAGAACAAACTCTCAAGACCCCAGACAGGAGAATTCTCCCCTGAACTTCTGCAACCGACTCCCAGATGATGATTTGCAGAATGTTCTTAGCTCCCTGGGAACAAGGGAAAAGGTCTTCAGAGAGGAAACAAAGTAAACAGAGATAGAGACGCAATGTTGTCTTAAATCCTACATCCCTAGGAATTTGGACTCAGAGCAGATGCTTACAAAGTAATGTTCAACTGAGAGCAGGAAATGATCAACTATTCCCAGGCAACCCAAGGAAGATAAGAAATGCCGAGGGATATGCTCAGCTTACTCTGATGCTGCAGACTCTCGGGCCATGTTTAGCAAATCCAAAATAAAAACTGCTTTGGCTTCAATAGAAAGAGGGCTGAAAATGGTGCAAGATGACGATGCTTTCAGCACCCAAACCTGATATCACCTTGCCTTTGGAGTTAAATCACCAATCTATAAAGATACAGATCCCAAGACTCTTCTATTAAAAAATTCTCTCTTCTTCCTTCCTTCCTTCAAAAATATCTAACAACACTAGAATATGGTGAGGTGATAGGGATGCAGCCCTTGACCTCACTTAGTTTACAGTTTAGTGGTAGGGTCAGAAACAAACTAATGATTTCAAAATAACGATGGAATTACATAAGAGTGTGTAACTGAGGAATTAACCTAATTCACAGATGGCTAGAGAGCACCCAGGGACAGCCTCCCTGGGAAATGATACTGCACCTGAAATTGAAGCATCAGTAGATTCTTGCAGGCCAAGAGTGGGGTCAAGAGCATGCAGGCCATCACAGTAGCATGTAGAAAAGCTGTAAGGTGATTACAGGTGCCACGATATGGAAGCAACCTAAATGTCCATCAATAGATGAATGGCTAAAGGAGATGCGGTATATACTGTATAAAGAGTGGAATATTGCTCAGCCATAAAAATAAATGAAATCTTGCCATTTGTGATAACATGGATGGGCATAGAGGGTATTATGCTAAATGAAATAAATTACAGAGAAAAACAAATACCATATGATTTCATTTACATGTGAATCTAAAAAAACGGAACAAATGAACATCCAAAACAAAACTGCAACAGACTTATAGATATAGGAAACAATCTGGGGTTGAAAGGCAGGCAAAATAGGTGAAGAGGATTAAGAGGTACAAACTTCCAGTTATAAAATGAGTAAATTATGGGGAATAGAGTCAATAATATACTATAATAACTATATATATGGTGTCAGACTAACTATTATGGTGATCATTCTGTAATAAATATCAATATCAAATCACAACTGTGTACACCTGAAACTAATAGGATGTTATATGCCAATTACACTTCAATTGATAAAAGACTCTAAGATGGGAGGGAGTCTGACAACTTCAAGACATAAGAGAAAGTCAGCACCACAATAACAGCACGTGCTGGTGTATGGTGGCACACTCTGAGGTTGATAGTGAGGAAGAGACCGTATCCACCAAGGCCTTATAGCCCATGTGAATAATTATGAACTTAACACTTAAAGCAACTAAGCTGGAGGGTGACATGGTCAGCATTTGCATTTCAGAATTTCTTCCCAACAAGATTTTATTGCAATGCTAAATGTTCCCCCTCCTTACTGAAGCCCCAAAACTACTCTTCCTCACACATCTATCTCAATGTTATCACCTTACATGGCACGTTTTTTTCCTCTTTTTTGCCCACAACCCAATTCTTTAAAATATTATATTTATACTGTGTTATTTTTTCAGTGTAATAATCTTGCCTTTTTATAAGATGTGGAATTCCCTTCAGAATAGGAACCACCAACTCTTTGAGTTAGAAAACAACCTAGCAACCATTTAGCCTAAATATCCATGAAATTTAAAAATGGCCTTGAACCATTTGTGAGAGAAGAGATTATGTGTTCTCTACTTGAATACTTCTCAGTGATGGGGCACTTCTTACCTCCGATATCTCTAAATGAAACACGCCCCTTATGGCTCTGCTTCTGCCACATTACATCATACAAGAACTAGAGGCCCGGTGCACAAAATTCACGCATGGATGGGTCCCTAGGCCTGGCCAGCCATCAGGTTCCCCGCCTCCCCATTCCTCCTTCCCTCACCGCCCTTGTCCACCACCACCCACCCCCAGTTCCCTGTCCCAGCCCGGGCCTGGCCAGGGGGGAGGGAAAGGGAGGTTGGCCAGCAGGCCCCATCAGTGACCAGGGCCTGCAGGCTGAGGGCAGCTCCTGCATTGAGCATCTGCCCCCTAGTGGTCAGTGCACACCATAGCGACTGGTTGTTCTGGTCGTTACGTCCTAATAGTCACTTAGGCTTTTATATATATATATATAGATGCTTCCACACAATGCCATCCTCGTTCCTTCTCCTGTGTGAAGATGAAGATATCCACTCTTAATTCTTTCTCCATACCACCAAGAGTGTGGGATTTCCTACTCTCAGTTCTGATAAACCCCTTTGTGATGGATTTGTATTATGCCAACTTAACTGGCACAACATTTCCCAGAATTCACTGGAAACTTCAAAACAAATGTGGGCCAGAGACATATCTTGAATTTCTTGGAAGGCAAAACTGAAGAAGTATTCCTATTCTTTTTTTACATTTGGAGGACCATTACAGGGCCCAAGGTGGTTAATTTAATGTGTCAGCTTGACTGGGCCAGGTGGTGCCCAGACATCTGGTCAGACACTATTCTGGGTGTGTCTGTTAGGCTGTTTCTGGGAGAGAGTAACCTATAAATCAGTAGACTGGGTAAAGCAGATTGCCCTGCCCAGTGTGAATGGGCATCATCCAATCAGCTGAAGACTTGAATAGAACAAAAAGGCTGATTCAAAATATGTAAAAGGGAACTCTTCCTGCCTGATGGATGGCTTTCAAGCTGGGACACCATCAGTTCCTGCTTCCAGGCTCCAACTGAAACATCATGGGCTCTTCCTGGAATTATACCATTGGCTCTCCTGGTCTCCAGCTTGCTGACTGCAGACCTGGGGACCTGTCAGCCTCCATAACCCCATGAACCAATCTCATGTATCTATATTCTGTTGGCTCTTTCCGGAGAACCCTGGTACACAGCTCTGCATGCTGTGCTCATCTGCTGGTTCACCTGGTTGGTGTGAGGTTGCAGCCAGGCCACAGGCTCCTCCAGCTTTCATGAATCCCCTCTTTTAACTTCTCCCATTCCTGGGACAGGCATGCGTTTGGCTAGGACCGTGGTCGGCAAACTGCGGCTCGCGAGCCACATGCGGCTCTTTGGCCCCTTGAGTGTGGCTCTTCCACAAAATACCACAGCCTGGGCAAGTCTATTTTGAAGAAGTGGCATTAGAAGAAGTTTAAGTTTAAAAAATTTGGCTCGCAAAAGAAATTTCAGTCGTTGTACTGTTGATGTTTGGCTCTGTTGACTAATGAGTTTGCCGGCCACTGGGCTAGGACATAGAATGCCAGCCTCCATCAAAGTTGAAGGAGAGGCAGTGAGAGACTAACATGGTTTCCAGTCTCTCCTCAAGATTCCCACTCATGCTCAGAGATTTAGTTTGTTCTTCCTTCTTCCATTTTATGTTCATCTTCACTTCCCAGCCACCTGCCCTGCTGACCCTCAGGCTCCATCTGCAGACACAGAAGCAAGGACCTCCCACAGACTTATTTAACCAGCTCCCGAGATCTCATAAGGTCCTGTCCCTGTAATAAACATTGCACTTCTCTGATCAAACCTTGACTGATAGGCCCTTCAATCGTTTCCCTCAATGCATCCAGGCCAATGCTCTGAGTGTGCTTTGAAGAAGGGCCTGGGTGTTCTGACCCCCTTACCCTCTTCCATCATGTTACCCTCCTCTACTCTCACTCTCTATCTTTACCCACATGGCCTTTTATTTTCCTGTTCCTAAATATATATGCCACAACGTCCTTCATGTTTCCACACGTGCTCTTCCTTCTGCCTGAAATATTCTTTCTTTTGTCAACTTCTGTTGCATTTAGGTCTTAACATATGCATCCTTCCCAGAAAAGTCTCTAAAAAATCTATAGAATTAGAAAACTGGTGCCTTATAGAACTCTCTAGCATATCTCCTTACAATTGTAATAATTTAGTATACATTTATATAATTTTAAATACTTACCTTGCTAAACAGCCATGTCTATTCTTTCTTACTGCAGCTCCTCATGGCATCGGAAACACTTAGTGCCCAGGACTGGTGGAATACTATGGATGCTGCTACCTTCCTGCTTAGTCTTCTGCCTTCCTGGATAAACCAAATATATATCCGTCAGCTATTCATAGTGAGTTCTGTTTATTCTTCTTTCTCCATCATGAAGATGTCATGGACTTACTGATTACATTTTGCTATTAACAATTTCATGATGAGAATCAGACCTTTTGTTTCCCAATTAACTTGGTCTCCCAATTAGTCAAATTGCTGAATTTTTTATCACAAATATTTTGGCAATTTATTCAATCCAAACTCACAAGTTCATTGACAACTCTGTCTAGTACATCCTACCTATGTGATGACCTTGAGTAGTAGCTATGTCAACTTCATCAGGAATGCTATGGCATTACTGTATCGCCTATTTTTCTAGTGATTCAAAAATGTGTTTTATGGTGGAACATGCTAGAAATATGACTAGGGCTCCATTCGCAATCATTTTAATAGTTTGATTATTCATAAAAATTAATAATCATAACAAAACTTTTTTATTAATCCTCACCTGTGGATATTTTTCCATTGATTTTTAGAGAGAGTGGAAGAAAGGGGAGAGAAAAAGAGAAACATCGATGTGAGAGGGACACATCGATTGGTTGCCTCTAGTACACACTCTGACCAGGGCAGAGGATCAAGCTGTGCCCTTGACTGGAATAAAGCCTGGGACCCTTCAGACCACAGCCAAATGCTCTATCCACTGAGCCAAACCAGCTAAGGCTTCTATTTTACTTTTTAATTGATTTTCAGTAAAATGCTTAAATTCCAGTCTGTTTGTTTGTTTATTTTTGGAGAATGCTACTGGGAGGGATAGAATAAATAGAGAGTTTGTGTTTTCAGGTATTTTGAAGGAATGAAAAATTATATAATCTTTTCAACATGTCTTCCATTTTCTGTTTTTCCCTAACCTTGATTTCTTATACTCATGTTTCAAGGGATTTTTTTTAAAAAAAATTGCTTTCTACACATTAACCATTGAGGAGTTTGAAAAAACCTTCCAGATGGGAAATATATATGAAAAATCTCCTCTCGGTGAAAAATAAATCCCCCAAATTGAGGCATGTGATGAAATACCTAATTCACTCCAACTATACTGGTCATATTGCTGCAACATTATAATGCCAGATGACTCTTTTAGCACCATGGACAACAGCTGGCCTTCCATCAGGAATGTCTAAAATGAACACAATGCAATCCTTTTCCAATAGAAATTTGGCTAGTGTTTGAAGTCCACTGCATGTCATACTCCTCATATCCATGCTCAGCAATTAGTGATTTTTTAATAAGAAGCTTTAAAAGTATTTTATTACATTTATTCTCCAGAAATCTGGATTGCTACATGACACCACTGAACACTGGAATAGCTCCTTCAAGAGTCATTCAATTGCAACATTAAAAATCATTTTCCCAGGCTTCAAATTTTGTGACCTCTGAAATTTTGGCACTAAGGATTATGTCCCCTATAGAGGACTTTTTTCCCTTTAGCTCCCCCCCCAAAAACCATAATAATATACCATTGTTATTCTGCAGCCTCTTCCCATCTTTAACCTCTTTTTACTTATTTCATCTCCTAAATGCATTTGTCTTCCCCAGAGCAAGTCATTTTCATTATTGTCCTCACTCAGAGTTCTCTTTTCCTTGGGACTCTCTTCCAGCCCAGCACTTTGCACCATTCCCTCTACACTGATGATTCTGACCTTTCTTTTTCTGCCTCTGACCACCCTGCTAAGCGCATTGCCACATTCCCAACAACACAATGGATCTTTTCAACTGGGTGTGGCTGATAACTCAGTATCTCTAAAATGGGACTTATTTTCTCTTCAAAAGCCTGCATATCTTTACTCTGTTTCCCATTTATGTTTTTTTTTCCCCTGTGTTTTCCTCTTTTAATAAACTCATTTTCGTGCCTAAAGGTTATACTTTATGCCCTTCTCTCACATCTAAACAAGTGTCTAGTTACTTCATGTGACTCCATGATAAGACTGCCCATGCTAACCGGAACAATTCACTACTTGCCTAGATTTCAGTCCCCGTAGGAGGAAGCAAAGGTGGGTCCTCTTTCACCACATTTTATTGTTCACTAGGGGTATGTCTGGCTCCAAGGTCAGGGAACACCTCCATTTCACAGAAGTTCCTTGTGCTCATTTCAATGTGTCTACCACCCTATTTCAGGCCTCCGTTCCTCTGGCCTGTCTTTTGCAAGAAGTCAGTGTAGTCCAAGGAACTCAAGCTAAGAAACCCCACATTAAAAATGTGAGTTTTGCCGAAACCGGTTTGGCTCAGTGGATAGAGCGTCGGCCTGCGGACTCAAGGGTCCCAGGTTCGATTCCGGTCAAGGGCATGTACCTTGGTTGCGGGCACATCCCCAGTAGGGGGTGTGCAAGAGGCAGCTGATCGATGTTTCTAACTCTCTATCCTTCTCTCTTCCTCTCTGTAAAAAAATCAATAAAAAAATATATTTAAAAAAAAATGTGAGTTTTTACATTGCCTCTCACACTACCTCTGTGTCAATTCTGACGGCCTCCAAGTTGCCCCAGGTAAACAAATGGGGATGAGAATAAAAGTGTCACAGATTTGTCATGAGAACGAAAGGAGTTGGCGTAACAGAGTGATCAGCCAAGCTCCTAGCACATGAAGGACTTCCACAGATATTGGTTTCCTTCCTTTCCCCATCCTAACCTGGATCTCTGTTTCCAGTCTTCCCATTCTAATCCATTCCAAGCGGTACTGCCAAGTAGATCTTTTTATACTGCTCTTCCAATTGTTCTACTGAGGTCCCACTGACTGCAAAATAACATCCAAAGTCCTTAACCAGGCATTGAAAGCTATCAGTTAACTGGCCCCAATCTACACTTCCAATTTAATTTTCCACTCTACTTCATTGAAACCACAGAGAATGCTACCCTAAACCTTGCATTTCCTAACATCAGGCCTGTTCATGCCGTTTCCATTTGTTTGTTTTCTTAAAACCAGAAATGCCCTTCACATCTCCAAATCCATGTTTTAAGTCCCAGCTCAGAATCTACCTCCATTATTGTATCCAGGATTCCTTAGCTAAGTAAGACTTCCTCTAGTTCAAAATCTCTGCAGTGATTTAAATCTGCTTTTCCCATGCCACTGAATCTGTTTTATTTATGATCGTCATTTCATACACCCTCGGGCTTCTCTGTTCTTTAAATACAGGAAGCACGTGACAACCATCTCCACATTCCCCACAGTACCTAACGTAACACCTTTTGCATTATAAGTGCTCAATTAATATTTGGTCTAACAAAAATATTGTGTCAATTGTCTTTATATCTATTCATACCATCTCATTAGTGAGAAACTCCTGCAATCAGAAAAGGGTCCAACTGATGAAACATTTGAGATATAATATTAGCAATCCTATGAAGACCCGTGTTAGTGAGAGGAGGTCTAAAAACCTGAGGAATAAGCTTTCAATTGCTGTCCTTCTCAAGTCAAGATGGCTCTGGCTCAGACTGGTCTTGCATATTCATAAGACCCTCCCTCTGCTCCTTCCCTTCCCAGTTAGTGGAATTAGACTTCTTCTGTTAAATAGACATGTCTCCCAACCTTAAGCCACATATAAGCCCCGTGGGTAATAAAATGTGGTAAAGGGGAAGCATGTTTGCTTTCCCCTCTGGGGAATGAAATTTAAGTAAGTAGTGAATTGCTTCGGTTAGCATAAGAAGTCTTATTGCCTTTATTTTTGAAATGTCACTGGACACAAACAATAAAAGCAAAAGCTCTAGGGACGAAGTACCAAGTTATTAAAATCATCATCCCAACTCTCCTAATGATCTTCCCTTCTCCGTTCCATTCCTATTGTTGTAAAGATGGTGACACTATTTTGTGGGGAGGAAGGCTGAATTGGGCAAGTAGCCTGGGTAAGTTTGATTTATGAAATCTTGGGAAAAGCACATATGTAATACCTTAATCAATAAAGAAAAAAATAAAAAATAAAGAAATCTTGGGAAAATAATTTATCTGGAGACAAGCTTGGATTGGGACTCAGTCTGCCTCTACAGAGTAAGGGATATCCTGTAACCAATAAAATCCCGTAAGATTACATTTGGTCCATATTTTGCAATTAACCCCATGACTTCCAAAGGTCCACAGCCATAGGGACGAGGCCCCTAGTTGCTGTATCAGAAGGTATTAAGAAAGGTAGACATAACCATCAATATGTGCGGGGCAATGGTTGCAGTTGGAAGAAGAGGAAGAAGATGAGTAGGAAAAGGTGAGCATCACCTCGCCCTTGGGAGAAAGCCTTAGTCAGTCTTCTCTCCTTCCCTACTCATACACAGACAACAAAGACTGAGAGGCAGGGCCTCCTGGCAGGTGGCTGACAGCATGATAAACACAGAAGCACATGAGAAGTTCTGAGGCACCTGCTGAGGCATTCCCAGCTGGATAGTCCATGGGTCCTAATGGTCTCTTCTTTGCCTTTGTGCTGTCTTATTTTGGTCCAGGGGGTACCTTCCGTTTAGGAGATGCATTTAATGCAAGGTCAGGCGAGACCATGGCTAGAGGAGACAGGGACCTGCGTGCTGGGCTTCCTACGGCCCAAATTTGGGAGCAGTATGCCTTTAGGCTCTCCCTAAGTGGTCCAGGCCCAGGAAAGAAAGCCAGACTCCAAAGCAGATCCTCCAACAAAGACTATTAAACGTTTTGTTTTTCCGGAACTAGCCTAGCAGTGTAGCCTAATGGTTAAAAGATAGCCTGCTATGATTTGAATCCTGAATCGGCCACTAGTTAGCCGTGTGGCTTTGGCTAGGTCATTGAATGTCCCTGTGCTTCCGTTTCTTCAGCTGTAACATGGAAACAACAGCAGTAACCTACTTCTTCTGTGAGCAGTTGTGAGAAGTAAATAAGCTAATTCATACAACTCATTTGAAACAGTGTCTGGTCCTTACGTTCTACTAAATGTTTGCTTTTATTCATTATTTCCTTGCTCATGGCTCCCTGATGGCATGTGGTTGGAGTTCAGCAGGACGAGGGTGCAAAACAATCGTCCAGCAGACATTCCTACTGCACTTGAATTATCCTCACTAAATTGCATGTGAGGATGACTTTCCACAGGTTCATTAAGTCAGGATTGATTTACAAATGTTAGACGCTGCATATCATGCATTTTACTCAAGAGATATGTTGAAGTTCTCTCCCCGGTAATCAATGCCAATTAAATGATGGTCCTTGAACACGGAAGCGTAAATGGGAACCCTGATGCATAAACGGGTAACGGCCCATCCATTCGGTGGACATATGGGCTTCCGCTGCAATCTATTCCTTGGAAAGTGTTTCATAATTAAACCATTTTACTTGCCTAAAAAAAATACGTTGACTCGTGTTGACTTGCGTCACAGTATTTGGAAAGCATCACTTAAAAAACAAATCGTGTTCTAGGCAAGAAAACTAAGTCTACCTAACACACAAACAACAGAGGGGCGGGTAGTTGATCAAAGAGTGTGGTCAGTGATATACTGGGTATGGCTTACAGGTATCTAAATCCACATTTCCTTAATTATCATGATAATGAGGCCAGTCTCTGGACGCAGGCTAAATGATGTGGGTAATGGTGACGGAAGCCTTTTCCTGAGGGCAGATTTACACTCTCATATTGGCAGAATCAACTATTTGCTTTGTGATTGTGGAAACATTTGGAGAGAAACATTAATTTTCCATCCATTAACTTTGGTGGATATAAACACCCCAGAGGGGAAAATGTGTGAAGCCGCTTAACAACCTTTTGGCTGGTAGGCAGGTAAAAATGTTTTGAAAACATTTTTCTTTGCAAAGGAAAAAAATAGAAAAGGAAAAGCAACTATTCAATCCGGGAACATTCCGTCTTTCAGAGGTTTCTGTAAATGCTCGCACCACTCAAAACGCAGCGCTTCTCTGTAGACCTGGCCTGTTTGCTTTATTCACTATCTGGGTATAAATTAACCCGACAGTCCGAATACTGACTAACAGGACTGTTCTTTTTAATTATATATTTTATCCTCTGTAAGCCAGATGCATTAGACTAATAATGACTGAGCAAAGGAGAAAATTGTGGGCTGAGGAGAAGGAAAAGTAAGTGGATGAAATAACAAAAGTGATTTTATTTTTTACTCTAAAACATTTAGAATAACTAAAGCTAAGTCCAAATCACTGGGGTCTGAGAACTGAATTCGTGTATACTGGAAGAGAAGAGCTATCCTGGGGGAAGATGGGCGATGGAGGAAGGTCAGATCTCCATGTTCTGGGATGGAACTGACCGAGGTGGAGATAAAGCTGAATGACCCTCAACACCTGTTCATCTGCCAACACATAGAGCATCATCAATCAGCTCATGTAGACTAAGCCCTGTGCCGGACAGGAGGGATACTTACCTGAGGAAGACAGATGTGGCCCCTTTCCTCCTACAGCTTAAAGTTTAGTGGAGAACATGGAAGTCAGAAAAGTAAACACACAATAAAACAGTAACAATCATGATGAGTGCCATAGAGAAGGCACAGTATGATCGCATTGACCAGGGTGGTCTGGACATGTAGACTGGAAATGCTTCCCTGAAGAAGGGATGTGTAATTTGAGGTCACGGGGGTTCATAAACGTGACTAAGTGTGTGGGGGTTGGGAGGAGAAAGGGTTGGTGAGAAGATAATGATTCAAGCAAAGGCACGAGGGCAGAAAGGAACTTGATATATAGGAAAATCCAGGAGTTGAAGAAAGGAAGTAGTGGGGGGTGGGTTGAGAAAGGGTCTGAAAAGGAGGTGGGGCCCGAGAAGGCAAGGCCCTGTAGATCAGTCAGGATAAGAATTTGGGATTTGGAGACTTTGGGGAGATTGAAGCAGGAGAGAGACACAGTCGTATTTGAGTTTTGAGAAGAAGTCTCTGGTTGCAGTGCAAACAATGAATCTGAGGGAGCAATGGCTGGGCTGAGAAAGTGGTTAGGAACCTGTGGTGTGGTTCCGGAGAGAGACAATGGTTACATGGAAAGGAATGGCAATGAGGATGGAGACAAGTAAAAAGATGTGGGGAGGGGATACTAATAGGGATTTTGGACCTGGAGCCAGTGCTGGGGTGGAAAAGGCCCACTTCTACCACGGTCCCTTCTCCCAGAAACAGAAGTAGGTTTTCCTTTGAAAACTGAACATATCAGTGACTTCTACCCAAGCTTTTCCTTACATGCAAGTTATTCTGCACACCTGCCACACAGCATGTGAGGAAGCAAATAAATGCTCAGCACAATTAAAAACTTACTCTCCATTTTCTTGGTTTGCACACAAAGATCTGGTTAACCGAGGAATGCACAGTGTGCCCTATGCTGCTTACTAATTTCCAGAGCCATGCTACACAACATGCAAGCGAGAAAAAGAGTGACAGAGCAGCAGGAGGCAGAGGGGCGGGCTCTGTCTGCAGCTGGTCAAGGTGCTGGATGTGAATCCCTGACACGTTGCCAGACTCTCAGCTAAGAGAGAAGTTGAGCACATGGATTTGTGGAGTCACATGACCTTGGGTTTTGTTCATTTGTTGCTTTGTGATTTTTAGCCCACATGTGAGTGAAATCATACAGTTCTTGTCCTTTTCCATCTGACTTACTTCATTTAGCGTAATACTCTCAAGACCCATCCATGTTGTTTCAAATGGCAACATTTCACCTCTTTTTGTGACTGAGAGGTATTGCATCATGGGAAGGGGGATGGGGGGAGGATGAATGGGATTCAGGGGGTCAAATACATGGCAATGAAAGGAGACTAGACTTCAGGTGGTGAGCACACAGTGGGATATACAGATGTTTAGAAAGCTGCACATCTGAAATGCATATTATGTTATTAACCAAGATTATCCCAATACATTTAATTTTTTTAAATGGCAGTGGGTATGAAACCCAGCCCTAATTTTTTAAGTGTGTGAGCTGAGCCAGAGACTGAGCCTGTTGCTTATGAGCTTTGAGACTCAGTAATCTCATCTGAGAAACAAAGACCTAACTGCCCCCTCACATGATTATCACAGCCATTAGAGAAAATCGCACATGAAGTGCTGAGCAACTCACCTCAACCAATGACTTTTCTATGAGTTTTGTTTTCTCATCTGTATGCTGAAAAAGCAATACTTTTCCTACTTCAAGGAGTTGTAAAGGTCCCAAAAGTGAATGCATGTGAAATGTTTATAATTTTTAAAGAAATTACTCATGATCCATCCTTATTAGTATCGCTATGCTATTTATTTTAGAGATAAATACTAAGGTTGAGCCTCCTCACTTTTTTTTAGCAAGTAAACAAGCACTCCAGAATTTGGGGTTCCTTTAGTCTACTGCTTCAGCATCCCTGCTCTGCAGACTGTAGACGTAGCTACAGGAGGTGTGTGGGATTGCATTATATCAACACTGACTTCAGAGCAAATCACGGCATCTATTTTCTCAAGATAAATCCAGCATGTCAGCTTGTTGACTTGTAACCTTCTTTTTTCATGTGGATATAAAAGCAGAATGTAGACAGGGAAAATGCATTCTTGCTAGGTAATAAAGGGTTTAGGTTTTGTAATGCTTTTACTGTATATCCATCTGCAATTACTATGTTCTATAAAACATCTCTGCTTAATATGCACCTCTAGGTATGGACATGCCTAATTTGTGATTCAATCTATTTGAAGATGGGTGGAAGGTCTTTCTTGACAACTAAGAAGAGTGGGGGGGGGCGGGTGGTCACCATGTGGATAGGCACTGACCATGTTCCCCAATTAGCCCTCCCGTAGCTATCCAGTGCCTGGAATTTAATTGTTAAAAGTAATTTCTTTGGGCCCTGACAGGATGTCAGTGATAGAAGCAATAAAATGCAAGAGCTGAAAGTACCTTAGAGATCATTTGATCCAACTTCCTAACTTTATAGGTGAGCAAACTGCGGCCTTTGAGGAAGGCATTTGCCTCCCTCCAAGGTCAAATGCTGAAGTAGGGACCCAGTCCAACCTAAACAGCCAGTCTCCTGGCATCCAGTCTGGCAAGATTCTTCCTGACCAAGCAACTCTCCTGATGCTCCGAGGTCCCAAGAACCCGAGAGAAGCCTCCGTCTGCTTTCTCATCCCTGGGAAAGTCAGAACTTCTGCTTATGCTCTGACTATTTTTGGTGCCCCAACTGCCCGGGGGATAAAGTAGAGATGCTGATGTTTTATGTTTCTTTAAAAGAGAGAACCCAACTTGCTGAAACATAAAAATTAAAAAATCACAAATATAACAGCTATTATAAAGAAGACTACCTGGCAGAAAATGCAATCCCTTGAAGAGGAAATGGGATTAAGCAAGTGATGAGGCAAAGGCATGAATCAGCAGTGGATGTTTTTGAACTGAGAAGTGGACGTGCCTGTGCTCTGCAGAACGAAAAGGCAGGTAAACTGTTGTCAGATGTAGGAATGCATTTCCTCTGCAGAAATATCATCTTGCCTGCGCACTTCAGATGAAGTGAAGAAATACAGAGGATCTGTTGGTAACTGAGTGGGGCGGGGAGGTGGTACCAGGTCATAATGGCTAAGATGTTGAGCACCTACTGGATACTGAGAACTCTGTATACGGGACCTTTAATCCTTGCAACAAATCTGTGATGTCCACATCCTTCTTATCCCCATTTCGCAGGTGAGAAAACTAAGGCTCAGAATTTTGACCACAGTCACAAAGCCAGGAGAGGATTTGCAACCCTGTCAGTCAGCTTTCCAAAACCCCAGTAATTTTAACAGCTTCCAAATCAGTATCCATGCACCCTCTGCTCTCCTAACTCTCAGGCCAATTTTAGCAGACCTTTCCCTTCTTGGCTAAGCTTCAAAAATCCTGTGTCTCTGATTCTTCATTTCTTAAATGGCTGTTGTAAAGGTAAGAATGAGCCCGTGAGTGTGAAAACCTGTAACTAGGACCTTTAGTCATCACTGTTATCACTCTGCAATATTTGTGGACACACCTCACTAAGAAAAAGGTATTTCATAGAAAATCATGCTTGCGTGTACATTTTGGGGATAAATTAGAAAATCCCTTGAGAGGCTTTCTGTAATGGTCTTTAAGTAATACAAGTAATGGCGTATAGGGGAAGAGAAGTTGCACTGAAGTATTATTAAATAAATTTTAAAAACCTTTAACTCCCAGGAAAAATCTCCAATTTATAAATGAGATATAACTGCATTAAGGAAAGGAATGTTTGTTTTCCTTGGTTACACAGAATGACCAGCAGGAGAGAGTTATGCCAGAGAAGGAGCTCTGGGCGCGAGGGCACTTGGGCTCCGCTCCCCACCAACTGTGTGACTTGGAGCAAATCACTTTGCCTCTCTGAACCTCACTCCTTTAATATTTCATTGGGTTAAGTGCTTGCTCAGGTCTGTGCAAGACATAGTTCTACAAAACATACTACTCATTGTGCTGATCTCTACTCAGCCTGAAAAGGTAGCAGGCACGCGGTCCCATTCATTTAACACACGTCTGTTTGTCGCCATTGCAAGAAAGGCACCACGCTGAGCTCTGAAGGGGTCCCTGCGACAAAGGAGAAGGCGTTCGGGTTTGCAGATTGCAGGTGTGGAAGGATTGTCAAGCTCCCTGAGGGAGCCATTGACTTGGAAAAGTTTCTTGTCCATGATCATTTTCGGTAAAAAAATAAAAAGAATCTCCATTCATCTTACCCCTTATTATTTTCTTTCTTCTTGAAGTATTGAAAGGCAAGACCAAGGTGCACCATTTCCAGAGGCTAGCTGTTAGGCAAGGAAAAAAGAAGTATCTCTTACCTGTTCCAACCTGCAGAGAGCTTTGCTGTCTGCCCAGCAGGTACAAGGGAAGCGGGCAGGTGAGCGGAGCAGAGCTGGACCGCCTTGCTTCAAAAAAAAAATCTATCTGTGAGTCTGTTTCTATTTTGTTTGTTAGTTTAATTTGTTCATTAGATTCCACATGTGAGTGTAATCAGACTGGCACTTGTCTTTCTCTGACTGGCCCATTTCACTTAGCATAGAGAGAGAACAGACTGACAGCTGTCAGAGAGAAGGAGGGTTGCAGGGCGGGGTGAAAAAGGTGAAGGGATAAAGCAAAATACCTGGTAGACACAGACAATAGTATGGTGATTACCAGAGGGAAAGGAGACTGGGGGGAGGTAGAAGAGGATACAGGGGGGATAAGTGGTGATAGAAGGAAACTTGACTTGGGGTGGAGAACACACAATCTATAAATATAAAACCCTAAATGACCATTACGACCGAACCACCTGAACGACCTATCGACCAGTCGCTATGACGTGCACTGATGACCAGGGAGCAGATGCTCAACACAGGAGCTGCCCCCTAGTGATCAGTGCGCTCCCACAGCCAACCTCCCATGGCCGGCCAACCTACCCTGGTCCCTCCCCATGGCCAGCCAACCTCCTGTGGTCCTTATCCCTGGCCAGTCCCTCCCCCCACCACCCCCCTCTCCCCCTCCCCTGACCCGGGCCGGCAGGCCCCGATCAGCCAGGCCCCAATTGGCCCGGCCCTGATCAGGACTGGGCCAGATCGCTCCAATCGGCCCTGATCATTAGCCAGGCCTAGGGACCCCACCTGTGCACGAATTCATGCAATAGGCCTCTAGTATAATATAAAATGATATATTATAGAATTGTATACCTGAAACCTATATAATTTTATTAACCAATGTCACCCCAATAAATTCAATAAAAAAGAAAAAATCATTACTGAAGTCATCAGTCAAGGTGGACCAGACCAACTGTGGACCCGGTTATTGCAGGAGTCAGTTGGGAACAAGCCCAGGGCCTCCCCTCCTTTCTTTCTCTACTCATTCTCCTTTTCAACTTCCCCCTTTAATTCCCCGCTCTGCTGCCTTTTTGTGGCTGTGTTTTGCATTTTCTCCTCTCTCTTCCTGCTTCCCTTGCTTTCTCTCTTCTGTTTTCTGCCTCCCTCTACCCCTCTCTCTCTTCCCCTTCCTCTTTCTCTCCCTCCTTCTCTTCTCTCCCTGAACTTTGCATCTCTATGCTTCTCCTCTTCTGTTTTCCATACCTCAGTCTCCTCCTTCTCTCTTCGCCATTGTCTTCCCTCTTCTCTCTGTCCCTTAAATAGGATGGCTGCTCTCTGTCACACTACTGCATTTTCTTAGTGATGCTGCACCTAGGGCACTTCTCACAGATGTCAATCAGTGAGTCAATATGGTAATTTGGTAGGAAGTGCTCCTTTAAGCCGCACCCTTGGTATTCCCTTAGGTTTCCATTCCGTAAGAATTCACAATGCTGAAGACTCTTCACTCCCTTTACTCACAAGCATCTCCCCTCACCCTCGCTGTGTACATATGACACGTTGTGAATTCAGACCCTCCCTACAACATGGTCACGTGAGACTCTTAAGGCAGGAGGGAAGGTCAGACATTTTCCCATTAGGGAATATTAACCTAGCCTACAATTACTAGTTAAATTGTGCGCAATGGCCTGCAAATGCATATGTGAATCTGCTATTTTCTTTCTGGGAAATCAGTTTGGGGGTATTTACTCTCCAGAATCTGCCAGCAGAAAAGGAAAGCAGTAATCCGGATACCTTATATGACAGCTCTATTCATTGACACGCTCTGGGTTAGACATTGATGAGTAAGCCTCATACAGATTATCTTCCTTAAACCTCACAGTTATCCCTGAATAGACATACTTCTTATTCCCATTTTACAGATGAGAAAGCTAAGAGTGGAGGAGGGTAGAAACTTGCCCTGGGTCAAACAACTGGGAGATGACAAAACAAAAAGATGGCCACTCCTGCAGGTGGGACCAAGCACACCTGGAGCAGTGATTAAACTGAGTCTAAAGGCCCTTCCTGTGAATCCTATACCCAGGGGTCTATACTACTTGACTGTGACCTCTTATGTGGAGCCATGAGCCTTTCTAGGATTCAGTGTTTCCATTGACAACATAGAGTAAAGAGAGCTTATCTTATCCCACAATAACATGGAGTGTTAGCTGTCAACACATGGTCTATTAACTGCTAGAAGTTCCTTCCTTAAGCCACAGAAGTCCCACAGGTGGATTCAGACATACAGATCTTAGGCGACCAGACCATCAACTGAAGAACTCTTGGAAGTAGCAAACAACCCAACAATGTTGGCCTGAATCTTCTTTTCACTTTCTGCACATGTGCATGTGTGTGTGTGTGTGTGTGTGTGTGTGTGTGTGTGTACATGAGCACATGTGCAGAGAGAGAGAGAATACACAGAGCATAAGCATCCAAATGTCCGATTTTAAAAATGACTATCATTTACTGAATGACATGTACTAAGAACCCTGCTATGAATTTCAATCACTTACCACCTTTATCATTAAGAGGACCCTGTCAAGGAAGCATTATTCTCCCCGTTTTCCAAATGATAAAACTGAGGTTTAGAGAGGTGGAGGACCAGTGCATAGGCCAAATGGGCAATCAGTGGGTCTGGGGAGAGCCTGCCCTGCCGCTCTTCCTTCCTCCATCAGGGAGGCACTTCCTCCGGAGGGCAGACGACCCTTGCGACCCGCTGTGTTCCTGCCCTTATTTCAGTAGAGTCTTAGGATTCAGAGAGGTTAACTTAGTTGCTGAAGGAACAAGACAGGGCCAGTTCTCCACCACATACACAATCCTATTTCCGTTTTCAGGCATTGAAGAGAAAAAATAGAGAGAGATCGAAAACAAGCCTTGGTCGTTTTTAATTTATCATCTCTTTGTCGGGGAATTTTGACTTAACATTGATATAGCATTTCTCCCTGCACCTAGAATTGCACACCAAGATCAGGGGAGTGGAGAAGATCTGTTAAAAACAGGGTCCTTGCTTATTTATGGTAATTAAAAGCAATAAATATCCTTGCCCACAATGCTAAAAACCTCAGCTCGCCAGTGGGTCAATACTGTTTCCCTGATTAGGATGGTAATAAATCTTTATTCCTTCTGAGTCAAACGAAGGAAGGGGTTTTTATTCATGAATTCCATGACCAGGTACTGCGGCACTTTCTCAGCAGACACGCCTGGAATGAAGAGCTTCTCCACCACGTGTGTTCTATGCCCTCCGTCAACCTGCTCCCCAGCTCTGTCCTTGCATGGCTTTGTGTTAATGCCACAGTGGTCTCCCTCTCCAAATGGCCGGATGGCAAGAGGCGTGGGCGGCCCTCTTCCTCCTCACCATCTGAATAGTCTGGCACATTCTCACTTCTGGTGGAAAACAGGACTCAACTCTGCACCTTCAAGCTCTTCTTTCTCCAAGGCTGCTTTCTGACAAGAACGACATTGCTCTGAGCCAGTGGGTTTTTCAACCGTGTGCCTCGCCGGGCACACTGGCGTGCACGAGAATCTTTAAAACGTGCAGTGCCTGACTATTTAGTCAGGGGCACTGACCTCTTTCCCCCTGGACTGTCAAGTAAAAAAAATGACAACAGCCAACACAACAAGAGCCGTCGGTCTGGATGAATCAAATTATATCTACTTTTTTTTTTCCAGCAAAAATATATAGGAATGTTTGGAGTGTCACAGAATTGTAGTAGTTAGCTTATGTGTGCATGAGATGAAAAAGGCCACTGCCCTGATCCATTACAACTGTTTCTGTTTTCTTTTGAATCCAGTCCGTCGCGATTATTATCTTTTTGAAGATGGGTGTTTCCTAAGGTTGGGTCTAGTATTCGTTTTATGTTTATCTGTGAACAACGCCGCTCATTTAGGCAGCTGGGTTGCCTCTGTCCCCTTTGTGAGTGGGGACAGTGAGTGAGACTTTCAGGAAAACCCAGACGAAGGCAGAGCTCACGGGCCAAGCCCTTCCCTTTGGGGGCTCACTGGAGGGAAGTTGTGCGACCTTTGGGGAAGTCATTTCATTCTATGGGCCTCGATTTCTAATTTCTACAAACAAATGGGTCTTCTGAAGCCCACTACTTTTTCAGAGCTCCCTTACCCCCGTGACCTCTGTATCAACTCCTGCTTGGGGAAAGCAGTCCTGGGAAGAGTGGACACAGCGAAGAAGTAGTAGCTTCTCCCAAGTTGAGCCGCTCTGATAAACCCACGCTCCTCCCTTTGGCAAGAAGCAGGGACCTGCCTCTGCCGCCTTGGAGTTGATTTTTTATATATATACAGCTTATGCTAAGTTCAAGTTGCCTCAAAAAACACCACTCCTGTTGGGGTGACTGGGGGTCAGCTTTAACATTTAGCTAACACAGCACAATGTGTATCAGGCTAGCTTAGAGAGAAACACATGAATGTTCATAAGACACACTCAGAAACAGCAACATTCTAAAGGTTTCTGGTCCAATTTACTCCTATGCAACAACACGCATTTTATTTTCTATGGGAGGGAAAAAAAATACCTCAGAGAATAGGTTTGCTGAATAAGATAGACCCTTTTCATGCTTATTTATTGAATCACAGGTAAGCTGTGAGATGCTTTATGCTAAAGAGGACTCCGGGTAAACAGTGGGGAATGTCAAGAGTAACTGCATCCCCGTGAATAACAGTACAGGAAAATTGCTGGCTCAAATGAAGACGATATAGCAAACCTCATTGCTTGTATGTCACTATATTCCCAATTCATTATTCCGTGCCACACTTGTAAATTTGTAGCACTTTACATTATTTTTCTTTGGGAGACCTAGGCTGGCTGAGAAGGGGAAAGAAGTGCATTGAATATGGCATTCAGGAACAATGGTGGGTCATAACAATGGAGAGAATGCTGGTTGGGACTCAGAGGCAATGCTAAGCCCCTGCTCTGGATTAATGGAGGGACTGAACTTGGGTCAGAGAATTCAGGGTCAGTGGCTGCCATTCCCAGTGGATCACAGCGCCTGTGGGCAATGATGGGACTCAGTAACTGTAAATAGAACTTGGCCACAGATCTGACTTTCCAAAGTAAAGTCACAGTTCTTCTATTTAGGAAAGAGGTGGTGGAGAAATAGATGAGAGAACATCACCCTGCATTTGGTTCTAAATCTTATCCTAACAGGGAGCAGGGAGCGCCCCTAATTCATCATCTGGTCTCTATTGTAAAGGGTCAAGAAAGGCATTCATGGACATACACACAGTATCATGTATCAACAGGCTAAAGAAGAAATATCAGATGATCAGATGCAGAAAAACATTTCACAAAATTCAACGCCTGTTCATGATAAAAAGCTCTCAGGAAACTGAGAATATTGAAGAATGCTCTCAAGTTGATAAAGAACATTTACAAAAACTTGCAGCAAGTATTTTACTTAAAGTTGAAGCACTGAATGCTTCCTCCCTAAGACGGGAACAAGGAAATGGTGTCCACTTTCACCATCCTTATCAAAATAAGACTGAAAGTTCTAGCCAGTGCCATAAGGCAAGAAAAAAAAATCAAAGGCATACAGACTGGAGAGGACTAGATAAAACTGTCCCTATTTGCAAATGGCATGATGGCCTACATAGAAAATCTCAAGGAATCTGCAAAACACTAGAAAAAATAAATTCAGTATAATTACAAGAGATAAGATCAACATACAACCATCATTCCAATTTCTATCTATTAATAATGAACATGTGGAAACATAAAACAATAATACTACTTACAATTGCTCCAAGAAAATGAAATGCTTAGGTATAAATGCAATAACACATGTACATAATCTGTATACTGAACATTATAAAACACTGCTGAAAGAAACCAAAGAAGACCTAAATCAATGGAGAGGCATGCTGCTGTGTGGAAGATCCCCTGAAGAGAATAAAATCGCAAGGTACAGAATGGGAGGAAATATTTGCAAGCCACATATTCAACAAAGGACTTGTATCTGTATCAGGAACTCTTAAAACAATACTGAACAAGTCAATTAGAAAACAGGCAAAAGACAGACATTTCACTAAGGGGCGCAAAAAAAAACAACACATGAAAAAATGTTTGGCATCATTAACTGTTGAAGAAATGGAAATTAAAACCACAATGAGATATCCATACACACGTAGAAAGGCTAAAATAAAAAATAGTGAGAATACCAAATGCTGGCAAGGATATGGAGAAACGAGATCACCTGCACCTTGCTGTGGAGAATGACATGGGGCAGACACTCTGGAAATAAGAATGCATTTTTCTGTAAAGTTAATCAGGCACTTGCCAAACAACCCAGCAACTGGACATTTCTCTCAGAGAAATGAAAACTTAAGTTTATACAAAAACCTACACATACATGTTCAAGCAGCTTTGTTCATAATATTCTATAGTCATAAGAGTCCAAACCTGGCAACAACCCATTGGGTGAATGATTAAGAAAACTGGTATAGCCAAACCATGGAATACTAGTCAGCAATAAAAAGGAACAAACTCTTAGTTCACACAACAGCTTGGACAGACCTCAAGGGAATTCTAATGTGTAAAAGAAGCCAACATCTCAAAATTGCATACTGCTTGATTCTATTTAAATAAGACAAACTGACAAAATTATAGCAATGGAGAATTGGATTATCAAGAATTAGGGAGAATGAGGGAGAGATGGCGGGATGAAGGGACAGAGGTGGGATTTTTTTAAGAGTTTTCACTGGAGATTGGTATGACCCACTGGTGATGCCAGGATCTGACCTGCTGGTGATGTCTGGATTGGTATGACCCACTGGTGATGATGCCAGGAGTTGTGCTTTAGGACCGTGGGGCGGCGTGCCGGCCTAGAGGATAACAGATGGCGTCCTGGACAGTAAAGGAAGGTCGTGTAACCAGATGGTGTGAACTTCATCGGTTGGAAGGGGCCTTAGAGCAAAGAGAATTCCAGGCCTGCCTCCCATGTTACGAAAGGAAGACCATGCCCGATAAATAAAAGCTTTGTTTCCCCAATGACAGTTATCCGTACACAATCATCCTAACTAGATTCTACCTGTACTATTATATATTCAGTGCCTTTGTTCAAACTGGCTCAGGTCTGAGATAATAAATATTTGCATAAAGAATTCTGACTACATACTACCTAAAGCCATCTGGCGCCCCATCAGTCACACATATAACACACTTTGTAAAGAGAGAGGTGGGGGGAGAGAGAGCGAGCAAAGGGCATTCTGAGCAGAAGGAACTGCTGGCGCTAAGCACAAAAGCATGAGAGAGCATGTTGTGCTTTGAGCCAGCAGAGACTGGAAGGGGAGGGTTCTCGAAGGAGGGAGGGTGGGAGATACAGTGGGTGATGGAGCCGGAGGAGAAAGGTGGGGGCGGGCGGATGGTGAGGAAGGGATTGGAATAATCTAAGTCCACCCGCTCCTTTTGTTCCTCTCGCTCAGGCGGAAAGACTGGGCAAGTGTCCTGGGGACTGCAGTTCGCCTTCTCTCCCTGGGCTGCAGAAGTGTGGGCAGTCATGTGTGGCTGTGCTAACTCTACATGAGTAAATCCAATCCCCCAGTCCCTTCAGGCTGCACACCTCGCCGCCTCCACCGCTTCCCCACGCTGATTTGCATCCAGGCAGGTTGTGTAAACAAGGCTGTTAGGGGACTATAAATAACCACAGCCGGATTGTGGTTCGATAGTCTGGCCTAGGGAAATCAGAATTTCCACTTATCTCCCACGCCAAGGTGAAGCCTCTTAACCCCTCACAGGATTCTCACCCTCCGCCTCCCAAGATGCTGGTGCATACCTGTGGCTGGATGGCTTCCTTCTGCCCCGTGCTCCTCCACCTGCCTTCATGACCAGATGCTAGCTCCCCGAGTTGTCAAACACAACCACGCTCTGTTCTCACTTTGCCTGGGAGGGCTGAGCATGTGAAAAAACCCCACACTCTCTTAACAGCGATTCCCCATTTATACCTTGACCTCAAAGTCATGCACTAAATGTTATTATTCCCTCATGTGGCCCCCAATGCTGACTCAGTCTCCGGTTCACGTAGTTGGAGGTGAACATCAGAGTTGTTCAGAGTCTATTCAACCATGAGCCTGAGTTCAGTTCCAGCTCTACTGCTGTGTGACCTTGGGGAAGTTAATTCAACTTTCTGGGCAGATAATTACACATATTTCTTAGGATTATTGGGAAAAGAAAACCTAATGGTGTATGCTAAATGCATAGCATGTTTCTGGGATATAGTAAATGCTAAATAAATTATAACTATTTTTAGTACTGTTCAATGATGATGATGGTGATGAAGTGTATACTCACCGAACTGATTCCAAGTGTTAATACCCAACCCCAGGTCTCTGTAGACCCATTTATTGCTTTAAAAATGACAGTTAAAAGGGGCACAGAAGAATGCAGAGGCAGCTTCAGTTTAGTGGTAGTGAAATTAGAACATTCAGATCCTAACAAAACTATTTAAAAGTTACAAGACTTCTACTAAGTTCTCTTAATTGTAGATCCATCACTCATCTAGCTAAAATCCCAATAGGTTAATTTAAAGACCAAGTTGGATGATTCTGAAATCTCTACATTGAGTTCTATCTTTCAAGACTTGAATGGTAGCAAACACGTAGGGAACTCTGTCTGGATATAAAGTGTGGGAAGCAGCATGCAGATGAAAACTTCACTCTGTCCCGAGGAACCTGTAACGATTCAGTGTCTTCGTTGATATCTGTAGAGTTCCCTTCACAGTCAGCCCTGGATTCTGGCCCCTGCTCATCTCACTCCCCACCTCCCTAGCCACACACCCGTCACCTGGCCTTCTTCCTACTCTTGGAACATTTCCAGCTCACTTCACATCAGGGCCTTTGCACTTGTTCTTCTTTCCCTGTTGAGAACTCCTTCCCCCAGGACATGGCATTTGGGCACCTTCATACCATTTAGGGCCTGGTCCAATGGCCACCTCCTTGAACATCCTTCTCTGATGCCCAAGTCAATAATCTGCCCAGGCATTTTCTGTCACCTGGCCCTTTTGCATTGGCTGCATGACACTTATTATCTGAACCTGTCATGCTTATTCATTTGGTTATTTGTTTTAATCTGTCTCTCCCACTGACAGTTAAGCATCATGAGAGCAGAAACTATGTCCTCAGAGCCTAGAACATACTAGGTTGCTCCAAACATAGGTGTTGAATAAATTGAGTTGGGCAGCAGAGTTTCCCTGGAAAACCTGCAATGTAGATGAGGTCCTAAGATTTACTCAAATTAAAGGAGGCACAATGCCATGCAATGGAGAAAGGGGTGAAAACACATTTGTCTGAGCTTCACTGGCAAGTGGAACTTGTACAGTCACACAGCTGTTTTGCATTTGGAGGAGGAAACCCAAGAGGGGAAAAAGGGACAAAGGACAAAGGACTGGATCAAGACGAGTCATTCATTACCAGTGTGCTACTCGCCTTTAACAGGACATCAACAGAGGAGGTAGTGGAGACGACGGAAATGGCAAATGGTTCTTGCAAACAATACAGTTACCTATGTCCCAAGCATGCAGTCAGACTTCCTTCAGTTCGGGGCTATCACTTATTGGACATTTGTTCTGTGGCAGCTGCTATGCTAAGCACATTTTTACTCATTATCTCATTTAATGCTCACAATAGTCCCGTGATGTAGGTGGCATCATCATCATCATCATCATCGTTACCATCATCATCATCATCATCTCTATTGTTCTGGTAAAAACGTAAATCCCTCACTTCTAAAACCCATTATATTAACAACCAGTCCACACTGTTTGTTCTGCCTGCTGGGTCCCTTGTACCGTAACACAATAATTCTGTACTCCTGCTTTGACCACAGAATTTTAAGCATAGAAAATTCCTCAAATAAAATATGTTTTAGGAGAAAGCAGCAGGAGGAGGAATTAACATTATCTACTTTAAGATATTTTATAAAAGGTCTAATAAAATAAATTCCCCATTGAATTCCTTGTCATGACGAAACCTCATCTGTCCAAATAAATATGTCTGTTTCAAACATATAATGCGGAATATATTGTATACCACATTTCCCCTTTCCCCCTAGCTATCAGGGAACTCAGAATAAAATTCCATATCTGATCAGAGAAACTCCACTTATTTATTCATTCATTTATTCAATAACAACTAAAACAAAAGCAACATAGATGTATAGATGTAGAAATGCAGCATAAACAATTGGTTAAGCACTCTGTTAGCAAAGTGGGTCAGCTCAAAAGCCTCTTCTGTTCATTTTAATTGGTTTAAATCTATCTTCACACTTAATTTTACCTGTCCTTTATTTCTTAAATGTGTCCCTAAAATACTTAGGAGAAGTTGTTAGAACATCAGCCCTAGATGAACCAAGTCATAATAACATTACGTTGCAATAACATCGAAGCAAACATGTTTGGCCTCTTGAGACCTAGTGTGACAGAAACACAGCATCCTATATAAGTGATTTCATTCTTTAACGTCAACGCTCATTTCTTAACCACAGTCTGATAGTCAGAGAAGCCCAAGAACTCACGATTCTTCAGAGATGGGGCCAATTCTTATTTCTTAGTAAAGTGAGGATATTATGTAAATACCGACCAATCAGTAAAAGTGTATTTGCTGAGATTCCGTGTGTGGTTGGGATGTGCGAACGTGCATTTATTTCATCACTAACTGACAACAGACGGCTCTTTCCATACCCATTGGTTGCCAAGTCCTGCCAGTTCTACCCTGAAATGACCCTCCAGTCCCTGCATCACCACAACGTCCTTTCCGACTTGCTGGGTACTTACTGCAGCTTTCTGTGCTGGTCACACTGCACCCAACTCCCAACTGCCGCCCTCTGTCCCTTTAGTCTCTCGCATGCCATTACCGTGGTTAAACAACCCCATGGGTTCCATGTTCCAATCCAGATGTCTTAGCATAGCATTCGGAAGCGTTCATATCCATGTACCCCAGTCCTACCATGTACTCCACCCCTCAACTCACCCACCCGCTGTGGACCAGCCTGTTCCTTAGGTCTGGAGTGAGAGGAAGAGATGGCTGGGATCCCAAGTTCGAAATCTTGGAGCAGCTGCCTAGTGTGATTGCAGATTCCAGAGTTAGGTGCACAGCAGGCTAAAGGTTCAGGCTGAGCAATCCACCCGTTTCACTACGTTCTGGTGAGTAAGCCCCAGACTGCCTCACTCTCAATGCCTAATTTTTCTCCTCAATAAAATGGGCATAATAATAGGACCTAACTCACAGGATGGTATTGGAAGGATTAAGTTAGAACATGCACAGAAAGAGCTTAGCGTGATGCCTGACATGGTTGGGGCTCAGTACATGTCAGCTATGACTATCCTTCCTTGATAAGAATTTGCTCCCAGGTCCTATGTGGACTCCCACTTCTGGCAAGCTGTGCTGACCTGATGTGAAGCATCATTTCTAGTCTACTTTGGGCCTAAGATATTAACTCCAAGAAGACTCGGGTCCATCCTCAATCCCTTTCCCAGCCCACACCCTAATCCTGTCCCTTGACATCCTACCATCAAATGGCACCAGGAGGAATGGATAGCTAAGTACCCCTGCCCCCCAGCCAAAATCACACCAAGTACATAAAGGAGGAGGAGGGTTCTGAGATGCAGAGCCGCCAGGACAAAGGTGTTTCCTTGCAAGAGGAAAGTCCAAGCCTGGCTTCCCACACCAGCTTCGTGAACCAAGAAAGGGTGAGTCCACAAACCAAATATCCTATTCAAGAGCCCGGAATGCACTACCTCTGTTTGCCCCAAAGTGCACTTCACTTTTTTGTATGGGACTTACCATCACTCTTCTCCTTACCCTCATTTGAGCTTCTCCGCTTCCAGGTAGAGAAAGGGCTTGATTCTCCCCTGACCCCACTCTCCCACACACACACCCTACACACACCAAACGCACACAGTTTATACCTGCCACTACATACACGCCATCCAAGCCTGTGCTGGGGATTCTCATTCACCTTCGGATGCCCCGCTTCCTGTCACTCGTCCACTTAACAGGCGATTATTGAGCAGCTCTTGGGTGCAAGGCACTGAAAGAGATTCAGCACTAAACAAAACAGACCCGGTTACCTCACAGAGGTTACAAAAACAGTTTAGAAGAATGGTAAATAAATGTAAAAAAAAATACAGAAGTAAAAAGGTATGATATCTGCCATAAATGAAATGATCAAAATGCCATGAGTAAAAACAACAGATGCAATGGCTATGGGGTGTGGGATCAGGGAAAGCCTCTCTGAGGAGTAACAGTCAAGCCGTGACTTGAAAGGCAAGCAGAGTTAGCAGGGAAAGGAGAAGGCGAGGGTTTCAAGCAGAAGAAACAGCATGTGCAGAGGCACCAAGGACTGAGCCGGTGAAAGGGCCACTGACGCAGGGCAAGTGGCATAAGACGACACTGAGGGGGCAGGCGGGGAGAGATTTCCTATTCTATACCTTCAAAGTGCAATTTGAATGTTAGTTCTTCAGTGAAGCTCTCGCAGGCCACCACCCTCTAAGAATGTCTTCCCCCGCTTCTGCGGTTCATACCTCAGTTTTACCTGTCTTCTAGGGTGCATGGGCAATGTTGTACGTATCTATCCCAGGTTGCTAGAGCACACGAAACTTAAGGAGAGGAATTAATCTTATCGGTCTCTGTCCCTCCACTCTCTCTTGCACCATGCCCAGGACTGTTCAATAAATGCCTGCTGCCTTTCTCTGTGAGATAAAATGTCAATGGACGGGTTACTCGGATCATAGAGAGGAGACTTTTAACATGGCACAGATCAGAGTTTGCCACTCTTGCAGGGTGAAATGTGGGCCACGTGTCCTTTGCGTTGCCCAGAACTCTTTTTCTGTTTTCTTTCCAGCTGTGTTGCCTAATTAACTTCTTATTAACATTTCCAATCTGAGCAGCTACTAATAACCGCCACACCACAAATAACGTGATTCAAAGCTGGCCATTTCACAGGAGAGGGCCATTGAGTGCACTGAAGTTTGATAAATAATGGATGACTACAGGGCATTTAGAAGCTTGTAATTTAAAAACAAAATACGGGCCATAAGATAGATGGAATCACATTGGATCATCAGCCCTGGATATCTTTCCACACAACAGTTCTTCCGAATACTGAAATCATTTTCTTCAGTCACTGAGCCTGGTGAGAGGACAGTTATGGTGCGGCAACATGTATTCAATATTGGAAAATCCCTCCGGCTAGCCACTGGCCTTGTCTGAATATGTCCAATGGCCATGTGACAGTCTATGGAGAAGATACATTTTTGAATCTGAGAGGTCAAGGGTTAGAATATGGAATCAGGCAATATTTCCCCCGTGTCTTATGAAATAATGGTATCACATCTGATATAAATGGATGCTTCATACTAACAAGTGATCTATGGTCTGAAAAACTGGAAAAATTCTAATTCAAACAAAAAATTAGAATTTTTTCCTATTAAGCTGTTAAAAGTCTTTAATATTCTAATATGCATTATGAAATTACATAGATGGGGTAATAATATTTAGTGTTAACCAAATCTATTTGAACCACAGATTATTTTTTCATTGCATATCTACTGCAATGACTTATCATAATGACTAAAGTATTTTAGGCCCTACAGTAACCACATAAAATGATAACATTATGGGCTTTGCTTTACTAGTAGAAGGCCTGGGTTCAATTCCCTGCTGAGACCTTTAAAACAATGGTCACCAACCTTTTGGACCTCACAGACCACCAGTGGTCTGCGGACCACCGGTTGGCGACCTCTGCTTTAAAATATATGTCCTTAATAAGCTTGTCACTTAACCTTGAAGACTCAAGTTCCTTACCTGCAATGGGAAGTGAAATCATCAGTTCCAATTTCACTGGCTTAATGGGATGATTAAATACGTTAATGGAAATTAACAGCCTTTTAAGAAGTGTAAGCACCATATAATTTTTGTTTTTACTATTAATAAAGTTCAACATAAAGCCCAAGCATCCAGGAAGATAACAGCAAGCTTGCCAGAGTAGGGAGGTTTAAGGTAGAACCAGAAATAAGCAAGGCAGTGTTAGAGCCCTCAGCACACATGCTCCTCACGTCAGAACCATGAAGAGCTCCTACTCCTACTGTACAACAGCTCTCCTGGTCATCTGAAGCCCTCTCCTGAGTTCTGTCTTAAGGTAGCCCATACCTACCTACTTGGGTGACTCTTCTGGCCTTAACAGAAGCTGAGATTTATCCAACAAGGATCTACTATGGCTTATGTGGAAGATCAAGTCTTTCTAAAAGAAACAAGGTACACCCTAGCTGGTTTGGCTCAGGGGATAGAGAATCAGCCTGCAGACTGAAGAGTCCTGGGTTTGATTCCAGTCAAGGGCCCATGCCTGGGTTGTGAACTCGATCCCCAGTGTGGGGCATACAGGAGGCAGCCGATCAATGATTCTCTCTCATCACTGATGTTTTCATCTCTCTCTCACTCTCCCTTCCTCTCTGAAATCAATAAAAATATATTTTAAAATAACAATAATAAATAAAAGAACACAAGGTTTACAAAGCCCATCAAGAACCTTAAGGGTTGCACACCTAGACCCTAAGTACTTTTTAAACATTTTTATGATCATGAACTCATTTTGTAAATCTGATAACTGTTATGGACTCTCTTCCCAGAAACTATATTTTCAAAAAATTCTAAATTTAATAATAAAGGTTTCATGGATCCCCTAAAGCAGGGGTAGGGAAACTTTTTTCTGCCAAGGGCCATTTGGATATTTATAACATCATTCAAGAGCCATCAACTTCATCAAACATTTTACTAACTCGCCTCTAATGCCTTGGCAGGGCCAGACCAAATGATTTCACAGGCCTTATACGGACGTTCCCCAACCCTGCCCTAAAGGGTCCCTCACAATTTCCATATTAACACCATCTATAGAGATATGAAGATTCCAGAAGGTCATAAAATTTTTAACCGCTGTTAATTGTCAATGTAACATTTATTTAGGCATATATTAAAATCTGCCTATTTGAAAGATAATATAAAGACCCTTACAAATGAATCACAATAATAATTTCATACATTGTTGGGTCACTTTGCAGTATCTTATTTGATCCCCATAACAATTACATAAGTAAGTCACAGGAAATGTTATTTTAGTTTATAAAATTCTACCAAAGAAATGTTTTGTGAACTACCCCCACACTCATGAAACATGAAATGGCTCAGCCAGTATTAGAATGAAAAACAAATGGATCCCAGTCCAGTGGTATCTGAAGGAGGGGAGACAATAGTTGAGGAAAAGGTAAGAGATCTGCAACTCTAGAAAACTGCATTACCAATAAAAAAATAAAATAAGATGGTGTTACAGATTTCCAATATAAGGATATTTTTATTTGTTATATTCTGGTGTCTATAGAAGGTATTAAAGAGAAAAGCCAGCAACCCTTCTAGAACTAAGCCTAAACCAGGCTCAACATAAGAAGACCTAAACTTAGAAAAATGTGTAGATTTTTCAGAAAAAAAAAAAACCACAAAGAATCCATGATGCAATTATTTTTTTAAAGCATGGACTTGGAATAAAATAGATCTGGATTCAAATCAAGATAATGGCCATTTATCAGCTGTGTGGCCTTATGCAAATTATTCAATATCTTTATCTTCAATTTTCTAATCTTTAAAATACATTATTAATAATATTTTATGGTAATTAATATTAAGATGAAAACAATGAGTGCCTGGGACACAGTAGGCTCTCAAAGCCTATCTCTCTCTCCTTGCCCTATCCTTTTTAAGTCATTACCTTCATCATTCTGGGTAGTCAGTCCACCCTAACTTTAATTGTCTCTGCAACTCCAAACTACACCCTGTTGTTTCTGTATCAGAGCAGATGGGCAATTCTCTCTGTGTGGTAGTCATTATAATGCAGAGCATAATCTTTATATTTTAGACACTTGTTTCCTTTGTTCTGCCTTTTCCAGGAGAGTGACTACCGCAACTCAATTCAATATGGACACACTTCCACGACCTGTTCATTTACTTGAGGAGACTCCTACTGGGCTTTTGTTTCCAGACCTCTCCCAGAACCAACCAGGGGCGTCCTTAATGGACTCCCTGCAGATGTGTTCTGTGAGGGACTCTTCGGAGCACTTCACATATAACACGGGACTGGGTGGAAACTCAGCTTTTCTAGGTCATTAAACATTGCTTAACTATTTTTTTAAATGTTTTGGAGTCAATAAAAGCATCTGAAATGCTTTTGGGGCCAAGTACTGGTCACATTACTTGTTTACACCCTAAATGACTTAAGGGATTCATTTGTTCATCTGTCAACTTTTCTCTAAGAGCTTTTCCATGTCCCACCAGCTCCCCCAAGATTTCTGAGAAAATTTATAAATTTCTTCATTCATTCTCACCTATTTTCTGGCTTCAGATACTATGGATGACCCCAGGAACTGAATGTCAGACTTAGGAATAGAGAGACCCTTGCAGCAGGACTAGCTGATGGCACAATTGTTAAAAAATATTGTTGAGATCGTTATAAGTGCAAAGTTGTGAGTTCTGTGAAATTTTCCAGGATGAGGGGATGGAATGAATGGACTGGTTCCCTGATAAGATTGTTACCTTAATGTAGAGGTGTGCTTTTTCATACCAGCAAGGCTTTGGATCCTAAGCCAGAAGACCTTACTTCTTCTTTTATTTTATTTTTTGAGGTTTTTATTTTTATTTTTTATTTATTGATATTTTTTTAGAGAGAGAGGAAGAGGGGAGAGAGAAGTATCAATTTGTTGTTCCACTCATTTATGCTTCCAATGGTTGATTCTTTCATGTGCCCTGACCGGGGATTGAACCTGAAACCTTAGCTTATCAGGATGACACTCTAAGCAACTGAACTACTTGCCCAGGGCTCAGAAGACCCTACTTCTGAGAGGTCCCCAGAACAAACAAGTCTGAAATATGGACCCATGGGTTCTGGCCAAAGGTACTAATTTCAACACTCGATATGTGGAAGGCTTCTTTGTTTGCAATGAGGATTAAATTTGTCCTCTATTGCATGTGGGCTCTCTGTGTACGGGCTAGATTTTGGCTCATGTATCAGATATAAGAACTGCTAAGCAGACCATGTTCAAGCAAAAGTGGCCCATCACATGTGGAATATTTTCTAATCATCTTGATCATTCCTTGAAGAAAACTGGGAAGAAAAGAGGGAGGGCAAAAACCCTTCCACTTCTCTTATATCCTCCCCTTAGAGAAGAACAATATCTTTACACACTTGCCTGCACATACACACAGCTTTCCTAGGGGCCTAAGTCAGCACCCAACTTTCAAGCTCTCTCAAATGCCTTAACCCAATAAGAAAGCAGGTCTCCAGAAAATGGATCAAGGCTTAACACTAATTTTAGAAATTTCAGAAATAACAAGAAAAAACATCCTTGATGAGGTCAATGTCCTTCCTTAAATTATACAATGTGGAAGCCATATAGAGACCAGAAGACCTGGATTCTAACTTCAGTTACATTCTTTGCTAGCTGTGTGACCTTAAGCAAGGCACTGTACGTCACTGAACCCTGGGATATTCATGAGGGAGGTAAGAAAATAATTTCTGAACCAAATTATGTGGTTCAGAATCTTTGGAAAGTACAAAGTAATCTAGATTAGTAATAATCCTGTGAAGATGCAGGTCAGGCCGGTCATCTTAGTTTCCATTTACAGACTGAAGAAATCCAAGGTCACAAAATTACTTTTCTCAAAATTCAAAACTAGCAAGCAACAGAAATGAGACTTGGAGCCACACATCCCACATCCCTTTTGGAGATCTTTGCATTGTAACAAGCAGCGTTTCTCCAGCAAAACAAATGACCTGCAATGTGACTGTCTTGTTTTTGTTACTTGTTTTATTTGTTTTTATTGTGACAAGAACATTTAATAGGAGATTTACTCTCAACGAAGTTTTAAGTGTATAATACAGTACTGTTAGCCACATGCACGGTACCGCAAAACAGATCGCTAAAAACGTACTCCTCTTACATAACTGAAACGTTATACCCCTTTGAGTTGCAACTTCCCGCATTTCCCCTCTCTCCAACCCTGGCAACCACCATTCTACTTTCTGCTTCCAGGAGTTGAACTATTTTAGATAGCTCATGAGTGAAATCATATAGCATTCCTTCTGTGTCTGCCTTCTTTCACTTAGCATAATGTCCTCAAGTTTCACCCATGTAGTCACACATGGTAGCACTTCCTTCTGAAACTTTCAACCAACTCTTTGTTTTGTTGAGATTTTTCTACTGTTTATTCTCTATTTCATTTATTTCTGCTCTACTTTTTATTATTTTCTTCCTTCTGCAACCTTTGGGTGAGTTCACTATTCTTTTTTCTAGTGCTCTGAAGTTAATGTTAGGTTTTGTATTTGAGCTCTTTCTTCTTTTTTAATGTAGGCATTTATTGCTATAAACTTCCCCCCAATACTCCTTCTGCTTCATCCCACAGGTTTTGGTGTGTTGTGTTTTCATTTTGTCTCAAGATGTTTTCTAATTTCCCTTGTGATTTTTTCTTTGACCCACTGGTTGTTCACAGGTGTGTTGTTTAATTTCCACATATTTGAGAATTTTCCAGTTTTCCTTCTGCTATTGATTCTACTTTCATCCCATCACGGTCAAAATACTGGGTATGATTTCAATCTTCTTAAATTGGTTAAGAATCATTTTGTAACTTAACCTGTAATCTATCCTGGAAAATGTTCCACATGAACTTGAGAAGAATGTATATTCTGTTGCTGTTGTGAGTAATGTGACATACATGTCTCTTAGGTCCACTTGGTCTATATTCAAGTCCCACTGTTTCCTTATTAATTTTCTCTCTGGATGTTCTATCCATTATTAAAAGTGGGCTTTTAAAGCCTCCTAGTACAATTGTGTTGTTGTCTACGTCTCCTTTCAATTCCATGAATGTTTGCTTTATATATTTAGGTACTCTGATGTTGGGTGCATGTATATTTATAATTATTACATATTCCTGGTGAATGGGCCCTTCTTTTCATTATACAATGCCCTTTTTTCCTCTTGTGAATTTAAGTCATTATCAGCTTAAACTAGGCTATTATAACCATAACATCTATATATATATAAAAGCCAAGCGACTGAAACGACCAGAATAACTGGCTGCTATGATGCACACTGCAGCCAGCCAACCAGCCTGATGGGGGCAGGGCTGGCCGGCCAACCTCCCATGGCCCCACCTCCTGGCCGGCCCAAAATGGCCCCGATTGGGGCAGGCCAGCCAAAGCCACCCGTGCATGAATTCGTGCACTGGGCCTCTAATGTTTTATCTAAGTGCTATGGTAACAACAACAAAAATGTCTGTAGAATCTCCACACAAAAAGGAGAATCAAAATATAGCTATTCAAAAAATCAATAAAACACAAATGAATACAGCAAGAGAGAAAAGAAGAACAAAATAAATGCAAGATAGATAGAAAACAATTAACAAAATGGCAATAGTAAGTCCTTCCCTATCAATAATTACTTTAAATGTAAATGGATTAAACTCCCCAATCGAAAAATATAGAGTGGCTGAATGGATTAAAAAAAAAACAAACCACCACAAGATCCAACTAACTGCTGTTTATAAGAAACTTTTAAATGCTGTTTAAAAAAGATTTAAGAATACATGTAGGCTGAAAGTAAAAGGATCGAAAAGGATATTTCATGCAAATGGGAACAAAAAGAGAACAGGGGTAGCTAGACTTGTATCAGACAAAATAGACTTTTACGAGTAAGTCAAAACCTGTCACTGTCACTGCTTCCTGTTGGTCCTTCTTTGTAAGACTCACAGCACGCTAAGAGGTACAGAGGGAGTCAGCTGTTTCAGATAAACAAAAGCTTTGGGAAATTTTTTTTACCTCATCCATCTCCGTATGCTATAAAAGAACGGTCTGTGTTCACGCGGGTTTACTCCCTCAGCAGGACTTTTTGGTAGAAGCAAGTGGAGTTTTGGCACCACAGGCTTAGGGATGAACCACAGTACAGGGATATGGGAAGACCTAAAGGCACCAGGAAAGGGGTCATAAATCTCATTCCTGGATTGAGGTTTAGAGACAAGGTAAGGGAGGGGCTAAGGACAATTCCTGCTCCCATGTCTGTACAAGAAATAAAAACTGGAGACTTAAAGGTTTCTGTTTTAAGCCACAAATCCGTAACATCAAAATAGTCCCATCAAAGCGTCCTATTCTCTTTTTCGATCCTCTTCTCCAGTACCTGGGGTTTTATAAACCTCAACAGAGCTTCCATTTCCACCAGTCCCGTCATCCCCTCACACTTCCCCGGGACTACCCAACACTCTCTGGCACTTGCAGACAAGGCCAGGGCGTGCCCTGCTGCCGCTCCCTTTTTTTTTTTTTCCAGAATGCATTGCAAAATCCATCGCCTTTACCTCTGTTCTCCCCGTCCCCTGATTCTTCACCCTTTCCCAAGCACCCTTACTAATTCTGATGTGGAGGAAGCTACACAATATCTATGCGTAAAAAAATCAGCAGCATCTACGCTCACAGTAGGCAGTCAACCGGCACTCACTTAAAACAAAACTGCAATGAGTTGCAGGAAGCCCTCTCCAGGAAAACACCTCTGCTACCAGACCACTGGCCTCAGTCTCTCCTGGAGTCCGGAGGCCTTTCTGCACCAGAACTGCATGCAAACACACACCACGTACTCCATCAGGACACACGCTGTGTGTGAGCGAGCGTGTGAGGGAGAGTTTATTCCACAGCCAGCAGAGCACCAGCATAACTTCAGAGCCTGCTGCGGCCGGTGGCTTTAGCTGCAAGATCAAGAACAAGCAAGCAGGGGTGTGAGTGGGAGGAGGAGACAACAGATCCAGAAAAGAGAAAAAAATCAAGTGAAAGAAGGGACCCCAGGTTGTGCAGGAGGATGGAAGGAGGGAGACAGAGCTGGGCTCCCCGTGCTGCCACATCTGAGCAAGCCGCAGAGGCTGCTGAGGAAGGGAGGCAGCCCTGATTCATAAATCAAAATCCTAACTCAGAGAGCACGTGTTCAAAGGGATGTATGTAAATTACTTTCAAAGCTGATGAAACTGTTTCCTCCCTTAAAATGGCCAGTCCAGGGAGGAAGAAATTTAAGTGCTGGGGCCGGCACCACCTAACCTGTCAAAGCGTGAATGGCAGAGCGACCGGCAGGGATGTCAGATACATAGGAAGTAGTTATCCGCTTGGACCTTCATCCTGGAGGAACCTGGGTTCGTGTTGCAGCTGTGTGATCTTGGGTGTGTTACTGGCCCCTCACTTGACCTATCTGGCTAAGTGCCCCTCGCCCTAAAACAAAGAGAAAATGTCTTCCTTGAAGGATTGACACCAGAATTAAATGAGATCTTGCAGAAAATAAACACTCAATAAAATAAGGCAAAACTTAAGACAATTTTGGAAAACATCTCAGAGCCTTCTGCAGAGATGAAGAGGAAAACAACAGAATCATCATCTCCATCCGTGGAGCTTTGTGAAGGTTAAGAAAGCCCTTTGATAGCTAGTGCTTACAACACAGGGGTCACTGTTAGTGTGGCGGCTGAGAGCAAAGGCTGCAAAGCGGGACTCCACCTGAGCTCCACACTGCACCTGAGACCTGCAAACTGTGGGGCCATGAGCATCTCCTCACCTATTGAGCTGCTCATCCAGGAAGTATGGACAATAATTCCCACCTCATGAGGCTGTTGAGGCGAATAGCTGAATGTAACACTTACTCGCTTAGAACAATGCATGGAATATACTAACTCATTGTCCCTCGCTTTATAGAACAGCAAAACAACCCAAGTCCCAGAGAGACTGTGGTACTTGCCCAGGGATTCCCAGGGAAGAAGTGAGGATCTGGGCTCAGACACAGGACATTAGACTCTCAGCTCATGGGCCTTTTGCCTGCACAGGGTCTCCCTGGACTCCCCACTGATTCAGTTGTTGATGGGACACAACACCTGCAGGGCCTAGAGGTACATCAAGGTATATGCAAGGAAGATAAGTAGAAGGAATCATCTGAGGAATCCAAAAAGCAGAAAAAGGAGCCACTAGAGGCATTAAAGGCATGACATGAGAATTGGTACTCAGAGCTAATACACAGGCTGTTTCCTCTGCCTGGAACACCTTCCCCAGCTTCTTCTCTTCACTCTTCACCTGCCTGTATACTAAGAATCACCGAGATATATCATTTGGAGTCTCCAAAGAAACAGAACCAACGAGGGAGAGAGGGAAGGAGGAAGGGAAAGAGGGAGGGAGGGAGGGAGGGGTTATCATCTATTTAGCTAGCTAATTTCATGGAATTGGCTCATGCAATTGTGAGACTGGCAAATCTGAAATCCACGGGACAGGCTGACCAACTGGAAACTCAGGCAGGCACTGATGTTGTAACCTTGAAGCAGAACTTCTTTCTCTCTGGGAAATTGTAGTTTTTGCATTTAAGGCCGTCAACTGATTAGAAGAGGCCCACCCACATTATTCAAGGGCAATCTCCTTTATGTAAACTCAACTGATAGATGTTAAACAGACCTAGAAAATACCCTCACGGCAACACCTCAATTATTGTTTGGTTAAGTAACTGGTTAAGTAACTTCTGTGGGTTACCAGAGCCCACAGAAGTTGACACTTTGAACTAACTAACCATCATGGTTGTCATCAACTCAGATGTTCCTTCCTTAAGCACACCTACCCTGGCCCCTCAAGCCTGGTCAAGGCCTCCTATGGCACGTTGATGGTAGCCTGTAGCTCTCCTTCATGATGAGCACTAAAATAATTACAATTTACATAATTTTCTGCGTACGTTATAAGCACCATCATGGCAGAGACTGTTCCTGTGCCTAGGACGCGTCGAGTTTGCGGTGTCTGGCTCTCATGTGGTGGACTGTATGAACATTCACCTTTTTGGAGACTTGTCATCTAGGAGTGACGGTGGCAGCTCAGCGGGGACTGTACGTGGGGCACTGTCAGTCTGAAACTTGTTTTTATTATTTCTTTAACCTGGTCATCAATTTCCAGAATTCTGTAGAACAGATGAGGAGAAATCTTGTTTTCTTCTCAGGAAAAAAGAAAACTGGACAACTGTGTTGTTCTTCCCCGCATGGATGGGGCGCTTGATCTTCAGGGGATTATCAGAGCGTGATAGGCAGGGTGGGTTCGAAGTCTGGAGGGAAATGTTCTGACAGGTTTTTCCTTCCCCTTCCCCTCTGCGCTTTGATAACTCCTCCTGGTGTGTTTATTGCCTGATTGGTTCCTTTGTTCTTGGACATTTTTAGATCCTCAGTTCAGAGCCCACCCCCTTGTTACCAATGTCGGCTGGGCCTGAGGGAGGCTTTACCACAAGTTTGGAGGATTTGCACCCTGGCTTCCTGTGGGAACTGGCTGAACTGTGATCTCAGAAAAGTCAGCCTTGAATGGCTCCAGTGGCTCCATTTTCCTGCTTTGTGGATTCCATTCTTCAGGGAGAATTCAGAGATGTGGTGGCATCTGCCAGGTGACAGGGAAAGAAGGGGGTCAAGGAGGAGTTAGTACATTGAAAGCGAATGTGTGGGAAATAATAGTTACTGAAAACTTAGTCAAGTGTTATAGACTTACCAGTCAGCTAGGAGGACAGCAGAAAAGTTATTTGGGAAAAAAATATTTCGACAAAGGCTTAGAATGGAAGCTGGAATCTCAGACTTGAATATCAGCTGGTGCCAAAACATCTGAGGAAAAGGACAATTGCTCTTTATAAAAGAGAATAATCTGGGGTTCCTCTGGGTGTGAGATGAGAAGACAGCAGAGGAAGGCCACGGACATGCATTCATGGTGGGAGTTGGGGAGCTATGGTTGAGCCTCCCCCCAACACACACACACACACACACACACACACACACACTCCCTCCCTTCAAGGCATTGGTATTGTCTACCTACTTCACAGGTACCCGAAGTGAGAATTAATTGTGATTACTAGGAAAACTGAAGAAGATACTCAGTCTTCTGTTGGGGTAGACATGATCCCAAAGGTTCTCAACAGGGCAGGACCTTGAGTCCCAGGTGGTGTGAGGGATGCTAGTGCTCCCGGAACTCTCTGTATGTATCTTGGGAAAGGCTTTGGGTATCTACAGGCTGCAGAATGAGCAGGGTCCCAACTGGTCTCCCCTGAATCTCAGAGCAGCTGACAACTAGCTAATGGACAGGATGAAGCCTGGATGTCATTGAACAGCCATAACCACTCTACGCGGTGCCTTCTCATCCCCCCATTACTGACGACTCAAGAAAAGCATGCGTGGAGATCGACGCACACAGCTAGTCAGCGACAAACCCGGGCTAGAACCCAGGCTCCTGACCACCAATTCCCTCACAAGACAAAGCATGCACCATGAGCTGTTCTAAGAGCGTGCATTAACTCATTTAGTCTCTCTTTTCTATATAGGAAACTGGGGTTATGCAGGGTCCTTTCCCAGGGTCATGCAGCTAGCAACAGAGCCAGGGTTCAAATGCACGCAGTCTCTGCCAGTACAGGAACGTAGCCACTGGCGTGTCCCACATGTCCTGCTGCCTCCAACTAACTGTTCTTCCCTGCATGAACCCACCGCCCTGTCATCTCCCTGCCGCCAGTTATCAGTTTACATCTCCTGCTGCTGGCTGCTCCACATTATTGTACTTTCCTATCTCGCATCTCTTTGCACTCAGGTACAATACACACCCAGTTTATGAGGCCACGCCAATGACCTGTGCTTTGTATTTCAAACATATTTGCATTAGGGTTTCCAAAACCCCAACCACAGGAAACTCAATTAGCAACTGAAAACACCTTGGGTGTCAGGTCAATAGCTTCTGAAAGATCCTAGATGGAGCTGCTTGAAGCTTTTATTAGAAAGTCAGCCAACCATTCATTCACTGATTTATTCATTCAACACACTTTTATTGAGCTTCTGCTACAACAGGAGGAGGTGGGTGCGATGTATGAATTATAAAAACACCTCGCCTTGTCTGTACAGTGTTCACATTCTCCCAGGAAGGCAGAAACCTAGCTGAAATGGAGAATTTTACAAGAGGGCTTCTAAAGGAAGCGGGCTGTCTTGATAGACAGTGAGATCCCTGTCGGCAGAAGTAATCAAGGAGCCTCGCTGACTCTTCATAGAGGATGATACAGATGGAATTCAAGCATTAGGGGTCTGCTTGGACCAGACTAACATTAAGTTTCCTGGAAGTACCGGGGTTCTTTGAAAACAAAGCAGACGCAGTCAAATGCAGTAATAACAGGATCTGTCAGATGCACTGGAACACACATCACGGAAGAATTGATTCCAGCTAGTGGATGTAGGAAAAGTTTGTAGGTGGTTGGGGGCAGTGAACAAAGGGTGGTTAATTTGAAGCCAACCTACGCATAGCTTTCAAGGCGCCTGGCTTCCCAAAGTATTTAACCTTTCTGTGCGTTAGTCTCCTAATCTCCAAGACAGGGTTAATTATGCCTGCCCTGTCCGTTTCTCCTGGATGCTGTGGGGAATCAAATGAGATAAGGTATAAAGTAGTTCGTAAACTAAAAAGTGTTTTTGCAAATGTAATGTCAAATTAGAAATAGTGCAAAGGGACCAAATGTTAATGGCGAAATTTCAAGCATCAACAGGGAGGATGCGTCTTTCCTGGACACTTCCCTTGGCACCTCACACCATGTCACCTAACACTGACTGCAGAACATCCTCCTTGAGTTAACTGAAATTCTGGGGCCGCTGTGTCCTTGGTAGTCTTGTGCATGGTCATTCAGTTCCTTCCTTCGGTTACCCAATCAGCATACATAGCTGGTAACTGTTGGTCTTTCCAAAACCTGTTTGCTACCCTGCCATAAAAAAGGTATGTTTATTTCCCTATTCATTGAGATCAAATAGGAAGATCCCCCATTGCTTTGGCTTTCTATATTATCTGAGGCCAACCCACCAAAAAGAACAGATGTGTTAAATAAATGCATTTTGATATATGACAAGATACACTACAGATAAGATTGACATGGAATCCTAAGTACCAGGGACACCTACTGACATTTCCAAGTTCAGCCAGTGTCCACTGGGCACTTGCTATGGACCAGAGCCCATGGTGGCAATGCTCGGGGACACGGAGATGAATAGGACATGGCTTCTGTTCTCAAGGAGCCCACATATTGATGAATGTTCTTTGAAAGTGACCAAGAGTATGGACTAGACTAAATGGGCTGTAAATCAAGATAACTACCCCAGTCCTAGAGCTGATGCTGACTTGCCAGTTGATCTCCGTTAAGACATCTTACTACTTTGTGTCCATCCTTTGTCAGCACTAGATGAACACCCATAAAACATTGTTTTAAAACCTGTTGGAAATGTTTGCCTCCTACCAACCAGCCGCTGCCAAGTCCTAATAAAAAATGAAAGAAAAACAACATTCAACCTCTCAGATGAGTCACTTACACACTAATTAAACAGCAACTTGACTCTGCAACTTCCAGAGTAAAGAGGAAAGAATTGAATAAATTATATTATTTTATCCAAATCAACGAATTCCTTCTTTCTGATCTTGCTTGGATTTGGAATCATTGACTTAATGAAAATACAGAACAGAGAGATAGAGATTCATGACTAATGTGTTTCTGGTGGAATCTGTATTTTATTTACATATATATATATATAGCTAATATGCTAAGTGTCCAACACTCTGACCAGCCACTAGGATGCACACTGACCACCAGGGGGCAGATGCTCAATGCAGGAGCTGCCATGATGCGCACTGGCTGGCACCACGGACCTGGCACCAACAAACCAACACTCGCTTCCCCCAAGTGGGACATAGGCCCCGCTACCACCCTGGAGCGACACCCCACCAAATCACAGCCAATACTGGGAAGATCCCATGGTGCAAAATGCAGCTTACAGCCCAGCCCAGCCCAGAAATGGTCGCTGTGGGCTCAGGGTAATGATGTCACATAGCAACGCCCAGCTTTCTCTCCCTAGCAACTAGCCTCCTTGGAGTTTCTTCAGCCCAGGAACATGACTTGCTTTATAGCCAGGTGGAAACATTTTACACTTTAACCAAATGTCTGTGAAGCATTTTCCCGTACTCATCTCATTTGATCCTCACAGAAGTCCTGGAGTAGGTAAATAGGAGACTTGGTGGAATCCTATTTTCTTTTCATTAGCCAGAAAACAGATATTTAGAAAGCTTAGAAATTTGAGCCAACTGAAAAGAAGTAAAAAATGGTGGGCCTTGAAAATGACTTCAGGTTTTCTCACTGCACAGAATATAGTCAGACACTGCTGCAGTTAAATATTTTACCCTTTGTTCTCCCTGTGAGATCTACAATAATCTGCTTCATGTTGATATTTATTGCTGTGTTGCTGACAATTACTTGAAAGAGAAGTTGGGGTACTTCAATGGACTGGAAAAATTTTAGCTAAATCAGAAAGCAGGTCTAATTAAGCAAGTTTATTATCTTACCTTATAATAGACAAATATGCAAATTGACCGCACCTTCGCTACGCCCAAGCCACGCCCACCAACCAAGCCACGCCCACCAACCACACCCACCAGGAAACCGTTGCAGGGATGTTGGGGTGTGGCGGAGCCCAAGGCCGGGAAAGCCTCGGGCGGAGGCTTTCCCAGCCTTGGGCACCAGCAGGGAGCCTGCACGGATTGAAGGCAATGACCAGGGGGTCAGCTCTTACGATCCGTAGCAGGGACGCTGGGTGCCGCCGAGCCCAAGTCCGGGAAAGCCTCCGGGCCTTGGGCACCAGCGGGGAGCCTGCACGGATCGCAGGAAACCACTGGGGATTGGCTCCTGCGATCCCTAGCAGGGACGCTGGGTGCGACCGAGCTCAAGGCCACCGCCCGGGGCCAAGCCCCGACCCTGAAAGAAGGCAGAAGGCGGTGGCCACAGCCAATGCCTGGGTCCCCGGTGCCGGCAGAAAACTGGTGCAGGCAGCCAGGTGAATGAAGGTCTATTGCACGAATCTTCGTGCAAACGGGCTACTAGTATATAATAAAAGGCTAAGTTGACTTGCTCACGTGCGATACATATAAAGCTCTCGCTGGCGCCAATCACATGTGTGTGTTTCAATCTGATTATATAGATCGGATTTGGAATTTGTTGATCGGATTGGATTTGGAATCATTGTCTTAATGAAAATACAGAACGGAGAAATACAGAGATTCATGACTAATGTGTTTCTGGTGGAACCTATATTTTATCTATCTATCTATCTATATATATATATAAGGCTAATAAATTTGTGAATTTGGTTGACACTTCTATTATACAGAAAGGGTGAATAGCAATATTAAAATATGTCTTCTAATTAATTTCCTTTCAATGTGCACGAATTCATGCACTGGGCCACTAGTTTACAATAAGAAAACAAGATACTGCTGTCAATGTAGGGCTAACTTACGTTAGCTCCTTATATTTCCAGAAGTTGGTTATTCCCTTCCCTTCCCTTCCCTTCCGTTCCCCCCCTTCCCCCCTCCTCTCTCTCTCTCCCCCCCACACACACTCTCTCTCTCTCTCTCTCTCTCTCTCACACACACACACACACACACACACACACACACACACACACACTCACATACACCAACACATACTCTAACACTACTAAAAGGCTCCAATAGGCTGGTAATTGATTAGTCTAGGTCTAGGGAAAGGGGAAGTGAGTTGTCAGAGAAATCCATCTTTCCTGTTTGCTGCAACTCTTTATTCTTAACATTTCCCACATCTTAACAGAACCCACCATACAACTGTGGACTTCATGGGAAATTGGCAACATCCCAACCCTAGTCATTATATCTATACTAGCAAAAGCCAATCAGGGAAATCCTATTCCCATTGCTCATGATTAGTTAATCAATAGGCATGTGACTCAACACATCACTAATATAGAAGAGGGATGCTCTGCTCTGGGACTTCTAGGCAAGGATATCTTATTCCTAGGAAGGAAAGAGCAGAAGTTGGCACCTTATGCCTCTGGAAATGTTATGTCTGCAAGGAACACCTGGAATATCTATAGCATTTTGTTAACACTCTGAGAATGAAGCCAATATATGAAGCCAAGACCATCAGAGAGAAGTGGTCCAGGAGCACCTGCAGCCCATTCTACCTTTGGACTTCTCATTATGTGACATGTGTCCTTTGGACTTTTTGTTATGTGAGATGTGTCCTTTGACCTCAAGCCATCTTTATTTGTAGTCTGTCACTTGCAACCCAAATCTTCCTAGCCAATGTACCTATCATATACTCATGTGAGTTTGTTCCTCACTGCCATTTTCAACTCTATCAACAGTAGCACAGGCAGAGAATTAACCCATTCGTCTCATGGAAGAGCTTACCAAGAGCCCACACCAGGGGATTATTTGAGATGTTTGGTGCGCACTACATTCTGTTGGTGGTAATGTTTATAAGAACCTATGTATGTGTTAACACTCATATAACTGTGTAACAACAAACAAAAAATAAAGAAGGAAAAGGTTACTATGGGTGGGAAGGTGGAAAAGGACACAGAAATGCCAAGTAAAGGGAGAAACTGGAGCAAAAGCATAGTGGTCTGAAAAAAAAAAAAAACTAGTCAAATTTAGGGAAACAACAAATAATTGATATGACAGAATCCCAAGTTGGTGGTTTGAGTGGAGGGGCTAGATAATTCAGGGACTTGAAATACATACTAAGGCGTTTGGACTTTACTATATAGCTTAAGGGAAGCTATTGGAGGATTTTTAACCAGTGGAAAATATGATCATATCTGAAATTTAGAAAGATCATTCTGTGAACAGCATAGTTGGTGGTTGGGAAGAGCAAGACAAGAGGCCAAGAGTTCAGTTAGGGTAGGACTGAATCATAAATATAAGATGTCATAAGGATATTTGCAATGAGGTCGAAAAGAAGACAGATGATATAAATCAGATTAATGAGGCAGAAGTATAAAATTATAAGAGTTGACAAGTGATCGCATTCTCCTTATTACCCAATTCAGCTTTGCAATGGAGGCAATTATTATTTCCATCTTATAGATGAAGAAACTGGCCTCAAGGTAGTTGAAGGACTTGCCAAGGTCACACAATTACTTACTGTCTGAGCCAGGAGCCCATCCAGGTCCAACTCTACAACTCAGGTCTTTCCCCTTAACCATCTACAAACCTCGACCATACCTTCCTTACAAGTCATTGGTATGTTTACGAACATTTATTCCTACCCTCTCTGCATCTTCCATTTCCCAGGAGAAAATATTGCACATTCATCTGATGGTGCCTTAGATCACCTACCCCAAGTGTCTTCAGCCTTCTGATCATACTTGTCTAGATGCATCTCAAATAACCTAGTCCCGCCTATGTTAAGGAGTCCCTCCCTGAAATCAGCACTTTAGCTCTGTAGTAAATACGGAAGCAGAAAATCTTCCACTACTTTTCCAACTTACCAAAAATACATAAAACACAAATAGCTCAAGTACTTTCTAAAGTATTTTTATTATTCTCTTTATTCTACTGCCCAAAGTTGCAAGTGACTTCACTTATAAAACCTGATGAACTATTAGTTGTTTCAAAATATTGCTCATTCTTTGCTTGACTTGCCCAAACCTCACCCAGCCATTTGTAGAAAGCGTTACAGTTGGATATATGGGCTCTTTTCTACCTATGGAATCTAAAAATTTTTAATATATTGTGCTTTGTATATTGACTTGTAAATTCATTAAACGTAAGTGGTAATAGTCCCTTATAAATGGTTTTGAAGAGGAAGAGAATATATGACTTAGATCCCAGCTCATGAAATCACATTCAGAACCTACCTCATCTTGTTTGTCCATTATCAATAAACGGAATCTATTAATTCTCACCCGGTTGTCAGGCCACATAATTGGAACTCATATTTAATTCATCTCTCACATTTAATTAATCATCAAATTGATTCAACTTCCTTAAAAAAAAAGCACACACACACACAAAAAACTTCAAAGCCAAACAGTTTTTTATCCCCACTGTCACTATCGCAGCCCATGACATACTCTCCGGAGCAAGCTCCTAATTAGGCTCCTTGAGTTCTGTCTTGCCTTAACCTGTTCTCCCCTCTGCAGCCAGAGTGTAGATCTGGCCAATCTGTTCCCATCATCTGCCCGCTTGACACTCTCCAGTGCCCCCTCCCACTCCCATGGCCCAAAATACAGGCAGGCAATTCTCTCCATTCCCTGCTCAGTGCTCAGGGCCCCAGCCTCCTCCTCACCTCCTCCCTCGCTTGCCCTCCTCCAGGAGCGCCTTTCAGTTCCCCAATGAGACTTGTTGTTTTTTTTCTCACATCCCGGCCTTTTCACCTGCTGCTCCTTCTGTCTGCAACTCTCCACTTACCCCTTTTTTCTCGTTAATTCCTATTCATTCTTCAGACCTCAGTTTAGCTCTCATTCCCTCCACCAATCCCTCCCTGACCTCCGTGACTGTGAATTCCAGCGCTTCTCCTTCCTCTATTTATTTCACTAGTCGCCATATTCCTGGGACCTAGTGCCATTTTCTAATACTAGGTCATCCCACCAAAAATATTTTTTGGATGGCTTCAATTACTTAAAAACAAGCACATCTTTCCTTCGAAAGGAAGGAGGCACAGCCAAGAAAGACCTTGTCTGTCCTTAGGATCGATGTGTGGTGTTAATGGAAAAGATCTCCAAGGTAAAATATGGCTGCAGGTGAAGTTAAAAACAAACCTGAAAAAATCACAAAAGACTGTGGGATCCAGAGGTGAACAAATGAGATAAAAGAAGTTAGCTTGGGCTCACATTCTCTGTTGCTTCAATCCTGTCCATGCAGCAGGCACAGTGGAGATGAGGCTTGACTGACTCTCTCTCTCTCTCTCTCTCTCTCTCTCTCTCTCTCTCTCTCTCTCTCATTCATCTAGTCTTAAAATGATGCTGATACAAATCGTGTCCTAGACACTGTGCTAGGAACACTGAGTTCTAAAGGGATTCGCAAAGAATATATGCATTTAAACTACATAATTTAAAAATAAAATGAAGAGTCACAACAGAGATGTGTGTACACAAACTCTCCTCACACACCCTGGGAGCGCCTGCTCTGGCACACAGGGCTGTCATTCTTGCCCTCATGTGACCCGTTTCCAAGATGCCCTTCCTCACTGAAGGCTCTTGGAGGAAGCGTTGCACCTGTTAGATATTGGAATATAGTTTTCAACATGAATGTGGCCACGAGGAATAGATATAGTCCATGTGATTCCCCATGGTTTGTAAGATAAAAGCAGCCAAAGAAAGGAACTCACGTGTAACTAACTACCTGTTCGTGTGTCACTGTGGTCATTTGTTCTGCGTCTCAAACTTTCTCATCTGAAAGAGACCAACTGTCACTGACAAACAATAATATTAGAATTGGAAGAGTTTTTTGCGGTCATCTAATCTGATATCTGCTAAAGAATGCTCCACAAAACACCTAAAGGACACGAATGGGCTTTTCTCAGAACCAGAGTCCTGAAATCGTATAACATTTTGGTTGCAATTTCTTCACTTCGGGCCTTTTCAGAGCCTTTCCCGCACTGAAGTGTGCTGTGCACCACACACAGGTTGGGGATCATTCCCCACTTTATCTGAAATGCTTAGCCACAGAGCCCTTTTATCAAGAAGTGACGCACGGACCACAGTTGGGTGGAATACACTGGATCTAGTCTAACCCACTCCTTCAGACAAGGAAAATGGGGGTCAGAGCAAAGGTGAGACTTGCCCAAGGCCATCTAGTTAGTGCACGGGTAAGCGAGAACTAGACTCCCATGTCCGGTTCTCTGCTGCCAGGTGTACTGTCCATTAATTATGATGAAGGCTCCCTCCCAAGGCTCCTGACTGTTGGGGGGCCCTAATGAGACATCGGAGTGTGGGATTAGCAGAGTCTCAAGGGTAAAGCTATGTGTGTAGATCTCTCTGCTTTTAGAGAGCTCCCGGTAAAAGGTAAATTCAATCAGCATTTATCACATGACCATCACACACATGAGCCTGAGCAGGAAGACACGTGAGTATCAAGCTCCACCTTCCAGAAGCTGGACCAGCATGGACCGACAGTACCTGGGACAGTTCATTTTGTTGTGTGATCCCATTTACTTTCGCTCTCCGGGCTTCAGATTCTTGGCCAACACTTCTCCTTGACTTTCTCAAAGGATTTCACTAATGAGTAAAACACTTGCAAAAACAGAACCTACACAAATGCTAAACAGTATCTCTGTGATCTTCTGGTTAATATGGAATTCGAAGTGAGATGCAACCCCTTTTAGCCCGGGAAACTCACTCTGAACCAGCTCATTTAATAAACCAAGAGAAGGCCCACAAATTAAAAAGCAGCATTGGAAACCTAATCAGATATTCTCTCAATTTACTCACCACCCCTGTGGTGCTATCCAACTTTATTAGTATTTTATTCTGTATTCTCTTTTAAAGTGAGAGTTACATTAATTTACAATACTAGCACAAAATTCTATTAAAAAGGAAAGAACTTTTATAACTTTTTTAATTTTTTTCCTGGTTACTATCCCCAGGTTTTCAATCGACTAATAAGGCCTCTTTTGTTTTATTTCATGTCTGAGAGAGGAACTGGGGAGTCTCTTCAAGGCCATTTCCTGCTGGGTTGTTAAATGCAGTGAGGACACCATCTTGGAGGGTACATGCTCTAATTGGCTATAAGGGCCAGGAAGTTGAACTTTCTTGGTCTCCTTTTATCCTGAGTGTCTTGCAAACGTCTAATCATTCTCTGGTTTGGCTCTGACTTAAAAAAAAAAAAATCGTAAGAACTCAGCAACAAGGAAGCAGATATGCTGGGCCATTCCCACCTCCCAACTTCGATGACCTCACACTCCATTTTCCCGGAAATGGTCATTGCAGCTCTCGACATCCCTGACCCAACAGTTCCCTCTGACCATCCAGAGGTGAGTCGTGGTCTATGTGAAACGGAAGGAAATATAGGGATCATCACATAATACCCTTCATTTTACAAGTGAGGAAACTGAGGCCCAGAGAAAGTAATTTATTCAAGATTATCCAAAGCTTCTCGCTCTCAGCCCAACGTTGGTTCTTGTTTCTCATTAAACCCTACAGTTCTTTTGAGAGCCACCGTCAGCCTGTACATCTTAGCCAGAGTGAGTACCAAATCTACCTACTGATCCATGCCTCCAGGGATTGGTTTCCTGAAACCCTGTCTGCTTCTCCTAGGATTTTTTTCCAATTTGTAATTAACACAGACAATGGATTACATATGGCTTCCATGTTTGCTTCTCTGTGTGAGTTCCATGGCAGCTGCATTGTTTATCAGTTCAATATGTCTAAGACAGCTGCTAGTTCCTCGGGTAAATCAGCCCGTCCTTTCCTTCAGTCCTCTACCCCAGCTATTCCTACAAGCCACCCACTCCAACAGCAAGCCAGCCAGCAGTGCCCCCGACACTGAATCGACACGTGCCAAAGGGTGAAGTTAGAGAATGTAAGAGAGTTTCTTTTATATTAGCTGTATATGCCCCTTAAATATATGAAAACATGCTTTTTCAAATATATCAAATGATACATTGATATATTTATCCCATTAAGATCTACCAGGCATCTATTAGATGTCTGTAGCATGCTGAGTACAGGGGATACAAAGATGAACAGCACAGACTCTGACCTTGAGTGGCTCTTACCCTGATGAGCAAACCAGTCTCTGAGCACGTATGAACGGCCACATGATAAATGGCATTAGATGAGTGACAGAGAGAAGGTCGAATCCTACTTGAGAAATCAGAAAATGCCTCCCAAGGAAGGTGACTATTCAGACAAGTCCAGTGGATATTAGAAGAGAAAGGAACCCACGAGAGAACACAGCTTGGCTCTCTGACCTCAAAACAATTAGAAAATGTGATCCCATTTGGCAGCTGAGAAACATGAAACTCAAGAAGACCATGCAACTTGGACAAGGTCACCTTGCTAGTGAAGCCATTTCTCAAGTTCCCAGACTCTTTTGTTCCTCCTCAGTCGAAAGGCAGCACCTTCCAGATGTGCCAATAAGGTAAAAACAAACAAACAAAAACCACTGTAGGACTCCTCCAGGACCCAAGATTTATTGGCATCACCAGTAACCCTTGCTCAGTAAAAGAATCCACCCCCACACACACCCTCAACTGAGTTCCCATCAGCAACTAGAAATTGTTGCAATCTAATGCATTTCTGTGTTTTGGTTTTCTTAATTTATTTCAGGCACCTCATTTTCCTGGAACAAGTGCTGTTATTTATGACACAGCAGCAAACACTTTACATTTATAGAGGTTATGAATTTTAGAAATGGCTTTAGTGGCAATTTAATCTGTCCTAACTATGAGGCATTTTACAATGACAATTAAATTATTATTAAAAAATAAACCTCAAATGACATCCTTATCACTTATCAACATATCAAAAGTTTCACTGAGTTGCATTCTGGGTGGGTCGTAAATATCCCAATGTAGGCGTAGTGAATCCTTGCAATAAACTTGAGTGAACTTAATTAACTCCTACAGTATATTTAAAAGAAAATTCCTCACACATTTTGATGTCGGGGAATGAAACATTATTTGAAAAGTGGTTTTATTGCATTCCATGGTGCACACTGATATTTAATATTTAAAGACTCTTAAATTTGATGTACTGTGCCGATAGCTGAAGGGTTTAGTCCCGCAGTGTGGGAGGGTGAGATGGCAAATTTCTCTCTCCATCTCATAGAGGGAGGTTTTAATTTGACTGGCCAAGCCCCCCATACACTGATCTATTAAAGTCTATGCTCAGAGAAGCATCAAGGATGTTAATGTATACTTTATCAGATTAATTTTAATATAGGCTTGCTGAATAGCTAATTCCCAACTGTTCCAAAACAACGCTACTCCAAATTAGCCAGGGTGCCGCACTGGCATTGATGGCAGCAGAGAACATGTCAGCAGAGAATCATTTACTACAAATTAAAAATGAGGGGGGTTGTTTGTTTTTCTCCATAGAGATTCTAATAGAGAAAAAGAAAAAGTCAGTCTTAACCCACTTCCTGATCTGAACTTATGGGGCACAGGCCAAAATAAAATTGGTTTGTTCCAATCCACATCTTGATGATTACCTCAGACAGCAATAGGGGTTTCCATTTCAAATACTAGACTTGACATTTGAACTTAAATATAGTGTTCTCTCTTATGCCCTTAAACGGCAATGGCCAAACATGGTGCTTTCTTCCTTGAAAGGCAGAGATGGAGATAGTTTTAACAAAATAATGGGAGACAACCATACAACAGGGCTTGCCCATGCTAAATCACGTTAGCGAACATAATCAAACCCACTGCAAAAACAATATAACTGTGGAAGCATTCACTCTTATAACCTTCCCAGGACCAGAGGACACCTTATGGGGGCAGCTCACTCCGTTGCCTGAATGATTTACTCCGTTTCCTTCAGTAATCCCAAGGGTCCTTCACCCAGGTTCTTAGGTAACATTATGTGCAGGGCTGGGTGCTTCTATTTTTGTATTCACTAAGTTCTCACTCAACACCATTTGATAGGCTCTGCAACTTCAAGTGAAATGATGTACAACAAAACCAATTGTACCATAGGCTAATGATATAAACAAGTTAATTCCTACAGAATCTCATCAATGTTACAGCAAAATGAAGTTGAATGAAACATCATTATTCCAAAGTCTGCTGTATTTATGTGCCCATTATACTGTGCACCTATTTTTACAATTACAACTTTGTAGCAAAGTCGGTCAGAAGGCATTTTTTTAGGTTTTGTTGTTTGCTATTATAATCTGCTTTCGGCAATAACCCAACAAATATAAATCACAGTTTCTTCATTTGTAAAATAAGAGAGTGGATCTGGTAGTGTCTAGTTTCTAGTGCCAGCCCTAAAAAAAATAACCACTACAGGGCTCTAAGTTCCAACCACTGTTCCTTGCAAAAAATACTTATAAGCATCTACCACGCGTCAGGCACTATGCTAGCCATGGATATAAACTGTGAAAAAATGTAGCCAAAGGTGATGTTCTCATAAATCCTGTACACTAGGCTTTATTTCCTTAGTATCTGCTACTGTTATGAAAGTGGTGCTACCATTTGTTTCTGCTAAAATGGATCATTTTTACTCTTTAATTTCTGTTTCTGGGAGGTAGCAACCAAGGCAAGGCTTCCCTTCCCATTATTCCATCCACATGCCTTTAAATTCTAGCATGATGTATTTCTTAATAAATGTTTTCAACTCCATTACCAAATAAAAAGGCATCTCTGGCTCTCCTTGACTAAATAGGCGGATGCTTTGTAAGGGAGAGCAGAAGAACACCTGGCAGATGTGGGCTAGAGCAAGACTCCAATATGGAGCTTAGGATTCTCCCTCTCCTATGCCCAGGTCCATTTTACTTACCCAGATCTGAAACATTTTTTGAACCATGTTATATTCTTATAGTTTTAAGGGCCAGATATATTCCCTTAATTATACCAATCCTCAGAAATTCTATTCTGGGGCCATAACTGCTCAATTCTGTGTGAAGATATGCATTTACATTTATATGCAACCAGAGACTCTGCAAAGGAAAATGACTAAACGAAAGAAATTTAAAGATTTACCAGAAAGTGCTTAGAAAAGGAATTTGGCTCCTGGCCTCTGGTTTAGACTAGTTTGTTTTAGAACAATAATCCTATGGAGAACTAGAAAATTATATAAATTAGATCAATTATAACAACAACTAGAGGCCCGGTGCACAAGATTTGTGCACTCAGGGGGTGGGGGTGTCCTTCAGCCTGGCCTGCACCCTCTCGCAGTCTGGGAGCCCTCGGGGGATGTCCCACTGATGGCTTAGGCCAGCTCCGACTGACGGCTTCGGGGAGCAGGCCTAAGCCGGCAGTCAGACATCCACGGAGGTGGGAGAGGCTCCCACCACCACCGCTGCACTTGCCAGCCGTGAGCCCAGCTTCTGGTTGAGCGGTGCTCCCCCTGTGGGATTGCACTGACCACCAGGGGGCAGCTCTTGCATTGAGCGTCTGCCCCCTGGTGGTCAGTGCGCGTCATAGCGACCAGTCATTCCACCGTTCGGTCAATTTGCATATTAAACTTTTATTATATAGGATAGTCACTGTGAAGACATCTGAGAACTACCAAAACTTAAAAGGCTGAGATGCCAAAGAGAAGGAAAGTCCAGAGAGGTGAGTCTAACATTCAGTGCTGCTTTACTCCTCGAGGCATTTGATGATTCTAAAGGGGTCTATTAATGGCTTAGAAGCTCATCATAAAGTGGTGGGTTAGAGGTCAAGAAGCTGAACAGGGTGTTCTCATAGGGCAGGAGAAATTAAAATTGGAGTACAGGGCCTTCCAAGAAGGATCTTTCTTCTGGGATTTTCGAAAGGCTCTATCCCAAAGTGAAGATAAACAAGAACTAAAGAAGCCCTTAAAGGCAATGAAACTACTCAGTATGAAACTCCAATAGTGGATACATGTCATGATACATTTGTCCAAACCTATAAAATATACAGCACCAGGAGTGAATTCTAATGTAGTCTATAGTGTATAGTGGACAATGATATGTCAAAATAGAGTCATCAATTGTAATAAATGTCCTACTCTGCTGGGGGATATTGACAATGGCGGAATCTATGCATGTGAAAGGGGGCAGGAGGTATATGGAAAACCTCTGCACTGTATTCTTAATTTTATTATGAACCTAACACTGCTCTAAAAATGTCCATTAAAAAGAAACACACAAAAAGCTCTTTAAAAAGACTAAAACCAAGCTTCAAATTAGCTCAATCTCTGACTTAATTTTTAATCTTGCCCCAATCTAACTGTCTTTCAGAAGCAAATGTGAATCCTCTCTAGAGAATCAATATGTTTAAGAAATTTGATGCCAGGATGGATAATTTCAGCAAAGGATTAGAAGGCATACACAGGGTTAAAATAAGAATTCCAAGATGAAAAAACACAGTAACTGAAATTTAACACAATAGATGAGTTAACAAAAGATTAAATAGAGCACAAGAGAGAACTGTTAAACTGGAAGATAAGACAAAAGAAAATATCTAGCCTAAGGCACAGAGACAAAACAATATAAAAGAGAGTAAGACACAATGATACATCCTAAAAAGGTCTGACAAAATTACATATATTGGAGTACTAAAAGGAGAGGAAAGAAAGAGTAGACAGAAATAGTATTTGAAGAAATAATGACCAAGAACTATACAGCTGACAAAAGACATAAAGCCACAGATTCTAGAAGCCTTACAAACCCCATAAGCACAAATAAAACCACATGTAGACAAGTAACCCAAAGAAAACAATTTTTTAAAGATAAAAGCAGTCAGAGGGTAAAAATGCATCTTATCTTCAAAGGATATCAATAAGAATTACAGCTGACCTCTAAGCAGAAGTAATTGAGACCAGAAGAAAATGGAATATCTTTACAGACTAAAAGAAAATAACTACCACTCTAAAATTCTATATCCAGTGAAAGAAATGAAAGCAAAATAAAGACAAATGCAGAGACTAACAAAATTTAAATAACTCATCAACGTAGATCTTCACTATAGCAAATACTAAAAGATATACTTCAGACTGAAAAAAAAAGTATGTCAATTGGATCTTTGCAAGCATATAAGGGAAGTCTAAAGAAATGCTGATTGTATAAAAATAATAACAATAATTTTTTTTAGGTTTAGTATTTACGTAATGAGAACACACAATGAAATAGCACAAAGGAGTGATGTGAGTAAAGGGAAGCAAAGTGTTATAAGATCCTTGAATTTTCCAGGAAATGGAAAAGTAAAAACTTACATACTACTCTTTAAGACAAAAATATTTACTATAATCTCTAGAATGATGCCAAAAATATAGGAAAATAACTAGTAGGAAAAGTGAAATGATATAAGAAAACAGTTGGAAAATTCTGTTTTTCTTAGCTTGGAAACGTTGTTGACTCTGAAGTTTTGATAATTAAATTCTTCCTAGCATCATAATACAGATAGTTTAAAATAAGCCATTTTGGATGCCCCAGACTGGCCTTGCAATCATGCTTACTCCATTCCAGTTGGCAGAAGGTGTGTGGTGGGTACTGGAGTTGAAGACAGAAAGCCTGAGTCTGAAATGCAGACCTCCTTATTTTGAACAATCATCTTTACCCTGCCTGCTGCACCTATAAATTGGGCATGATGAACATTTTCATAATTTTCCTTTGGGAGGCTCAAAGGAGAGAAGAGATGTGAGACTCTCTTTATGAGGTATTATACAAATGCTTACAGTTCAAGGAATAAATATTTCTTTCCAATAGGCAATACTATTAGGTATCAAATATATTAGGGAAAATTAAAGTCAGTGACATGCTATTTGTATTAGTCAGAATTGGCTAGTAGACTAAACTGAAGTAATAAATCCTGGAATCTCAACCATTTCACTCTGCAAATATCCATTCCTTGTTCACAGTGTGTACAGGTTGGGTAGCTCTCAGTGGCTCTCCTCTAGTAATGACTTGGGAATTTCTACCCAGGAGTGCTCCTATCTTCAACATAAGACATCGTGGTCACCAACAGAAGGAAGAGAAAGGAAAATTGCATAGCAGATTTCAAAATCTAGACTTTAAGTTGAATACAATCAATTCAATGCCACATCCCATTGGCCAAAACCAAATCACATGGTTCCCAGTTAACTCCAAGGAAGGTTAAAATGTCTTAACTGTGTTGAAGAAAAATGTCTTAACTGTGTTGAAGAAAAATGTCTTGACTGTTGAGCACCAAACCCATCTCTGCCAAACCATTGATGTCCAAGTTGTGTCCACTGCAATATTCTCAAAATCAGAGACGTGGTGACGATCCCATTATACCTTTGTTTTCAGAAAGGGTAAACTATTTTTTGAGCTCCTCCCATAGACTTCATTAAAATACAAACAACGTATTTTCCAAAAAAAAACATTAGACCAGTAGTCCATCCTCTGAAAGAATAATTTGCTTAGACAATACAAATACTACAATGCAAAAAAACAGGTGAGACAGAAATAAAACCCTCCCTCCTCAAGACATTTTATAACAAGAGAGTTCGAGTGCAGATCGGTTACTTAGAGAGAAAAAACAAAACTCTCCAGCGACACACACAGTCATAAGTGATGGATAGCCATGTTCTTGTGTGTTGTGATACTCTCCCAAATATATCTTTATCATGGAACTCAGGCCAGGAGACTCAGAACTTGGAATATTTTTACAAAAATGAAAATATCCAGGCATTGCGCTTGGACTCTAGTCAGAGCTCTAGAAGCAGCTACTTCTGTAGCTCCAGCTAACTGGCTGACCTCTCTAATTTTTAGAAGACTGGAGTGATTGAAATGTTCCAAAGTGGGATGCAATAGCTATTCCATTAAAAAAAAAACAAAACACAGCCAAAGCCGGTTTGGCTCAGTGGAAAGAGCGTCGGCCTGTGGACTCAAAGGTCCCAGGTTCGATTCCAGTCAAGGGCATGTTCCTTGGTTGTGGGCACATCCCCAGTGGGGGGTATGCAGGAGGCAGCTGATCGATGTTTCTCTCTCACCGATGTTTCTAACTCTCTATCCCTCTCCCTTCCTCTCTGTAAAAAATCAATAAGATATATTTAAACACACACACGCACACACACACAAACTTATGTTGTTTCTATAGTCAATTAAGTTTTGGAAACTCTGTGGGTCCAATTTACTCCTGCTTCTTTCCCCCAATGCACTTTGCATGCGATGCTTCCATAGCCCACCCATACCATGTTACACTTATTGTCATTTTTTTAAATCCGCACCCAAGGATATTTTCTTTTCCATTGCTTTATAGAGAGAATGCAAGGGAGGGAGGGAGGGAGGGAGGGAGGGAGGGAGGGAGGGAGGGAGGGAGGGAGAGAGAGAGAGAGAGAGAGAGAGAGAGAGAGAGAGAGAGAGAAATCAATGTGAGAGAGATAGGTTGCCACAGATCAAACTTGCAACTCAAGTACATGCCCTTGACTGGGAATTGAACCCTCGACCCTTTCTAGGAATTTATGATTCTAAGCCTTTTGGTGATGGAAAGACACTCTGCATTTTCAAGTCTGCATTTGCAAACCTCACCCCACAGGCCTCGCAATCAAACAGAACCCTGGAAAATACAGAGGAAATTTAAAAGTGAAAAAAAGAAAACATGTCCTTTAAAAGATAGTCCAGGATATGGCCCAAGTGTTGCTTCTATGACAGAAAGACTCATTTTCTATCCATGCACTTGCCATCGGTGTAATCTTTCTGAAACAAGGTTCAGATGAAACCACTTCTTCTTCTTAATAAAAATAGGTAAGGGTCATTCATACGATCTCCCATAAAAGTATAAACCTACCATCATGGGTTCCTCTATAATGTAATCCTTGCCATGCTGGTCATCTCATCACTAGTCTATCCATCAACACGCCCACACTACTACCATTTCAACCACTAGGTATAATCACTCCAACCTCCAGGGATCTTGTGACATATCCATGTCTACGCACCCATCATCACCCCCACCACTGCATACCCTCTGCCAACACCCAAACCAGATTGCTACCCTTTCCCTAAAGACAGCACATAGGTCCACCCCACTGTGATTTGGATCAACTGGTTTTGTCCCCTGGAATGATTTCTTCTTTCTCTATCTGTAAAAATTTATATTCACCTGTCAAGGTTCAACTCCCGTGCCTCAGAAAAGACCTCCCAATCCCTCACTGCAAAACGTGGACCCAGTTTACTCCCACTTCCTTCTCCCAATGCCCTTTGCATGCGATGCTTCCATTGCCCATCCATACCACATTATACTTAGCGGATGCTTGCTGTCATTTTTTATAATAACAGCCTTACCACTGACCAAGCAGTTACAACATGTGCTTTCTATGTATTATCTTGGTTAATATTCATAGCAGTCCTAATGAGGCTGATCTTATTTTAACTAACGGTCATAGAGACTGAGTAACTTGATTAGGATCACACAGGTAATAGAAATTGGAACTAGGATATAAATGAGGGTTCATAGGACTGCACAGTCTTATAAAGAGCTGAGTTTGATCCCAGCTCTACCACTGAACTAGTCGTCTGCGGATGACTAGTTAACCTCACAGAACTTCAGTCTTTTTGTCTGAAAATCTGGATAACCCCTGCCTCGTTCCACACTAGGGTACTGTGATCATAAAATGAAATAATAAATCTGAAAGGGCTTTGCAAATGCTTAAGTACTATGCAAATGCAAGCTAATTAATTAATGAACTCATTAACATGTTCTCCTGCTGGGCTACAGTTAGGGCCAAATTATAAATAATCCTCATCTTGCTGGGAATTTAACCAAGAAATTTAGGGTTGTGGGAGGGAAAAGGAAGGCTGAGGACCCAAAGTCTAAAACTCTTCACATACTAATGAAGGCAGTTTCACTCAAAATCATTTCCAGCAAAATCATCACCAGCCGTGGAGTTATTCTTCCCCTATTCTTTCCCCCTTCCTCCAAAAAAAAAGGTAAAGGAATGGAAGATTTAGGAGGGATGAAAATTCCTTCTAATATGCTCATTAATAGAGCATCCAGCATGTCATCACTATGCCCTAAATCCATGATGCTATTAAGTAGAGAGGTCCTATAGTCTATGTCTTCATTACTTATTTACATTTAGCAAACATCTGTACGATGTGCCAGGCACTGCTCTAAGTGCTTTACAAGTATTAGCTTGTTTAATTCTCATAAAAACTCTATGAGCAGTTACAGCTCCTCTCCCCATTTTTCAGATGGAGAAACTAAGGTACACAGAGGTTAAGTAAACTGCCCAAGGTCATGCAACCAGAAAGTAGTGAACCAGGACTCACACAGACCACCTGGTTTCAGCGGCCATGCTCTCAACCCCATGTCACATTCCTCATTAACTGTGGCCCCGCTGGCCGGGCAACTCATCCACCAAGACATCCAGGAGAGTCTTTGACCTGGGGAAGCTGGTGGACAGTAGGAGCCTGGAGACAGTTGAACCTAATTATACGCTGGCTACTGTTTTAAAAAATAACGTGCACATATCATATTATTAACTGACTGTATTCCCTCTCACCTTTTTCACCCATCCTCCCGTTGTAGTGCGGTGATCACATGGTCAGATATAAAAATGTCATATCCCTATATTGTACATCTGAAACGAATATAGCCAATATAATATTGCACACCAACTACACTTAAATTAAAAATATAAATAAATAAACAAACAACATGTGCAGTCCCACTGAGTTTTCAAGGGCGTGTTGGAAGGGGGAGCTGGACCTGTAAGTCCTGTTTCTTTGTTCCTGCCATTGCAGGGAGGCTGCATTCTGCTCCGAGCAGGAGCTCGGCTGTGCAGGGCTGTGTACTGCTGAGCGGAGAAAATCTGGATTAGGAAGCCCATTGTTGCTCTGCAGCCTTGTCACATTCTCCAAACGGCTTTGAAGGAATGAAGGCAATATTCTGATCTCAATCTTTCTGACTCAGGTGTCTCTTAGCTGGTTCTGAACTCAGGCAAGAAAAGGAGCAACGTTGCATACTAATCAGGTCAAACTCCAGCAGAGGAGAGAACTGGAGCCCGTGTTACAGGTCCCTTGCCCAAGGTCACAGAGGAAGGACATGGAGGAGCTGGGGCTGCAATCTACAACTATGATGCTCTAGTATTTCCTAACTACTCCAGAACAGGACACATGTAAATCACAGGGTGGAGCAAAAGTAGGTATACAGTTGTTTCCATGGGAAATAATACAAGAATTGAGAACTAATGATACAAGAATAAACTCTGTGATTCAGGTACTCACAACTGTAAACTGACTTTTGCCTCCCGCCCCCCCATCCCCGCCCCAACATGGATTGTCAGGAAAGAGTAAAGGCCGGACTCTGTGGCTTATTATAAAACTGGATATTTTTGCAATAACACAGTAGCTTCATTTAACTTGATTTGAGTTGACTTTAGGAGAAGGAAAGAACATGCCAGCCCTTGTGAGAAGAAGAGATCTGGCCAAAATCCCACATAGAGAAGTAACAAAACTGTGGGTCTGAATATGGATTTGTCCAAATCTAAAGCCCATGCTTATTCCGCTACATATAACTTGACTTCCCATGTCTTCTATATTATACTAAAAGGCCCGGTGCACGACATTCGTGCACTGGGGGGTGGGGGGTCACTCAGCCCTGCCTGCGCCCTCCCAGGGATCGGGCCTAAGCCAGCAGTCAGACACCCCTCTCACAGTCCGGGGCTCTCGCAGTCCAGGACCCCTCGCTCCTAACTGCCAGCCTGCAGTGGAGGTGGGAGGCTCCCACCACCACCACTGTGCTCACCAGCTGTGAGCCCAGCTTCTGGCTGAGTGGCACTCCCCCTGTGGGAGTTCACTGACCACCAGGGGGCAGCTCCTGCGTTGAGGGTCTGCCTCCTGGTGGTCAATGCGTGTCATAGTGACCAGTCATTCTACCGTTCAGTCGATTTGCATATTAGCCTTTTATTATATAGGATAGACAATGCTATAGCTAAAATAACCAAAACTGACAGGTAAAAACACCAATGTCATCCATAATCCCATAATCCCACTACCCTAATAAATCAACCACACTTATCTCTCCACAATTCCCCTTCAACCCTCTGCATAGGCAGCTGTGGAGTTTATGTAATTATAGACCTAGAGTTTCCCTAAAATTTTATGTCATGGTCAGAACTAAAATTTTAATAACTGCATGAAATGATCATTCTAATACAATTTACTAAAGCATGTTCTTTGTGTTACAGTAAGAGTATCTCTACTTTTACACCCTTATAAATAGCCTGGCGATGAATACCTTCAAATAAATAGCTTGGATTCCTTTGTGATTATTTCCTGAGCATCAGTCACAGTGGTGGGTTTTCAGGGTTGGGCTGCTTCAACGTGGACAAAGTAGAAAGGGAATTGACGGGAGCATTAAACGTCTCCCAAAGCCGCATCCCTCCACAACCAGCTCACTAGACAAGATGCGGAGAGAGCGAGGGAAGCAAGTCAGCCCATGATTAGACCAGTCAAACGTGTTTAAATAAAAAAGGAGTTTAGAATATTTAACAGGATCAAAGAGGGAAGATTACAGAGATCTGGAGCCCTTTAATAAATATTAAAGATGCGTTCCCCCACTCCACTCCTGGCAGGGTAGCAAGCGTGGAAGAGAATCAGACAGAGATGGAATTCAAAAGCCAGGGGCCTTTATCTTTGTAGCAGCATCGTCTGACAGGTAACAAAAAAACATCTATTGTCTTTACTTGATAGGGGAGCAGGGAGGAGAGTATGGTTCCCTACTAAAAATGAAAATTAGCCAATCTAAAAGCGGCCCAGAAGATGGAATTGTAAGATGCTGGGGCAGGAAGAGAATATGAAAATCTGGCCCGCTCTATGCACTACAAAGACAGGTAACCGAGGCCCATTGAGGGGTGCAAACTGGCCTCCAGGCACCAGGTAGAGCCCAGCCCCTCCAGCTCTGTCCAGCACTCCTTCCTACGGGCTATGCTGCCTCCATTCAAAATGAAATGTAGCCTAGCACGCGGCCACCACGGGGAGACTTGAGGCCTCCCTACGTCTTTACTTACAGGTTAGGCAGTGGTCACATCAGACAGACAAAAGTCCAATCCAAGCATCCTGACATCTCCAAGGACCACTCTCCAGGAAGTGGGCTTGCTTCTTTTCCCAGACAGTTGGCCTGCTTGGCTGCTCACTCCCGGAAATGCCCACCTTCCGAGAGCCATGATTGGTTAAGGTGAGTCCTAATGCCCTGCAGACGGCGCTTCCCATCAGGACACAGCGGTATTGGCGCCTGTGCTTTCTGTTTGGGCTACTCTCCAGTCTGATTGGCCAGTGTCCAAGTTGTAAGAGTTGTTAAATATTTTGAATGTCACCCCTGGCATGTGCCAAGGTTTTTCTAAAGAGTACCGGATTCACAAGGTTGTCATGAAAAAAAGGAAAAATACATTTTCAGGTTGTATGAATAAAAAGCCTCTGAGAAGTTCTTTGAGGAAAATTCTGTTCAATTGTGTTTAATTCGATATTCCCAAACTTATTAGACCACACAGGAACAGCGTCACCTCCTCCCCCCAACTTTTTTCCTATAAAACTAGTGTCTGGAAAGCACAGCCTTGGCGAGGAAATGGGTTTCTACTACCCACTGGCACCTGTGTCTGAAAGTCCCCTCTTCCTATAGAAGATGCTGATGAAAGCCAGTTTGAGGAAGAGAAAGTACTAAAACACGGAAAAGAGATTGCCTTATACTGAAATCCCATTTCTTCCATTTGCCCTTGAAAAAAATTCCTTCAACTGTCATATGCTCTGTTTCTTCATCTGTTGAGCCAGGTTGAGCATCATCTCCTCTGCATGATTGCTTTGAGGATCCTAGAGACAGAGACCTAAAGTATTGACCACAGTGTCAGGCAGATGGCAAACAGTACAAGTGAGCTGCTATCACCCAGCCGTGGGCTCATCTGGCCCTGAACACTGGAGAGGGCGCCCTTGAGGCTTCTGCTCTCCTGGAGTCAGTCTGATAGACAGACAGGACAGACTGGGGACTGTAAACTGCAGCCTCTGCAGCCACCTTACGCACAGGACTCAACCGAGGCTGCAGGTAAGTAGTGAAGTTGGAGTGGTTTGAAGATGTTTCACAGAATTGGTGTGATAATGGAGCCCCGAAAGAGCCTCCTCCTTAAAAAAGAACTGCCACTGTATGCAAACTATCTCTCTAATAAAGAGCCAGAGTGTAACATCGATCAAGACAAAAGGCTGACCATCCGAAAGTTGCCGTGGCAATCCAGGGCAACCCAGCGCTGACTACTGCGGCTGCAGGCCCGGTGACCCAGCAGTGACTGCTGAGGGGGCTGTGAATCAGGCCCGGAAAGTGACCTGAAGAGAGAAGCAGGGGCTGATCTGTAGCGTCTGAAGCAGCTTTTGACCAGCACTTGCCTCTCTTTCCCTCTGAGCCTGGCCAGCAGCCCTGCGTCCATTTCTCTCCAGGCCTCCACTGGGGCTGCTGATCAGTCCTGCCTTTCTGATCAGGCCCCAGTGATAGGCCCAGAGACACTGACTGGCATAGAAACCGGCCAATCAGAACACAATCCGAAAGTCAGTTCTGCAGTCAATGCTGGGTTGCCATGGGGACCCAGCGCTGACTACTGAGGCTGCAGGCCCAGTGACCCAGCAGTGACTGCTGAGGGGGCTTTGAGTCAGTCCTGGAAAGAGACCTGAAGAGAGAAGCAGGGGCTGATCTGTAGCGTCTGTGGCAGCTTTTGACCAGCACTTGCCTCTCTTTTTCCCTCCGAGCCTGGCCAACAGCCCTGCCTCCATTTCTCTTCAAGCCTCCACCAGGGCTGCTGATCAGTCCCGCCTTTCTGATCAGGCCACGTTGATAGGCCCAGAGACACTGACTGGCATAGAAACTGGCCAATCAGAACCAAATCTGGGTCAACTGTGAGGAGGCAGTGGATGCCTAGGAGGTGGAGTTTTTGACACTGATTGGCACAGAAACTGACCAATTAGAACCAAATTGGCCAGCAGAGGAGGGCACTTGGGAGCGAGATCAGAGATCAGGCCATCAGGGGAGGGCAGTTGGGGGCAACCAGGCTGGCAGGGGAGGGAAGTTGGGGGTGAGATCAGGCCGGCAGGAGAGGGCAGTTGGGGGGCGAGATCAGGCCGGCATAGGAGGGCAGTAAGGGGTGATCAGGCAAGCAGAGGCAGTTAGGGGCGATCAGGAAGGCAGGCAGGTGAGCAGTTAGGAGCCAGTGGTCCCAGATTGCGAGGGGTCCCCGATTGGAGAGGGTGCAGGCTGGGCTGAGAGAACCGCCCCCTCTGTGCACAAATTTCGTGCACTGGGCCACTAGTACTTTGAATTAAAAAAAAGAAAAAACCTGCCTTCTGTAGAATGTGGCTGCCAGGGACCAGGGACAGGGAGAATGAGGAGTTATTGTTTAATGGGTGTGGCATTTCAGTTCAGGAAGATGAAAAAGTTCTGGAGATGGATGATATGTTGGTTACCTAATGGGAATATACTTAATGCCATGGAACTGTACACTTAAAATGGTTAAAACGGTCCATGTTCTCATGTAAACTATACCACCATTTTTAAAAATTGAAATAACTGTGGCCTTCCCATCCACGGGGCTAACCAGCTCCCCGTCCCAGACTCCACTCTGTACAAATTCACATCCCTGGTTGAGAGCATCTCCCGGAGCGAGCTGGTCCCTCCCCGGCTTAGGTGTTCCATTTCTGGTTCCTCCCAGGGTCTGCCTTCGTTGCCAGCCAAGCCTCCAGATGGTATTGCAGTCACTCAGCTAAACACCTTCCGCCGCAGTCTTTTCCCCCGTCTCCCCCACTTCACTTAAAAATAAATGGTCTTTTTTCGTAATTCCAGACAGAACACGAAGCGCTCTCTCTTTTACGCAGCCACCGGATTCTAAGTACACAATTATGCAGGGAATGTCTTTAGATGCACCATCTTGAGAACTTTTAAACGTTAAGCTCTGAATCAGATAACAGCTTTCATCTCAGGAACAGCCTTCCCCTGAACCTAAGTACACGCTTAACTTTAAAAAAATAAATAAATAAATAACATTACACGGGTTATAAACAATGTCAAGGTAATAAAATAAGTGAATATAAGACCCTCCCAAATAAAACATGCCCAGGAAAGTAAGAGTTTTTCTAAGGCAGCAGACAGCTTGTTCGTTTCTACTGTCCACTTCTGTATGTGCTGCTTCCAACCGGATCCAAGTGGCCCCAGTATACTCACGGCCCCTCCTCGTCTACCTATTAATAAGATTTCACCATGTAAAACAAGCGAGACAATTACTATGCCCTGGTTGTCTGTGGTTAAGACTTAATTGCACGGCTGTGTTCAATTTTGAGCATCATGTTTCCAGAAAGAAAAAAAGAAGTGATAAATTGGATGTAGTTCAAAGGAAAGCGAGACAGCGGATGAAAGCGGCTTGGAAAATAAGACTCAGTTGGGAATGTTAAGGTAATTCTGTACATTTTCAGCCCAGTGAAAAGATGGCTGAGAGATAATGGAAAGCATCGGATGAGTCAATTTGGCCTTGGTCCCCGAGGGCATCACCAACGGGAGGGAACGGAGAAGGGAGTGGGTCTATTTCAGCTCTGTCTCTACAGCTCACAGCACGGGGGCTGGTACGTAGTAGGTGTTCAGTAAAAAACATTCTTGCTCAGTGGCCCCTAGAGAAAAAGGCTGAAATGAGATTGCTAAACCGGCTCGTGCTGATGCTTACAAATCTCTTTTTCTAGGAAGGGTTGAAATGTTGCTTTTGATCTCCAGCAAGAATAATTTAGGGAAGGTAAAATCAATTTTCTCATTAGGCCAGTTGTGGATTAAATAACTTACCCCAAGGCTCCTGTCAACCCCGCTAACTCATGATTCTCTGTACTTTTAGCCACATTCATCGTGTCACTCAAAAATTTACAGCTCCCTGTGGCTCCCAAGGTAAAGCTCAAAATCTGGAGGCACACGCTAGGTGTCCACATTCTAGCCCAAACATGCCTTTCTAATCTAGCTACCTCTTCTTCCCTCTCCAACTCCACCTACTCTGGGAGACGTGTCTGCACAAGGTGCCCCCCCCCCCATTTTTTCAGCATGCAGGATCGCAGACAAACCCCCTTAAAACCTCAGCACCACCACTTACTATCTCTGCGACCTTGAGCTCACTGCTTGCCTTGCCTCTCGGAATCTTCTTCCCTCATGTGTAAAGTGGGGGCAGGAATCATTCCTGTGAATCTTAAATAAGGTCATGCACATAAAGTGTTCAGTACTGTGCTGGGACATGGCAGTCTTCCCCTATCTTCCTGTCTGGTAGTGCTGTGTTCCTTTTCTAGAATGTTCTTCAGTTTGTTTTATACCAGTTTGCCAAAGTCTGCCATTCACTGCAGCCCAACTCAAATCTGACCTTATTCACAAAGTTTTCCCCGAATGTCCAAGTCTATGCTTTTGCCCCAGTTCTGTGGGCATTCAGCACACTCATTCTCTGGCCCGGCTCACTGGCGGTCAGATCCTATTCCCCACCCAAACATCGGCTGCCCCTCTTGAACTCATCCCTTGGGCTCAGCTCCCTGCACAAAGGAAAGAGGCATAATATAAAGTCCCACCCCTCGAGAGGATGGAGGAGAGAGTGTTTATACGTATTTCAAGAGCACTACCACGGACCAGCTACTCTACTAAGCACTTCTATGTGCCGTCTTCCTATTAACCAAAAAGCTAACAGCAGTGGCTCTGGACCATGGCTGCCCATTAGAATCACTGAGAGACCATGTGAAATATAAGCATTCCTCAGGTCCCAGCCCAGACTAACTCAAACTGAATTTCCAGCAGTGGAACCTCTGTAGTTGATATAAAATCTCCAGGGAATGACCACAAGCACCCATGGGTTTGTGAATCTGAAACGCTGGAGGGTGCACCTGGCTGTGATAATTCTGGTGCAGAGAACGTCCGTGTGGGCAGTTCCCAAGGAGCATGTCAAGTGCGGGACCTTGCTCTGGGTTACCTCCTTCTCGTGCATTGGGAGCTACGCGACCCCCAGCCGGGCTCCACGAAGACCTGTGCCTCGCGGTGAAGCCACAGCGCAGAGGTGGCGCTGCTGGGACCCTACAGGAAGAGCTGGGTCCTCTGGGATTCCCAATCCAGCTGGAAAACGGAATTGCCATCTGGTAAATCACAAGACGATTTTTGTTCTTGCCAGACGCGCCCTATCAATATGGAAGTTACAGACAGTCTTCAACACATAAACAGGTTCTGTTGCCAAAAGTTCCTTTCTAACTCAGATGTTCGGAGTTTGGAACGCATCACCCCACAGAAACAAGGATATAAATGGAGGTTAGTTTTTCATGTTTTAAAACTCAGAGGGTGTGTGACACACTGTATTTTGCATCGTGAACTGGGTAAGAACTAGGTGGGTAAGAACATTTGCTAGTTGTGGGAACTTGCACATAAATTTCTTATGCTTCCTGGGTCCTAGCTCCTCATTTCAAAAGGGGGGGTGGGGGTGTCACCAAGAATGACTTTTTTAATAGGAGTGTTGGGGGTCACTGTGAGGGGATATGTGTACATACAGAGGCTCCGGTACTAGGCCACTGTGACTATTACTACTATAACATGTGGTAGCGAAAACACACGTGACCTTGACCTGAAGCACTCAGAGCCTCAGTTTTCATCTCTGCAAAAATAGAAGAACATTTACGTCACAGGGTTATTGTAAACATGAATAAGAGTATGCACAGCATGCACTTAGTACAGTCACAACATGAGTGTCTAATTAAAGGGGCGGGGGGGAGGGTGGCCTTTGCTATCCCAGGAATGCCTGGCCATACCTGCATTTGCTTTCTGGGCTGACCTGAATCCACCCTTATGAATACTCCTATATACCAGGATGTCTGGCTCATCTTCAATCCCCTGCTTGGTTCCGTGTGACATACACAAGAAGTAGCTGCCAAGGTCTCTCATGCTAAGAATGTGTGTGGAAATGCTGCTAAGGTCGGCATTCCAGTGAAGTCAGAGAGCACCCCCAAGCTGATGAAGAAGCTGGAGAAATAGAGGCCTGGGCAGGTTGAAGGCTGACAGTGTAGCCCATTGGTCCAGCTAAGCTGCATCCCTACTAGCAAGATGGTGATGTACACGAGAAAATGACGGTGATCACGGTTAACCTTCATCCATCAGGAACAGTCCCCAGGGCAAACCTCGGGCCGGGTACTCTGCAGAGCGACTGTCTATGAGAGCCAGTGGCTGAACTTTGTGGAGGAGAAGGAGGCTGGGTGCCACAGTGATAAAGTTCCCTGTAAGGTCTCCAGTTTCACACATTCTTTACAATACTCAAGATGATTTCTCTGGGGAAGGTGAAAAGAATTATAATTACATGTGAAAAAGGCTTGAGAAGGGGAAAAAAAATCCCTGCCATATGGTGTGTGGCAAATGTTTTGGAACTGAATAAATAACATGGTGGGCGTTCTCCCCCCATTTCTGTTCCTAGGTCTACGTTACACAGGCTGACTGGCGAACGTGGATCGGTTTTTCTCTCGGAATAGAAGTGCACAGGCTTATTTAATTGTATGACCATTAATATAATTCGGGTCTCTTTCTGCCAGCAGAGATATTTACAAACTTATAATCAGATTTTGTGATTTGGGTGTAAACCAATACCCCACAGGAGGCGAGGAGATATTTCCATCCAGCTGTCCCTTAGCAGAAGGATTGCATGAAATACAAAAGGGCTTGGAGTCGAATGGTCAGGATCCTTGAGGGAAGTGGGGCAGGAGGGTCGCTGGTCTCAATGGACACCCCATTCTCCAGCAAGAAATGTTTAAAAGCCAGGAGATGGGCATTCATAGGTATCAACCACCAACTATATTCCAGACTTTGTCCAAATGGGACTCTGTCACATGCTCCTGTCTGTGAGCTCCTGGCATTACTGTGCTCAGTGAAACAGAGGAGGAAGCAGCGGTTGGAGATATGAAGTAACCTGCTCCTGTGTGTGCACGTAGTCACAGGCTGTCCTTAATAAAATTATTGATAAAACTGCTAGCCGATTTGGCTCAGTGGATAGGGCGTCGGCCTGCAGGCTGAAGGGTCCTTGGTTCGATTCCAGTCAAGGGCACATGCCTGGGTTGCGGACTCAATTCCCAGTAGGGGGCATGCAGGAGGCAGCCAATCAATGATTCTCTCTCATCATTGATGTTTCTATCTCTCTCTCCCTCTCCCTTCCTCTCTGAAATCAACAAAAATATATTTTAAAAAATTATTGACAAAATTAAATATATTGATTGAGTCCTTGTTGTGTGTCTGAGATCTGTGCCTTCATAAAACTTATAATCTATCTGCCAGACATACTCCAGAATAATGAGTACATCTGATTCATCTCCGATCTCCAGAAATAGGACGATGTACTAGTATAGTACATAGAAGATGCTCAGTAAGTTGCTGCCGAGTGAATTAATCTACTCAACATAACCCCCTAAATCAGCCCATGTTTGGTTTCCTAGTAATCCTTGTGAATGTCCCTGCTTCCGAGGAAATGACAGATTTTCAGCAAGATTGGTGCAAAGCCAAGACAAGCAGCTTGAGGACCTGTGACCCTTATTCTGCCACAGCAGCTTGTCTCTTTTCTCTGCCCTACTCAGCTGGCTTCTTATCTTTTCTTGTCTATTTCAACTTATCTTATCATTTACCTTATCGTCTCACTTCCTCAAATGTACATTCACTTTTCAGAACTAGACTTTACACCCATGGTCCTTAGAGCTAAGACTTTACTCAAGAGGTTCCCTCATCCAGGAGCACACTTATCCACCTATACTTTGTAAAAACAAAACAAACAAACAAACAAAAAAAACCTCGCTCTATCATCTTTTAAGCTTATGGATGTTAACTAGATTTATGGTGGTTACCACTTCCCAATACATATATGCAAATATCGTATCATTATGCTGCACACCTGAAAGTAATACAATGTGTCAATTAAAGAAAATGTAAAGACTCATTTCATGTCACCTACTCTAAGAAGTCTACCTGGATTGCCAGCCCTCTGCGGTAAGGCTATGTACTTTAAGATTTAATTTTTATGAATCCAAGTCAACAGTGACCAAATTCTAAAGGTTACCTGTGTGTCTCTCAACCACCCCACAGCCCCACCATAAATTCACTGCATGCAAATTTCCTGTCTTTCCAGCTCAGTGACGGAGCCTCTAATATAGATCCGACCTAGAGCATGAGTAGGCCCTTCGGATCATTTAGAAAGTGACCTAAGTTGAGGGAAGAGCGTGGCTCTTACCATCACTGTCCTCTCAGCACCCAGGACGGGTGTGACACATTCCTCAGACATGAGCTGCCTCAGGGGCACGTCCCTTCCGGGCTGTGCTCTGAGGTCCCTGCCACCCAACCCTAGACTGCTCTGCCGGATTCCCGTTTTCCAACCAAATCCAAAGGGCAGAGAGACACTGAAGTGGAGGGAGGCCACATCGACCACAGAACTGCAGTGTACGAGAGGCAATGTGCCAGCATCCCAGGCGGATAACCCTGGTCCCTATCCAACCCACAGACACGTTCTGTTTGGTCATCACCTGGTTAAAAGAACCGCTGTAACCCACTGCCTGCACTTAAAAGCTGGGCATTTTTCACATAAAATTCCAGATTTCTACTTTCTCTTGAAATCAGAAGATCTAGCAACACTTGGCCTGAGTTCCCGCCCATATGTTTCCAGTCTGGTCCTGCATGCATTTGCATTTATAACCCTACATACATAACGATAGTTTCTTGTTATTATTTATTTACTATTTATGCATGAAGGGAGCAGGTAGTTTGTTAAAAGGGTCCTTGTTTTTCCTGGAGAATTCCCCGAGGGCACTGATTTTGCAGCACGCTGCATACCTCTGAGTGCAGGAAATTCTGAGCGCAGGAAGGAGAAGGTTCCAAAAGATGTTTTCCAGTTTCTTCCAGTCTTCCTTCTAAAAAACCTCAGACAACGTGGCAACTGCCCTGACATTTCTTTGGTAAAGCTCTTCCCTTCTCTCAGCGAGATGGTTCCAGATCACAGAATGTGCTTATGTATCTCAGATTAGGGGAATGTAGGCCAGCTCTCGGGGTTCTAAACTCCACTCTCCCCTCCAACCTTCCAGGAGTGACTGGGCAAGCCCACTACCCTTTAGGATTTGGCTGGAAGAATGAGGCCATGACAAAGGGTCTGGAGTTTATGCCAAGCGTGACAGGAAGCTGTGGAGGGTTTCAAGCACACAGGGAACATCAGCAGGTTGAGGGTTGAAAGAGCCCTCTGCCTGCTGCAGGGAGAACCTATTTTTTGGGTGGGGGTTGTGTAGAGTGCAAGCAGAGACAAGGCAGCTCTTGATCCAGGCAAGAGAGAGTGACGGTGTAACAGTTCCCATTGCGGCTGTAACAAATTACCACAAACTTAGTGGCTTAAAACAAGACAAATTTACATCTTACAGCTCTGGTTATCAGAAGTCCAATAGGGTCTTACTGGCTAAAATCAAGGGATGGGTCCGGCGGTATTCCTTCTGCAGGTTTTAGAAGAGAACCCATCCCCTTCCCCTTTTCCAGCTTCTAGAGGTCACCTGCAGTCCTTGGCTTATGACCCCTTCCTCCATCCTCCAAGCCAGTAGTGCAGCATCTTTATACCTCTCCCGCCTCCCTCTTATAGGCACTCATGATACATGGAGCCCGCCCACATGGAGAATCCAGAGTAAGCTCTGATTCTCAAGGTCTTTAACTCAATCACACCTGCAAAGATCCTTTTGCCACACAGGGTAACATATTCATAGGTTCCACAGGGCAATTACTATGCCCACTACAGAACAGAGATAATAAAGATGGGAAGGACAGAATTTGTATGTATTTTGGAGGCGTATCTTGTGTGTGCTATAGATTGCAGGCACTTTTCCAGAGTCTCTCCCACAAGTTCCAACCATTTCTTACATGATAGTCCCCTAATGTCAAATAACCCTCTTTTAAAAGTCAGAGGAGCAGTCATTCAATGGCAAGCAAACAGGGCAAAAATGAAATTTTGTACACACACATATATACACATGTATGTATGTGTTTGCATATTATATATACACTAGAGGCCCGGTGCATGAAATTCGTGCATCTGGGACCCCTCAGGGGATGTCTGACTGATGGTTTAGGCCCAATCCCAGGCCTGTGGGATTGGGCCTAAACCGGCAGTCGGACATCCCTCTCACAATCCGGGACTGCTGACTCCCAACCGCTCGCCTGCCTGCCAGCCTGATTACCCCCTAACCACTCCCCTGCCAGCCCAATTGCTCCCAACTGCCCTCCCCTGCTGACCTGGTCTCCCCCAACTGCCCTCCCCTGCAGGCCCAGTCTCCCCCAACTGCCCTCCCCTGCAGGCCTTGTCCCCCCCAACTGCCCTCCCCTGCAGGCCTTGTCCCCCACAACTGCCCTCCCCTGCAGGCCTGGTCCCCCCCAACTGCCCTCCCCTGCCGGCCCGGTCACCCCTAATTGCCCTCCCCTGCCGGCCCAGTAGCCCCTAACTGCCCTGCCCTGCTGGCCTGATTGCCCACAACTACCCTCCCCTGCTGGCCATCTTGTGGCAGCCATTTTTGACCACATGGGGCGGCCATCTTTGACCACATGGAGGCGGCCATCTTGTGTGAGGGTGTGAGGGTCAATTTGCATATTACCTCTTTATTATATAGGATATGTACACATACTAGTATATTACCTATATACACATATATTTATGTATATGTGTGCAGTTGAATGCTTGAATTATATATACATATATGTTTGTAACTATACATACATAAATTTATGTATGTATGTATATATAATTATGTAATTAAATAATTACTTTAGGCCAGTGGTCAGCAAACCACTTCTCGCAAGCCACATGTGGCTCTTTGGCCCCTTGAGTGTTCTAATGCCACTTCTTCAAAACAGACTCGCCCAGGCCGAAAACCGACTTCTGCACATGGGCCATGAAGTTTCAATCGCACCGTACGTGGACGCCCGCATGTGGTATTTTGTGGAAGAGCCACACTCAAGGGGCCAAAGAGCCGCATGTGGCTCGCGAGCCGCTGTTTGCCGACCACTGTTTTAGGCTTCATACTAATCTCTTGTGTGTATTCCCACAGTTGAATACTTGAATTATATATGCATATATGTATAAATTATGTATATAAATAAAAATTAGGTGTGTTTGTGTGAATACACACACCCATACAGTTGAGTGCTTGGATTTTCACCCTGGTTCCAACACTGTTAACCTGTTCTCTTGGATAAGACATTCATCCTCCCCTGGGCCTCAGCCTCCCGGCCTCTCAAATGGTGTCCACAATGCCAGTCCTGTAATTCATGGGGTTCCTATGGACAAATGAGTTTATGCACATGGAAGAACTTGGAATGGGGCATAGGCCTTGATGAAGCTAAGAATTAATCAGTGAGGAATGATCTCTGAGTTTGAAATTTAAATCATTCCTGTTTCCGGCTCAGTCCAGCTGCCCTGCCCTGGTTCCTCCCTGCAGAAAGGTTCAAGTCGTTCAGGTATAACACTGCCGCCAGCTGGGCAGGGGACAGGGAGGGCCACAGATCAAAGAGAGGCTGAGTGGATTATTACTGGGAGGCTCAGTGGATTATTTAATTTCACAGAGAAGATCATCAAAAGAATGAGAGGAACTGCCAGGTTTTCTGTGCTGCTGCAGGTACTCCATGGGCCACCAAGCTGGATGTCTTCTCTGAGCACCTGCTCTATGTACCAGGCACAAAGCTGAGGGCCTTAAGGTATTATTATCACATGTAATTCTCACATCAACCAAATGGACTGTCCCATTATGATTCCCCTTCACAGAAGACACCAAGCCTTAGAGATGTTAAGGCACTTGCCTGAGATGACATCGTCACTTGCACACGATACAGCCGATAGGTCTGTCTGATTTTAAAGCACTTGCTCTTAATTGCTCTGGAATATTCCTCTGCCAATTGCTGTATCTTAGATGTAAGTGTGAGTAGATATTTTCAAGCTAGCTACCACATGATTAACATGGCATTCTTTTCAGGATAGGTCGTCTTGCATCCATTTTTTTTTTCATTTTTAAAAAAATAATTCTTTATTGTTGAAAGTATTACATATGTCCCCTTTTTTCCCCCATTGACCCCCCTCCAACCTACCCCTGTCCCCTATCCCAGACCTTCACCACCCTATTGTCTGTGTCCATGGATTATGTATATATGCATGCAAGATCTTTGGTTGATTACCTCCCACCCACCCACCCTCCCCCCGCCTTCCCTCTGAGATTCTGCACTCTGTTCCATGCTTCCATGTCTCTGGAGCCACTCCATTCATTAGTTTATTTTGTTACTTGGATTACACATATGAGTGAGATCATGTGATACTTGTCTTTCTCTGACTGACTTATTTCACTCAGCATGATACTCTCCAGGCCCCTCCATGCTGTCTCAAAGGGTAAGAGAATCTTCTTTTTTAATGTTGCATAGTATTCCATGGTATAAATGTACCACAGCTTTTTTATCCACTCATCTACTGATGGGCACTTGGGCTGTTTCCAGATCTTAGCTATTGTAAATATATTCTTTGGTGTTTCAATTTTCTTAGGATATATTTCTAGATGCGGGATCACTGGGTCATTTGGCAGTTCCATATTTAATTTTTTGAGGAAACGCCATACTGTTTTCCATAATGGCTGCACCAGTCTGCACTCCCACCAGCACTGTACTAGGGTCCCTTTTTCTCCACATCCTCGCCAGCACTTGTCATTTGTTGATTTGTTGATGGTTAGCCAAGCTGACAGGTGTGAGATGATACCTCATTGTCAATTTAATTTGCAGCTCTCTGATGATCAATGCCTTTGAGCATTTTTTCATATGTCTCTTGGCCATCTGTATGTCCACTTTGGAGAAGTGTCTATTTAGGTCCTTTGCCCATTTTTTGATTGGATTATTTGTCTTTCTTTTGTATAGTTGTATAAGTTCCTTATATATTTTGGATCTCTTGCACCCATTTTTTAATAAATAAAAATTAGCCCATGTATATGTACTATACTCTTATTTTCATTACAAGAGGCCCGATGCATGAAAATTCATGCAAGAGTAGGCCTTCCTTCCCCCGGCTGCTGGCACCGGCTTCCCTCTGGCACCTGGGACCCGGCCTTCCCTCCTCCAGCCACCAGCAGGCACCCGGGACCCAGGCTGCTTCCCTCTGGCCCTGGCTTCATCCAGAAGGATGTCTGGAATGATGCCCAGAAGGACGTCTGGTCTAATTAGCATATTACCCTTTTATTATTATACCAGGTGTACCTGTTACTAATGTAGATTTTTTTCAGTAGATGGAGTTACACATATGTTGATATATATGCTATTTTGTTGTACTGACAGCAAGCTTCAAAACTTCATATGTCAAATTTTCTGAAGGTGTTAACATCATAGATATTTTTACACTTAAAAATGTCGAATTTTGTGCCAAAAAAAGAGCATTTGTGGGAAGTTTTAATTCATTACTTTATTTTGAAGAAAAGTGCTGCTGAAAGTGATCGTATACTTCGGGAAGTTTATGGTGAACATGCTCCATCTCAAGACACTTGTGAACGCTGGTTTAAACGCTTTAAAAGTGATGATTTTGATGTGAAAGACAAAGAACATCCAGGTCAACCAAAAAAGTTTGAAGACCAACAATTACAAGCATTATTGGATGAAGATGCATGTCAAACTCAAAAACAACTTGCAGAAAGATTAAACGTTGCTCAGCAAACAATGTCCGACCGTTTACAAGCAATGAGAAAGATTTTAAAGGAAGGAAAATGGGTGCCACATCAACTGAACAAAAGACAAATGGAAAACCGAAAAGTCATCAGTAAAATGTTGCTTCAACGGCATGAAAGAAAGTCTTTTTTGCATCGAATTGTGACTGGTGATGAAAAGTGGATTTATTTTGAGAATCCCAAATGCACAGAATCATGGGTTGATCCAGGTCAACCACCAACATCAACTGCAAGGCCAAATTGCTTCGGAAAGAAGACAATGCTCTGTGTTTGGTGGGATCAGGAAGGTGTGGTGTATTATGAGCTTCTAAAACCAGGTGAACCATTAATACTGATCGCTACCAACAACAAATAATCAATTTGAACCACACTTTGATCATAAAATAACCAGAATGTGCCAGAAGGCATGGCAAAGTAATTTTGCTTCATGATGACGCACCGTTACGCACTTCAAAACCAGTTAAAAACATGTTAAAAGATCTTGCCTGGGCAGTATTAACCCACCCACCATATTCACCAGACCTTGCTCCTTCAGATTACCACTTGTTCTGATTGATGGCACACGCACTTTCTGAGCAGTACTTCAAAACGTACGAAGAAGTGGAAAATGGGGTCTCTGAATGGTTTGCCTCAAAACAAGGTAAGTTCTATTGGGACGGTATCCACAAATTACCTGAAAGATGGGGGAAATGTGTAGCTAGTGATGGACATTACTTTGAATAAAGCACTTCTGATGTTTCTCTTGAAATTATCATGTTTTCTTTGATTACAAAACCCACATTATTAACTGGTATACCTGGTAGACTTAATTTGGTCTCTTTTTAAGGATTTCACCCCCATTTCATAGATTCATAATCTGAGGCTCAGAAGGACTGAATGACTTGCTGAAGGCTACACAACTTGTAAAGGGATTCTGGATCTCAAGACCAGGTCTTCTGAATCCAAGTCCATGTAAATTTTGTAAGAAACATTTAGATTATCTAGGACCATGGTTGGCAAACTGCGGCTTGCAAGCCACATGTGGCTCTTTGGCCCCTTGAGTGTGGCTCTTCCACAAAATACCACGGCCTGGGCGAGTCTATTTTGAAGAAGTGGCGTTAGAAGAAGTTTAAGTTTAAAAAATTTGGCTCTCAAAAGGAATTTCAATCGTCATACTATTGACATTTGGCTCTGTTGACTAATGAGTTTGCCGACCACTGGTCTAGGTCAACTTCCTTGTTCCACGATGAAGGAAACCGAGGCCCAGAGGGGAAGTGACTAGTTCAAAGTCACACAGGGATTAAAAGGAAAGACTGGAGCCTCAGACAGATTTGTGCTCAAATCGCAAAATTCCCATTAACTTGCTGCCTGCCCTTGTGTTGTGCTTTCCTAAATTCCTCCAGTGAAGGGCACACTTTGCTTGTCTGCCAAACGGGAATAATAATAATACTGACCAGAGATTTTTGTGAAGGTTTAACTCAAGATTACAAATTCCCGTCAGGCAGTAGATGGTGGCTCTTAGTGACACAGCTAAACCTAGAGTCCAGGACTCATCTCCCAGTCTGATGTGTGTTTCAGCAAGACACTCAGCAAGATGTCTCTTGGCCATCTGTCTGCAATTTCCGGTCATATCTGCATACATAATGACACACTGTAATGTGGAGTGTTCTCTGAGTCTCAGCAGCGTGATCCCTGAAGCAGATTAAATACACTAACCAGATTCCCTTAGAGCTTCAATCACCCGGGCCAATTTCTTCTTATTTTAACAGGTAGGGCATGGGTCACCCTTTGCAAACCCAAGTCTAATAATACCATCATTCAAGTGAGGCTAGATTCTGTAGTTACGAGTTTTATTGATACAGTAAAAGTCCTACTTCGGTCATTTCATGCGCTCAAGGAAATTGGTTATAGTTGGTATGCCCGTGATACAGAGAAATGCTGATGTCTTTTTTTGATAAAGTTTTCAGGCAAAGAAAGACCTCATGTTTGAATGTTTTATTATTCATATTAAGCTCTTTAAACTGCCCAGCAGTTCTTGTTTCATTTAAGAAATCTTAAATTTGAGACATAAACTTCCCCGACAGCGTGGGCCCCCTTAAAGGTGATATACGCCCTGACAGCAGAGAAATAAGACCAGCCGAGCGCTCTAACCGCAGGATGGTAAAAGTCATGGTCAGGTTAGAGGAATCAATTCGAGAGAGAACGAGGCTGTGTAAATTTCAGGACTCAAATGGCAAAATATGAAGACGGGGCTGAATTTAAAGCCTTGGCTGGTGTGACTGTATTTCACTTCCTGATTGGCAAGACAACCTTAAATGGGGTATTAAATTGGGTTAAAAAGGCAGTTTTCTTCCTATTTAAAATAATACAAGGGAAGAAAAAAAAATAGATCCAAGGATGGATAGCAACAAATTTGACAATTTATGTGGGCATTTGAGAAAAGATAGAGAGCCTGGAGAGAAAACCACTATTATCTGAAGTCAGAATTTGAGAAGGGGAGACTCGGAGGCCCTGGCCGCAGCCACTGAAAGGGCTGTTTTCACAGCAGGCGCGTGACTGCCTGGCGGGGTCCCGCCCGGCCTGGTGCAGTCAGCTCCTCCATGAGCTGCGAGTCTGAGCTGTGCATTACATCGGCGGCAGATCTGATGTTTATAAGCAAACAACAGCTTTGAAATCTTAAAATAGACACCCAAAGGGTGTGTGTGGTTCCCAGCTTGTCTGACAGGGGAGCTAACAGAGAAGAGGAGCAAGCTGCAGAAGGGCACAGCCTCAGGAAGCCCCTGCCTTCTGATCCCAGCTCGGCTCGGCAACCTCCCGGCAAACAATAAACCTCGCCGAGACTCAGTTCTGTCCTCTGTGAAATAGGGGGAGGGCACAAATTGGGCCTGATCTGCAGAGTTGTTTTTAGGATTAAATTATATCAGCCAGCTAAGATATTTAGCACACCGCCTGATTCATGGTAAGCACCCCATAACTACTGATTATTATCTTATTATAATTCAACATAGGAAAGAATTGGTGGCTGTGAAGAGAAGGAAAGGTCCTAAAATGGTTTTGGCTCCAAACTGTACTCCTTCCTGACCAAGCCCACCGTTCCTTCCATGCACACTATATCGCCCAGGGCTAACCACCTGTCTCCTGGTCTCATCCCAACTCTCATCATGCCTACAGCAATGGCCAGACCAAACCAAGAGAAGGGTTAGTGTAGCAGCAAGGCGGCTGGATTTGAAGGCGGAGGGCCTGTGTCCAAACCTGCTACTGCTACTTAGAAACTGTGAGGGCAGCAGGAAGTTACTGTGCTTCCTTGAGGCTCAGTCTCCTCATCCATAAAGTGGGATGATTAACTCTATCCTGTCCACCTTGCAAGCCCAATGTGGGGATCAACTGACTCAAATGGAGTGAAAGAGCCCTTAGATGGCAGTACACTGTCAAGATGTCTGGTAACATTACAACTACCGCAGAAACCTACCTTGATCCTGTCTCCCACTCAGACACACCCGCAAGTCACTGTGACCCTCTGCAGACGGTCCATTCCATACTTTACACTTTGGAGAAAAGAGAAAAAGGAACAAGAAGACACACTGTTTCTCAGAACAGTGGAGGAGGAGATAAGCCAGAACAACAATGACAGCATATAAACCATGGTCTCCCTTCCTAGGGCAGACATCACCAAACCTAAACATCATCTCTCTCTCACTACACCCAGACAGGCCTTCAGGACCTTTCTTAACACAGTGTTCAAACTAATCAATCACCTCCCTGTATGCTCCCTACCCACCCACTCCCACAACCATCAAATGACAGAACCCCTTTAAAGATATAAAAAATGAAAATGAAGGGGGTAAAAACCTAAACTCTGGAGCAGGACTTGGATTCTATTTCCAACCGTAGCCCTTACGAGCCAGAGAGTTAACTTTCAGTCTCCACCTCGTCTCTCAAATGGTAGGTCTGCTTCAGAGGAGTGCTGTGATGCTTCCACCCGAAAACCTCTGCCCAACAGTAAAAACACAGTCACTATTAGCTCCTATCTACACTAATAAAAGAGAAAGATGCAAGCTGACCATACCTTCCCGACACCCACCAGCCAATCAGGAGTGAGTATGCAAATTAACCCAACAAAAATGGTGGGTTAATTTGCATACACAAGCGCTCAGTGGCCAGGGGGCAGGACGCTTGCATCATCGCCATGGCGAGGATGCAGGCATTTTGCACTGCCCCAGCTGCTCCGAGCCTCTGGGCAGCGTGGGAAGGTGGAAAGGCGGCTCAGGGCCAGAGCAAAGGCTGTGCCGGCAGCCTGGGTAAGGAAGGCCCATTCTGCACGAATCTTCGTGCATCAGGCATCTAGTCTAATAATAAAAGCGATTTATGCTAATTAGACCTTCCGACGACCTTCCAGACGAAGCTGGAGCTAGGAGGGAAGCCTGAGTCCCAGGTGCCAGAGGAAGCCGGTGCCGGCAGCTGGGGAAAGGAAGGCCTACTCTTGCACAAATTCCATGCATTGGGCCTCTAGTCATTAGTAATTTGCTTCCCCTATTTGATGATCTCCTCTCCCTCCTTCCAAAAAACAAATGAATAAGCAAAAACCACGCAGAATCATGCAGAAAATTATGGATTTTAAAGAAAGACAGCCCTAGGATTGAATACCATTACTGCCATTACTAACTGTGTGATCTTGAGCAAATTGTTCCAACCCTCTTAGCCTCAGTTTCCTCATTTATAAAAGGAGGAAAGCCTTTTAGGGCACGAGAAGGACTAAATGGAATACTATACATAATGTGCTTGGCCCCCAGTGGGCTCCGATCAACATTCAAATATTAGTTGGGGGGAAAATGAGCATCAAGTGTAATAGGATCAACTCAAATCTGTTGGAAACCGTTACCGAGGAGACATTTTTCTGAGAAGGTTAAAATGAAATCAAATGTCTGAGGTAGATTAAACTTTCTCTCCTCATGTCAGATTTGTTTCCACAGGATTTCATCTGCATAATGGAATTTGGTGATTTTGAATAGATGGTGTAATGTGCACAGGAGTGTTCTCTGGGGGACAAAGAATGAAGGTTATTTATATGTCATTTGTGATCCCATCCCCCCTGATTTATCCCATAGAACCCCACATGCCAGTCACCAATGGTCTCCCCTCCACTTGAACATAATATGCTCTGTGACTTGAAGGTCTGGGAACTAAAGGGAATGCTTGATATCCACTCCCATTTTTGGAGATTTCCAAAGCTCATGCACCCAACGAAGGCACTGAAAAGTCCTGCAACTTACAAAGTACATATGTTAACACAGTACTGCTCGAAACTTTTTTCAGGTTAACACATTTTTAACATTTCACATAATTACTATTTGAACAATGCTACTGTGTTGAACCCCCCCGCAAAAAAAAAATGACTAAAGAAGGGAGAATTAAAATCTGAATATTCCCTATGGTTGTAGGCAGTGCTGACAGACGACACAAAATACAGAGCTAAGCAGAGACTGCATTATGTGGTTGAATTATGGAAGATGGCTTTAAGTCCTAACCCCCTGGTTCTTGTGAATGTGACCTAATTTGGAAACAGGGTCAAGTTAAGATGAGGTCAAACTAGGTTAGAGAGGATCCTAAATCCAATGACCGATGTCCTTATAAGGAGAGAGAAATTTGAAGACACACAGGGAAGAAAGCTATGGGGGAAAATGGAAGCAGAGTTTAGAGTCATGTGGCCACAAGCCAAGGATACAAGGACTGCCAGCCACCACCAGACGCCGTAAGAGGCAAGGAAGAATCCTACCTCGGGGGCTTCAGAGGGACCATGGAGCACTGCCAATAACTTGATTCCAGACTTCTGGTCTTCAGAGCTGTGAGAGAATCGATTTCTGCTGTTTTAAGCCACCTAAGTCGGTAGAAATTTGTTACAGTGGCCCTAGGAATCTGAGACACTTTCTTGGCTACCAAATTTTTCTCCTACACTACTGGCTTCTCTTTCTCAGTCTCCTTTCCTGACCATTAAATCTTGGAGTGCCCCAGGTGGAAGACCTTGAACCCTTTTTTAACTATTGTAGCACAGATGCCACAGAACGATCAGATCCAGGACCTTGGCTTCCATATCATCTATGTGGTGATGAACCACATTGCATAATGTGCTTATGATGTCCCAAATGGAATCCTTGATCCCACCCTAAACCAACACCTAGCTTCCTCTTGCTCAGGAGTGAGCAATCTATTCCCCCAATTCCTCAGGTCATTTCCTCAGCACCCACTACTGAATTCACAGGCAAATGCTGTTGAATCTGCCTTGAAAACACATCCAGAATGCAGCCACATTCACCACCTGCATCGCTCCCACACCGGTGGGTCGCCACCATCTTGTTTACATGAATGAACTACAGTAGCTCCCTCCTGGTATCTCTGCTTCTGTTCTCAGCCTAACTGTCCATCCTTAGCACAGGAGCCAGAGTCATCACATTAAATCATACATCTAGCCATGCCTTGCCCACGTTACAGACCCTCCAAAGGCTTCGCTTTCCTATGGAACAACATCCTGCATCCAAGTCCTTGGCTGTCACTCGGACCTCATTTCCTCCCACTATTCCGCTTGCTCAGCTCCAGCTACTGGTGTTGAGGTTCTCTAATGAACAAGCAGGCATGCAACTGGGGACTTCATTCGCTGTGGCCTCAGCCTGGATCGCTGCTCTCACTGAAATCTACATGGATATTCCCTTGATTCAATCAAGTTTCTCAAATAAAGCACCTTTTCACTGAGTCTTCCCTTACTTCCCAGCTGCAAAAGCAGCCCCACCATCATGCTCTACTCCCGTGCCCTGGGCATCACCTAGAGGGAGGAGGGTGCGTGTGTGTGTACAACCCTCATCAGGATGTGCACAGCAGAAGTAGGGAAGGAGACTTCAGCCGTCTTATCCACTGCTGTGTCTTCAGTGCCTACAAAAACACTTGGTGCATAGTAGGTGCTCAAAAATGTGTTATTAATTAATTCTTTCCAGGAGAGTGAGGGGAGGCGCATAGGAAAAATAGTATAATTTACTGCTCTCTAAAAACAGCTGAAAAAATTTTAAAGAAAGATCTCTCACTAAAAGCTGAAAATAAGGCAGTTCTGTGACTATAATTTTCTGGCAAAAAGAAATGAAGTCTTCAGAGCTATCTCTCAGTTGTAGACAAAACACAGTTTCTAAAACCACCCCCTATACACATCATCTGAATCTTCTCTGTCTCATTTTTAACCTATAAAATGTGGATAAATTTTTAAAGTCCGCAGGACAATGTTTCTAAACTGGTGTCCAAGTATCCCATACTCGGAGGAACTTTTAAAAATCCTTATTTTTTCATAGTCCATCAATGTAGACTTCCACATGAACCCCTTACAACACCTCGTAATAATGAAAATCTTAATGGAGAGATTAGTGCAAGCCAGGGACTTGTCAGATACTCTTATTAAAACCTCCAATATTCCTAGGAGGAAGGTACTATATCCTGCACCCCGTTTTCCAGATGGGGAAACTGAGGCTGGGAGAGATTAAGTAATTTTCTCAAGAGCTTATGGCTAATAAGTAGAAAGTGGGAATTCCAATCCAGACATTTTCCTTTCACAGCCTACTCTCTTAACCAAAATGTTCTCTTGCATGACCCCAACCAGCAAGGCAAGGTCACATAATCAATATTGCATACCATTACTTCCATTTTATAGAATAAACCTCCGGCTCACAGAAGGGATAGGGGTCAGTAAGGGTCACAGAGCAAAAGTCAGCCCTCATCTAGGTCTCCAGACCCTAGTTCAAGAACTTTTCAGTAATAAGAGTTACCCAACAATGGAATAGCATCCATGATGGGAACATCATCCAGCGAAGAAGACATCTGAGCACGAGACAGAGACAAGGGTTGTGTGCACATCAGAGTGAAGCATGGAGAATAATAACCTGCCCAAGGCCACACAGAGAGTAAGCTCTTGAACTCACCTTTTGGGGCCAACTTTTTCCTATACCACCTCGATGCCTTCAACCTAAGATGGAAGCCATCAGGTCACATGCATATATTGCCTAAAACTACTACAAATGCTAAGATAAATTGCGTGTGTGTTTATGTATATCTATGAATGCAGTGAAGGGGAGTGGAGGGTTTTGTGGCTTGGTTTTTTGTAATTATTTGGTGGCTATTTTGGTAACATCTTTTGGAGATTAAGTCCAATTAGGAAACAGATGGCACTGAAATATTGTCAGACACATAGGATATGCTGCAAATCACTGATTAATTATGTAAATAATTAAAATGTATATTTACACCTGACCATCCAAAAGAGGATGCAAAGACCGATTTCAGGGTTGTTTATGAGCGCTGGCAAGGAGTCAAGTCAAAAATGTGTCATGTCCAAGTTGCTGCTTTGGTGCCTCCTCCATGTCCTGTCCTAAGTGGGCATTTGGGAGACAGAATCAAGAATAAAATGACAAGAAAAAAAAGGCCTCTAAACATGCCATAATTATGAGGCTGGGCTTGGTAAAGGGACCTTCTATGGCTCTGGTCCCACTTTACCTCCTTCCAAAAGAGTCTGAAGATAGTCCTCATTGTCCCACACCCAGGTTCCTCGTTCAAAATACACCATCAGACTCACCTAGCTTCATAGCCTTACTTTCAGCCACCCCTGCCCTTGACCAAAAGATCAAATCATTGCATTATCATAGTTAGGAGAACAAGTCATGAGGAAAGACATGTGTTCAACCATTGGGCTTTGTCACCTGGCTCAGTTTTACCATCTGAAAAAATGGCGATAATAACAACTTAATGTCTCAAGTTCTTCCTAGGAGCACAATTTTATGCCAAGCACTTTACATGCATGGCATTATTTACTGCTCACAACACCTCTATGTAATTGTCTTTATTTTATAGGCAGGAAAGTGAAGTTTAGAGAAAGTAAGCAACTTGCCAGTATTTGTTCAGATGAGGTTTGCCTGTGTGTAATATCAAACCTAAGTAAGTAACTTAAATGCAAAAGAAGCTCATTTCTCTTTTGTATAACTAGACCATCCAGGGCATTCTCGATGCTCCAGCAGTTCTAGCTACTGCTCCAACATCTTCAACATACAGTTTCTACTCCACACTCTGAGATGGCTAATGCAGCTTCAGCCAGGAGGCTCACACTCCAAACTCCAGACTGAAGCAGAAGGAGAGCATACCCCTCACTTGGAGCACAGGTTCAGAAGGTTGGCACACTGCCTCAGCTCAGTTCCCATTGGCCCCACAGCTGGGCTCACCTAACATCCAAGGCTGCTGGGAAATGCAGTCTTCATTCTGGCGAAGCCTGTGTCCAGCTGTGGGAGCCAGCCTCCAACGTGACCTCCACTAATCCTTGCCTCCTGGTATGTATGGCCCTGTGCAGTCCTCTCCTGCACTGAATCAGGGTCGGTCGGTGTGACCAACAGACCACAACAGCAGTAACAGTGTGTGGCTTCCAGCCTAGAGCATAAAGGGCATTGCAGCATCTGCCTTGTTCTCTTAGATTATTTACTTTAAGGAAAGCCCACCGCCATGCCTTGAAGACAATCCAACAGCCCTGTGGAGATGTCCCCGCGTAGAGGAACTGAACTTCAACCTGTCGGCCATGTGAGAGAGCCAGCGTGGCAGTGTCAGGCCTGCGGGGAGAGTCAGCCTTCAGATGACTGCAGCGCCAATGGATATGGTAGAACCTGAGCTAGAAACACGCAGCCAGGCTGCTCCCAGATTCCTGGTGCATGGAGACCATGGAAACTAATTAATAACTGTTGATGTTGTAAGCTACTAAGTTTTGGGGTGATTCATGACCCAGTGATAGATAAATGATTCGTTCACTGGCCAACACTTGGGAGTTCTATGATGGATGAGGAAGGAAAAAACACAGGGATAACTAACCATCTCTGCCCCACTGTGCACACACTTGAAATGCAAACAGGGCAAAAGCCAAACCCACTCTACCTGACCTAGGAGCCAACACTCCTAGCCTAATGCAGGTTCCTTCCTCCTAATGTCATGGCCAGCTGATTAAATAGACTCAACCCCAGATGAGAAATTGAGCATCTTAAATGATAGCCTCATAGCATCTTCGAGTTGAAAGGACTAGATAAGTCTTCCTGCCCAGGGAGAAATTCCTCCAAGTGCCTGAGAGCTGTGCGGTGTCGGCTGGATGTGGCTCTGAGGTCAGACCTGAGTTCAAATAATGCCCCACCACTGCAAGCAGCATGACCTTGGACATCACCTCTCCGAGCCTTACTTTCCTCATCTGTAAAGAGAAGCTTATTAGCGTCCCTGCCTTGTGGGGTTTTTGAGATAACGCCCATAAAGTGTACAAGGCACAGCAATGGGAGATGCTGAGTAGGTGGGGGATGTGATATCTGAAAAGAAGGCCACACTCCCAGGATTAACAGCAGGTGCCACCCCAGGAGATAACATCTGGAGGTACCTTACCCCTACAGAACCCAACCTTCCCCTCACTACACAGAGTCCATCCGCTAAAGCGGCCTCAGGGAGGAGGGGAAAAGTTCTTTCTGAACTCTGCCTAATGGGCCCATTGCTGTCCTGGAAATACGTAATACCTTGGATTCTTAAGGTGAAAGAAGCTCCTGGAATTATTACGGTGAACTAAATTACTAATGTCAACTAAATAAGCAAGCTGTACTTGAACATATTACATGTTTATTATACATATATACTGCCACCGCTCAGACATGGTACTTCTAGGCCAGGGTCCCGTGGCGTGTACAGACTGGGTCATGCCAGACCTTCTCCCCCCACTCATCTTCTTTCCCACAAACGAATACCAGGAAGCTGGGCTGTGTATTCCTTATCAGCCTTCTTGGGTTCTCCTAGGGCTAATTTGCAAAACTATTTACCCCCTGGATGGCCATCAGCTTTATAGCCCTTCTCTCCTTCTGATCCTCAATTTACCCCTTCTAAGCATCACCCACAGTCACACAAATCCATAGCACTCATATTTAACACGCTTTCATCTGGCCACCGAAGGAACGTTACAAAGAAAAACCTTTCAGCCTATTCTTCCCAAATTCCAAAGTTTCTCCATTAGAAAATCAATTTATTAAGCATTAGCCACCACAAATGTACCATGTTCCTTGCCAGACATTAGGATACAGGAGTGAGCAGGTAGACAACCAGGAGGGAAGTACAGAAAACAGACACCTACAAGAGACTTGGAGAGAGCTCAAGAATTGTGATGAGGGTAAAATTTCTCAAAGTAGACTCTGAAGTTGACATCATAAGCATGGGCAGGGATTAGGCAGATGATTCAGAGCAAGAGGGCAAAGCAGAGGCAATAGCATAAGCAAAGTTATGGATAATTCGTGGAGTAGAGTGATTGTGGCAAGTGGAAGGAATTAGAGGAACTCTAACAAATAAATAACAAATAAATAAATAAAGTCTTATGAGATCACAGCCATGCCCATTAGATTAGCTGTGGTTTGGCGGCTCTCCAACCATGTGGCCCACCCAGACTGAAACATGTGTCCTTCAGAGAAAACTTGGCTCACTCTCCTCTAGACCTTTCTCTCTGGAGCTCAGGGCTCACCTTTTCATTCATATCCCCCTCCCCCATCTGGCCAGGCTCAGGCAGGTAAACATCCCTGTGGTAAGAAGGAGCTCAATATACCAGGATTTAAATGATTCTGTTTTCTCATTCACTATCATTGACTGAACTACATCTCACCCAGACACCTTGTAGGGGCAGCGGGTCTGGTTTGGGAACGGAGATTCGTAGTGTCTAGGTTTGCCATGCTCTCAGACCAAACCTGAACACAAACCAGAAGAGAGGGCTTTAAGCGAGGGAGTGGTCAGATGAGCTTTGTGCCTGAGGACTGAGGACGAGCTAGTTGTTGCCAGCTCAAGAGTGACTTAGGAGGGATGAAAGAGTGGCCTGGGGCCAACTCTGGGGTTAAGGGGTCTTCTCTACAAAGAATGTGGATGCACGAATGGGTCCGATTTGTCCTAGGATTCTGGTTCGAGAGAGAGAGCACCCTGGGAGAGGTGAGGGACCATCCTTGTCAGCTTGGCCTGGGAGGCCTGATGCCAATTCAATTTTCAAAGCAGCCCACCTCCATCAGAATGAAAAATCTTTTCTCAACACTCTTATTAAACCCTAATCTTAATCATATTCATCATTATTAAGTCTTGAAATTGTCTGGAATATTTAAATAGGGCCAAACTAAAAGTCAGAGGGAGGGATTTAAAGGGACAGCTCGAATTCTCTTCAAGAAGCCCACCAAATAATTACTGGCGATTCAGCCCCAATAGAGAGCAAGGCTCCTGAGGGAGAGATTTTCAACAATGTCACAGGGAGGGGCTGCCAATTACATTCAGCCTCGGTAATATCAGTCTTCCTTTCAAAGCCTCCTCAAAAACGTATCAAGGAAAGGAAGAGGCATAAAGAAGATGAATTAAGGGCTTAAATGCCCCGGCACCTGGAGGGGCATTAAAAGAGAATCATTCGGTGGGCCTCCTCCCTTGGCCTACCTCCTTGTGGGCCCCAAAACAATGCCCATGAAATAACCCCACCGCCTCGGTCTCTGTTGTTGAAGAACAAATTTCTAGCGGCCCCGAGAGGTCAGATGACCTGGCCCAGCTGTTATCTCCTGATACCCGGCAGGAAGCCAACGGGGCCTTTAGAACCATGTTCCAAGGAAGAGATAATGGCCCTTTCATACTTCTTCCTACATAAGACATTTAATTAGAGCAGCAGGTCTCTCTGTTCCCCGGCCCTCCCCGTCTTACAGAGCAGGAGTGAGGGTGAACTCATCAGGATTTATTCTGCACCCGGCATGGTCCGGTGCACCGTCTATACATCGGCCCACGTACTCTTCACAGGAGCCCTGAGGTGTAGGTCTACCATCTCCACTTTACAGATGAGACATTTCAGAGAGGAAAACACTGTAACCACTGTCACCCCGCCTTGAACTCAGCCCTCTGACTGTACAGCCCATGTCCTTCCCTTCCCTGCCCCACTGACCAGCCTGTCCCTACCCCCGTGGCCCCTCAGCTTGAGGATGAATTAGGCAGGGAGATAGATTCGGTGTAGGAAAGGGATTCTATAGCAAGGGGCATTATTATTTTGTCATTATTATTAGGTTTGAATCCTGCGTGTTAAAACAATCTATTTGACCTTTCCTCTGGCTAATGCATACAGGAGGTGGGGGAACCTATATGCCATCATAAAAACGTGGGAAATTAAAACCTGCTGACATAAAATCAAATCGCCCAGCCATAAAAGGTGTCGCTTTTATGTGATTATCTTGCCAATATCTTCATGTTGCTAAACTAAATCAAACTACAATTTTCCCCACATGCCCTGAATTTAATGGGAGCCATTAATGGGTGTGATTCCTTATAGATCTCCTTGTAATAGGTACATGGCCTCTTAAGCCCTGGCTGATTAAAATGAAGCCACTGGGCTGTCATTTGTTGGGTTGCTTCAAGAATACTGAATAGTGGTTCTGCTCAAAATTACGAAAGTGTTGACTGGCATTCAAGGCCTTTCTAAACTATCTGGCACCAACATATCTTTTCAGTATGCTCTTCCTCTGCTCCCGTGAATAATCTTTCTGAGGATCCAGGAACATCAGAAATGAAAGAGATTTTTGAGACCATCTACTCCACCCCGGGGAGCAGAACTGGAATCACCTGCGAACTCTGACTGACATCGTGGAGCATGGGTTGAGAAGGATTCTGAGGCCAGTTCCAGACTCACTGAGTAAAGAATGCCATGACTGATTGACAATATCTGCCATGCCCTTGGTTGGTGGAGTGGGAGCATACATGCCAAAACTATGCCTCCGTGTTTTAATCCAACCCCTTCATTTTACAGATGTAGAAACTGAGGCTCACAGAGCGGGAGAGACTTTTGCAAAGTCATACAATGCAGAAGCAACAGAGTCAGGACCAGAGTGTATTTCCCTGACTCCGTGCCTTGTATTCTCTCCATAGTAGAGGAATTCTGATGAAAGAAGGTCAGGCACATTGGCAAGATCAAGGAGCCAATGGTTTGAAGAAGGCAGAAGGCAACTCCCACCCCAATGATAAAGAAGCACACTCCCTAAACTCCCAAAGATCCTTAATCAAATATCCCTAGTCAATTTTAGGACGCTATTATACCTTCATTCTTCTTTCCCAATTTTTGTCTCCTTCCCTACACCAGGCTGGAATATTGTTCTACTAATCCCAAATCTTCCCTAAACAAGTTGACCTACAATTACTGAGCTCGGGGGTCTTTTCATGACTTTGAGTCTTTATCGGTGAGAGTCTGACACCCTTTCTCTGACACTTGTCCATTAGGAATTGCTGACCACTGACATTGCCCCCTGCCAGAGTTCAAGGTGGAGTGAGACAGAACAGAGAGGCAACAACTGAAATCAGTCCCTCCATGCACACACCCATCCTCCTCTCAACCTCTGAAACTTTCACCGAATCCCCATCACCTCCAGGTCTTCACATGGCCCATGGCACCTGTTATAGTCTGCCCAGCCAACCTGTCCAGCCTCATCCTTTCCCAAACCCTCTCAAGTGGGAAGGGCAAAGGGCACGAAGGCGCTGACCTATCCCCCTGATACTGGTGGATCTTTAGTAACAGGCATCTTTCCTTCTTTGCCCATGTTACTTCAGAAAGAGTGTTGAGTATGACTGCGATGTCTGCCCTAGATGTGTTGGTATATGGCATGGGGACAAGGAGACTGCTCTGGTTATAATTCCTGTTCTAATAATGGTATCAGCAGCTACTTGGTAAACACATCCTGCATACACCCACTTTGGCCACCCTATGGACCATGTCTACCTGGTGACCCCAGTTGAATCTCCAAACTCTGGCTCCATCTTTGAGAAGCTGTCCCAACTCTCTAGCCTGAATGAATCGATAAGAAAATGCATTGACCATTAATCCAAGATTACAGTAGGAAGGTTAAGGCACAGATACTGGAGCAAGATGACCTGAGTGCTAATCCCTTCTCTGCTACTCAGCAACTGTGTTATCTTAGGCAAGCAACTCAGTCTCTCTGTGTCTCCAGTTCCTCACCCGCTAAGTTGAAATACCATCCGTCTTACAGGATTGTTGTACAGACAAAAAGAGTTCATGTGCTCAAAGTGTAGTCTGTAGTGCAGGGCTCAGCAAGTGTTACCTTCCAGCACTTGAAATTCCGTAGTTTAATAACAGTGTCTACCTGTCTTCTGCACTGAATTGCAAAGTTCTTGAGCTCTGGGATTTGATTCTTAGTCCTCTTTGAACTCCCTGCCCACCTAATGCAGTGTTAGTTCCATACATGCTTGTGAATATTTAATGGGTGACTAAATGCATGAATAAATTTGTCTGAAGCCTTCTAAGTCAGAAGGGAGAGTCCGTTTCCAGCGTCCTCTGCTGGTGGTGGCTTATCCCAGTTCAGGAGGACTGGTGTGAAGTGTTCCATGGATGTCACTCTGAGTCGGAGGAAACACTGCATCACAGTGACACCCAGACTCATATTTACCTTGCTCTACTCTAATAACCTCTCACTAATGCAAAAAATTAAAACTCCTTCCTCTCTTGATGCAATCTCTGAGTGGCAAACCCTGATGGGCTTTTTTCCCTTCTCCTTGAGTTTCTAATGAAGCAGGAGCCAGCACGACTGTTTTATGGGCCTATCTGTCTGCACTAATGGTGTCGGCAGAGACAGGCACACCTCTCCACAGAGCGTTTGCTTGGGAACTGGTGCAGAATAGCACAGGCAAGGCACACCCACAAGGTATTGACTTTTTATTATGATGAAGGATGTAAGAGTATATGTCACTATCCTCTTCAAACACACAGGTTCATTTTGGATTGCATGTGAGGCTTATTAGCAATGTTCCTAGTAATTCATTCATTCATTCATTCATTCATTCAACAAATACGTACTGAAAATCTACTACATGGCCAGAATAACCACGCTGCACCATTTCAGAGCCATTATTCACATCATAGTCTATGGGATGGTTGAGCACCACCTGGAGGCTGAACCTCCAGACATGGCAGCCCTACAAGGGACAGTGCTGTATATGCAGAAATGATTAAGATGCAAGCCCCTTCTCTCAGGAAGCTCATAGTCAAGTAGGAGAGTAATACTTGTAAGCACACAAATGAGCAGTCCCTGCAGCAGGCTCGTTCAGGGCAGACGGGCACTCCAAAGGCATGCACAGCTGTCTCTGGGAGGGCCAGGGAAGACTTCTTGAAGGTAGTGAGGTCTGATTTGAGTTTTGAAATATGCATAGGGGTCCATGAGGCAGATGTGAACAGGAGAGCTGGGGGATGGGGCCTGTGCTGTTCCAAGAAGAGAAAGGAGCATGGACAAAGCTGTTCAGACATGGAAGAGCGTGGGCTTTTATGGTGCAGTGAGCCAGTAAAGCATTATCAGAGCATTCGTGTTGAAGGTGCGTGGGGTGGGGAATGAAGCTGGAGAGGGAGGCAGGTGTCAGATCGTGAAGGACCTGGGATTCCATGGGAAGCAACTAAGACTTTACCGTGGCTGATATGGAGCCATGATGAGGTGGGAAGTGGACAGGAGACTTATCCCACTTAGATGGATGGCAAGGGTATCTTATAAGTCTGTGTCTGTTTTCAAACTATTCTGCTCTGGTAATCTCACTTTTTAGCTCTGCTGTGGCTAAGGAGTAGACTGGGTAGGACCCAAATTTCCTGGAGTGGAAAGAGGGCAGACCCTAAAGTGAACCAGGATTCAACTCCTGGTATCATGCAGGTACAGGGGACCCAATCTTGCCTATCCAGTCTGGCAGATGGACATGATGTCCCACTGGCAGACTGGTAAATAGATGGCAACCCAAATAAGCCTGCAGTTTTTCATATGTGATCATGGTTAGCTTTCCATACATGCAGAACACAGGCCTGGGACATGCAGCCTGGCACAACTCAGTCCCAGCAAGGGCCCCTTTGGCTATAATTAGGTTCCACAATTGTTCTCTTTATCCTCCCTTTCAAAGCTGTCTTTGCCATTTATGTTCATTTCCTTTGCTCTCCTATCTGCCCAGCTAGGTAATAAGTCTCTTCAAGGCAAGGGCCATGTGTATGGTATTGGCCATCATGTCCCAGTTGCCTGACATATGGTGCTTGCTCATTAGACATTTGATTGATGTGGAAGACTGATGTTGGCACCCCCAAAGATAGCCACATCCAAATCCCAGAGCCTATGCATGTTACCCAACATAAAAAAGGGGGACGTTGCAGATGTGATTAAGTTAAGGGTCTTGAGATGGTGAGATTATCCAGGATTATCCACGTCAACCCAACTGATCACCTCGGCCCTTATAAGAGGGGGGCAGGAGAATGAGAATTAGAGAAGGGAGTGGGGCAATGGAAACAGAGGTTAGCATGTTGCCCTTGCAAGATGGAGGAGGGGCCTCTAGAAATTGGGGAGACTGGGAAGCAGAGTCTCCCTCAGCCTCCAGCTCTGCCATCTTCATCTCAGTCCCAGAGACCCATTTCAGGCTCCCGGCCTCCAGAGCTGCCAACTAATAAACTTCTGCCATGTTTAGCATGCAGTTGTGATGACTGGCTACAACAGCATAAGAAACCCATGCAGTGAATGGTTCAGGGATACTCTGAGTCTGGTGAGAGGGCAAATCACAGAACAGCGAGTGGGGTTTAGAACCAGGTTCCAGACCTAGAGGAACATGAACAGTAATACAACGTGAATCTTCACAGTGGGAGTGTCCTTTTCCATGCATCACTCTGGGAATGTCAAGCTTCGGGATATCTGCCACACACAGGAGGAGGTGCAGTCACGCAGCACACATCCCAGGCCAGCTGACACAACGCTGGGTGGGGGGAGGGGAAGTCACGGGGTCAGGAGCAGCAGCAAATGGACAGCCTCCCCCTTGAAACTACACTGTAGGGCCTCACACAGCTGTCTGGCAGGGCCAGATGTCACACTCAGAGGAGGGATCTCAAACTGCTTTGTTTTGCATTTTAAGAACACTTACAATGGGATCTACCCTCTGACCAGGTTTTTTAAGTGCACAACACAGTATTGTCATCAACAGGCACAATGTTGTAGAGGGGGGGGGGGGGGGTCTCTAGAACGTATTCATCTGGCATAACTGAAATCATCCCCATTGATGCATAGCTCCACTCACCCTGTCCTCCTCACCCCAGCCCCGGAACACCCCCATGCTACCCTCTGCTTCTGTGAGTCTGACTAGTTTAGACACCTCATGCAAGTGGAGTCCTGTAGTATTTGTCCTTCTATGACTGGCTTATTTCGCTTAGCATAATATACGTAAGATTCACTCATCGGGTGGCATATTGCAAAAGCTCCTTCTTAAGGCTGAATGGCACTCCATTGTATGGACAAGCCACATTTTTTTATCTGCTCATCTATTGGTGGGCATTTACATTGTTTCCACATCTTGGTTGTTGTGATTAGTGCCACAATGAACATCAGAATGCTGAGACTTCAATTTTGAATAAATAGCCAGATGTGGGAATGCAGGGTCATAAGATAGTTGCACTTTTTATTTTTTTAGGAACCTCTGCACTGTTTTCCACAGTGGCAGCACCATTTTGCCTTCCCGCCAACAGTATACAAAGTTCCAATTCCTCCACATCCTCCTCCATGCTTATTGTCTTCTGCTTCTGTTTCTGTGCTTGCTTTGTTCTGATAGTAGCCATCCTATCAGGTGTGAGGTGCTCTCTCACTGTGGTTTTGATTGGCATTTCCCTGATGGGTCCTGAATTCTATGGTGAAGGAAGCACTATCCAGGCTGCTGGTGTAAATGGGCTGGGACACACTAGCCAGTTCTGCATTTGTGGCTGTAGGGAGTACCAGTCCCTCCCGGGTTGTGATTGGGAGTCCCTTGTGGTTGACCTCAATTGATTGATTAGGCACTGGGCTATAACTGCTTTCCAAGAAACTGAGCCAACTTCTCTTCTGAGAGGCCAGCTTGTCAGGGGTCCATCTTGAACAAGTTCACGTTTACCTCTCAAATAAGAAGGCTAGTGCTAGGGGGTCATCCACCACAATGTTACTCAAGATGCGTCTGAAGACAACGATGCCATTATCTCCCACGGTGCTTGCAAAAGAATCCATATTCCAGGGCTGCACTTCAGTCCCCTAAATAAGAGTTGCTGGGAATGGTGCCTAGGAATATGCATTTTTACACACACACACACACACACACACACACACACACAGTGTACTCTCATGTGCACTAAAATTCTGAAAACTGCCTATCATTCAAAATTAGAATTGTACAATGGGGAAACTGAGGGTCGTGGAAAGGAAGAATGTTTCACAACATCACAGAAAGTCAGTGACAGAATATTTAGTCCCCGACCTCATGTATCCAACAATGTAGGAAGACCAGCCATATTCATATGAAAATTAAATACTGGCAAAGGCATGGAGTGCTCCACAGTTCCCGGAGAATATCAACATTCACTATTACATGCAATCTTCACAACGTGATTTTTTTCTGGTGAAAAAAATGAGATGAAGTAAGGACAGGCGGCCTGATTCCAAACCCCGGGTTCTTTGATTTATGGAGAAGACCTAAGAGGAAGCATGCAGTCGAATGCAAGTTATCATGGTATGAGCTACTAGCCAGATGGAGGCTCTGGGTGGCAGGAAGGTGCCAGCACCTTCCCAGGGAGGGAGGGGTTACATCGAGAAGGCATCTGAGCCAAGAGGAATTTTTGAAAGAAGTTTTAAGTTGGCTTTCAGGGTCTCTGCCATAATGAACCCTAAAAAGAGCTACACTGTGGTACTGAAAACATGACTGTAATGTTTCGGGGGGGGGGTAGAGGGGAATTAACCGTCTAATCCTGCAGAGGATGGATATTGGCGATTCTGACTTATGCGCACACCAAAGAGCTTCCCTAATCAGCTTCTCCTCTTAGTGCAGCTCGGGGTGAAGACTCAGGGCTGAAAATAGTCCACTCCACGCTCTTTTGATTGCAAAGTGTTTCGAGAGGGAAGACGGTGACAGACTAATAAAACCCAGGAACCGCTTGCATTTGTATTTTCCCACAAAGTCTCTTCCACCCCAAATTTCCCAACAACCACTGCAATACCTCCTGGGGCTCCAGCTCCTCCCCCTCTCCAATCAGATCATTCCTTGGTGTTTGTTGAGCACCTACTAGATCAGGCGTCCTCAAACTACGGCCAGTGGGCCACATGCGGGTGTTTTTGCCATTTTGGTTTTTTTTTCACTTCAAAATAAGATATGTGCAGTGTACATAGGAATTTGTTCATAGTTTTTTTTAAACTATAGTCCGTCCCTCCAACAGTCTGAGGGACAGTGAACTGGCCCCCAGTTTAAAAAGTTTGAGGACCCCTGTACTAGATGGTGGTTGCTACAAACATCATCTTGCTTAATTCTTGCCTAAACCTGTGAGGTAGGTTTAGACTAGGAAAACCTGGGATACAAGCTAAGGATTAACCTTTTGCACTCGGATGTCGAGTGTGACTGGACACGGTTAGCATTAGAATAAAGGAATTGAGAAAAAAGCAAGCGAGTGCAAAGGGTTAAAAGTAACAGATTCAGCCAGGCCTGCGTGGCTCAGTGGTTGAGCGTCAACCTATGAACCAGAAGGTCACCGTTTGATTCTCAGTCAGGGCACATGCCCGGGTTGCAGGCTTGATCCCCAGTGGGGGGAATGCAGGAGGCAGCCAATCAATGATTCTCTCTCATCACTGGTGTTTCTATCTCTCCCTCTCCCTTCCTCTCTGAAATCAATAAAAAAATATTTTAAAAAAGAAAATACTAACAGATTCAGTCTACATATCTTGGTGCCTACCATGTGCTTTTCATAGACTCAAGTGATTTCAGCCTCATAAAAAGTCCCATTCATTAAGTAGATGTCCTTAAACTCCAGTTTATAGGACATGGGTTAGACGTGATCTGTATCTGAACCAGATCTATTTGATTTTAAAAGTGATTTTTTTCCCCACCATCACATGCTGCCTTTAATGGATTTCCTAATCTTGGAGGAGGAGAAAAGTTCATGGTCAATAATTAAATTTGCCGTGTGATGATTACAATAACAGGTGACAAGCTGTAACAGAGGCACCTACAAGGTGGTGTAGCTGCAGGAGAAGGAGAAACGCTATGCTGCAATTTTGCCACAGGGCCTTTGCATGTGCTGTTCCCTAGGAGCACAAATATCCCCTCCAACAGCCCTTTCCTGGCCTCACCATCCATGCTGCATGTGTGTTTTTCTCTATTGCTGTGCTCTGTTTCGTTTTTTTTGTTTTGTTTTTTTGTGGTCTTTATAACAGCACTGTTTGCAACTTGTAATTAATTCCTTGCTACTGTCTTTCTGCTGCAATTGCATGAAAACTCAACAGGGATGGGCATGTATCTGTCCTAGCCACTGCCGTTTCCTTGGTGCTGGCACCAGAAGATGTTGGATAACTGTTGAATGAAGAGATAAATGCGTGAGTCAATAGATGGATGAATAACTTTGATGACTTAGTCTTCAGAACAACACTACGTATTATTATCCCCTTTCAAAGTGAATAAACAGAAGTTGCCAAGATCCTAATAGCATAATGGAGGGTGGGGGGAGAGGCAACCCAGTTGCTGCGGATCTAACGCCAGTGCACATCGCACTAAATCAGACCACACCGACTTCAATTTACACAGGCTGCACACTGTGGGCCCACGGATGACGGAGAGGGAGTCTGGAGAAGGGAAAAGGCAAGAGGACCAAAAGGTACAGAACGAGGGGCGGAGACTTCCCACTGAGGGGTGAGTCTGACCCCATAAACAGAAATCAATTATGATAAACCATACTATCAACGAGTATGTGTTGTCTGCTTACAGCTTTGCTTGTGTAACAGGGGAGAAAATTGTACTCTCCAAGTTTGCGGAGAGGTAAGAACACTGCATTTGGGGTAATCCTTGACGCGCCAGAAATCGATGCTGCCTGCTGCACTGGTGGGCATCAGAGAGAAGGAGAAGGGAAGGGAAGGGCAGGTGAAGAGAAGGCACCAGCAGGTGGTGGAAGCCCAAACCCTGTGATGTGATCCCTTCCCTGGACTTTCAAGCCATGGGTGACACACACCGACCTCACAGCATGCTTACTGCATGTGTGTATCTCATGCAATCCTGTGGAAAAGCAAACTGGACGGGGCACACGGAGCCCATGAATCAGAGAGGCCAGAGGGAAGTAAGCCTACTTTTGGAATATGTGTAGCATCGCGATGGGTTTGACGATGCCCTGCCTGGCTGAGTGGGTGGGGAAGGGTGTGTTGCCCCAGTTGCCGGGACAGCCTGCAGCAGTCAGCCCCTTCAGGGACGGCCCCTCTACAGAGCCTCCTTGTCCAAGGCCATGCCCATCCAGTGACTGACTGATAGGGTTTGGGGTATAAAGGCCATGTGTCTCTGGGAGCTCTTATAGTTGAGGTGGTCCCTGGGGGCTGCTTCACAGCTCAGCTTCTCTCTCTCTGGCCAATCCCGCTTCCCTCCCGGCCTTGTGAGGTGCTGCTGATGCCAAGGGCACGTCCTAATAGACCTCCTGCATGCTGAACTCTGTCTCAGAATCCCTGCTTCCCTCCCGGCCTTGTGAGGTGCTGCTGATGCCAAGGGCACGTCCTAATAGGCCTCCTGCATGCTGAACTCTGTCTCAGAATCCCTGCTTCCCTCCCGGCCTTGTGAGGTGCTGCTGATGCCAAGGGCACGTCCTAATAGGCCTCCTGCATGCTGAACTCTGTCTCAGAATCCGCTGCCTGCACAACCTGACCTGGGGCGCCCAAAGCACCTCTGCACTTGCACTGGCTGTGAGGTCGGTGGCGAGGTTTGAGGCAAATTATAACCGTATCTCTCAAAGTGGAGAACTACAAAGTTGACATTATGTCCCCATTTTGCAGGTGGGGAGACTGAGACTTTGACTGGTTACCTGGTTCACCTGCAGTGACCAGGTGATAAACCTGAGGCCATGATCCTATGACAGACCTGACCACGTATTAACCACCCCATCAACAATAATAAAAGAGCTCACTTCTTTGTTCTCTTTTTCACCAAACCCAGCCTTACTAGTATAATGCTTCCCCTCCTCTCCTCCCCACAGCACATCATTTTTTTTTTTTGCTTTGTTTTTCCCCCATTTTCTATGGCTCTCATTACATCCTGCCTCCCATCACGAATATTTATTCACAGCCTGTGTCCTGTAATGAACCGTGTTCTTTCTGAGGATAAGAGCTATGTTTGATTCATCTCTATATGCCTACAGATGAAAAAAACAACAACAAAAAAAACCCTAAACAAATGTGAACTGAATTAAAGTTATTCTACATTGATTTATCTATAATTATGGAATGAAAGCCTTTGTTCTAGTATAAAAGCATCAAGGGTGTAGGCAGTTATTTTTGAGGGGGTGGGGGTTATGGGCTCCCCCGCTGATACTTTTGAAATCAGCCCCAATTTCACCCTTGCCCGTGGCTGTCCCTGATGGAAAAGCCAGGAGGGTAAAGATAACAAGTGCAATTCTTAGGCCTCTGAAAATTAAGACCCAAAGGGGTAAAAAACAACAACAAAGAGACAAAAGCAAATATTAGTTAGGAATTTGACAACAAAAATTTGAATTAAGAAATTAAATGGAGGAGAAGAAATTAAATGGTGTAGGAGGTCCTACCAACAGATTCCAGAGCTGTGAAACGACATCTCTCGCTCTTGTTCCTCTGCAAACAATTCCAAGTATAAATGTATTTTTGGCACAAATGGCTCTGTCCTAAGATTCTTGATTATAATTATAATAATGGGTTTCTGAAAGCCTGCAAGTGGTTCTGGGAATGATAATAAGGGTTGAGAAAAGACATGTTGTTTATGTGGTGAGTGTTTGTGGAATATTAAATGAGGGTGGCAAGAAAAACTGATGCCATACTTTCCACAAACGCCAAAATATACGACGACACCCAAGCAGCCCATCACGCTCCCCCTCCTCCAGGCACACACGCCATCGATCCCATTACCCTGCACATCGGGGACCATGGCAGAGTAGGAAAAGCAAGTAATCTGCCCGTTTTCCTTGCGGAGTTGCTCCTCTCCCAGAAAAACGCCTAGCCTTTTCACCGGAAAGAGGAGCAGCCGTGGTCTAAGAGGTGCTGGTCCCTCCCTCACCGCCGGTTAGCCCTGGCAGGTTATTCGGAGTCCCTGAGCCACCTGCCTTCAGCCCCGTCACAGAAACCCACACGACGCTGGTGTGGACTGTTTGCATGACAACCAATCTGCTTTCTCTTCCTCCGTAAGCTCCTTGAGAACATGGAACCTATCTGATCCGTTGTTGGTGGTGGTGTTTGATTGTGGGAAAACACACATAACACAAAATCTAGTATTTTAACCATTTTAAAGTGTGCAACTCAATGGTACTAAGTACATTCACAGTGTTGAGCAACCAACACCACTTTCTAGTTCCAGAGCTTCTTCATCACCCCAAAAGAAAACCCACGCCCAGTAAGCAGTCACTCTCCTTGTCTCCTCCCACTCAGCCCTCTGCAGGCCCACTGTTTTTTGTTTTTTTTTTAACTGTTATAGAGTCTACTCCTGTCTTGTATATAGTAAGTCCTGATTATTTTTTAAAATCTAATAATTGCCCATTTAAGTAATCATTAATATCTTCTCTGTCTACTTCAATGATTATTACTCTAAGAATCTTGTAAATTATTTTACACTAGAGGCCCAGTGCACGACATTCGTGCACTTGGGAGAGGAGGTTCCCTCAGCCCAGCCTGCGCCCTCTCCCAGTCCAGGACCCCTCAGGGGATGTCCAACTGCCAGCTTAGGCCCGATGGGGAGTGGGCCTAGGCCGGCAGTTGGACATCCCCCAAGGGGTCCTTAGCACTGCTGTGGAGGCGGGAGAGGCTTCTGGCTGAGCGGTGCTCCCCCGTAGGAGTGCACTGACCACCAGGGGGAAGCTCCTGCATTGAGCGTCTGCCCCCTAATGGTCAGTGCACATCATAGCAACCAGTCGTTCTGCCATTCGGTTGATTGGCATATTAGCCTTTTATTATATAGGATAATAGTGTGGATCACAATAACTGCCATTTATTGTTTACTGTATGGATACTATTTCATATAAGTCAAATCATACAGTGTTTTCCCTTTTCTGTCTGACTTCATTCCCTTAGGATGTTTTCAAGGGTCACATGTTGCAGCCTGTGTCAGAACTTAATTCCTATTTTTGACTGAACAGTAATGTATGTATGTATCATATTTCCTTTATACATTCGCCCACTGATGAGCCCTTGGACTGTTTCCCTCTTTTGGCTACTATGAATAATGCTATGGACATTGGTATACAGGTTTTGTGTGGACATATGTTTTTATTTCTCTTGAGTATACACATCTAGCAGTGGAAGAGCTAAGTCATATAGTAGTTCTATGTATAGTTTTTTGAAAAACCACTAAACTGTTTTCCGCAGTGGCTATGCCATTTTACATTCCCACCAGTAATGTTCAATGGTTCTAATTTCTCCACATCCTCACCAACACTTATTGTCTGGGGTTGGTTGGTGTGTTATAGCCATCCTAGTAGATGAGAAGTGACATCTCATTGTGGTTTTGGTTTGCATTTCACTAATGACTAATGATGATGAGCACCTTTCCATGTGCTTATTGGCCACTTGTCTATCTTCTTTGAAGGAATGTCTACTCGAGTCCTTGGCCATTTAAATTCTTTTGTCGTTTTGTGGTTGAGTTTTAGAAGTTCTTTATACAGGGCTGGGCAAAAGTAGACTTACAGTTGTGAGTACATGAAACACAGAGTTTATTCTTGTATTTTTATTTATCAATTATTGTACTATTTTTCCATATGAACTATAAACCTGCTTTTGCCCATGCCTGCATTTTCTGAACATTAAACCCTAATCAGATATATTATTTGCAAATATTTTCTCCCAGCCCTTTGCAAAAAAATAACAGCTAGCTTGTCCATAGTTTTATCTACAGTCCACAAAACCATTTCACTTACTCTGCCTCATCTAAGCTTCGTGACCATGTGGGTGGGTAAGTCTGCCCCAATTCCACAGCTGAGAAATCAGGGTGCACAGAGGTGAGGTGGCTCAGTCACGACCACTTAGCTGGGAAGACACTGGGGGCTCATCATCTCAGTCTACTGCCTCGGGTTTCTCCCGGTGATCCGTGGATGGTTCCGGGCCACTGGAAACTCAGCCCCAACCGGGACTCCAGGGCCCGCTGCAGGGAACACTCAAAGCCTTGCCTCTTGGAGCCCTGATCAGAGGAAGCTCTAGAGGACACTCTCCACAAGCAGGGTCTCGGGGCACGAGGTGCCAGCTCCCTTGTCCCACAGCACCTTTCTGTCAGCCACGCTCATTCCTGTGTCATTCAAACCCTGCTCCTTAGAGGCATTGTATCTTTACTTAGCAACCTCTTCTCCCACTCACAGCATTTCTGTCCATCAATAGCACAAAGCTGCGAATACTGCATTCGCAGGCTTTACATTCTGATATCAGTTCCAACGCAGTACCGCTGGACGATTAAAGAGCAACCATGTATGATTCATAACCAAGCCATACTTTCTCACACATGCTTTTTGCTAAGCGACATACAGGACTAAAAGCACATCAGTGGACTATAACACCACTTAGTGAGCACTTAATGGATGCATGCACCGTGCGAAGCACTTTCCACGCGTATCTCATTTAATCTAGTTTTTGCCTGTGTCATCATCCCCGATGACTGTCAGCTTTCTAATGGTGAGACTGGAGGCTGGCTCTGCACAGAATCCAGCATATAGTGACCACATGGTGAGGATGGACAGCAGGTCCTCAAATGACATCATTTCACTCAACGCCATTTCTTTATAACATTGGTGAACTTAACTCTTATTTATATCACTTAGCTGATGATGAAACTTGACTTCATTATACATTGGTTTCCTTAAAGACCCAGAACCGATCAATGATGTTAAGTGAGGACTTACCATATTCCAGGGAAGCTGACATTCAGCAAACATCTGCTACGTCCCAGGCTTTTTAACCAACTCACTGGCAGCCCCTGAGGCCTTGAGATGAGTACTAGTGTTTTGGATTTGCCAGGGTTTCCCCAGATAGGAGTGAAAACGCCAAATACTGCCCACATTCTCTGAAAGCAGAGTTCTTCCCAGCACACCACGAATGAATGAATTTTTTTTAAAAGGGTAGAGTGTAGTTTGCAACCTCCAAGTGCTTCACTCTAGTTAATAAATCAGACGAACACTCCAGGAGAGAGCAATCAAGTCTACAGTGATCAGCAGAATCGCCTGCTGCCGGGGGTCACAGGAAGGAAAGGGAGCCTGGCGGGTGGAAAAGTTTATGAAGAAAACAGAGAACTGGCCAGGCTGGTGTGGCCCAATGGATTGAGCAGTGTCCCATGCACCAAGAAGTCACTGGTTCTATTCCCAGTCAGGGTACATGCCCGGGGTGCAGGCTCAATCCCCAGTAGGGGGCATGCAGGGGGCAGCCGATCAATGATTCTCTCCATCATTAATGTTTTTCTCTCTCTCTCTCTCTCTCTCTCTCTCTCTCTCTCTCTCTCTCTCTCTCTCCCTCTCCCTTCCTCTCGCTGTAAAAACAATAAAAACATATTTTTTTAAAAAGAAAATAAATGGAGAACTCACTCAGGTCTCAAAGGCCTGGTGGGATTGAAACAGTGGACTGGGCATGTGGGGAAGTACATGAGTAAAGACGTGGAGGCAGTTAACAGCGAGGCATGCACAAAAGTGAGGAAAGCAGCGAACAGAAGATGGGATTGTATTCCTGGAGATTAAATGGCACGGGGCCCTGAACACCGGTGGACAGAAAGGCGACTCTGCAGGCTCCTGAGCTCAGCAAAGCCATGGTAAGAAGCATGTTTGAAAAGATGAATCTGTACACAGAACGCAGAAGGACTTTGCAGACAGGAGCACTTGCTGTGGGCTTGGTACATACGAGGCACCTCATAAATGCTGATGAATAAATAGACAAATAAACAAATGAATGGGGGAAATGATAGACACTGGGGTACCACTGGCTCCTGGGAGCTGTGAGACCTGGGTGCAGTGACGGTGGGAAAGATCAGCAGGATTTAGCATACGGGATGAAGTGGGTGGTGGAAAAAAGACCACACACAGCAAGGCCTTCCTCCTTTCTCTTCACCTTTTTTTGTTTTTTGCCCAAAGCCCAGGGGATGTGAACGAGTTCAGGTTTCTCTGGCAGGCAATGAACACCGGGGCAAGCGGCATGAAGGTCGTCTCTCATAAAGCACCACGTTGATTAACAAAGAGGCTACACGCCAATGACACATTTTGTTGTTACTTCCCTGCCAGAGATAGAAATCACGCAGGACATCTAGCTGTGTATTCCAGAAGGGTGTTATGGAACAATAACCCCATCAACAGCGAGGAAAGTGAGATGTGAGAGATAGCAGGCTCCCGACGACGCGCAGCAGCCCTCTGATGAGCACTCTGTTGACTCGTTTGCATTAAGAACCCTGCTGAACATGACCTCAGAGAGCAGGCTGAGGCTCCCTCGCCCCTGCGTCGGGCTTTTTAATGGTGCAAACATTTGATAATTCAGCAACTGTCGTGGACACAGAATCTGATACTGGTTTGCTGAGTGAGTCTGGGTCTGTTTTTACCCTCTGGGCCTCTAACGCACAGATTAAACAAGATAATATTGAAAGATACCGAGCACACACGGGACACCCCGGATGGCAGGCCTGTCCAGACTGGCTTCCCCTGACCCTAACAAGCGGACCAGCTCTTGCTCTGCTCAGCTCCCACCTCCCATCTGCAAACTGAGATGCTGTCCGTGAAACTGGATCCAGGGATTGGGACGCTGCCACCTGCTGCTCAGTCTCCCTGTTGCTGTCTACCTACCTGACTCACCTGAACATCCACTCTCCCCTCCATCCTTCCATCCTTCCATCCTTCCCATGCGTGTACAGAAAGTGTCATCCAAGAGCCAGGACCGCTGCAGCACAGTTACCGAAACAGGCAGGGCACATGGCTGCCCCGTGTGAGACCTCCCTCGTCCCCCTTGCCTGCGGTCAACTGTGTTCTGTCTGAGGCCTGCTCTTCCCCCAATGACCCCCAGCCCCAGGAGCCTTCGTGAGGCCTGACTTTGTCTCAGACAAGAATGACAGAGTGGGGAGTGCTGTGATTTTGAGCATGTGGTTTCTCTTCTCTGGGCCTCAGTCTCTCTTCCTTGTCTGACAGGGACAAAAACACTAAACGTCTCAGTTTTAGGCAGGGGGGTGGGGGGAGGGGGAAATGAGTACCTGGTACAGGGTAGGTACTCAATAATTAGTTACTGTCAATATCAACATCATCTTCTATAAAATCAGAATACTGGTAGCTTCCTCTTATTAAGATCACAAAATTTCAGCAGCTGCCCACTGTTCTTAGTATAATAATCCAAATCCTTCCAGGGGCCTTCGAGGCCCTGTCTGCCTCTGCAGCACCAGCTCCTATCACACTTCCCCTCGTTCCTCCAGTCCTGCCTGTCACATTGTCCTGTTTTCCATCGTGTCAGCTGTATCGTCTTTAGTGCTGCTCACCAAGCATTTCTGGTTCTCCTTTGCAGCAGCTTGCAAAGTTCCCCGTGATACAGCTCTGTCAACCTAGATTCCTGAATGGGAATGACTTGAAACAGAACACGGATGCTAACTAATGATGGACATGTAGTACAAATAAGAAATAAATCTTCATTATGTTCAGCTTCTAATATCTGGGAGCTCTTTGTCACTGCAGCAAAAGCTACCCTCATCTGACTAATACACTAACGATCCTCCTCCAGTCACGGGGTCTTTACTCAAGCTGGCCCCTCTACCTGGAAGCCTCTTCCCTCTCCACTTAAATAACTCCTTCGGATCTCAAAACTCAAGCATTTCTTCTTCAGGGAAGTGTTCCCTAATCATGTCATTCTCCCTTATCAGAGGCTCTCATGTTATCAAGTATCTCTTCTTTATAACGCTTTTCAAAGTGGCAATTTTACCTTTATTTTTTGATGGTTTTATTAATTTTCTTCTCTCCCACGAGATTGTAAATTATATAGGAACAAGGTCCAGATCTGCTGCAGCTCATCATCTTATCCTTAGTACATATCACAGTGCCTGGCCCACTGCAAGCCCTAAATAAATATTGGGAGAGAGGGAGGGAGGGAGGGAGGGAGGGAGGGAGGGAGGGAGGGAGGGAGGGAGGGAGGGAGAGGGAAGGGAGGGAGGGAGGGAGGGAGGGAGGGAGGGAGGGAGGGAGGGAGGAAGGGAGGGAGGGAGGGAGGGAGGGAAAAATGTCTGGGACAAATGCTCTTAGGCCTTAGTCTCTAAGCTGCCCCCTTCTACAATTAAGTTGACTGTAACCTGAGTTAATGATGCAGGAAGAATCAGGACACTTTGTCTCCTTTATGTCATTCGCCCTAGAAAAAATGGGGAGAGTTGATAGAGTCCAGACTATGGTCAGAGTCTATGACCTACACAAGCCAGCCAACCTCTGCAGGCCCCTCAATTCAGCTCCCTTGTGCCCAGGAGGAGCCATGACAGAAGCCAGCACCCACATCTCCACCACTGGAGTCGGCCGAGGCCCTGGGTTCCTCGGTGTCCCCAAGTGCTGCCACTAGGCACTGATGTGCTCTCCCTCATTAATACCTGGTCTTCACCTCTGCATAAATCAGACTTACAGAGCACAGAAAAGCCTGGGGACACCTCTGGGGCCTCACAGTTCAATGCAGCTCATTATGGAAATCAGCTAAATGCTGAGGAGCCAGGTAAGTGCAAACTGTTTGCCGACCCCTTCCGCAGACTCGCAGACAGCACTAGTGAGGGGTCACTAGTGGCCTCACTCAGTCACTCAACCCTCTGTATCTGCTGCTGTGGCTAGTCTGCAGGGAGAGAGGAGCACGTTCGCATGAAAGGGCTCTCCAAGGGGCTCCCGGCGCTCGGTGAAGGCGGACAGAGACAGGTTCGGTGGGAACAAGGCCTGGGCCTGGGCGCCAGTGAGGCCCAATGCACCCTAACCACCCAAGCAGCAGCCACTTCCTGCCTTCCAGGACAGTGCACGCTCTGACCAGCCAAGATTTTAAAGTTAACAGTGACATTCACACTGACAGCCCACTGGGAAGAAAACCCTTTGCAATTTACAAGGTTCTTCCACGTTCATTAACTTGGTTGATCCTCACAATATTTTATCAGGTAGGTGTATTGCTAATACCTCCATTGACCAGCTGGGGAAACGGGCTCAGGGAGGGAAGCAGCCTGCTCCGATTATAAATGGTGAATGCTGCTTGTTTCTGCATGAATACAATGCACGTTCCACTTCACCAATGCTCCTTAAATGGAGATTATTAGAATTCCATTAATGGGGTTCAGGGTGTCCTTGAAATTTTTGTATGTGTTCATGTATGGGTATTTCTTTTTCTGGGCAGTAAATTCAACATATTTACAACTCTCTCAGTTGTTTAATGTTAATATGTTAAAAACCAGGAGGGGTACGAGACCCCATGAGGGCATGGGGTAGTTACCTGATGGTCCGTGGATGTCTGTAGGATGCACATCTTTGTTCATCCACCCATTTTTCCCAAAGAAGAAAGGTATCAGTTGAATGAGATTTGGTCTCCAGGATCCACATTTTCTGATTCCTCACCATTTCCCTCCAGTGGCAGCCTGAGTAATGCCCACACGGTAGCCCAGTCCCCTGTGGCCAGGCTGCTTCTGCTGTGGTTGCAGCCACAAGGCCCTCACACCACCACAAACCACAGGAGTCCAGGACGATCCGCAGCCAGACCTCAGAGCTCAGGCCTCCTCCTGAGCAGGGAAGGGCTGGGGGGAGGCGAGCAAGGTAAGCTGCGTAAGTACAGGGTCTGATTGTCTTCAACGATCTGCATATTTCCGCATTAATTTTGACATTTTAAGAAAACACCGAATTAAATATTATATATTATAATTACTGAGTTTTTGGTGCTCCCTCAAGGTGTGCTCCTGAGCAAGCGCCTCACTGCCTCACTGTAGAGGCCAGAGAAGGCTGCATCCTCCAAGGAGCTTGCCTCGATCCAGGCTCAAGTTCACCAGGCTCCCAGGCTCCCATGGGTCGCTCAGAGGGCCTCAGATAACTCCTAGCAGCTCAACCCTATCGAAATGTAAAGCACAGGCCTAGCAGGTTTGGCTCAGTGGATAGAGTGTCGGTGCATGGACTGAAGGGTCCCGGGTTCAATACCAGTCAAGGGTACGTGCCTGGGTTGCAGGCTCGATCCCTGGCCCTGGTCAGGGCGCGTACAGGAGGCAACCAATTGATGTGTCTCTCTCACATCGATGTTTCTCTCTATGTTTCTCCCCTCCCTTCCACTCTCTCCAATAATAATAATAATAATAATAATAATAATAATAATAATAAACAATGGAAAGATATCCTCAGATAGGATTAACAAGAAAAAAATAAAAGAAATTTAAAGCACCGTGTGCAGGTTAAAGTGCTTAGGTCTTGGGTACGACCGACAGAGGTTTGGATCTGGGCTCTCCTATGAAACCTTAAGGGAAGTCGCCTCCGTTCTCCAAGTCCCTGCCTTCTTGTCCGTGAGACGGGGATACGACTGGTATTCACTGTAGGGCAATCTTGATTTCCAGACCCTGAAAACAATCCAGGAAGCAGTCCAGTCTAAACAAGAGCCAGGCAAGTCTGCAAGTCCCCGCGGCTCTGCTTGGGTCTGGGTAAGAAAGTGAACCATGAGGACAGGACGAGTCAGAACTTTTCATAAGACCCGCAGCCTCCCGACCTGTATGCTCTGGCTTTGGACCCAGGCGGCCCTGGGTTTGCACCTTGGCACTCTCCCTGACTGTGGACAAATACTTCCACCTCCCTGAGCCTTGGTGTCTGTGTTTACAAATGAGAACAATAATATCGACAGTGGAAAGCTACTGGGAGAATGAAGCATGTTGGAAGCACATGTGTCTGCTCAGGCTGCTGTAATAAGATACTGCAGCCTGCGTGGTTTAAACCAGAAATTTCTCTCTGTTCTGGATGCTGGACGTTTGAGATTGGGGTGCCAGCAGAGGGATGGTCACACCCCGTGAGGACTCTCGTTCTGGCTTGTAGACGGCCGCCTTCTCCCTGCACCCTCGCATGGCAGGGAGAGAGCTCTGCTATTCCATCAGGGCCCCATTCTTATGACCTCATTTAACCGTAATCCCTCCCTTAGAGGCTCCACCTCCAACTACAACCACACCAGGGGGCAGGGCTTCAACATATGAATTCTGATGGGACACAAACATTCAGCCCATAACACTGACATGTGGCTAATGTGCGAGTATAGTCAATACATATAGAGATAAAAATAACAAATGGCATTAAAGGTGAAGCAACAGGCAAGAGAAAGGCATGCCAGGAGCACACAGCATGTTGGCAGCAAAGCTGAAACCTGAACCGGGTCCCTAGGCTGAGTCCCTGAGCTACTCCCCACTGGACTTATGCCTCTGAGCTACTCCCCACTGTATCACAGAAGCTCAACCCACATGCGGGAAGTATTTGAACAGCAGAAAACCAGAGCCCAACTCCTGAATTTGGTGACACCAGGGGACTCCAGGCAACCTCAGCACAAGACCTGGCTCTCTTGCCCCTTCTCCCATCAGATGAGCCCCCAGCCATGCTGAGACTCCTTCCCGGCCTGGAGGAAGGCCCCCGACCCGGCCCGCATGGGGAGGGGAGGCGGGCTACACGGCTGTGTCTGTGTGTACGTGAGCGGGCTGTGCGTCTGACCCAACACTGGTTATAAACTGCCTCTTACCAGGGCCTTTGCAGCAGACTCCCGCATTTCCCAGAATAATCTCGCTCATTACGATGCCGGCAGACTTTTCAAGCCAGCTCATTTTTCTTCCCTTTGTCTCAAATTCCAATACCCTGCCCTTTTCATGAGATTTCCAAGAGAGCAGTTCACAGCGCCCATTTTATGGGGAGAGAGGGGGGGTGCAAATGTCCCCAGAGGGTGAGCTGTATCTCAGCCTTAGTTTAAAAAAAGAAGAAATAAAAAAAGATGAAGGAAAGAGCTTTGTCTGCTAAATCTCCCCATTTTGGAATCAAATGTTATTTAAAATTCAGGACAAATTCTCAGCTCTTTTGCTGACAAATTCCACACTAGCACAGAGGAGGCGAGAGGAAGAGGAGAATGGCAATGTGTGAGGTGCCTGAGTGTTCCTCATTAACGAGCCATTAAGTGAACACCTACTGTGTGCAGGATCCTGAGCTAGGCGCCAGAGATACCCTGGCAAACAAAGCGGATACTGTGTCTCTCCTGGAACTTCAAGTCTAGTAAAGAAGACAGACATGACCAAATAACCACCGCATTTACAAGAGTAACCGGAAGCACCTGCTTCCGAGGAAAGGTGGATGGTGCTAGGAAAGCATGTAATTAGGACCTGACCCAGTCGGGGGTCAAGAGACACTCTGCAAAGATGTGACATTAACTCAGGGGGAACCAGAAGGGTGATGAATAGCAGGTCAGCCAGGTGAGGAGGGGAGATAAGTCTTCCAGGAAGAAGGAATAGAACGACAAAGCCTTGGGCCCAGGAGGAAGCGCCATTGTTCCTGGATCCCCAGAGAGTGAGGGGAAGGGGGATGAGCCTGGTGATGCAGGCAGGGTGAGCTCACGCAGGGTCTTGCAGCAAAGCAAAGCTCTGGGCCTTTACCCTCAGAACAAGGGGCAGCTAATGAGGGGTTTTAAGGGGAATAGTAACATGTAAGGTTTATGGTTTGCAAAAGCTACCCTGGACCAAAGCAGGGAGGAAAGCGGGAGCCAGATAAGAGAAGATGAGACCGTAGGCCCCAGTGGAGGTGGTGGCGACAAAGGAGAGAAGTGACAGATTCTAGGGCATATCCCTGATGACATCACCAGTACAAATGCAAAAAAATGGACACAAATTCTTCCCCTCCCTGTATCCCCTGCCACAGGGATGCTGGGCTTGGCCAAGAGCCTTTCTTTGGTCAGTGGAACAGCAGCAAACATGATGCAAACAGAGACTGAACAGCATCTGCACACCGGGAACTGCTCTTTCTTGCAGCTTTTGGGACCATGTGATCACCAGCCTAGCCTGCTGGAGGATGAGACACATGTGAAGCAGTCACCCCGCAGGCCTAGCCAACATCCTACAGACTGCCCGGCATGTGTGATACCATCCTGGATCATTCAGCTGCCGACCAACAGGCCAGCCCATCACAGATGCAGAAACAAGCCCAGCAGAGGCCAGCGGAACGTGCCCATGCCAGAACTGCCCAGCAAACCCACAGAATCGCCAGCCAAGTAAATGATTGTGATTTTAAGTCATTAAATTTTGGAGGTGGTTTGGCTAATTGATATATGAACATTTATGTCTGTTTTTCTCTCAACAGACCGTAAGTTAATGGGGAGTAGGACCTCCTCACTTCTGTTTACCAACACTCCCTTCCCAGGCGAGCAGTAGACACCCCATGAGTGTGCATTGAATCAGTGAATGAATAAATGAAGGAATGACTAGTATCTATTTGGTTTCCCCTGGGAAGGGCGTTCTGCCCCAGCCCCCAGGTCTTCCTCCCCTCCCCATCAGCAGCTGAGATGAGATGCAGACACTTCTAGGTGGAATTCAAATTCATGTTCAACCTTTACAACTGGTGACCATGCGCTAGGCTGGCAGAGCATTCAACACTGAGGACAAGGGGAAAGGCAGATTCATTCTCTACCTCAAATGTGTCCCCTGTCTGGTCAGTGAGATGGACACAGATAAATGCAACAGCCTCTCCTGCTCACTGAGCTTACCAGGCTGCAGGCACTTTACACAGTGTTTCCTCTAATCCTCATAACCACCACAGGAGGAGGGCATTTATATGGATGAGGAAACTGAGGCACAGTGCAGTTAAATGACTTGCCGAATGGGTTGGCGCCAGATGCAAGCCCGGCTTAACCACACTTTGCTGGGTGGTATGTGTACCACAGAGCTGTGCGGAGGAGGTACGCATCCTGGCGGGGCGGGAAGGCAGGAGCCGCATGTGTCAGAAAGGTTTTGCAGGCACGTTAATTCTAGAAGGGAGAACAAACCAGGAACGACATTCCAGGCTGCGATAGAGGGAACTGAGGCAGAGGTGTGGACGTGCGTGGTCTGCCTGGGGAACTATAAGCAGCCGGAGTGGCCAGAAAGGGGAGGGTGTGAGGGGTAGTGAAGAGGCCAGCCCAGGAAGGGTGACAGGAGCCAGTGCAGGCTGCAAGGCGAGGCCACCGTCCCCGCTGAGGCCAGCTCTCAGCCATCTGATAGAGCAGTGATGCTCCAGATGAAGTTGGGACCTGGCATCTGATCCGGCTTTGAAGCCCTGCTGCATGGTTTGGGGAAATCAGGTCACTTGCCCACTCTGGGCCTCAGTTTTCCCCTCCATAAACTGAACGTGGAAGGCAAGATCAAAGGAATTTCTATATACTGAGTACATACTGTGCACCAGAAAAAAAGTTACATCACAGATTCAGTGTGAGGACTGAGTAGGTTAATGCATAGAAAGTGACCGGCATAGAGCCTGGTGCAGAGTAAGTGTTCAATGACACTCGTCGTGACTATTATTGGTGTCACTCCAGCTGACCGTCAGAGTAACCCTATGGGTGACAGTCAACAGCAATGGCTCCAGGAAAATAATGCCTGGATGTACTCTCAGCTCTGCCACTCGCTTGCTGTGAGGCCTTCAGCAAGTTACTTAACCACTCTGGGCCTCCATTTCCTTGCCTATAAACTGGGGACCCTAATGGCATCTATCTCATTGGGTTGATGTAAGAATTAAGGGAGATAATTTTTATAAAATGTTTAACACCTAGAACTAAGCTCCTACTAATAAATGTCACGTATTGATGACACCCCATTTTGCAGACAGCAGAGTCGAGGCTCAGAGAGGAGCAGAAACTTGCTCCAGGTAACACATCTACCTGGTGCAGCTGGGATTTAACCTGGGAGGACTCTATTCTGTACCTGATGCTCCTAACTGGTGCTCCAGAGACCTCTGAAATGCCTCCCAACAATGCCTTCTGACCAAAGTCTTCGTAAAACTCCTCCTAAGGAATGACTCCTCCCGGAAACGCTTTTAAATCCCCGGGGAGGCCAGAATTAATGTATGTTCCCCACGCGCAGGCATACCACATTTCCCAGCTGGTTTTATGAGGGGAAGCTCTAAACTTCTATGATTCAAAGGTGGTAAAATGGTAACGACGAGGTATTAAACTTTGTGGGGGAGTGACTGCCTCAAATCCCCTCTGGAATGAGGCTGGGTGTAAATAAAGAAATGCCTCAGGAAGGGTGCGGCGGGGGGAGCTCTGATCTGGAGGGAGAGCACCGGTCCCCATCCCCATCCCATCGCCAACCTGCAGTGGGACCCAACCATCTGTGCACCCACATTTCCTAACGGTACTGTGACCCATCATTTATGACCCAAACTGGGACACTTTTGAGGGTGAAGGGGCGTGCTATTCATTCCACCAGGAGCACAGCGGTGAGCCTTGTTCTGGGAACCCTGAGACATATCTACCTCCAAATGCTGAGACTGCACCATCATTCCTAAGAGTCTTCCCTACTGTGATGTCTTACGACAAAATCTGTTCCTGGGAACTGGTCCTGTCTAGGTACTGAAAATGCACGGAGCACTGGGACCCCACGGAAGGGCCTACTCAACAAAATGCAATGGGTCGGGGAGAAAGCTGGGTTGCGTCTGTTTGGGGGGAACCAGAAGAACCGTGATAAATAACAGACATTGTATGGTGGCTCCCCGAATCTCCAAGGTGCTCTCCTGAGCTGATCATGAGACACACCTGCCATCTCTCCCCATCCATCAGGCCAACAAAACAGCACGAGGGAAACTGCCTGCAGCAGAACAGGACTCGCTCGCTGCCTTGCCCTTGCACTGTCCCAGGTCTGGAGTGCCCTGACATAGCCAACCTCATCATCCCTGATGCCCTGGACCTCCCAGGCGTTCCATGGCCCATGGTCTATCAGACATGACGTGGGTCCTGACCCGAAACCACCCAGATTGGCAGTCTGCACAGGCAAAGTTGGTGGGATCACTCAGCTATCTGCTTGGCTCTTGGGGTCTGGTTGCAGGAAAAATTCTGGAAAGATCTATTTCCAAAAATACCTCCCATTGGTTTGACTTGAATGTGAGCTGCTCACTGAGAAGTCAGCGGTTCTAGCTGGTGACTCTAGTTATCAGAACAGTTGGAGCCTGGTCACCTTGGAGGTCTCTTCTTGAGAGTTCCCCTCCTTGACTCCCGGACAGAGCCTCTCCTACTTGGCAGAAGAAGGAAGAGCTCTCAACCAGAAACACTTCATCCCTCGCTAGGCTCCCGCGCTGGAAGGTGATGGAATCATTCTTTAATACAGCCGCCTTTCTACCCACATCAGCGATGACTGAAGGCAGTGGGAAATACTCCTATGAGAAATGTAGGTTTTCAGTCAAGCAAACAGAAATCTGAAGGGTGATTTGATTAGAGTAGCAGCTTGGCTAGCGAAAGGAGCCATGAATTCCCAGACTCCGTGAGGCGCTAACCTCTCTGAGTCGCTCTCTCCTAATCCATCTCACTCCTACTAGATGGCTCGATGGGATAATGGGCTCCAAGTGCTCAGAAACTCCAAAGCGCCGGTTCACATGTAAATGATGATATCTTTTAGGATGTGAAGTGTTTTTAAAGAGAAGGTTGCTGCTGATCAATTACTCTCTTTGCTCATACAGGGCTGACAAGGCTCCTAAATTCCACATTCTGCATACCTGGATGGTTTTAGATCTCATTCCTTCACAGTCTGGAACAATCCTACAGTGATGCTGCCTCCCTCAAAAAGAGGGCTGGTTCCCTGGGGGGGTGAGGGGGTGCCGAAGGCTCAAACCTCCACTGGGGGTCCAAGGTGGAAGAGGTGGAGCGTGGGAGTAGGTGTCAAGGTCATTACATAAATTGGGGTTCAGAGCATAGAGCTGCCTTTCATGGATTCTTGTGGCATGGAGAAATTGGGGGTGGGGCAAAGGGGTAGTTTGTATTCTCTTTTACTCACTTTCCTTAACTGAAAAGGAAGTGATGGTTAACGCTTCTGCCTTGTTCCTTAAGGACAGAATCTGCTTCTAATTGATCTCTTTATAGGGCCAGTAAATATTTGATTAGTAAATGTTTTAACTAAACACAATTATAATCATATGAAGAATTTCCAAATATATCCAAGTCCCTCAAGACATCCCTAATTTCTAATGGGAGTCCATCCTGACCTCACACCCTGCAAGTGAGGCCATCCTAATGTTTTTTCCTGAATCCAACACTGACCAACAGAGAGTGTGTAGGGGCTACCTCTCCTTCTCCCACGCCCCTCCCCAGGTGCCCAGATGGGTGCCACAGCACCTCCAGCAACACAAGAAGAAAGGCTGCAAACTGTCTGGGTGGGGATGGTCTGTGAAGTTGCCATGAGTGGCATCAGCTTGCAGGAGAAGTTATTTCTCCCCGCAGAAGTCAGATTAATCCTGCTCTCCTCTTTCTCTTTCCCCATAGGCTGAGCATCCTTGGACAAGTTGCTTTGCCTCTCTGAACCTAGCTCTCTCCGCCCAGTAAAATAGGGATCCTAATTCCTGTCCCGAAGGGCTGGTGGCTGTGAGGAACAGTTGAGATGATGCATGAGAGGGGCCTAGCTTCATGCCTGGAACATTTTAAAGGCACAATATAGAGTAGCTGCTATTAATTTCTTCATCAGCAGCTGATGAGAGGGTGAGTAGGGATTAGGTAAGATAATGTATGGTAAGTACTTCACATCATGTCTGGGATCTAATGAGGGCTCTAGAAGCATTGGCTTTTATTCGCGAAGATGAAGGCATGTACGTTACAAAAATAATAACAATGTAAAGTAGAAATGAATTAAGCAGAAGAATACAAGTTCTCAGCTCGATCAAAGGAGAAAGAGGCAGCTGCTTCCGGTTGAAGAAACAGGGTCAGCATTTCTCCAAACACTCTGATAAGGATCGCTTTGAGGTCTCACTAAATACAAGTTCATTAGCCATAGCCCATGTCTGATCTGCAGGCCAGGGACTGGGAAATGAGCTGGGGCAGGCTGTGTGTTCAACCAGCGCCCCAGGATTTGCACCATGAAAAACTTTGGAAAGGCTCTAGAGTGAATGACTTCCAAGCTGGGGCTTGTCAGCGAGGTGACGAGAGTCCTAGTCCAATCCAGCTTTGTTCGAGGACTGGGCACTGTGCTCACACTTCACACCAATCATCCTAAACAGTCCCCTGAGACAGACAGGCAGCACAAGACCCACTGTGCAGATGAGGACACTGAGATTCAGGAAATCGAAAGGACTTGCTCGAGGTCACAAACTGGAAAGCGCCAGAGCCCGGATTCAAGCCCAATCCCGTGGAATTAAACATCTGTGAGCTTTTTACTACGACACACTTTCTAGACGTTTCTCTGTGTGATAAAGGGTCATTCTGGTCATTCCAGCCTGAGTGAAGGCCTGGAGGGGAAAGGCTGATGTTAGAGAAATGGCAATAAGAGTAGTAGAATAGTGGTGCAGCTGGAGCAGAGAGGAAGTGAAGGGCAGTCATGGAGAGAGGTAGAGAAGGTAGAATGGCCCGTATTGGTTGAGGTTCAGATTAAGCTGATATTATAAAAAGACCCCAAAGTGCAGGAGCTTAAGTAAGATATGAGTGATCTCCCTCTTATGAGCGATCCATGGTGAGTGTCCCAGGGCCTCAAGGGGCAAGGTAGGGGAAGCGCTGATGTCCCTGGTCCCCAGTGGTCACTCAGCATGTGGCATCCATTCCTGGTCTAAGGCAGCTGCCCCAGGTGCTGCCATTGCTGAGCCAGAAGAAAATGGAGCTGTAGAGCCCAAGGAAGACAGCTTTGTCCTTTAGGAAATGGCCTGGCATTTATTAGAAATGGGAATGGCACTCACCTTACTGCCACTCACCCTCCAGTGGCCTGAACTAGTCACATGGCCACATCTAGCTACAAGGTTAAATGGGAAATATATAGTGTCTAGCTGGGCAGCCATGTGCTCAACTGAACTTGGCAAGTTGAAAAAAAATTATGAAAAGGAAAGAGTGCTGAATGGATTCTAGGGTCTGTTACAAGGCCACGTTGGATTGTGATGCATCAAAAGCAGTTGCATAGGGCTTTGTCTCTGCCTTTCACTTTCTAGGTGTCTGACTTGTATTAACTCAGTAACTCCTCACAACCAACTTGAATGCTAGGGCTGAGGGCTTGCTCAAAGAATAATGCATTTGATTAGTATATGAGTATTGGGGGGGGGGTTGAATAAGAGGGTTGGGTTGAGCAGTCAAGGAGCACCTGGGAGCAGAGGCAATGAAGTGGCCCTGACCTCAACTTGGAAGGTTTTGTAAGCCCAGCCCTTGGCTCCTTCATTCTGGGGCCTTCACCCACATACCTCTCTGTCTCTCTGTGAAGTGAGGGGGCTGGAATTGGTGGTTTCTGAGGCATCCCTCACTTTACACTTCTATATCATTGCCAGGGGCCTTCTGTGAACCCAAAGCTACAGAGGGCACTAAGAGAGAGAAGGTAATAGGCAGAGAGACACAATGCATCCCCACAGGACAGTCACCCTGAGAAAGGTCTATCCCCACAAGACTGGCAGATGCCATTCTCTAAGTCTCAGTCTCTAAAGTGTTGGTGAGCACGCCCACTGTCCTGGCAAGTAGGAACCTGGGAGCCATCCTCACTATCTCCCTCTCCTTCAGCTCCACCTGGTCTTTCCCAACACTGCCAATGCTATGCTGAATCCATCTCCTCCTTTCTAACTCTACCTTATGGCTCCTGGTGGAGCCATAACCATCTATCCCTCACCTGGACTACTGCAGTCACTTCCTGACTAATCTTCACCTTCCCTACCTGCCCTGCTCCAAGCCATTCTCAGCAGCGAAAGAGATCTTGGTATAAAGCAAACGTAAGTTTGCCATTCTGCTGGTTACAACTCCCCAAATGCGTCACATTGCTCTCATGGAAAAGACCAAAATCCTACCTGTCTTACAAGGTCCTGCTTGGTCTAGCCCACCCCATGTCTCCAGCCTATCTAACACAGTTGCTTAGCTCTATCACCGGCTCCAACTATCCTGGCCCTCTCTATGGGTGGATGATGCTCCCTCGTGCCTCATGAAGACTTTTATAAATGATGTTCATTCTTTCTGGATCCTCCATCTCTTCATCTACCCACCTTCATGTCTCAGCTCAAGTGCTTCTTCAAGTAAATCTCCCCCAATCCAGACCCCCAGTCTACATCAGCCCCTCCTCTCTCAAATTCTACCCATTTACCTATTTATTTGTGTGACCATATGATTACTGTCTGTTGCACACTAAACATTCTAAGCTCCAAAAATACAGGGACCTTGTTTATCCTACTCACCATCACCTTTCCAGGGAACAGAAGTGGAATAAAAATATTTATGAGTGAGAGAACATCATTCCCCATCATCTATAGAATAAAATTCCAAATTTCCTATCCTGTCCTCCAAAGCCCTGCTCAGTCTGGCTCCAGGTTCCAGCCTCAGAAATATGACCTCTGACATACACATCTTCATCCGGTTTCTTTCAACCCTCACAATGACTAACTGAGCTAAATATTGTCCCCATTTCACAGACCAGGAAACTCAGAAAAAGACAGTGATGTGCTTATCATCAAGTATGATGCCATTTTAGTAATCTTGATATAATTTGTTTACAATCTCTAATATTCTCTATTGATCTTAGGTGGTCTTAGGGTGATTCAATCTTGAGACAATGGGTATATGCATGTGGACAGAGTTTCTAAGAAGTTGGAGTTCAGCCTGAGAGAGCCTGTGACAAGGACAGTAGCTGTGGAACCAGTGTCCAAAAAAGTGGGAAAGATAAGATAAAGTAGATGATCTCTTATGATGCTGGAAACCACACATTGCTGAACTTTTGAGTGCTCTCAAAGGGCGGGGAAAAGTGTGGTGTCTGTTTTGGAGCAAACCCTATGAGGCTGAACCACATTGAGATGCCAATATTGAATTGTTTTTGAGCTATATTTGCGTGCACGCGCGCGCGCACACACACACACACACACACACACACACACACACACACACACACACTTGTACATATACTTATACAAACACACATGACCTGAGGGTTCTCCCCACATATTCTTGCCAAATCACATTACTTCTCTGAACACCATGATCGATGACTAAGAAAACAGCACATTTTCTGCCAAAGGTATACTTAAATAAGATCTACTGTGATCAAAGAAAGAAATCTAAGTTTCTAAATCTTTGGACTACACAGTCATTTAAACACAAGGCGTGTTATGACAAAATATAACGTGATACATCAGAGCTGGTGGGAAGATTTTGTAAATGAAAGAGAAGCTGGTAATTCAGAGAAAGCAAGAGACTGGAAATCGAAGCTCTCTGATTGGAGCAAGTAGGAAAAGCTACTGGAACTGTGGTTAAATGGGAACCGGCAGCACATGTTCAGGGGGCTGAAAGGCTCCCATGCACCAGAAACTAACCATGTCACCCGAATACCACCAGAGGTGGGTACCTGTGCCCCTCTGCTGTTTGGATTTGGGTCCACTGCATCACCCTCACCTAAAAGGAGTCAAGGCCGTTCCGTTGAGAGCAGTTTGCACTGAATGGTGAGACAGAGGAAGTCAAGGTGGGCTGGAGACCTAGTCTCGGGAAATGAGATGTCAGGGGTGGTGATCAAGAAGACGAAGAGCTGGAGGAAGGCTCCCCCAGAGGAGTGATCCAAGGCCCGTGTCGATGATGATGGTGATGGCTAACATTTACGTGCCCGGTCTTATTCTAAGCACTTTTCCACAAATATTAACTCATTTAGACCACATGGGAACCCCACAGAGTCTGTGTGCTGGGACCAAACCCCAACTTACATAGAAATAAACTGAGATATAGAAAAGTCAAATATATGTTCAAGATTACATAGAACAACGTGCACCTCTATTTCCTCATCTGTAAAAAAGGATAATAGAACCCACTCCAAAAGTTGTTTGGGGATTCAATTAGGTAATACAAGTAAATCTCCTGACAGTTCGTGCTGCATCTCTGAGGGCCTGACATTTAAATAAGTAAGCTATAGCCCCTCTTTGTGGGCAAGCCCGGCTAGACTAGTCATGCCATTCAGAAGTTCCTCTGGGAGAAAAAGCAAGTGAGGGGGTCAAACTGAAAACGGCTGCCTTTGTTGGGTTGTCATAGGCCTGTTGATATTCTCTTAGGAATATGAAGAGGTCAAGTCCACAACTCAAATTTGAATTATATCCTAGAGTATGTCTGACTTAACCCTGTGAAGTATGTTCATACCCATTTTATAGATGAAGAAACCCCGGTTCAGAAATGGAAAACAACACGACCCAGGTGACACAGGATAGTACCAGATTGTGGAGTCATAATCCAGGTCTCCTGCACCCACAGCCAGCACAGTCTCCCTGCCTCTTGGGGATCCGCGACCTCTCCTCTCTCCTCTCCTCCTCCTCCAGCCAGAGAAGGTCAGGTGAACAAGCCCCATCTCAACTGGGCTAAGGGTTGATTTTCTGCCTTTTGTAAGGACTATCACAAGCATTAATATCCACAAAGGTTAGAGAGGGTCAAATGACACATTAGTTTTCTGTTCGTGATTATTTTTAATCTGACAGTTTCAAAGTCATGTTTGTGTATTGTTTTGGAGCAGGGGTCTAAGAGTTCATCTTAAAAAGCAATTGTTAGCAGTGGGTAAACACACACATAAGTGTGATGTTTGCCTCTTAGGGGGTGTATCTCTAAGAGGCATGTGTGCATATGTGTGTGTTGTGCCTGTGTTTATATCTGTGTTAGCTGGGCCTGCATTTATATGCATGCATCTCTAAGCATTATGTGTGTCTGTATTTGTGTATTGTGGTTATCTGTGCTGATGGCATGTGAATAGGCCTGGTCTATAGGAGTTGTATGCATACATTGTGAGTGATATAAAAGTGTGACCATCTAGCATATGAGCCGGTTGTGTTAGGTGTATTCTATATGCCTTTGCTATACTGGTGAATATCACAGTTGAAGGCTGTGTGTTGAACGTGGGCGTGTGGTGTGTCTTGGGAGGATGTGCTCCACATAAGTGTGTGCGTGTATGTGTATATGTGAGCACGCACCTATGTGGGCGGCCTGTGTCCTGTGGGTTAAGATATGATGCCTGGGTGTGGTCAGTGTCTGCTTGTAGGCTGTGTTCTGTGTCCACGTGCAGGGTGCGTGTCCGAGCTGCATCTCTGAGTGTCTGGATTGTGTGTGTGCACGTACACACACGTGCATATGCCAGGCGTGACTTCACCAGGCTTCTGTGTCTCCAGTGAGTCACGCTCCCCCTCACCCCCCTCACACACTCCCAGTCCCCCAATCTCGGTGCTGGAGTCTGGTACTGGTAGTCATTAGCTGGTCAGACATTTTTATCTCCTCAAAATATCCTATCGCTCATCCTCAGCTCAGTAATCACAGGAATGGGCCTCGGAGACATCGTTTATGCTGCATCCTCCACAGACCAGGAGAACTCCATGTCCCTCTTACCCATTAGTCACTGAAAGGAAAGCTCACAAGCCAAACAGCTGCTGCCTCCGCCGGTTAACTCTTTCTGAGCCAGGGTGAGGTCTCCTTCGGTGAGGCTGTCAGTCCTGCACAGGCCCAGCTCCCGACTGCCATAAGCAAGATGGGGAGGCCCCACCACTTCCTCGGGTGGAGTGTTAGTGGCATTTGCAGGCAGGGGTGCGGGCACCCTGTGTTAGTAAGACTTCCGCACAGTGCAGGATGTTTAGCCAGCCCAGCCCCTCCCACTTTCTTCCTGATGCCTGTAGTGTCCCCAGTCATTATGTCTGAAAATGACCACATGTCCAAGTTTCCCTGGAGAAACTTGCAAACCACTGGGCAAAAAATAAAAATAAATTTAAAAAACTATGAAAGTGCGAAATCATTAGGTTAGAAGGGACTTAAAGGACAGCTTTTCGTCATTGTCCTGGTAGAATACTCTGACATATTTAATTTATTCATGATCCATTCATTCATCTAGTTATTCTTCCAACAATATTTATTAAGCACCTACTCTGTGCCAGTCACTTTTCTAAGCATTGGGATGCAAGAGGTAAGCAAGACCCCTGTTCTCAAGAACTTTATATTCTAGCAGGGAAGACAGCAAACCTACAAACAGACAAACGAAAAATGTGGGGTAGCAATAAGACCCTTGATAGCAGTGAAACAGGATCATCTGGCGGTGGGAAGGAGTGGGGCCTCTTTAGATGGAAGGAGGGAGGGCGGGGAAGACTCTCTGAGAGGAAATACTGAAGCCGAGGCATAAATAATAAAAGGATCCATACATGGAGGCCTTGTTACACGGCCATGAATGATTAAATCACTGGCCACTGGTTTAATCTCCAGCCCCTCTCTGGAGGTCAGGGGGTAGAACTGAACGTTCCAACCCACTATCACATGGTGAGGTCCCCTGGCAAGCAGCCCCCATCCTTAAGAGCTTTCCAAAAGTCACCTCTTTAGCATAACAAAAGACACCTTTGTGCTCTCATCACTTAAGAAATTTCAAGGGTTTAAGGAGCTCAGTGCCAGAAACTGGGAGGAAGACCAAAAACAATAGATCCTCCAATAACATTGTATCAGGCCTACAATGGGTTAGTTACAGTGTTGATGAGATACCTGGGAACTTAACTCTTATTTATACCAGTGAGTCAATGGTGAAACTGGTTTCGTTATACCTCCTTTCTCTTAAAATCATAGAACCTATGACAACATGAGGACTTTATATATTTCATATTAGAAATCCCGGTGATGCAGAAGAAGTAGGTCACCTTAATTATATTTAACAAAAGAAAACAGTTCTTACTATGCACCAAGCACTATGCTGGATGCTGCATGTGCAGTACCCTACCCAACAACATTCTGAAGGAGAAAGCAGTAGTATTCTGATCTTGCAGGAGATGAAATTAAGGTCTTAGAGGGATTGGGTACCTCATCCAACCTCACAGCCAGGAGCCCAATTTCTAACCCAAGCAGTCCGCCCCCCGAGTCTGCGTGCTCAATCCAATCAGTGAGTTCTGCTGCCCGAGGCCCTGGAACTTCTTTGGATTCTGAGTCACCATCTAGTGTTGGCCTCTGTGAGTTCTAGATTTTTCTATCCTTGGATCCCCTGATATGGGGTGTCCCTTTCCCTCACTGCACCACGCTCACCCAGACAATGAACCTCTCTCCCGAGTTAGCTTGAGGGAGTTTCTGTTTCTTGCCCCTACACTGTTAACCCGGAAAATGGCCCAGCAGAGGCCAGCCGAGAGGGCACCCGACTACGACTCCATCGGACGGGTCTTTCCACTTCACCTGGCAGCTCTCCAGGGGAAGAGAAGGGTCCTTCATTTACTCGTCTCTGCAGAATTACTTCAGGTTTCTGGGATGAGCACATCTCAGGGGACCGTTAATCTGCCTGCCACACAACTGGGTGAGCAGTTAAACTCCTTGTTGGCCCAATCAATGTGTGTTGAATTAAATTAGTCTCCATTTTCCAAGCCCTTCTAGCCTCCAACTGTCTAATAACTTAAGAATTCCTAAAGTGAGAAGAGATCCTGAGCTCGGTGACTTTAGGTGAGCGTCTTGAACCTCTCTGGACAGAAGTTCTACCGCCTTTGCACTGAGCATTCTTGGAATACCTCCCCTGTACCCATCTTATACTTCTCTGGAGACCAGGCACATAATAAAAATGTGTAAAGCAGCCAAGTGACGATAAAAAAGAAAGTGGTGAGATTTGGGGCCAACTGGAGAACAATGCCTTACTTAAAAAGCATCCAAACGTCATTTGTGCCTGCCTAATCAAGTACTGAGCACAGGCCAGGAACTGTATGCCCGAGACACACTGAGACCCGCTGCTAGTGATGCTTCTTCTGGCTCTAACACCGGCTGGCCTTTGCTGAGCCTCATCCTGTACGCACGTGTGTTTTTATTCTCCCACCTTCCCGGCAGAAGGGGAGGGATGAGGCTGAACTGAAGCGCTTATCTAACAAGATGCAGAAAAGGAGGGGCTGAAGAGAACAGACCAGAACCGTTCTCCCCCGGGTCCCCAGCCTGCGAATGCACTGTTTGGGGGAAGCAGCATCCCAGCGGGCCTGGGTTCAGCGTAGCCAGAGCTGGAAGGAGACCCCGAGCAACCCAGGCCTCGTTTATGAAGGGTGTTATTTCACCCCTGCTTCCCCGATAATGTAACTGAGTCACTCAATTGAGCATAAAATAGAAATTTGGCTTATCTGCCTCAGACCTGACTTTACTATTTTCTTTCCTGCAAAATACATTTTTCACTATCTTATCTGCTAATAAACAATCCTAGCTCGGCAGCCTTGTGGCAATGGCGCTGAATGCATTTAAGAGACATATTTTTCCTCTCACTCCCTGCTTCAAGTTTCCTGTTTAAAAACCTGCATTTTCTTTCCCTCCCCCTTTTGGGAAAAAAATATATATATCCCATTTGTATGCCGTCTTCCTTTAAAGAACACACGTATTTTTCATGAGTTGTTCTGATGGGTCCCTTCTCACGTTCCCCTTTGCTCACTTGATCACCAATGACGGAGGGACTTCCCCAGCAACGGTGTATCGCTTTGATGGATTAAAGGACTGGATGGGGGAGGTTAAGGCAGCCCCCTTCAAAAGGGGGCAATTTCTGGAGTGGCCAGACCCCAGTTGGTTCTCCCAGATTGTGTGGTAGGCAGGACACATACTGATGAGAAGCCTGCTATGAATGTTTAATGCCTTTTCTCAAATGCAGACTGTCATCGGACGCACCAGACAGTGAAGCTGAAGCCACAGGAGAAAAGAAGAGGAAAAGGGAACCAATACCTATTGGCACTCTCCTCAGAGCGACCTTTTGAGAGAACAACCCCATTAAGCAAAGAGGAGAAAACAGCCCCATCATTGCAGAGGAGAAAACTGGGGTTCAGTGCAGCTAATGCAAGGCACATCCAGAAGATGGGATTCACTGGCAAGTCTCCAAACACCACTTTGGGAATTAGAATCACACACACACACATACACACACACACACTCGTTTTGTGGCATAGTATTTGTAGTTGCTAGGCAATTGTTTTATTCAGAGTGTAATAGGAAAAGGCAATGGGGGTAAAAGTCACTCACTCGTCAACTGGCCTTCCTTCTATTAATTCCAACTCCTACTATTTCCTGGTGGAAAATACAGCAAGTTCTAGGCATGGATGTTACATTGGACCAAAGCATTTACCTCCACTGCTTCTGCAGTCTGTATTTGGAATAAAACTCAGCCTCTCCCATCTGATCCATGCCAACCCTGCCACCTCCTTCGCACCCTCAAATGTACCACACAGTTTCCCCTTCAAGGCTTTGCATATATTACTTCCAGGAGTTCCTGGAACACTTACTCCTACCCGTCCTTCATAGGCCAACTCCTACCCACCCCTCATAGGTGAACTCCTACCCACCCCTCATAGGTGAACTCAAAGGCTGCCTCCTCAGGGAAGCCTTCATGACTACCATTCCTCAGGTATCGCCCCTATTATTCTCTCCATAGCACCTCCCATCCTTCAGCATCATCACAAACGCATACATTTATGCTGGTGGGTTTGCACATTTAATTTCTGTTTCCCCCACCAGTCTGCTAGCTCCAGAGAGTGGGGAACCATTTCATTTTTATTTCAACACATCATCCCTATGCCTAGTACACTGCCTGGCACCGAATGGGCACCCAGCATATATTTATTGAATAAATGAATAAATGTGACTCACAACAACACTGGTGACAGGTATTTGTATCCTAATTTTCTAATAAATAATGAAACCGGTAAGTTAACATTTCTTCCATACTTACTATGTGTCTGATAGGATTCTAAAAGCTTCAAAAAGCACTGTAATCACCTAAGTTAGTCATTATTCTTACTTCCATTTTACGTATGAGAAAACTGAGGCATGGGGAGCATAGAGTTGAGGCCAGAGCACAAGATTTCCTGTTTAAAACTCCCGCTCTCCCTACCCACCACAAGGCCTCACATCCGAGCCACCAATGGTGAGAAAGGAATAACCAGGAAAAAAGAATCATATAAAAATTACACTTCACCTGGGTCACTGTTTACATTGGAAGCTGTCTGATAAGAGTTTGCAATCTCCTCTAAAATCTGCCAATCTCCGGTCAAAGATATTCATGTGGAAAGACAAGGCATGAATATCTGGTTTGGCCCCTTGGGACAGCGCTGGCGGAGAGCACTCCGGCACTGGATCATTTACCTTCCCGCTGCGCTTTCCCCTGGGGGCTCGTGCCCTAGGCTCAGCTGCCCTCTGCCCACTGGAGCAGGCCTGTGCCCCTGTGAGAACGCCGTTTCTCACTCCCAGCCTGGAGAACAGGGTGGGGTCACTGGGGCCTTCTGTTCCCGCAGGGAGCCGGGGAAGATTAATCTGTGGGCAGAGAGATGACGCCCGGCAGTGGGGAGATTTATGAGGGGAGGAATCCAGGCCAAGGTCCCTGGATTTCTTCCCCATCTATCTGTCTTAGGACTACCACAGAGCCCTGTGGTGGGAAGAAATTTCCAGAGGTCATCGGATCCAGTGCCCTGCCTCCTAAAGACCTTTAGGCAAAAAAGGATGGCCATCTGATTTAACACTTAAATTCTCTACGGCTCTCTCTCCTCCACGTAGTGCAATCCGGATGATGTCCAAGCATTTTAACCTGGCATTTGAGACCCTCACGTCCTCTTAACCCCAAACACAAACTCCACTGCAGCCAAGGTATTTCCCCGAGTCTCCCAACTGTATGTCCCATTTGGAATGACTTCCCCTCTGCTCTGCAACATGAAATTTAAAAGCCTCCGCGCAAATTTCCCATCCCCTATGGGCTTCTCTGCCATCACAGGTCTTCATCACATGAGGATGTGTCTTTTACTCACTCCGTGTTTATCATCTCATCACTCCTGGTGGCTTTGGGGCAGAGTTATGACATATTTCTATTTCCTGTGCATCAAATGTACACGTGTGGTGCCCACCTCCGTGGCCTGACTCCTTGGCGCAATGCTGCTCCTCCAGTCTGTCCTGGCCTGACAAACTCCATACCCGTCACGGCAGAAGGCAACCAACTCTGCGGGCTGCCATGTGCCAGGTACTGCTAGGCTGGGCTTGGTATACGTGATCTCAATTCATCTTTACCAAACCCCAGGATGCAGCCAGTATTATGCGCCATCCACACATGATAATGATGAGGCTCAAAGAGTCTAAGTTCATTTATAAATAACCTGCGCATTCAGTCGGCAGCTATATCTTACATTTACAGTGGAACTCACCCGTCAGGATGCCTATTACTCGTGATAAATTTTGGAGAGCAAAACCCCTCAAAGGAGAAGACATTCCGGCCTCCAAGAGAGAATTACTTGGGGGAAAGTAACCTCCAAAGAGCCCATTAAATTACTCGACATGGTCTTTTCCATTAGTTCGATGGTTCTCAGTCCCTCTTTGGCCTCTTCACTTGCAACACACTCAAGGTGGGCCCAATGCTGAGACAAGTCCAATCCCAGCAGCTCATCCCCATTCAAGAGAGCAAGGAGAGCACAGTGGGGGCTGTACAGAGCAGTCCCATGGAACCCAATTGTATCTAACACAAAAAATAACTTTTCAACTTTTCCTTTGGATTTTTCACCCTGCAACAAACTAGTTCTATCTCTCACCCTAATTTGAGCCCCAAAGTGGAGTGGGGGGCTCCACCCTGTCTCAGTGACTCTGCTGGCTGTGTGTCAACTCCTCAGGAAGGCGTGCCCCTGCAGGGAAGCCGGCTGCCGCCCCTGGAGGATCCTGTCCCCCTCTCAGGCTCCAGTTCTATTTGCCAGGGGCTCCCAGGCGTGCCTCAGACCTGAGATCTCACCCAGATAATGAAGAAAGAAGCACAACGCTGAGGCCTGCCCCCGTCTCCGGTACATCCTGATAATGTTCCCTAATGCTCACAGGAACGGCACGTCCCAGACACAGTGGCTCCGGGCACTCTGGCAGGGGCCCAGCAGGGCTGCTGCAGCCACATTCCCCGCACCTGAGCGTCTTGCTCAGTCCAGGGCCGCTCCTGGGAGGGGAGCTCTATGGAGCCTGTAGTTGCCCCGTGGACCTCACTGCTCTACAAACGTGCAGCCAGCATAGAGGTATTGGGAAGCTGTCATGTGCTATGTCTGTGCTGGACAAGAAGGCACACGTGGTTCCACTGTTCACGGAACACCCAGCCTGGCAGGGAGGTGGCCATTTCCTTACAGGATGTTAAGAGGAAGGACAAGGAACTAGGACACTAGGATGTTAAGAGGAAGGACAGGGAACTAGGACAAGGAACTAGGGGGCACCTTCCTCAATCTCCAAAAGGAAGGCACTTTTCTATACACTGGCCCTTGCTTTACCAAGCTCCTGTTTTGAGCCCAGCATGAAACGAAGCACGGGAAACACCCTGATAAATGACAGGTTGCCCGACAGCTCTTTTACTAACAAGGTCCCCTTCTGGATTAGGAGGCTAAAGCTGCCATAACAAAATGCCAGACACTCAACCCATGAACCAGGTCACCGGTCAGGGCACATTCCCAGGTTGCAGGCTGGATCCCCAGTAGGTGGCATGCAGGAGACAGCGAATTCATGTTTCTCTCATAGATGTTTCTATCTCTCTATTCCTCCTCTTTCTTTTTTTGAACTTTTCCTTTTTATTTTTTCCCCCTATAACAAACTAGTTCTATCTCTCACCCTAAATTGAACCCCGAAGTGGAGAGGGGTCCTCACCTTGTCTCAATGTCTCTGCTGTATGTGTCTCTAAAAAAATCAGTAAAAACATTTTTTTTTAAATGCCAGACACTGGGTGGCTTAAACCACAGAAAAGTATTTTCTTACAATTCCAGAGGCTGGAAGTTCAAGATTAAGGTATTAGTTGGTCTGGTATTGAGACCTCTCTCCTTGGCTTGTGGAAAACCACCTTCCCACTGTGTTTTCACATGGTCTGTCTCAGCCTCTTAGGAGGACACCAGCCAGATTGGCTCAGGGCATACCTTAATGGCCTCATTTTAACCTAATCGCCTCCTTAAAGACCCTTTCTCCAAATATAGTAACACTGGCAGTTGGGGCTTCAACATATGAATGGGGGTTGAGGGAGGCAGACATAGTTCAGTCTATAGCACCTTCCATGTATAAAGTATGTTTCATATACTTTGAAGCTTAAAAATTTTTTTAAATTCTTTCAAGAACATGAGCTTTGGGGACAGGCAAAGCTAGGTATGACTTCCAGATCTGCCACTTACCTACTGCCTGACATTGGACACATGCCCTTAGAACCCTCAGTTTTAATTGAGATAACAATGTTCACATTCCAAGTGTCTTGGTAGGATTAGAGATGGAGTTATAGAGAGCACTTAATGAATGGTACTGATGTTGCCAGTGGTATTTATTAATGGCAAGAATGGTAGTTTAGGATAAGACCAGTATAGGTTTAGACCTACAAAATAACAGCCAGCATTTATGGAGCACAAATATGCCAGGCATGATTCTAAGTAGATTCACCCATTTAATTCCTAAAAGAACCCTAGGAAGTAGGAACTATCATTATATCCATTTGTAAAGTGAAGCACAAGTTTAAGCAGATGTCCTCAAGATCATGCACAGCTAATAAATGGAAGACCTGGGATTTGAACCCAGGCACCCTGGCTCCCACACAGGCAGTCTGATTACAACCAATTCACTAAGGACTTTAGACAACGCACTGACCCTAAACAAAAGCAATACTACCATGGCCTACAGTTGATATAAAAACTTAACTCGAAGATGATAAGACGTTCAAGAAAGGTCACTTCCCTTTTTTTGCTTGAACTTCACAGTTTTGTGGGTTTTTATTAGGGAAACAATAAAGACAACATTTTTCAGGCAGGGCAGCCAATATAAAAAACTGTGACTCATCCACAAATGAGCTGATGAAATCCCCACCCCAAGTAGAGAACATAGCTTGAGTCCATCCTTTAAAGCCTAGAACACTGATTAAAATGCTTTTATAAAGTAGAAAAAAATGGAGCTAATATTAAAAAATCCTGCTTTATTAATCCCTAAAGGGAGGATTTTATTAATTCCTTTAGAATCCAATAAAAAGTGTGGTTTTTAATCAATGTTGTTTTCCAACTCCCGTCCAAGTGTCAAATCACAGCAAAGTAGCTCCCATTTCTTGAAAAACTTCCAGACAGCAGGGGCTGAGTCAGGAGCATGGGGGACAGACGTGGACCCAGACCGCTTAAAGAATCCTGTCGCACAAGACAAACTGTGAAATATTAAGTCCTATCAACATGATATGAAAAAGCGGTGCTTATGATCGCGATCCTTGTCTATTTTATTCCCAAACAGAAACCATTTGTTCCAGAACAGTATCCGGCACACTGCCGGCCCTCAACAAATACTTGTTGAATAAGTAAGCAAGAGAATAATCACAGAGTGTCTTAAGAGACAGGGTAAGAAGTGTGGCTTTTTAACGCAAAAGTCTAAAGCAGGAGAGTAACATGGTCTGTTCTGTTTTGTTGTAAATCACCTAGATTTACTGTTGGGAGAAAGGATACAGGTGTATGTGTGTGGCGGGGGGAGATGGTAAAACAAGGATAGCAATTAGGAGGCCATTACACAGTAGGGATGATGATGGCCTGGACTAGGAGGGTAGCAATGGTGCTGGGGAGGAGGTGATGGATTTAGGATACAGTTGGGACCTAGAGTCACCGGACAAGCTCATTGGCTGGATATCAGAGATGAAGGGAAGAAAGGAATCAGTACGACCTCTTGGCATTTCGCTTGAGCATCTAGGTGGGTGGTTATGACACGAGTGAGATGGGAGTAATATAAGAAAGACTGGGTTTAGGGAGGGCAGAAATGGAGAATTCTGTTTTAAACACGTGAAGGGTAAGATGTTTTACTAGATATCCAAGTAGAGGTACCAACAGTGGTTGCATGGGTAATTCGTGAGCTCAGAAAGATGTAAGGTTGTTAGCATTCAGAGGGGTGTTGTTGTCAATGTTTGGTGGCCCACCAGAAGCCTTTGAATCAAGGCTAAGACTCACTTTTCTACCCCATATTAAATTCATGCCTCAGCCAAACTACAATCATAGGGGGCTCAGAAACAGACAAAACTGTGAGCATAAACCCAAACACCATGGACACTGCGGATCAGTGTTTCTATTTCCTGAAGAAAACCCAGGACTTCCAAAAGGACCCCCACCTCATTTGAGGGGATTCTCCAAGCCTCTCTAGCCCTTGCTCACGTGAACCCAGTGAGTTCTAGGTGAGAGCTGCCGGTACCCACATATAGTTAAAATCTACCCCGAAAACTATGGGTTTAATCAGATGCATGGCTTCATCGCTTGGGCTTAATGAGGTAAACCAGACCTCCGGTAATATTGCCTGTATAATTGACATGGTTCTCTGGGAAACATTACACTTTATAATGAAAATACTGTATATAATTAGAATCTAATAGGAAGAAAATAGTAATTAGCCAGAATTAACTGAACAGACGCAATCAGGCAAATAAAGGTTATCCTCAGGAGAGGACCCTCCAGAGTTCAAATGCTCGTCCTATAATTGTAGAGAAGCCCCAGTAATTAAGGGTAATTTTTCCCTACATCGGGGTGGAAGGTTTTTTTATTTTTTATTTTTTTGTTTTTTTTTATTTTTTGCTGAGTTGCAGAATGAGACCCACAGATCCATGGGAAGACTGGTGAAGGCAAGAGAAAAGTGGAGAGCCCAAAGCCTAAAATTCCAGGTGCGAATTCCAGGTCCAGCTGTGTCACTAGCCAGCTGTGTGACCCTGAGTGAGTCACTCCCCCTCTCTGATAATAAAGATAATAATAGTGGCTATCATTTATTGAATGTCTACTTCTCTTGAGCTGTCATGCACTTTCCACACAGCACCTAATATAATCTTTGTGTTCTTAACCACTGGACGTGTAAACATCCTTTTGTATTTGTTTCAAAGCAAAAGCTTTCTCTTCTCCTCCACCAGATTAAACCAGACAAGGAAAACGGAATACTCGTAACGACCAAAATCACAACTCTCTCCACGGTGGTTGTGAGGCTCACGGGAGATGATGCCCCTCTGCAAGCTGAAGAGACTAGGAAACCAGCCTTTATGGGCCACTTCTTGGCGCCAAGAACTTTACAAGCGCCCGGGGCTGTCGGACCCCACGACTGGGCTCCCTGGCTCCATGGCACCCACCCAATAAAGGACGGTGACCACCCCTTGCATCCTTAGGGAGCCAGCTCGGGCTCAAAGGCTGCACCCACGAACGGCCCTCTGGAGGCCAGGGCGTCACTCACCGACCTGCTAAGCCTGCTGGACGGCCAGGGTGGAGTTTTGCTGGAAGACAGTCGCCCCGAGAGAAGCGAGAGAAGCGGGGTGCGCTGCTGGGCAGGTGGCTGGGGAACCGGCTCCACGTGCTTGAGCTGCAGGGCAGTGGCGTCCCCCGCGTCACGTGGCCCAGGGTCTGGCGGGTCCCAGGCTTCTCCTCCCACAGCCGCTCTTGCAGTCGTACAACTACTTGGCCGTAAGGCAATTTCGCCGTAAAAGATAAAAGAACGAAAACTGTAAGAGGAACCTTTAAAAAGACATAAAGAAACATGAAAAAATAATAACAAAAATAAAAAGGCTCTACTGCACGAAATGAAAATGCATTGTCTTCGAAGTCTTTTGTTCATACTATTACACTTTTTTTAAATTTTATGTTTTGCTTGCTGATTGGTTTGCCCGCTGGGCCTGCAGTTTCTTCCTTAAGAGAAGTAGCAGCTTCCAACTGAAGCATCGATAATGAGCGCTCTCGAAGGCTGATGCATTAGTAGCTGCCTCTTTTGCATTTGCCACAGCTTGTTACACTTCGGGTTTCCACGGGTGGGAGGGATGACTCCCAAGGTTTTGCAAACTGATGTTACCATTCTATAACATCGTGTGCAAATCTGGCTTTGTACACACTCGTCATACACTATTTTGAGATCACTATGTCCACCCCTCACTGTATGGACCACTATGAGGGCTAGCACTTACATAATTTAAAAGTGGGAATAACTTCAAGAGCTTCGTCAATGGAGAAATGAAAGCAAGCTGACAACTAGCTTAAACACATTACGTCTGTCCAATGTATCTTTTACCTCGAAATTGCCTTACAGCCATGAGTTACGCAAAAAAAAAAAAAAAAAAAGTGTTTGCATGAAAATGCTTGCAGCAACGATGTTTATGGCAAAACTGCTTATGGCAAAAATGCAGGGTGGTCTCTATGTGGGTAGGAATTGGAATGCAACAAAGAACTTTGTTCTCACCAGCAGGAGAGGGACATGTTTGGCCCAGGGTCACACATCACAGCCACCGGGCCCTGCACCGCCGGCCAGCTGATTCTCTGAGCAGACTCTGTCGGCAATGGTGAGCAGGCTCAGGGTGGGTAATGGCGTGGCAGGCGGCCTGTGTGGAGATTGCAGGATGTGGTAAGCTGGGGGAGGTCACTGCATACCCTCTGGGAAGAATGAAGACAGATCTGGGAAGAATTCCTGACAGAGGCAGCACGTGTGGAAGGACTGGCAAGGTAGAGATGGACAGAGAGGTTCTGGGGTAAAACCAGCCTGGGTAAAGGTATAACGGCAAAAGGCCAAGGCATATATGTTAGTGGGAAATCGCCTGAAGCTCTGCTCTGGTAGATCTATAGAGAAGCAGAGATTTCTCGTCCTCTTCTGGAAGAAGACCTGGGGATGCTCTGTCCTCTGTCCACTCCCACTCTCCTCCCTCTCCCCATGAGAAAAAAAAAAGTGGGTTTCATTGGTGAGGCTGAAAAAAATAGCTCCTTTGCCATCCAAAGGGCAAGAAAGAACAGTGTCTTCCAGGCATGGATAAAGGTGTCTCTCTTGAGTTCCCTTCACCTGCCTCTGCCCAGGAGTGGTGGGTGCTGGGCACAGGGACTTGCCCCTACAGGTTCGGGCAGGCTTCCGTTTGCTCTGCCAGGTTGTACATGTGTCCCAGGGTGGCTGGCTTCCATAGTCCAGATTCAGGAAAAGGGTTCAAGTGAAGCTGATATTGGTTTGTATTTTCCACCTGAATCTCTGTGTTTGTCTTTAACTGAGTCTAACCTGGAGGGGGATGGGAGCCAAGGAGTGACCAGCCCTAGCTCCTCTGCCATGAGCTGCAGCATCAGTTCATGCTTGGTTGCTTAGATCACAGGACAGGTGTGGGCTATGGGAGCTAAGGCTGGGAAGGTGAATGAGTGCCTTAGGAAATGGGGCATGTGAGTTTCAAGTTCTCACATGCCCCATTTCAGTGCCCTTTCTCCCATTCCAAATATCAAATCCATCTGAAGTCTGAAATGTACCTCCCCTTTAGGGAAATGGGGATCCAGTCTTACGTTGCCTGCCTATCAATGTGTGTTGAGACTTGGACCCAAAGCATGCCCATGTCCTGGGTACTTGCATCCCGTGCCCTGCAGCCCCATCTGCATTAGACCATATTGATACTAAAGATTTGCATGGAGAAAGATTGAGGAGTGTTTACTAGTATAAGAGCGACTGGAGGGAGAATGAATGGATGGAGAATGGATGGACATCAGGCTCTAGTTATGTCATCTATCATCAAAGTGATAGATATATGTATAGCATGCGTTTATTCTTATTACATGCAAGGAGTGTTGTGTTTTGTTCTTTCAAAGAGAAGTCAGGGAAACTAGGCAAAGGGGTTAAAGCATATCCTTTCCATTTTAAGAATTCACCATTAGCAAGAGAGATGAGACTTGTATGAGATAATTATAACACAAGGTGAGAAGAAATAAGCTGATTAGATTACATGCTATAAAGTGCTGTTGAGTATGCAAAGGAGAGAGGATTCTTTGCCAAGAGAATTTAGAGAACATTTCCTGGAAGAGATGGTCTTGAGGCTGAGGTCGAACTCTAGGATATGAAAATGCAGAGCCCTAACTGGTTTGGCTCAGTGGATAGAGCGTCGGCCTGCAGACTGAAGGGTCCCAGGTTCGATTCCGGTCAAGGGCATGTACCTTGGTTGCGGGCACTTCCCCAGTAGGGGGTGTGCAGGAGGCAGCTGATAGATGTTTCTCTCTCATTGGTGTTTCTAACTCTCTATCCCTCTCCCTTCCGCTGTAAAAAATGAATAAAATGTATTTTTAAAATGCAGAAATACAAGGAGGGCCTTTCAGGTGGATGAAGCTCAATAGGCAAGGCCAATGGGCTGACAAATTGTGAGGCAAACATGGGGAGGAATAGGAAATCATGAGGGCCACTAGCTCCATGCATGGAAGCATTCTGAAAAATATGTGGAAGCCAAATCTTGGCAGGATTTTGATGTCAAAACAAAGTTGGACTTTGCCCTGCGTTTTGAGAAGATATTTCAGCCAGGGGAAACATGACTTAAGCAGATCTCTATCCCGGTGCAATTGACCACAGCAGCGCCCCCTACAGGAATGGAGTGGAGAAGAGGGGACTCCTTGGCTGTGTGAGTCTTCCCAGGAGCAGAACTCCCACCTGTGCTGAGTGACTAGCTGAACGATGGGAGGTGACATCAAAGGGTGGTTTTGCAGATCACCAGTGCCTCTGCCCCCTTCCTTTTCTCTGCCAGAAGCGAGACCCAAGGCAGTTCTGATGATCACAGGTGCAGCCCTCTTGTCTGGGCCTCCTATTTCTATTATCAAAGCCACTTAATGCCTAATTACTCAACCAGCCACAAGGCCTTCAGAGAGATTCTTGCCAGAGAGCAATCGGATTTGTCAGACATTTCCAAACAGCACACAACTCTCTTGGAGGTCTCAGAATAGCTATGTCAGTGGCCCTAATGGAACATAATTTCCTGTAAAGGAAAACTAATTTAATATTTTCAGGTATTATGTAACCAAGTGCCCGCAGAGAGAGGGAAGAAACTGCTAACGAGAAACAATCAGAGCGCAGTACCCCTGCGGAATCAGAAAGCCTGCAGGTCTATTTAATGTCACAAAGGGCGCCCACTGGTTGCAGAGACAGGGGTGGGATGGTGCAATGGTGAATGCGTGTGGTCTTGGAGCCTTCGCTAGACAGGGTTTCAGTTCCAGGTTTGCTGCTTACTAGCTCTGAGACCTCAGACAAACTACCTCACATCTCTGAACCATGCTGTCGTTTCATCCGTTAAAATGGGAATGATAAAATAATCCTAACTCCTTTGGCTGTTGTGAGGAATAAATGGAAAAGTTTATGGCCTGACTGGTGTTGCTCAGTGGTTGAGTGTCAACCTATGAACCAGGAGGTCACAGTTCAATTCCTGGTCAGGGCATATGTCGGGTTTTGGGCTTGATCCCCAGTAGGAGGCATGCAGTAGGCAGCCGATCATTGATTCTCTCGCATCATTGATGTTTCTCTCTCTCTTTCCCTCTCCCTTCCTCTCTGAGACCAATAAAAAATATATATTTTTTAAAAATTTAGAGAAAATTTTATGGGTAGTGCATAGCACAGTGCCTGGCACTTTAGGAAAAAACACTCCACAAATGGTTACTGTTTTATTACAACTTCTACTATTACTGGTCAGAGTCAAGTTAAGTAAAACTTACTTCTCGCTCCCCTTTCAGAAAGAAAGTTTGAAGTCAGGATACCAGCCACCAAAACCTGGGGATTACCAACCTCAGTTCTAGAGAAAAGGAAATTGGTGTTCAGAGAGGGAAGGCGACTTGCCCAAGGTCACCCAGCTGCAAAGCAATAAGCCAGGCTTCAATCCACATCTGTAGGACACCCCCATGCGTTCTTTCTTCTTCACTAAGCTATCTCCCCAAGAAACCCAGGGGACTCGTTCTTTCATCATTTAATCTCCCTCAATCCCCTAAGCCTTATCTGTTCCGATGAAGGCCAGCTTATTGTGCTCGAGATGGGTTATTGCTTTTCACAATTCTCTCTCAAGAACATAAGAATAAATCAATCTTTCCATCTTAATAAGCTGATAATCATTGTGGAATAGTTAATGTGCTCATCGCCATCCTTGATCTTCAGGCTTCAGTCAGAAAAATCATTCCCTGTCCTTCCCTCACTTAAACTTTATATCCCGCATTTGTTTTTCTTCGCTCTCCTTGGTTGTGTTTTTTCTATTTTATAGCTCATTTGCTCCTCTCCTTCTGCCGTCGATTCTCTCTAAAGCTGAGTTTTGTCCTTGGTGATAGGTGGTCCCTTTCTGCCCATCTGCTTCTTTGCCAGTGTTTGCATTTGCTCTTCACTTCACATCCCCATATTTGCTTTGTAAGTTCTCAGAGGGCAGCTATCTAATCCGCTCCCCTTCCCAAGTAAGACTTCATTCATTTATGTGTGTTCACTCATTTAGTAAATACTGATTAAGCATCAACAGGCCTGGGTCAAAACAGACAGGGTTCGGCTCTCGTGGAGTAGGGAAGATTAACACTAATCAAACAATTACAAAATAGAGAGTCTCAATCTGTGATGCTGAGCAACATAATAACAGAGGGGGCCTGATCTGTCTATTGGTGGGAGTCATGGGACAGGGGTCAAAGAAAGGCCTCATTCAGGTGTAGGCGCTGAACAGAGCCAGCAGGTTGGAAGGCACTCTCTGCAGAAGGAACAGAGTTGGGTAAGGCTCTTCTCCCAAAACTCTCTCCTACCTCCTGTTTAAAGCTCTCTAGAGCAGTGGTTCTCAACCTTTCTAATGCGGTGACCCTTTAATATAGTTCCTCATGTTGTGGTGACCCCCAACCATAAAATTATTTTCGTTGCTACTTCATAACTGTAATTTTGCTACTGTTAATAAATCATAATATAAATATCTGTGTTTTCCGATGGTCTTAGGCTCTACAGCAGGGTCGCCTAAGACCATCAGAAAACACAGATATTTACATTACGATTCATAACAGTAGCAAAATTACAGTTATGAAGTAGCAACGAAAATAATTTTATGGTTGGGGGTCACCACAACATGAGGAACTGTATTAAAGGGTCGCGGCATTAGAAAGGTTGAGAACCACTGAGATAGAGGAAAAGCATCTACACTCCTCGTTTCAGGTGATGTGTTACTAGCCTCTCAGGTTAGAGATGCTTCCTCCTGCTTTGCAGAGTAACAGCCCTTAGATTGAGAACTACCCGCACTGGAACTCGGAGGGCCCTTAGGCATCCTCTGGGGTAACCTCCTCACTTTGCAATTGGACAGCCTGGTGCCTAGAGGAGGGAAAGGCTTGCCTAAGACGAGGGGACTCCAGCCCCAATCCCTGACTCCCATTCCAGTGCTCTTTCCCCAGCTCCGCAGTGCCACGGAGTTTCCTTAAAGACAGGGTGGGCGTGTATAATAATGGCCACCTTTTTGTTCATATTTGTCCATATTCCAGGTACTGTTAAACATTTGACACTTTTTTGATTTTTAAGAGTCTCCCCAGCCCTGGCTTGTGTGTCTCAGTTAGTTGAGTATCATCCCATACACCAAAAGGTTGCCGGTTCAATTCCAGGTCAGGGCACATGTCCAGGTGGTGGATTTGATCCCCAGTTAGGGTGCGTCTGGAGGCAACCGGCTAAAGTTTCTCTCTCGTATCAATGTTTCTTTCTCTTTCTCTCTCCCTTACTCACTCTCTAAAATCAATAACAAAACAATTTTTTTTTTTTAAAGAAAGAAGAGTCATTCCAGTAACCCAGTGGTACGGAGCATTGATACGGGCCCCTTGTTTCTCCCTGTCTCATCTCAGTTGGCTGAGGCCTCTATTCAGCTGAGAACCCCAGGCCAGCAAACAGAAGGGATTCTGCACACCCAGCCTGACTCCCCGCTCCATACCACAGCAGGCAGAACACGGCTGGCCATTTAGTCAGCCTCAGTCTGTGGGCCCCACTGCATACTAATCAGTCACTAGAAATAGATGCATTAGGGATGAAAACATTTACTGGCAACACTATCTGGCTTCAATCTTTCACCTTCACTGGGTAATGAGATGAGCTAGAACATTAAAACCAACAAACAGCCTTTGGTGTTTACAGCAAATGTTTGCAAGAGCACGGGAGCCAGAGGTGCTCTGGGGAACATCTGGATTTCTGGAACTGTGTGATTACACAGATGTGTGAGATTCATCAAGCTATAAAAATATCCTGTGATGTATGTCGGTGAAGAAAAACAACCTCCCGAAATGGATTTGGTACAAATGATCAATCATAACAAAGACACCAAAGGAAGGCTGCTCTGACTCCAGGCTCTGGGGAGACCTTCCAAGCAAGGTGAAGTGGGTGGTTTGGAGAGTGGTCTTTGGTTGATGAGGGCAGGACAGGGGTGAGGCCTGAGGATGTCAGGGATCCTATTTATCTATTGTTTCATGTCTCAGGACACTCTCTATCAGTACCCCATTGCACTACTTGGATTGAGCCCCTCCTTTCTTTACATACTTTAGGATCTCTACATTGCCCCCAAAATATCTTCTATTGGCTTATAAAATTCTATGTAATATTCCCTGAAGCGCTTTCCAGATTCATCTTCTGCAGCCACCCCCTACTACCAAAATAAGACTCATCCTATTTCCCCAAATATGTAATTTGTCTTCATGCAAATGCTCAGCATCACGCCTGATTACGCCCCTCAAAAATTGTTTTGCTTTTTTTCCCCTTGAATAGTTGAGCAAGAAAATACATGAATGAGTTGCCTCCGGGCCTTTGCCTGTGCTCATGCTCATGCCTGAACTCTCCCTGAGATTTAGAGCTCAAGCGGGAGTTCCTCTTCTACCTCAAGCATGATTTCAGGTAGTATCTCCTCTGGATAGCTTTTCCCTCCACTCCCTTCCTCAGATCCTCATCATACCTGCTAATTTTCATGTCCCCAAATATTTTGTATAAACCTCCAGCTTAGCCCATACAGCTTCTTTTTTTTTTTCTTTTAGATATGTCCTTTTTTCTCACTATTCTAGAAGCTTCTCAAAACCGGAGATGCTGACTTGTTCATTTTTGTAGCCCTGATGTCCAGAATACTATTCAATACAAGCTAGTGTGGTGGCCCTAGATGAACCCCTTCAAGAATAAAGAACTCTTCATATGAAGTTCCACGGGCTTGTGGTTCTAAAAAGAACTGCATTTATAGCCCGATCATACCTTGGAGACATTGCCCTCTCCAGGGTAGAGGCGAGGGGAGCTACTTCTCTTCACTGGGGAGCCAAGACTGGATGAAGTGGTCATTGTAAACAGTTAAGGGCTAGACTAGTGTGAAAGGTGTGACAGGGTGCCCACCTGGGTATTTGAAGTCTGGCTCTAATGTTTTCTTGGAGGAATACAGTTTTGCAACACCAAAGAGTAGGAATAGAAAATAGTATCAATAGGAAAATACATAGGACAGTACGAATGGAAAAATAAAGGCATATGTTATCTATGCTATAGCATTACTGAGTTCATCAGCATCCTTGAGAGGAGGAATCAGCCATTAAAACCAGGCCTTTGCTCATAGTATGTCTATATGTTATGTGGGGTTGTACATGTAGCTATTTAGTTTTAAATTCACTGAGCCCAGTGTCCAGTTTACTCCACAGTGGGAGCCCAATCGGTCTCCAGAAGCCCTTCTAGAGCCCTTGGCAAGGCCAGAGTTAAAAGAAACCCCTTTGACCAACAACCAGGGGCATCTGCTCTGAGTCGAAAATATTTTACAGCACAAAAGCGCCGCCGAGGGGAGCAGGTCACCTCCCAGTCCCTTCCATTTTCCATCCCAGCCAGAGTCCCCCTCATTCTAAAAATGAGACCCTGGAAGGCCAGCGGAGATAGGAAATTGCATCTCGGGAAATTAGGGCCTCCCTACCTGGGAGGCATGGAGAGACTGTGGACGAGAGCCTGGAGAAGGAGACAAAACGCCTATGCCAATAAGGAAACGGCTTTAATCTATCAAAGTAATTCTCCTCCTTTCAGGGAAAGAGAACATGAAATTGCACAAAATGACTTACAGAGTGGCACCCAGTCTGATTAGCGTGGGGCCCAGAGCTCTCTGCACTTAGTATGTAAGGTAGAAAGCCCATTTGAATATTAAAAAAAAAAAATCCCAACATGAAAAGGGAGAAGAATGCATTGCATTTGTCTCTTCAAAAGATAAGATGTGTGTCGGAAGCCTCTACTTGGAGGACACCACAGAGGAGGTGGGTGCCTAGTGGGGGAGGGGATGGAGAGGCTGTGGTCATCGGAAAGGGTGGCATTTTATTCCTCATCCTGCCATTTCTCCAGCTCTGTGTCTCCCTCTGGCCTACAAGTTAAAGTCTGATACAGCAGGAAAACATTCAAATCCTTTTTGTACCTAGACCAGGGATCTGCAAACTTTTTTCCATAAAAGGGCAAAATGGTCAATATTTTAAGCTTCGCACGCCCTCGATCTCTGTCTCAACTACTCAACTCTTCCCTTGTGGCCAGAAACCAGCCATAAATAATACATACATGGCCCAGCTGGCTTGGCTCAGTGGTTGAGCATCAACCTATGAACCAGATCATGATTCAATTCCCGGTCGGGGCACATGCCTGGGTTGTGGGCTCAGTCCTCAGTGTGGGGTGTGCAGGAGGCAGCCAACCAATGATTCTCTCTCATTATTGGTCTCTCTCTCTCTCTCTCTCTCTCTCTCTCTCTCTCTCTCTCTCTCTCCTCTCTCCTCTCTCCTCTCTCCTCTCCCTTCCTCTCTGAAATCAATAAAAAATATATTAAAAATAATAATGCATACATACATGAAAGGTAAGGACTGTGTTCCAATAAAACTTCATTTGTAGACATAACTTGTATTTCAAATCATTTTCACGTATCCCAACATATTGTTCTTCTTTCATTATTTTTTCAATCGTTTAAATATTTTTTAAACCATTTGTAGCTCTCGGGCTGTATAAAAACAGGCAGTCGGCAGTGTGGCCCTCGGCAGGCAGTAGTTTGTCAACCCCTGGTCCAGACTGAGCTTGCATTTCTTGCCCCACCACAAGCTGTTTCTCTGGGCTCTTCAATATGAATGACTGTGTTTTCTATGCACAAGCCCCATCGTTTGCAGAATCTGTACCACTCCCCTGTTCTTTCTGCCTGGATTATCTTTCTGGTCCCTTCCCAAACATCGTCTCTGTTCTTCCAGCCTCCGACTCATCACCCCTTCCTTGGTGCCCCACTGCAGTGCCCAGAAGTAACCTCCCCACACACACTTGATCTCTGAGTCTTATCTCCAGTTCCAGACTCTAAGCTACTTCTAAATAAAACACTCTCCACCACTTCCATTCACCCTTCAACTAATTCCCCACAACACACCTCTGAGGTAGGAGCTGCTATTACCCCTATTTTACAGACATGGAATTGTATCTTAAAGAGGGCTGTTCATTGACTAGAGGCCACCCAGTGACTAAAGATGGAACAGGAACCACACTCTTGACTCTGGTGTTAACACTGGCTGAGAGGAGACCTCACAGCTTCCAAGTTGCAGACTGTACAGCACCTCAAAATAGGGGTGCTCACCATGTGTTTGTTCAAATGAATGCTAAAGCATCTGAAGTCCCTGGGGATTAGAGGTAGTAGGCAAGGACCCTAACACGGGGGGCAGGGGGAGCAAACAATAGCTGACAATCTTACTTTAAGAGAGGACATTAAAAATAAACTAAAGGATGGTAAACACCAGCCCAATGAACTCACAAAGCAGAGAGCTCCAGTGTCTTTCATTGTAGGGTCTAGTGGTCCTGCATACGCAGCTGTCCTGGAGAGCATTGCTGTGTGGTAGGTAGCAACATGCTGTATGGGATTATCTCAGTGGCAACGCTGAACCCTCACAAAATGGGAGTCAATGATCTGCTTAAAAATCAGGGAAATATGTGATCAGTTTAGATGGATACCCCACCCAGTGATCTTTCTTTCTTCTTAATTTTCTGTGTTTGAATCATTTAGCCCTTATTAATCTAACTATCTCTGCTCTGCATAATCACCTATTCCCTGAGGGCAATGGGGACCCAGCCGTTTTTCCACATCATAATGATGTTGCAGGGAGCCTCTGTTGTACTTACTCTCTGTATCTTCTTACTGGGCTGGGAATAGACGGCCCGTTCTCTGTGGATTCATATGTGCACATTCAATACAAATCAACTAACATTTACTCAATTACTACTGTATGCAGTGTCCTGTGCTGCGTGATATAGATATGGGGCTGATGGTTTTGTTTGCAAACTCCGGCATTTGCAATCTGGGAGAAAGTCAGATGCTCACAGAACGCAAGAGCTACATTTTTCTTACCATGCTGAAAGACTAGTTTCATCGAAAAGAAAAAGGACACGCCATGGAGCAAATAAAAAATAAATAACCCCCTCCCCCCCCCCAAAAAAAAATCTTGAGTTTTCCCAGATATTTTTAGATCCCTTGATCATGTCTTCCTTATTCTCTACCATCTCTAAACCTGAGACAGTCAACTTTGATTTCTAACCTCAGCCCATTGCAAACTTGGGGTCTCCTGGTATTCGGTTCAGTTCCTACTAGGCTTGTCCAGGTACTTCCTCTTGCTCCGGGTTGGCCATCCTCTCTTTGGAATCTGGCCTTGGTGCATTCTCATTTCCAGATTGGCTGCTCTGGCCTTGACTCTAGCAATTTATGTGACACCCAACCAGGTGAAAAGAAACAACAGCCATATTGTGAGCCGATAAAACCTATCACTAATTCCATATTCACCCCTTTGGTAAATACGTAGTGAGCATCTACTCAATGCCAGGCACTTTGCCATGTGCTGAGCCAGAAAGATAATGATAACCCATGCCCCAGAGGCTTGTGCTGTTGATATGAACAATTGGCAGGACATGATAAATTCTGTCGTCCATTGAACACACACTCCTAAAACTGCCTCTGTGTGGCAGTCCCTGTGCCCGGTGCCAGGGTTTCCGGACGAATAAGACAAAGTCCTTTCTTCATGCAGCTCACTGCATCTCAGTGGCCTGAGGCCTCGCTAAGTCTACTCATAAATATTCAGTTCTCCTACCTCCAAGCACGTGGTAGAACCGCTTTTCCTCACCGTCTTGAACTCTGGCAGGGTGACTGGACTCCCCTTAGCAAATGAAACATGAGTGGAAGTGACATGTGTCATTTCTAGACAAAGCCTTTAAAATGATGGAGCCTATTAGGAAGATAGGGGGAGGCAGGACCTTGGGCAAATGACTTTCCCTCTCTTTGCTCCTCAATTTCCTAATCATCAAAATGGGCATAATATTTACCTCAGAAGACTGTTGGGATGATTAAAAGATACAGAAGTCACACAATGAGCACTGTATTATTTATAACATCAGGACTCTATGTCATAAGTAACAAAACAAAAAATCTTAAAATCCCTTAAGCTACAAACCATGGGAATAAATTAGTTTATATAACCGGGAGTCTGGGGAACAGAGCTGACTTTCAGAATGGCTAGGTCCGAGGAAATTATGTGCTTAGGTCTCTCTCTCTTTCTCTCATCCCAGCTGGACTCTTGTTGGCTTCATTCTACAACAGGCGTGTTCCACAGGCAAGACCAGAGCTCTGGGCAGCTCTGAGCTAACATGACTGCACAGCATGAAGGCGGTTTCCTCCAACATCTACATCAGGGCTCAAAAGGACAAGACTCTGCCTCCAGACCAAGCTCTGTGCACACATGGGCAGGATCACAATGCCTTAGACATCACTTGAATCCCAAGAAATAAAGACAGCCAAGCCCAGCCAGGTTGGCTCAGTGGTTGAGTGTCGACTCATGAACCAGATTCCTGGTCAGGGCACATGTTCAGGTTGTGGGCTCTATCCCTAGCAGGGGGCATGCAGGAGATAGCCAATCAATGATTCTCTCTCATCATTGATGTTTCTATCTCTCTTCCCCTCTCCCTTCCTCTCTGAAATCAGTAAAAATATATTTAAAAAAAAAAAAACAGCCCAGAACACAGAGAACATAGAGTGAAGGGAGCAAATAGCTCAGACACGTCCAGGGGCTGTGCCAGTTTCCCATGGGCTCCGCTGCCCTGGGCCTATTTTAGATGGTGACGCAAGGCTTCCAACAGCTACTGACTCACTGGCCTTAGTTCTTATTCCATTTCATTAAAAGTGCCAGTGGGTGGCCCACACTCCATGCCCCACCTGAAGGTACAAAGGCAGGGAGGCACCAGGGAACAGGTTCACAAGAACATGTTGGGCTCCAGTCTTTTTATAGCACCGAGAGGATGCTGCCCAAGAACATGAGGCTTGGTAGCACACGCACACACATACACACAGGGAACATGAGGCTCTATGGCACACACATACACACAGGGAACATGAGGCTCTATAGCACATGCACACACACACAGAACATGAGGCTCTGTAACACACACACACACACAGGGAACACGAGGCTCTGTAACACACACACACACACACACACACACAGGGAACATGAGGCTCTGTGGCACACATACACACAGAACATGAGACTCTATAGCACACACACACACAAACACACACACACAGACCATGAGGCTCTGTAGCCCACACATACACACACACACAGAATATGAGATTCTGTAGCACACACACAGAACATGAGGCTCTGTAGCGCGCACGCACACACACACACAGAACATGAAGTTCTGTAGCACACACACACATACACACAAATGGTCACTGCATGAAGCAGGGGCCCATTTGATCAAGTGTGGGGCACAAGAAAGGACTTGAGTGTGGGAGCCCAGCAGACTTGGATCAAATCTCAGCTCCTACACCAATCTAGCTGCATGACCACAAGGAAGTCACTTAACCTTTCTGAGCTTCAGTTTCTTCATTTAAACAATGGGGATACCAATACCTCTCCTTCAGGATTGCTATGATGATTGCTATGAAGAGAACAATGTTGCTAACGTGTACATTAGGATCCAGGTGACTGCTTAGGATTCGTGCATGTTAACTTCCATCCCACAAGTCAAGCTTAACCCCCAGGCCCCTCTGAAAAGTGTTTCCTTCCACTCAATCTCCCCAGGGCCTTCCTGGGTGGGTGGAGGTGCCCCTCTATACCAGCTCACTGTACAGCCCGCCCTCAGGTCTCCACTCAGCCGCTAACCTTAGGAAGCCACTGTTCCTTCAAGTGTCATTCTTGCCTTCTGCCAGATGAGAAGGCTTGGGTTCAATCAGGGGCTTCCAACATGTGATTTGGGGCCCACGTGCTTTGTTTGTCAGCACAGGGTTTGTAACATTTGCATGTTGAAACTTTTAGTTTTAGCATATGCTCTACTCCACCCGTGGCCACAGCCCTCACCATTCCCTCATCTCTCCCCAGTCATCCAACTCACGTACCCCTGCCACCTGGCCGCTGTGTGTGTGTGACCCTCAGACTTCTGGAATAAATCACCTCAGTGCCTTTTCCAGCCCAGAAGGTCTAGGTCCAGCGGTCCTCCTGTCTCCCAAACAAATCATAGTCATTCCTACCCTCGCGCCCACTCCCATTATGGCGGCTTATCCTAAAATGTCAGATTTTCTCCTCTCCCACTTCTACCCAGATTCTGTGCATCTCCGACAGCTTTTGTCTTCCCCAGGCTGATTCGTTCTCTGTTTCCTGAGAAACTTCTCTGAAGCCAACCCTAAGTCACAGTGTTCAGAGGATGCAAAGAACAAACACTTCAGGAAGCTTCCTCTAATGAACCCTGTCCTGGGCTTTATCAATCAGTTAACAGCATCATCCTCACTGCCTACACCTCATCCCACCTGTGCGCCAGACACTGCCTCCCCTGCTGCCCTGTGACACACAGCCCTACGTGCTGTTGTGCCCACTTTACAAAGGGGGCCATGGAGTTTCAAGGGGCCCAGAGACACACAGCTAGTAACTAGAAGAGCGAAGGTTTGAAATCAGGTTCATTTGAAACCCGAATCACTGATGTTGTTGTTGTTGTTTCAATATGCAATGCAGTCATCCTATCAAAAGTTAAATGATATTGCACATCAAGAGAGAGAATACAGGCAAACTGAATTTGCTTTCCACCCACAAGCAGCACTGGCTAAGCCCTGAGATTTTAAAAAAAAAGAAGGAAACAAAGAAAATTCCTCCTCCTTCTCAGCTTGGGGTGGGCATGAGGAACAAGATTGAATTTATACCGATCTGCAAATATTTTCCTCTTAAGTGTCCGTTTTCACCAGACATAAATTGGACTGAATTGCCTTTACCCGCCGGAGCTGGAAAACCCGTCTCTATGAATTGATCCCTTCACTCTGCCATCCTCCTGAATCAATTAGCTGCTCGCCGACAGCGTCCACCTCTCTGGTCATCAGCCACTGGGTCACTAACACCAAGGTTGTTCTCGAAGGTGGACCACTTCTCCATATCACACACTTCTACTTCCGTGCATTCATTCACTGGAGACGCCTTCTCTTCCTGCATCCAGTCATCGCTTCCTGAAACAGTGCTCAGCTCTGCTGCTTCCTCACCTCCTCACCGCTGCCGCCTTGCTCAGGGATCATCATTGCAGGCTTGGACCTTGCTTCCCAGCTGCTCTTGCTCCCCACTTTCCCTCCAAGCTGTGCCTGTCCAATCTTCACACTGTAGCCAGAATGGTCTGTCCGTCCAGGGGTAAGATGACGACTGCCCATCTTTTTCATGGAGGGAGACATGCATGTCCATTCCCCAGATGGAATAAGAAGTCTCTCTTCTTAACTTGCGGTGGGGAAAGGCTCCAAGCTCCACTTGGGATGAGACAATAATGAGTTTGCCTGCTCCTCTTGGGGCGGGGAAGGTGCAGACAAACCTGAGCAGCTCCCATTTACTCCACACGTACTATATGAACTGGGCTTCCCCGGGGCACCTCCTGGCTCCATCACCTGCCAGGACTGGATATCTTGTGTTTGCTCCTTAGATCCTTTTCACCTTGCTCTATGGCTCCATGCCCTGGAAGCTGATCTCTACGTTGTATCTGGGGTTGGGTTCAGCCAATGCCTTGGAGGAGAGGGAGGACAGGGTAATCATACCTCCCAACCCCCGCCCCTCCCCCAGCTCACTCCCCACCTGGCCAAGACCACAGCTGCTTTAGGGAAGCCCTCTCCTAGATCACAGCTACTCCAAGTTCTGGTAACTGCCCCCGCCCTTGCCCCATAGCCTGGGCTGATTCACTGCCCACCTTCCCAGCCCACCCCTTTATGAATAGGCCCTGCCTTAACCCTCTTTAGTTACTCCCCGTTGAGTGAGACATCTGTTTCCTGCTACACTGACTTCTAGAATGGGGGAACTGGGGAGATGCTGGTCACAAGGTACACACTTGCAGTTCGAAGATGAATAACCCTGGAGATCTAATGCACAGCATAGCGAGTATAGTCAACAGTGCTGTCGTATACATTTCAAAAGTTGCTAGAGACTAGATCTTAAATGTTCTCAGCACAAAAAACAAAAGGACAATTATGTGAAGTGATAGAGGTGTTAGTTATATGGATGTATCAAATCAACACACTATACCTTAAAGTTATACAATGTTAGAGCCACTTATATCCAGATAGATGAGAGAGAAAGAGAGAGAGAGAGAGAGAGAGAGAGAGAGAGAGAGAGAGAGAGAGATGATAGATAGATAGATAGATAGATAGATAGATAGATAGATAGATAGATAGAATATGATCCTGGGCGAGTCTCAGCCCTTCTGAGCCTGAGCCTCCTTCCTCCTCTGCCCAAGGAGGATGATACCAGCAAATGATGAAAAGGAGGATGAACTGCTTGGCTATTGTGAGAATTAAGTGAGGCAAAGCACTTAAATGATGTCTGGCTTCTAGAAAACACCCCAAAATACTAGTTGTTCTTCATATTATTAAATGGTCAATGATACAGTGTTCCCTCAATTTTACAAGCAAAAACACTAATTCTAATACAAGTCAAGTGACAGGCAAAGTCACCCTGCTCCCAGCAGGGCCAGAATCCAAATCCAGGGCCCTCTGACTCCAGAGACTGAATGTTATCCAATGCAGTAAAGCATTGAATGGGAAGCGTGGAGACGCCCCCCTGAGATGCTAAGATGGGACCTGCCTCCCCTGATGCCTCAGCCTGAAAGGAAACCTGTGCACTCTCCGAGGACCCACAATGCACCTGAATAATCGCACTGTGGATGGTGAGCTGGGGAGCAGGGCCTCCTTGACCCCTGCAGGCAATCAGCTTAGCCCATGAAGCGTGAGATTTAATTACCCTTATCTAAGCTTAAATAACTGTAAATGTTATTGTTGGTCACACAAATTATCTCGCCCTTTGAAAACACCCAGCCATTTCCCTGACTCTGTGCTTTCCACAGACAGGGAAACAATAACAGTTTTGTCACAGCAGCCCACCGCCATTTGAACCCCCGTGTTGTGCAGACTGTGTGTGTGACATTTTGAAGGACCCAATATGCTGTCCTCCAAAATCCTGTTTGTCAGCTACTGGCAAAGAAAGGCAGTTGGCTTAGTGACTGCCACCAGGGGAAGAGAAGAGAGCTGACATGCATAATTTACCACTTGGTGGCTGGGAGATGCTGGGGGAGAGAGAGAAAGGGAGAGAGAGGAAAGAGCTTGAGAACCACTGATCTAATCCACTTTATGGATAGAGAGCCTAAGACCCAAGCATTGAATAGGCCTGGGCCAAGATCTTAGGAAAGTTAGCATAGCTGAGTTGAACACGGTTCCCCTAATTCCCAGCCCCACTTAAAGTTCTTTTCATAACACCCAATTTCTCTGTCCACAACACAATTCAAGAATAAGTGGAGTCCTAGCTGGTTTGGCTCAGTGGATAGAGCTTCGGCCTGTGAACTGAAGCATCCCGGGTTTGATTCTAGGTCAAGGGTACATGCCTGGGTTGTGGGTTCAATCCCCAGTAGGGGGCGTGCAAGAGGCAGCCAATCAATGATTCTCTCTCATCATTGATGTTTCTCTCTCTACCTTCCTCTCTGAAATCAATAAAAATATATTTATTAAAAGTATAAAAATAAAAGAATAAGTGGAGAGAGGGAACTCAGACTCCTTTGGCAAGGAGAACCAATTGGTCTAAATCCGAAGAGGAATGTTTAAGTTGAGAACACCAGTAGATGTTACTTCCAGGGAAACCCCAGCCAGCATGGCAGCATCCAATCTGTATGAAGATCCAGCCAAGATATAAACAGGCATCCTGGGACGTGTGTGCAGATCTCAGAAGGCCAGGGTGTAAATCCCCAGCTGTGTAGACAGAGCCCATCCCCACAGGCAGGCCCTCCTCTGGGCCTTTTTTATGGGCCTGCTGCAAATTGACTTGGAGCATCTGCTTCCTGACACCCCTGGGTTCCCACGGGCCTTTTCACTGGCTTGAGTGTCAGTTTCTGCTCAGACCAGACTCTTCCAGAGGTTTATGGCACATCTGGCATCTACTTAAAAGGACAGTTCTGTCCCCTATGGACAGATTCTTCTTCCTCTCAAGGTTCAGGCACTCCTTTCTTATTTATACAATAATTCATCCTCTCTCTTAATCAACAAGCTTTGTTCTGGATACCAAACACCATGCTGAGCCCTGGGGGACACTGACGGGGGAAAATTCTCAGCCCAGAGAAACTATTGTTTCATTCAGCAGCTGAGGTCGGTGAAGGTGAGGTGGCTTCTCTCCTTGGCACTCAGATAGTTCTGAGAGCAACATCCTGAAGGTCACAAGGCACATTTGTTATGAAGAAAGCTCCTCCATCACATTTAATCGCCAAAAGAGGAAGGCTAGTCAGCGATCCTGCAATGTCACTGCATTGTACAGGAGGGTGATGCTCGAAGAGGGCAGAGCCTTTCCAGGGCTTCATGGTCATCAGAGCCCAAGCCTCCCAGTAGATAAGAGATGGCTGCCGCGCTCATATATGCAATTGCTTAGGACTTATCTCCGAGAGGCAGTCCTCTTTTGGATGCTTAGACACAGCAAGCTCGTTCTCACCTCGAGCGTGGAACACTCACAGTCACCCACCCACCAGCCGCAGCACACACTCCACCCCATTCTTTTCTTGGCTGCTTCTTCATGCATCAGGTCTCAGCCGAAATGTCACTTCCTCAAAGATGTTCTCCCAAAGACCCACATCTAAATTTTTCCCCATGTAATTTTCTTTCATGGCACCCTGTACTTTTACCTCATGACACTGATCAAAATTTGAATGTTTTATACAGTGATAGAGTTTTTCAAAGCATGACTCTGCCACGGATCAGAAAATCATTTGTTGTCTGAATGGGTGAGCAAGTGGTGTAACCAGTGGTAGAACCCTCCCAAGGGAAATCCTGGATTCTCGATAACATAGGGAAGGTGGAAGCTATTCTAGCTAGCTGAATTTTAAGAGGTTTTACTGATATTAGAATGAGTGTCCCACATTAATCTCAAGAGAGTACATTTTGGTCAATTCATGTGTAAGTCAAGATCATAATAGCATCAACTACAAAAATCTTTTACTCATTTCAATGTTGCAGAATGCTTTGTTGATCAACAATCCAACCCATCTCCACAAAAACCCACTGGAAGTGGGCTTGTCATTGCAGGAGGCAGGAAGAAAAGTCTTCCTAGAGCAGCCATGGCTCCATTCCCAGGTGTTTGTCCTCAGCGGTTCCATCCAGGCCCTGGTCTTTTCTTGGTGGCTCTTTGCATCTTGGGGCATATACCACGCATCCATCTTCAGGATGTTGCTCTCAGAACTGGGAAACAGTCTGGATAGATCGGAGCCTTCCAGAAGTATTGGGCCTCCTGGTCCTCCTGTGACCAGTACATGTCAATGAGGGATAAGTCAGAAGTTCTAAGATAAAAGGAGGTCCAGGTCATTACCCAACCCCATGAAAAGTCCCCTCAACAGGGATGATGGTGATAACCTGCAGAATATTGTCCGTAGTTATGTGATGATCCCATTTCCTGATGAAAGAATGAGGATTCAGGAAGGGGAAGTGATGCAGCTGGGGAGATTTGGAACTTGAGTTTAGAATCCAGCTTTATCTAATCCCTAGATAAAGGGATTTATTCATTTATGCCACAAACAATTCTGTACTTACTACATAACTAGAACACTATTCTAGGAATTACATAGAACAGAAGATAGAAATTTATGTCTTCACAGAGGTCATGTCCCGGGACTAGTGACAGAGTCCATGATCTATATGCTCCCATGTTACTAAAAAGTGAGTCAGAGAGAGAAAAAACTGAAGTACCTGGGTTCCTGGGTTCAATTTTATTTTATTTCATTTATTTATTTTTAAATCCTCACCCAAGGACATGCTTAGAGAGAGGCAGAGAGAGAGAAACATGGATCTATTGCCTTCCCTATGACCCCCAACTGGGGATCAAACCCACAACCCAGGTATATGCCCTGATTGGGAATTGAACCCACAACCTTTCCATGCATGGGACAAACTGAGCCACACTAGCCAGGCCTGGGTTCAATTTTAAATTTCCTGCCTACCCCATCACCCTGAAGCTCCCATCTCTAACGTGAGGCATACACGCCGAAAGCAGGAGGATGTAGCCACAGCATTTTAGACACAAGACCCTTGGTAGAATCTTATTATTATATCATCTTGGGCCGTTTCCAGCCACAGTCAGTGGGGCCAGGCTTTCTCAACATTTGAGGTAGTCTAGGGGAGAGGTAGTGCCCTTTAGGAGTGTCCAGAGGTGTGCCAAGGTCTGTGTGTTCTTTAGAACGCTCACCTAGCCTTTGTATGTGCTTGCTCAGACCAGAAATGCCGGACTCCTGAGGCCCAGGCCAGCCCTGCCACCTGCCTGGGACTCACTGCCTGCATGGCCCTGCTTGGCCCTTCAGCAGTGGGGAACTGTTACAGTCTGACCTCCTCTGGGACTTCAGCAGGTAAAGCTCTGTGCTGAACCCCTGAGTCTGCATCTGTAACATGAGCAAGCCCGGCTTCCGGTTCATTTAGTGACCTCCTAGCCCTAAGAGTCTAAAATCACACAAAGGAGCACCAACAGGCAGCCTGAGCAGCCTGAGCAGAGTTGATTGAGTTTCCTGCCCAACCTCCTCACGCTGCTCCCTGATTCCCTCTGTATGCCCGCCTGCCCTCCCTCCCTCCCTCCACCCCTCCCTCCACCCCTCCCTGCCCATCCCCATCAGCTCAGGGCTCCCATATGCCATATGCTGCTTTGTTTATACTGAGAACTCATCCTAAGGCAGCGGGTTTTAACCCTCTCTGCTCTCCTGCTGCCTATTTTTACCCGAAGTGCAGCTTGCTGCTTGGATAGCAGGCACCAACAGCCCCAGCTCTGCCCAGCAACAACCCCCTCCCCAGTGTGTCCCTGGGATCTGTAGCCAGAGGCCCCCTCCGCCCAGGGTTCCCTGAAGTTGGTAGAGGGAATTTTGTGCCAAGAGAGGGATTGAGGGAAGAAGAAGAAAGAAGGAAGAGAAAGAGACATGAAGAAAAGGAGGGAGGGAGGGAAGGAGGGAGGGAGGGAGGGAGGGAGGGAGGGAGGGAGGGAGGGAGGGAGGGAGGGAGGGAGGGAGGAAGATGTCATGACTGACCACCATGTCCTGTGCTCTGTATTTTAAATATAATTCATTCTTTTATTTATTGAACAAATATTTATGAGATTTTATGGTGCACCAGGCACTATGATAGGCACTAGAGATGCGATGCTGATAAAAGTAGAAACATCCCTGCCCTCATTGTGCGGGAGACCCAATAATGTAACGTAATCCTCAAAACTAAGGAATTTTAATATCCCCATTTTACAAATAGGAGAACTGAGGCTCAGGAAGGTTAAGGGGCACCTGCTCTTTATACCGCACTATACCATGTTCCTCTTCTTTCACTTTCGTCTTCGTGTAAAATATATAATGCTTTTCAAAATCCAAAGCAATGGGTTTTCCATTCTTTTCCATTCATGATGCAGTGTAGTTTCCTAGCTGTGGGAGCAGCGTGCTACAACGATCTCAAGGACAGTTGCTGGAGAAAGTAATGAAGTCACCCCTCAACTTAGACTATCAATTTCGATTTTTTAAAATGAAACCATAGTCTTCAGATTTTGTTTAGAAAGAAAAATTATTTCTAAATTCTTAAATCGCCATGAGATAGCAATAACTTAGCCAGGCCAAACTTAACATCAAGTTATATTCGAGGTCATGATTAGAAAAACTTGGGATATGAAGTAATTCAAATTTCAACCAGATTGGGGGAGGGATGGGAAAGTGTTTGCCAAGGGGCAGAGATTTGGAAGGGATATGACAAAGGTGGAGAGGAGGCCTGGGTCCTGGAGAGAAGAATCAGAGTCCCACCCACCGCCAGGGCCCAAAGAAGGGTCAACAAGAGGGCATAACAGTAAAATCCCCATTAGAAACCCAGGCATGACTTCCTCACAGAATGCTCCGAGGTGCCAGGGAGCAGGAACCCAGCCCTGGCAGTGAGTGTAACTGACTCCCCATGGCCTACATGTGAGGACCCCTCACACACAGGCTCCAAGGTCAACAGCCAAAGCCATCCCAGGGCCTGAGCTCCCCAGGGACCTGTTAATAGCACTGGGGATTGCACAAGGACAGAGGCCAGTGCCCAGAAACAAGTGGAGAAAGACTCCTGACCCAGCAAGACCAGGGGCCAGCTGGTGGGCCCAAGTCCTCTCTGTCACCCCAAGTGTAGCCCAGCCTTTCCCTGCACCTTGCCGCTGTCTTGGGAAGGAGATGGGAAGGGAGAGAAACACTGGGAAACTGAGCATGTACCTGAGAGAAGCTGGGTTTCAGGCTGGGAGACCCTGTATTCCCCTTCCCCCACCCTCTCTTTTTTCTTTCTTTCTTTTTTTTTCTTTGGCCAAATTTTAATGCTTTTCCATCCCTTCCCAATCAGGCTAGCGTGATGTGAAATTTAAGGAGTAATTCATGAGACACTTTTTGGATTTTTACTTTTAAAAAACATTTGAGTCTTGTCTTGTAAATTATTCACCCAGGATATTTGTTTTGATTCTCTAAAAACCTCCGAGGGGAGGCAGGTGAAGTCAGACATAAACATCCAGAGTCGGGCTCTCTGCCTGTTGGCTTCCAGCTTCTCTCAGCTCCCGCTGCCTTTGTGTCCTCTGTGTTTACTCCAAGAAAGCCCGAGTTGGAAGACACCTGAGAGCCTTAATCGATCCTCCGCACACCCCTGCCATGTTTTCGAGGTGAAGTCCACACTGGGGAGTGCCCTGCCCTTCCCACGGTGATGAGGCTGGAAGTGGACATTCCTGGAGGTTGCCCGGATTCCCTGGCTCTGAGCCCAGCACTGTCAGCCAGAGCAGAGGGCGCTGTCTGTGTCCATCTCGGGTTCCCTCACATTTGCAACACTTCCTTTTTGTTTATCGCCTTTATTTGGGTGCAGACTTGTTTTTCTGATGAGGTGACTGCGAAGGGACCCTCTATGACCTACATGAAACCATCTGTGGCTCATACTCAGTCTCCTTGACTGTCCTTGAATCACCCCATTTAAGGTGAGCAAACACTTTGCTTGGTTTGCTTAAGCGTCTGACTTCCAGGGACAGAATTAAACCTGAAGGGTGAGGTGAGTGTCATTTTGATGAAGTTGTTGTCCAAGCCCTGCCGGTGCCCTTTCTGACACAGCCGGGAAGTGATGTCTCTGTCCGATGAACTGCTGCACCACCCCCACCGCCTGACTACCTTGGGATGCTTGGCGAGGTTACCCTGTCCCTAAAAAAGCTTGCCTCGGTTCTCTGCCAAGCTCCAACATTCCAAGAATAAGCAGACTTTACAATCCCAGAGTCTTCTTGATCATTCAACCAAGGCTTTAAACGTTTTGGTAAGCAGGACAGGGAGAAAGAGCAAGTAGCTACCTTGAACAAAACAACCTCTCTGGACCAGTATAACGTGGCAGTCATGTGGCATGAAGATCAAGGCTTAAGGTTGGATTCAGATACCCATTCATAAGAAATTACTGGGCTAATTACAAAATCATTCTCATCTATTTCCTTTCAACGGATCTTGGAGGAGCTCCACCATATTCAATTGGGTAGCCTAGTTTGAGTTGTCGTATGTACCTGAGAATTAAGAACTCTCTTTTTAATTAAATTAATAGAGGCCCGGTGCATGAAATTCGTGCACTTGGGGCAGGGGGGGGGGGGGGATCCCTTAGCCTGGCCTGTGCCCACTCTCAGTCCAGGAGCCTTCAGGGGATGTCCAACTGACGGCAATCGAATATCCTTAGCACTGCCGCGGAGGCTGTAGAGGCTCCTACCACCACCACTGCACTTGCCAGCCATGAGCCTGGCTTCTGGCTGAGCGGCGCTCCCCCTGTGGGAATGCACTGACCACCAGGGGGCAGCTCCTGTGTTGAGCGTCTGCCCCCTGGTGGTCATTCCATGTTCGGATGATTTGCATATTATGCTTTTATTATATAGGATAATTGAGGTTTTGGTTCTTTCCAACTGCTTCATCTTAGTGTTTCTAAACGAACGAAACTTCCAGGGAGCTTGCTCTGCAAAAGCACCATGGAGTGGTTCAGGCAGGAGCTCAGAAGATCTGGATTCTTGTCATAGTGCTTCCTACCTTGCTCAGTGACTCAGGCTAAGTAATTAGCCTCACCAAGACTCTCTCATTCAGAAAATAAAGATACTACTGTAGGTTGGATTGACCTCATTAGGCTATGAATGATAGTATGAAATCATTCAATCAACCTATCAATGAAAAGATATACTGAATACCTCCAATGCACAGGCCCTTTGGGGATACAGAAAGGTATCATTTATTTGTTCAATCAATAAATTTTAATAGCACATTTCCTAAGTCCCAAGTGCCAAGCCAAGCACTTGGGATACAGTGAGGAAATCAAGACAGACCTGGTGCCTGTGCTCATTGAGTTTATAATCCAGTGAAGGAACTTGACAATTAACAAGAGAACTAATAAATACTGAAAATAACTGTGCCCGGTCAGATCCTATGAGAGAAGCATAGCATTGTGACAGAGGACACAGGGTTGAGGAAGATGACATGATTTAGTGTGGGGAGTCTGGGGAGGCTCTACATGGAGGTGACATTTAAACTGAAACTTAAACGATGCAAAGATGCTGTCAATGAGAAGAATGGGGAATGCTTGGAGGAAAGTGTTTTCTGAAACACAAACAGTAAGTGCCTGCAGTATTGTGATTTATAAGAAATACATAAATATTCAGATGACTGATATTTGTTTTCATTCACCACTTCTGGCTCAAAGCTCTCTAATCCCTTCAAGTTTCAGAAATGATAAGAGTGATCAAAGGGTCTTTTATTATGTTATTGAAGTGACTTTTGGACACCACTCAAGGGTGGGGGCTGGTAGCTATTAGGAGCCAACAATGTGGTTAGGAAATTGGAACTTTTAGTCCCACCCTCTGATTTCAGGGAGGGGTTGAGGTTGAATCAATCACCATTGGCCAATGACTCAGTCAATCATGACTACATAAGGAAGACTCCATAAAAACCCAACAGCACAGCTTGTCAGCCTTTTTTTCCCAAAGACCTTCCCCGCTGGGGAACCAAAATACTTTCATGTGCCATCATGCCAGACCCCAAGCTCCACAGCACAGAAGCTTCTTCACTCGGGACCTCTCCATATGTGTCTCTTCATCTGGCTATTGATTTGTATTAATCAATAATCTAGTGAGTAAACAGGTTTTCTTAAGTTTTATGAGCTATTCTAGCAAATTAATCAAACCCAAGCAAGGGGTCATGGGGACCCCCAATTTGTAGCTGGTGGGTCAGAAGCACAGGTACCAACCTGGGCTTGCAACTGGCCTGTGACGTGGAGGGCGGTCTTGTGGGACTGAGCCCCTTTACTTGTGGAATTTGATCCTGTCTCTAGGTAGATGGTGCCAGGATTGAGTTGAATTTTCAGACACCCTCTAGTGTCCAAAAATTCCTCGTTGGTGTGGGGAAGCCTTGCACATGTTGGCACTAGGCCCAGGAAACCTTTTTAGTGCCAAATTCTCAAGACAAGATATAGCAGGGAACATTCCAGGAACTGTCAAAAGGGCAATGTGCTTGGAGCTTACAGAGCAAGTTGGAGAGTTATTTAGGCACAAATCTCATCTTAAGATGTTGAGCATCTAGTAGACAAGATAAGATGTATATTAGCAAAGACAATTTAAGGTAAAATCCCTAAAAAGGGCTAACTTCTATGACAGAAGAACAGATGGGGAGCTATATGTCCAGGAAAGTGACAAGACTCAGCGGAGGCCAATGGGAAAAATGGGGCTGAGTTGAATCTAAGAGGATTACTCTAACAATTAGCTTTTGCACATAACAAACCACCCCATAACTTAGTGATTTAAAACAATAGACAGGTATTTATCTCACAGTCCTGAGGGTTATGGGTTTATGCTGGATCCAGTTGGGCAGTTCCTTTGGTCTTGGCTTGGCTGTCAGCTGGAGTCCCTCTGCTCTCCATGAATCTCAGCCTCAATGTGTCTCTCATATCTTTCTAGCATATTCTTAAGTCAAGGCCATAGTGTAAGCACAAGAAAGCCAATTATGCAAGAGACTAAGGTTTCCTGAGGCCTAAGCTCAGACTCAGCGCATAGCTGTATTCTATTGGCTAAAACAAGGCCCAGAGTCATAGAGTGGAAGTGACAAAGTTACAGGATAAAAGGACATGGATTCAAAGAGGCCATTAACTGGTGTTATCAGTGTAATCAATACACCACAGTCGCTTAACTAGAGAAGTCTAAAGCACTGTAATAGGAGGGAGAACTCAAATGGTGGGTGATAGGGGGCAAGATTGTAGTCAAGGAGACAAAAATGTATTAAATTTGAAGACTGCAATACAGAGAGAAAGGGGAGACTCAGCAACGGAAGCAGAAGCCAGGAGGAATAAGTGGATGTGCCTTGAGGAATGGGTAAGACAAGGGAACGAACTTTATGCAGATCCAGAGAGAGAACGCTGTTGCTGCCCTTGTATCACAGTACCTGGAGTGGCACTACATGCAGCCTGTTCCACGTTTTATCTCAAGGTCTCTTGTTGCAACCCCACCCCTGGTGCCATTTTCACATTGTAGTAAGGCTGTGGTCTGGGAGAGGGGGAAAAACTCATGGAGGCGTTGTTTTTTCAGTTAGACCTTGAAAGATGAATAGATTGTATGTATAAAATCCACTTTAGGCACTATGGTATGATATTAACATTATACTTATTCTTAGACACAGAATTAACTAAAATCATTGTGACCAAAGGAAATAGAGCTTGTAGTGCCCCGATTAATATTTTTTATCTCAATGACTTTCAACCTTATTTTATAGCAGAGCCCTTTTATAAAAAGAAAACTTTATATAGATCCCTAATATGGAAAGCATATCTTAACAATATGCATTTATTTCTTAAGTTCCTCTTAACAATACTTATTTAAGAACCTGTCATTAAAAACAATAAAGTTATTCTGATAAAAGAGTAACTCAAGAGTTATGGATAAGAGTAACAATCTTAGGACAGCTTGAGTATATTTTGTTTGAGTTGTACAGTATTGAGAAAAATCTTCTTTCATACAGATAAAAGGCGATTCTCCTTTATAGAGTTCTACATGAGTGAAAATGTACCACCCTGGGCTTAAAACAAAATCTCACTACAGGGTACAAGGTTCAAGTCTTCTGATTAATGATACATTCACCTTTTAAAGACAGATATATGCACATACACACACAAAATAAGGTAATTCTTTGGTAACCATTGTTGTACATAAGTTGCTTCCATGATGTAATGAACTGTGTATTGTATTTTTATATAGTTTTTAAAGTAAGTTTTTTAAGTTAACTTTTACACTTGAGTAGTCTCAAGTGCTCTTCTCCAAAAGCTCTCACTGTCCCCTGGAACACAGATTTGAAAGAATGCTGCTGAGAGGATAGAGAAGGCAGAAATGTAGCTATGTGGTGGGCCGTGGGAAGAAAGTAAAGAAAGAACATGGACTTTGGGATCATATTTGTGTTCATGTTCCACCTGTGTCCCTTATTAGCAACGTGATTTTGGTCCTTACTTCTCTTTGATCCTTACTGCCCCCTCTATTAGTATTCCAACCCTCATTTCATCCAATTGGTATGGATCCTTAATAAATGTTACTTCTTTTTCCACAATCCTATTCAATCTCTTCTTCTATCAGGAGTAAAAGAGAGATCAGATCTTTGATTTGCTCAAATGTTTCTCTAGATGCCCCCATGTTCTGATAGCATCAGCCTGTCAGGGTGCATCTACGATGTTTGTAATTCAGGTAGCAAATTGATTTTTGAAAGCACTCCGGGCCTGCTCTGTCCATGTCGGATAAGCTCCAAGCATTAATTATGCACCAATATTGATGTTTTTGTCTGACAAGGTCTAATGTCACCATATTCAAATTTGGCTGCTTTCTTGTTAGAAAACCCTTCAAAATGTGGCCTTGGAAAAGACAGCATGTGTCACCTACAATATTTGAGATGTCCCAGAACTGAAGTCTTCAATTAGAATTAAAGACAATGCCTGTCCTTGGCCGGGGACCTAACAAGAAGGAGCTGGGAGGATTCATGAAAGCAGCTTGAGGTGTGGCTACATCAAGCAGCATGGAAGAAGGCAATCAAACCTGGTACCCTGTACGTGATGGTGATGTGAACAGTTTAAATACATTTGGGTTTGCAATATATACAAGTCAGGTGGTACAGCTTGTATTTGGAAGCCTATTTAATTGCCAATTCATATGATCAACCATAAAAATCCAGCTAGATCTAACTGATTTCAGAGAATCATTAGAAGAATTGGGATCAACTTATTTTTCAAGGAGAGTTATATTCATATCAATGCCAGGGCCTCTGACTTGAACTGAGCAAATAAACCAGTGGCAATCTCATTCAAATGTTCTTATTGGATCCATTTAGTTTATCCAACAAATAATCTCTGTGCTCTGCCGATGCACCAGGCAATATTCTGGTTATTGGGAACACCCAGGACACAGGCAGGCAAGCTCTTGCGCGGCATTTTTTTTCCAATGTAGCATAGCATAGACATTCTCATTTCCAAGACTTTACTAAGAGGACTTTACAAGGCAGAGAGAGGCAGCTAGATAAATCTCTTCTGTGAGTTTAGGATTTTTATTAAAATAGAGGAGTTTGCTAATTCCATCTCAAGCAACTCCAAAGAAACATACTCAAGCATTCTGAATATAATTAATGTCTCGCTCATATTGAACTATACTATGTTTTCATGATGTCAGGGAAATTGTAGGAGGGCTCTTACAGGGGATAATTATTCTACTCGCTCTGCATTTTCTGAAGGGGAATTGGGTCAGAGATGATTGCTAGTGCCTCTTTGTCCACTGCAGTAAAAAGAAAAGGACCCTCACTTCTGGTAATGAATAGTTAATATAAGTGATTTATAGGTATCTGAAAAATGGGAGGGGGATTTTTTACATACCCTGAGATATTTTCTTCTTTGTTGTTTTCTTTCTATTTTTCTTTTTCTTGCAAAAACATTTTGCATCTGTGCCTTGTCCCAGCTACTCTATGAGACTAGGAGAATACAGACAAAGGAAACAAGGCCTTCACATTCACGAAATTCACAATGTCATTTTAAAAATAAAAATGTAAGTGAAATCAATTCAGTGTAGGACTTATACTTGATTTCTCCTGAAATTCATAGGATGCTCACATTCTAATGGAAGGAGTAATGAGCCAGATAGCCAAAGATTTATTTTTGAGTCTTTTCTATGTCACTTGGGGAGGACACTAAACATTTCTCTATTTTAGTTTCCTCATCTGAAGGAAAGGATTTCACAGGACTGGTTGTGAGAATTATTTCAAACGCTTGATGTGAAATGTGATGAGAGCAGCAAGGCCCCAAATTAAACAGATGAACCGAGATGGTTATAATTCATGATAATTCCTATGAACCTTCTACTCTGAGAGCTGGAAGTAATGGCGATAGTAATAACAGGTAACATTCATTCCGGGCAGTTGTCAAAGGAATTTATAGACACTAACCAATGTAATATTCAGATTAGGTCTGTGGGGTAGGTATTATTCTCACTTCTATTTTTAAAGTGAGGGTACTAGTACAGCTATGTGGAATGATTTTTCTAAAGCCATCGAGTAAGTGGTAGAGACCATATCTGAACTGAAAGTCTGGTTCCAGAGGTCTACCCAACATATTCATCACCTCCAGTGTTCCAAGCACTGTACTGGCTGTTTGAGGGACTATACATAAAGATTAGTTAAAGATGAATAAACTGCAGTCATCTTCAAGTGTGTACAGTCGAGTGGGAGAAATGAATAGGCAATCAATTACCTAATGGCACAGGGGCATGAGGTAAATGGGTTGAGTTGACAATTCTGTGGGTAGAAAGGAGCAAGTCAGTACGTGGTCGTCTAGAGCAGCATGCTAAGTGAACTCTTGGAGCTGGGGAGTGCATTTTAGGAAAGTCCCTGCTGTGGGAAGATGGAATGGTAAAGCACCGGAGAAGCTGGAGATCAGGAGTGCAGTTAGGAAACCATGGTGTCAGATGAGAGAGAGCAATCAGCCTGATGAAGAGGTTCAAAGTAGAGTTCATCCAATTTCTAGTTTTGTCCAAATTCTAAGAATGATGGGGAGATCCAGACACACGGACCATTTTGAAAGGGAAAAGAATACCCAAAGTATCAGCATAAAGGTTCCCCATGAGGCGGATTCCAAAATAGCAGCAGAGTAAGTGGATGCTACACTGACATGCTCCCATGACCAAACCAGAATTACAACTAAAATTTAAAAAAAAAAAATAAATTTTAAAATCCTGAATAATCTACTGAAGACTAGCTGGAGAGAATTCTGATAACCAAGGATAGAAAGTGGAGACCACATAGACACTGGTAGACAGGGTGGAGGCACGAAGGACTAGCCAGGCTCCCACAGATAGCAGCTGAAGTCCCCAAGCAGTATCTCAGCTGTGGGGGTTCCCACTGAGAACTCTGAGGTCTAATCCCCAAGCTTCAGAGAGCACCACCCAGCAGAGAGCACCAGAACAGAACAGAGAAAGGTGCCTCTTAACATCTGGCTGTGAAAAGCAATGGGATTGCTGTCTGCCAGGGAGACAGCTGGAAATGCAGGCACTATCTTAAAGGGCCAATGCACAAAATTTCGTGTACAGCCACTCACCTTGGGCTCCGGCTGAGGGAGGGCAGAGTGGACTGGAGCCTTGTGAGTAGAAGCCAGGATTGGGGGCTCTGGGGTTAAAGCTTAGAAGACAGACACCTTGGTTTCCTGTGCTGAGTCATTCCCTTATACTGCAGAGGACTTCTTTCTCCAGCAGAATGTTACCATTTAGGCAGCTTTAGCCTCGGGGAAGGGCCTCCCACACCCCACTTCCCCCCCCAGCAATTGCCTACCCTATTAGAAAACCCCTTGCCTCATCCTGTGGAGTTTCTGAGGCCCAATAAGAGACTGAGAATAATAATTCACCTCCAGGCAGAAGCAACTGCCCCACCCTGTTGGAAAACCTCTCACCCCACCTGTGGGTGATAGCCTGAGGCTACTCAAGACAATACAGTTTGCAGACAGAGGCAGGTCTCTAGAGGCTTTGAGTCTTTGTCTAATCTAATTAGTCTGAACAGAGATTTATACTGTCCTGCACTAGAGATTGGGAGGCATAGCAGATCTACTTAATACATAGTCACAAACCCAAACAGGCAGCAGTAACAAGGAAGGATCTCTTACCCTTTGAGACAACATGGAGGGACCTGGAGAGTATTATGCTAAGAGAAATAAGCCAGTCAGAGAAAGACAAGTATCACATGATCTCACTCATGTGGAATCTAATGAGCAAAATAAACTCTTGAACAAAATAGATCCAGAGATATAGAAGTATGGAGCAGACTGTCAAATCTCTGAAGGAAGACATGGGTGGGAAGAGATCAAACAAAGAACTTGTGTGCATATATGTGTAACACATGGGCACAGACAAAAGGGTGGTGAAGGCCTGCGGGGTTGGGGCAGGCAATAAGGGTTCAGTGGGAGAAAAAAGGAGACATATGTAATACTTTCAACAATAAAGATTCTTTAAAAAAATAAATAAAGGTTCTCCATAGGAAATAATAGCATTGAATGTCAGAGCCTCTGCTATAGCCTCCTATACCCTCCTATAGCTACTCAGCATGAGAGGAGTGGCTATATGATAAAGCTGAGCCCAGGGCACTACTTGGACCACATTTTACAAACGAGGGAGGGTATGAGTCCCAAAGCAGGCCTCATGTTCTACTTGCATATCCAGCCTCACACCCAGGCAAGGCTGTGTCCTGGGGCCAGACAAGCCAGTCTCTGGCAGTTACAGCTTCTACAGCACCCAGAAAACTCTATAAGCTGAAGCAGGGTGACTCTCGAGTCCTGGCCATCTCTTTCTCTCTCCTCAGCATGCTGGCCTCAAGAGGCAGGTTCAGTGCGGGTGGAGTAGAGAGACAGGGAGCTCTGTGTGGGCTTCCAGCCTAAGCCATGTGCTAGAATCTAACTTTTCTTAGAAAGCTTTTCCTTGAGAGAGCAGGCTCTTGCAGAGTTATTAATAAAGTCTCTTCTTTTTCAATGCCGAGAACTCAAAAAGACAAAAGATAACACATGTTAACAAGGATGTGGAAAAAAGGGAACCCTCGTAAACTGTTGGTGGCAATGGAATGTAAACTGGTACAGCCATTATGGAAAACAGTATGGAGATAACTCGAAAAATTAAAAATAGAACTACCATATGATCCAGAAATCCCACTTTGCATCTGTAACCAAAGGAAACAAAATGAGTGTCTTGAAGAAATTTCTGCACTCCCATGTTCACTGCAGCATTATTCATGTCAGACTCACAGAAGCAGAGAGAATTGTGGTTTCCAGGGGCCAATGGGAGGACCATATGGGGAGGATTTGTTGGTCAAAGAGTACCAAGTTTCAATTAAGCTGGATGAAGAATTTCTGGAGCTCTAATGTACAGCATGATGACTACAGTTAATAATACTCTTTTATATTTCAAATTTGCTAAGAGGGTAAATCTTAAGGGTTTTCACCAAAAAACAAACAAATAAACAAACAAAAAAAAGATAGTAACTATGGGAGGTGATGGGTACTTTAATTAGCTTAATTGTAGTGATCATTTCACTACATTTTTGCCAATTATGACTCAGTAAAGTTGAAAATTTTTAATTAAAAACATAAAATAGTATTCCTAAAACAGTGACAGATTATAGAAGGGGCTCAAAATCATTAGGTCCCTTCATCCTTTTCTCTAGCACAATATGTGTTCAATAAATCCCCACAGAATTTAACTGAATGGTGACCCCACTTACAATAAAAGATAAATACTTTGCTATGACTAACTACATGGGTAGTCTAATAAAATCACTTAGATTTGAATCTCTACTCCGCTACTAACAAGAGTAAACCAGCAAGTGTTTTAACCATTCTGAAGCTCCAGGCATATGTAATGGATATAGCAGTACCTACCTCGTGGGTCTATTATAAAGAGAAAAATCATGTAAAGAGGGTAGTACAGTGTCAGACACACATAATTGATATCTGTGTCAGGACTGTGGGGGTTGGTCTCTTCCTCTTCCTTTTGTTTGGATAGTTGCCTTGGAGAGCTATCGGATGGCCATGCAATCCAATCTCATAGTCCCATCCCACATCATTGACACATCTGCCAATGCCAGAAGTATCCTACAGTATCAGAGGGTGTGAGAGAATTTGGACACTGTCTGCATTTCCTAGGCAATTGTCTCCTATCTCTGCTGTTGCCTTGGCCATCAATAATCAGCATCGCTAAGGCCTGTAGCTGCTCTCGGCTTCTACAGAAATCTCCCCCATGGGAACACAATGGATCCAAAGCTGGAAGCAGCTCCTAAGGAAGGGGGCCCATGTAAGCTGGACCCAAAGGAAGCAGGTGGCATTTATATCTCCCTTGGTATGTACATCTTATTGCTCTGGGGGTTCCCAAGTTAAGAAGTCAAGGTGCCAACAGACAGCCCTGGGTACATCAAGCAAGAGAAAAATACAGGACAAAGCAAATTCCACACCCCTTAGAAACCACCTAGCCCTGCCCATGACAGGGAATGTCTTCCCCAAGGTTGCACAGGGAGTGAGTGCTTTCTCCATGAAGATCACTGTGAGACCCAAGTCCCCGAGGTGCCATTTACATGGACTACAATGTGAATGGTGCCCCTTAGAGTGTTGCATCTCTCAGATTCTTTTCCCCCATCAAAATATGCTAACTTATGAACTATAAATAACCTAATTTCCCAGTAAGACCACCCTTTCCTCTGTCTTGACACTATCATTAATGGGGGTGAAGAAGGGACAAAACTTCTTCCTTCCACACTCTCAGATTCCTCATCGTAGTCAGAATTGGAAACCTCCTGTCTTGTACTGCATCCCTATTTATGTCCATCACCACAAAATCTAGGACTTTGAACTCACCTCACATAACGAGACTCTTGTCCTCACGCTGCTCTACATATTGCCAAATCTTACTCTTTGCAACTCCCCAGATTCTTCCACAGTGTCTGTCTCCAATCGGGGTCTTCCTTCAGCAAGATCTTCTGTATCTTCAATCACTTCCCTGTAGGTTCCTTCCACAGCCTTGGTCTACCTGAACTCCACCTGATCTCTGAGGAAATTTCTTCTCCAAGAGTCTTCTCTCCCACTGTGCTTGAAGAAGCTGGGGTTGATGGTCTTCTTCCTCATCATCTTTCCTAGAACATTCTTTCTTCCTCCTCCTACGCACACACATGCACATGCACACACGCACACACCCCGTGGAATGAAAGCTAATACCAGCAGTCATGCCATTTCTACCATTCCTTGTTCCTGTCACCTACAAACCTTCAAGTCATTAGCCCTTATTTCTTGAATCACTGACACTCTTGGTCTATAGGCGTCCTCAAACTACCGCCCGCGGGCCACATGCGGGTGTTTTTGCCGTTTTGTTTTTTTACTTCAAAATAAGATATGTGCAGTGTGCATAGGAATTTGTTCATAGTTGTTTTTTTTTAACTATAGTCCAGCCCTCCAACGGTCTGAGGGACAGTGAACTGGCCACCTGTTTAAAAATTTTGAGGACTCCTGGCACTGACACTCTCTATTACTTCCAGTATAATTATTTTTAACATCCTACCTAATAATAGACAAATATGCAAATTGACCATACCTCCGACACACCCACAAGCCACGCCCACCATCCAATCAGAGCGAGCATGCAAATTAACCCAAACCAAGATGGCTACAGCCACAGAGAGCAAGGTTTCCTAGGTAACAGAGGAAGCCAAGCTTTCTGCCTGCCCTGGCCAGGCCTAAGCCTCCACTCAAGCTACAAAGTTTCAATTATAGAAGGTAAACAAATTCAAACAAATGGCGGCAGGATGGAGCTTGAGAGAGCAGGCCAGGGTTGCTGCCGGCAACAGGGGAAGCAAAGCTTTCCGCACACTCTGGCCGGGCCCACCCGCTTAAGGCAACAAAGTTTCAATTATAACCCCAACACAAATGGCTGCCGGCCGGCCTCGGAGGGAGCCCCAGGCTTGGCTCCGCTCCAGGCTACAAAGTTTCAGTTGTAGAAGGAAAATAAATTCCAGATACAAGGGCCTCCGCTTGGGTTGCCAGGGGGCGTGGCCGGCCTGCAAACCACCACAGGCCCCTCGCTCAGGCCGCCCCACGCCCCCAAGGGAACCCCCACCTGATCCGGGACACCCTTCAGGGCAAACCAGCTGGCCCCCACCCTGTACCAGGCCTCTATCCTATCTAATAAAAGAGTAATATACAGATTGATCATCACTGCAACACACAATATAGCTGCCCCCATGTGGTAAAATATCCTGCCCCCATGTGGACACAAGATGGCCACCACAAGACGGCCAGCAGGGGAGGGCAGTTGGGAGGCACCCAGCCTGCAAGGGAGGGCAGTTGAGAAGGACCAGGCCTGCAAGGGAGGGCAGTTGGAGGTGATCAACCCTGCAGGAGAGGTCAGTTAGGGGTGACCAGGCCGGCAGAGGAGGGAAGTTGGGGGCAAACAGGCTGGCAGCAGAGTGGTTAGGGGGTGATCAGGCTGGCAGGCAGAAGCGGTTAGGGGCAATCAGGAAGGCAGGCAGGCAAGCAATTGGGAGCCAGCAGTCCTGGATTGTGAGAGGGATGTCCCATATTGGAGAGGGTACAGGCTGGGCTGAGGGACAATCTGCACCGGGCCTAAACGGGCAGTCGGACATCCCTTGAGGGGTCCCATATTGGAGAGGGTACAGGCTGGGCTGAGGGACAATCCCCCTCCGTGCACGAATTTCGTGCACCGGTCCTCTAGTATAAATATAAGCCTCAATTTTATCCTCTGTAAAATGGGACCAGTAATATCAACCTTCACTACATCAGAAGGGACCGTCTGACCCTTGTGATGGGGGTCATATAGGATGATGCAAGTGAAACACCATACGAAGTGTAGAATTCTATTCACCTAAAGAACTTATTTTTCTGGCCCTATACGGTATCTCTCAATCCCAAATGTGGAGTAAATTAGGAAATAGTCATAAATTGAATAAATCTTTTACAAATGTGTCTGTCTCAAAGGAAAGACAAGATCTAGCTTCATTTTCAGCTGACTTTTTAGTCTAATGACCTAGAATTACTGCCATGCTTTTATTCTCATCTCAGTGTGCTGCAGCCCACGTGGAAGTGTCTGATAAACTGGGAGCTGCTTTTGATGCATGGGAAAAGAAGATGTTTTCTATTCCAAGCACCCATATCTTTACAGAATATTTTTTTCATATTCTTCTGAAGTTTTTGATCTCACATTATTTCTCTTTTGATTCGAAGGATGGTGAAAAAAAACCATGGGACTTTTCATTTATTTATTGCAGAAGGCACTTAAGACCTGGTTTCAAAGTTGATTTTTGAATTTCTGCACTCACTCATACACTTTGGGAAGATGGTCTGACCTCCTGGAGAAGAGCTCAGTGAAGGTCAAAACATGTGTCTGACTGACACATGGAACAATATTCAGACATTCTGACCCAGACCTCTGTCTCCAAGCTGGGGCCAGCAGCATCAGTGTGATGGAAAGGGCTGCTGGGAATGTCTTCCAGCCACCTGACTCTTTACCATAGTTTGACCTCTGACCTCTACTACGTTTTCTGCCATGAAAGAGGAATTCATGCCTTTATTGTAAAATGTTAGAATTTGATCCAATTTTAATTCAACAGATACTTATTGAGCACTTTTCCTATTTTGTGCCCCTCTCCCCCCCGAATTAGGCTAAGATCTACAAAGATGAAAATGATTCATCATTCCTGGGAAAGGAGGTCATGAGTACTCAGGACTCAGACAGCCTGGGTTCAGATCCCAGCTCTGCCACTCACGGGATGTGGGATGTTAGGCAAGGCTCCTCATCTGTCCCAGTCTGAATTTGTTCATGTGTAAAATGGGATGATAGCAACAACAATAATGCCAACCATTCATCCATACCTGGTCCATAACTTTCCATTAATGTGATAAGGATAAGGATGGTGTTCTAAATGAAAGGAAGCAAAAGAAGTATGATCCCTGTCTTCATAGTCTAACAAGGAGCACAGACATTAATCAAATAGCTACATAAGCTGATAATTACAAACATGCCACAGTGGTACACCTGAAACTAATACAATATTTATGTTAATTGTGATTGAAAAATAATTCTTATAAGAGCTATAGCAGATTATGTTGTTGCCCTTCCAACATATATTACGACCCTCCCCCATAGTGTAGTAGCCATGTGCATTTGGGGGAGTAGGAACTAAACCCAATCTCAACTCTTCAAATGTATCTTAAGTGACCCAATCCAATTGTGTTAATTTCTACAGTGATTGACTCAGAGGTGGTGACATGACCTAAACTAAACTAATCAAAGGGAAGCCCAGGACTTTTACCTATAGTAAGGAAGAGAACTCCCTTTCACTACCACTGGATATGACAGAAGAAATATTTGATGAGCAGCAGTTAGCAGCCATTTTTCAACTACTAAAGGAGCCAAGCTTAGGAGGCAGTCAATACTGTGGAGGGCAGAAATAAAACATATAAAGAAGAAGGTCTTTGGTAATATTGTTGTGGCACTGGAACTGACCTCACCTGAAACCCAAAATATCTTGAGAATATTCAGACAAAAAGTAATCTTCAATGATAAAGAGAAAAATAACCAGTTAAAAAATGGGCAAAGGCTCTGAATAGACAATTCTCCAAGGAAGACATAAAATGACCAGTAAGCATATGAAATGGTCTTTATGGAAATGCAAACCAAAACCCCAATGAGATATTACCTCACACCCACTACAGGATGGGTAGAATAAAAAGCAGGTACTGTCCTAGCTGGTTTGGCTCAGTGGATAGAGCATCGGCCTGCAACTGAAGCATCCGGAGTTCGATTCTGGTCAAGGGCACATGCCTGGGTTGTGGGCTCTGTCCTCAATAGGGGGTGTGCAGAAGGCAGCCAATCAATGATTCGCTCTCATCATTGATGCTTCTATCTCTCTCTCCCTCTCTCTCCCTCTCTCTTCCTCTCTTAAATCAATAAAAAAAATACATATATATTTTAAAAAGCAGGTACTAATAAATGTTGATGAGAACAGAGAGACATCAGAATCTTTATACACCATTGGTGGGAATGTAAAGTAATGTAATCACTTTGGAAGTTACTCAAATGACTACCTGTAATTACCATGTGACCTAACAATTCCATTCTTCGGACTATACTCAAGATAAATGAAAACACCTGTCCAGCCAAAGACTTGTACAGGAATGTTAGTAGTAGCATTATTCATAGCATCCAAGAGGTGGAAACAACCCAAATGTCCATCAATTGAAGAATGGATAAACAATTAATTGATATACAATTAAATATTTCATACAATGCAATATTATTCAGCCACATTCAATGCTTTGACCTCAGTAGTCAAGTCAGTTCCCATGGGTGCTTCATCAGTGGCTACCCCATCTGGCAATAACTAAAGCTGGTGATGCCCTGTAAATAACCAAATGTATCTGCCGGACCTAAGCCTCAGTGCCACAGGGCAAAAAAAATGTCTACCCTGCTCACCTTGTATCCACATACAATGGCACAAAGGCTGGCCCATGGTAGGTGCTTGGGAGATATTTGTTAAGTGGATTAATAACCTCTATTGTCCTTAAGTTATTATCCAAATGCCTGTCTCATATTCCACCCTGGAACCTGCCGCTGGGCAGCACCACTGTCAGCCCATCTTCATTAAGTCCAGAATCTAGCACGGAGCCTGTCTCAGAGTAAGGGACTCAGTGCACAGTGGTGAACTGCTTGATGTCTTCCATAGTCAGTTACCCAGCTAAGTAAAATGTCTGTTCTCTCCGAACACTCACAGCTTCTCGGATAAAACTTTTTGACACACTTACCCAATTCTGCCTTGCACTGTCATGATTTACAGCAGCGATTTTCAACCTTTATCATCTCATGACACACATAAACTAATTACTAAAATTCTATGGCATACCAAGAAATATATTTTTTGCCAATCTGACAAGAAATAAGGGAATAATTTTGACTCATTCACACCAGATGGCTATTGTTGTGCTGGCCGTTGCCACTCTTTTATTTGACAAACTAAGAGAAAAGAGACCAGTGTCCCTGACTAAATAATTAGGTATTGCATATTTTAAAAATGCTTGTGGGCACACCAGAGTGACATGGCACACTGGTTGGAAATCGCTGATTTACAAGAATGGCTGTTTCCTCCCATAAGATTGTGATCTCTTCTGAAAGTGAGGGTCCTATCTCTTTCATCGTATGGGACTCTAATCTGTTACCCAGAATAAAAAGCACAACAGAAGCTCAGTAAACATACTTGCCGAATAGCAGGTAGATGATTGAGTAAACGAATGAGTAAGAGGAAAGTGAGAATTAAGTGGGAATGAAGCCACGATATCTGGAAGTTTGCAATGTGTTCTGACTCTGTGATCAAGACATAATAGGCCCTAGACGGTTTGGGCAGTGGCTAGAGCATCTGCCTGTGACATGAAAGGTCCGGGTTCAATTCTGGTCAAGGGCACATACCTCGGTTGCAGTGTGCAGGAGGCAATCAATCAATGTGTCTTTCTCACATTGATATTTCTGTGTGTATCTCTTCTTCTCCCTTCCACTCTCTCTAAAAATCAATGGAAAAATATCCTCAGGCGAGGATTAACAACAACAACAAAAACAAACAAAAGCTATATTAGTAATTTTATTTGTTTTGTTATGTCCTTCTACCAGCAGCCTATAAGTCCCCTGAGAACAGCACCCATATCTAAGATGCTCACCACTGCATCCTCACTGTTTATCACATAGTAAGTGCTCAATAAGTGTGTCAATGGCAGGACATTCACCCACCCAGTAACTCCCCACGGTCCCAGCACTCACTTCCCCCTCTCCTTTTGATCCTGCAGTGAGCAGTGGATGCTCAATGCCTTCTAAATAAATAAGGATGCAATCACAGCAATCAGTCTGCTCCCGTGTGCCCCCCTCCCACCCTGTACTTTCCCAACTGGCTTGAATCCTTTCATCTGCAGTTACTTCAGAGGCATCCAAGCCAGGCCCTGCTATATCGCGTGATCAAGATAAACCGCTGGAGTATTTTTATGAGTAAAATCTCTTCAGATTTCAGTACATAAATCATTTGTTGTGAAACCACTCATTGTCTTTAGGCAAGGCTATAAAATGAGGGGAAATTCTATCTATTTATGAATCAAAAGTCAGGGGATAGGAACAGTTTGCAGGAAAGAGACTACAATATAAAAACAAGATTTATCTCTTAATATTCTCCTTACATATATCCCTTCCACCCCTTCCCCTGACTTGCTTTTCAGCATAGAAGCGGAATTCAATTTCATGTTTGTTCCACAGAATCACAGAAGGAAGTAGAGCTTAAGAGGCAGGATTTAGAGGGTACTTTTAGAGCTATGCCAACTCAATCAATCCTGTTCCCATCCCAAGTTGAAAGTCACTTCCTCAGAGAAGTCTTCTGTGATAACTTAGCCTAAATCAGATTGTCACTATTAGTCACGCTCATAGTACCTCTATGACTTTTTTAAAATGATAGTTGGCATACAATATTATATTAGTTTCAGGTGTACAATATAGTGATGCGACATTTTTGGACCTTACAAGGTGATCGCACCACTAATTCTAGTGACCGTCTGTCACCATGCAAACTTATCACAGTATTATTGACTATATTCCCCTTTTCCTTCTTCTACCCTTCTCCCTACCCACTCCCTGCTGGTAACCAGCCCTTTGGTCTCTGTTTCTTGTTATTGTATTGTTCTTGTCCTAGTTAAAATTGCTCTTGCCACAAATAAAAATGTACTTGCTTGTATGCTTGCTTAATAAGCCTGTCTCCCTCAGTAGACAGAGGGATTCTGACTATATTTATTTTCCGCTGTTCACTCCAACAACTAACACAGTGCCTGGCAGAAGGCAGGCACTGTGCAACTGTCTGTTTTACCTAAGTACATGATGAGAATTTTCCCACCTATTTTTCAAAGTTAAACACAAAACAATGAAACACTGTTTACTTCTTTCAAGTACTTTAAATGTTATTGACTAGATATGGAATGTTACTTTTTAATAAAATAAATGTTTATTCTATGAAAACCATTGCATATATTATCCTATATAATAAAAGCATATGCAAATCGACCAAACGGCGGAATGACCGGTCGCTATGATGCACACTGACCACCAGGAGGCAGATGCTCAACACAGGAGCTGCCCCCTGGTGGTCAGTGCCTCAGCCAGAAGCTGGACTCACAGCTGACAAGCGCAGCAGCAGTGGCAGGAGCCTCTCCCGCCTCCGCTGTAGGCGGACATCCCCCGAGGAGTCCCGGACTGGAAGAGGTGCAGGCTGGGCTAAGGGACACCCCCCCCCTCAGTGCACGAATCTCGTGCACCGGGCCTCTAGTCTCATATAATAGTTTATATAATGCCAAAATGTAGTAAAATAGATATTATGCCCATCCTAGTGACAAGCTTCAATGACCTGTCTTATGTGTGTCAGCCAGGAGTGGTAGAAGCCAGTCCTGAAGGGCAAAGCCTAGCCCTGAAGGGCAAAGCCTAGCCCTGAAGAGGTGAGCCTAGCCCCTAAGCAATACCTATGCTCCCAGCAGGCCCCAGGGAGCCAGCCTCAGCGTGTCAGAGTGATATGCACAGGCACCTCTCCCTTGAGAGTCAGCATCTCTTTCAGCCTCTGGCTCCAAGACCAAGTAGGCTCACGTAAGGGTCCTTTCTTATAAGGTAATCTTGTGGAGACCGGGGCTTCCCCCTGGTCTGGGTCACTTTGATTTCAATGGACCTAGCCCTGAATAGCCCAGTCAAGGCCAACAAGCAGAATCTAACCCCAAGGGCTAACACTAGTTCCGAAGAACCAGCCTAGACCCTAAGAGTCGGCCTGGCCCCTAATCCCAACTAGTCTCGATTAGCCAAAGCCAGTCCCAATGGGCGGAGCCTAGCCCTGAAGAGCCCAGCTCCAAACCCATGGACAGAGACAATGATGGGGTGAAGGCCTAGAGAGGGGATGGGAATGGGAAAGAGGGGGTTAAGGCAGCGAGGTGGGAAGGGTCATCTGTAACACTTTCAACAATAAAGACACATTTTTTAAAAAGCAGCACGGGGATTAAACCCAGGTGGTCTGACTCTTTCAACATCTCCCCGGCCTCAAAATTATCTTCACATTCTTATGAAAATGTCCCTGCCAGCCACCAGAGCCCACGGAGTGCCTCGTGTCTGTCACCAGCAGAAGGAAGAGATGGGGATTAAGCTGCAACATGAGAAATTGGAATGGGAGTGAAAAGAAAATGGCCTGGAAGTCTCTAGGCGCAAGGGTAGAAAGAAGGACAGCTTCGTTTTTAAAGACATAGACGCCCATAAACACAGAATGTTTGAACCTGGCTCAGGATGGACACTGGGGTCCAGATGAGGAGGCCTGGAAGCCTCTTTTCATGTTTCAGGAATAAAGGTCGAAAAGGAAGGTCAGCAGAACTATCCTGATGGTCTTTATCTTCTTAAAGGTTGTCTTGATGAACTAAAAACCTGACCCCTTCATTTTTGAGAGTATCTTTTATTTAAGAAGCTGTTTCATGACCCTATCTCAGAATTTGCATGAAAATTATAGCCATTAGATAGAAACATTATTAACCACATTGTGCATATAAGAAAACCGAGACCAAGCAAGGAAGAATTAAATTAGACAATTAGAATGTGATCTCCACATTCATAGTCTGCACACCTCACTGGAACGGCAGAGACTGCTGGTGTCCAAGCCAATAGCCATGTTCTTCCCTTTTTCCTGTACTAGCAGATTCTAATTTTATTTGGAACATCAAGGCATCATTCAAAAAGATTATATTCCAAGACTCCCTTTCAATGAGGCTTGATCATGTGACCAAGTTCTAGACGGACAGTAAGTAGACTTTTGTGGCCAATTCCAAAAAGATCTTTTAAAGGAAACTGAATTAACCAGAGTGAATCCTTTATGGCCCTCTCCCCTTCCTTCTTCCTCCTCCCTGTTCCTGTAAATCCGAAGCTCCACCCACCACCATGGGCTTTGATGAGGTGACCTTGAGGGCAAAAGCCAAGCATTGAGATGGAGACGCAGAAATAATAATGCGAGGCTGGGTGCCTGAGCATCCCGAGGCTGCCATGCCAACCCTGGCTTGCTTTCCTCTGGAATCCTTGTATATGAGAAAGAAATATTTGATTTACAAAAAGCCACTATTATTTTGGTGGTTTCTTTTATATGCAGTTGACCATAAGCCTAACAGCAAGAAGACTGAATTCACTGTGAAACCTGGTTCCTTCATTTCATTCACATGATCACAAGAAGAAGGAAGGAATGTCGGGTGCCACCTAATTCATCAGGCTCCGGATGCCATCCGTTGCAAGATGCTGTCATTTTATGCATCAACAACAAAGGAAAAATGTTGCCAATTGAACTCTGACATGCCACTGATTGTAAGATGCAAATCAATTTCAGAAATGCAATGTGAGGGAAAACAACCTAAGAAATGTATATTGGGAATTTAATGAAGCACAGAGTTTAAATTTAAAGTTTATTAGACCAACCATCCTTCCATTTCTATTTTAAACAAAACAGGCCCAGCAAGGGGCTGTGACTTGTCCAAGTTCAGCCATGGAACCAAGATGAGAATCTTGACTGCAAATGAGAGCTCTCAAATAGGTCCGAATACATAGCAAATTTTTGCTCATGTTACCTTGACTGGTGGTGACGTATTTCATCAAAGAAGTGGCACTGAATAGGCAGAAACCAATGGACTCCACAGTCATGGGAAAGGATGGGGGCAGATTTCACAGCACATTCAAGGCTCCACTCCTGGGGTACTAGGCCTACACCTTCTTCAGCAGCTCTGAAGAAGATGGAAAACATCAGGAGGCTACCGAGAACTGTGGGGAGGAGCCCTCTGAAACACAGGAAATTGAGGTGACACAGCAACAGCTGATGGCTGGGACCATCAGCGAGATGTCTCCTCAGCTAAACCTCTGCTCCATCCCCCTGCACACTGAGGAGACACCTGGTCAATGGTGCCCCTCACAGGGGACACCAACCATCTATACTCCCAGGTTATCAGAGACGGAAGGGACCCGTGAGATCATGCGTCACTCCTGCCTACACCAAAGACAGAAATGGTTCTCAGCTCTCAGAGTCTGACTTGGGTGAGAAAAGACCACGCTGGCCAGTGTGGTTGATCTTGGAGACAGAGTGAAGTGCAGAGGCCACTTAGATGGTCCCGATAAAGGATGCCGGGGTCCTGGACTAAATACCAGGAAAGGCCGGAAAGAATAATAGGGATGGTCCGAGCAATAACAAGGAGGCTTCTAAAACATCAAGCTCCTGAAATCATTTTCCTGTTCTTGGTACTGTTTCCTTGTCTGCTTCTGTGCCCTCACTCTCAGCATCCCTGGCTGCAATCCCTCCTGTTATTAGACTATGCCTGAATAAGGTATGAAGGCCCGATAACAGTGTAGATGGCCGATGACAGCTGCATTCATACAGGGAATCTAAGAACGAGCTAAATGATGCAGTGGTGATGGCAGAATTTCAGCATCCACCTGTGGATGGAAAGGTACCTACCTGAGCCATTGGGGCTTCCCGTTGCTATTGGCATCCTTCTCTGAGGATGCTCGCATGAAGACATAAGCATGGTTTTCTCATTTTATTTTTCTAGAAAAAAATCTCAAAATCTCAGTGTGTGTGTGTGTGTGTGTGTGTGTGTGTGTGTGTGTGTGAAAGAAGATCCAAATTAGTGTAACTTGTGCATAATAAAACTATAGTACTAGGCCTGTAGACAAAGGTGAAGGATTACTTTTCAAAATATATAATAGCATGGGTTGGACTCGTACATGGAAGAGCAGAAGGGTCTAAGGGACCTGCTTTAAGTGAACACACAAGGATGGTTCATCATTAGGAGAAGATTTGGAAATGGGTCTTTCTCTGGGGCTGAGATCAAATAAGATGGAGTTCCTGAGAATGCTTTAAAAGCTGGAAAGCACTGCAGACATGCTTTCTTTAACACCACGTGATTGTTTGGAATGGGTTTGTCCTTACAGTGCACTGAGCACAGTGCAATGGAGTCCTCCCCACAATCGGAGCTACAATTATCTTTATTTTACAGAAGAGGAAACAAAGACTCAAAAAGTAACTAGCAGTCCCCTTCTGATAGGAGGCAGGGTATTGGGTTCTTCCTCTTGACTGATCCCAAGGATAGGAAAACAGAACTGATATTACAGAGCACGTTTCACTGTGGATGAAAAGGGGCCACATGCTAACCTGACTAACTCAGGGAAGGCCTGCATGGCGGCCTTGCAAACACGAGAGACCTAATGTAACCACAAAGAATGGCATGAAATTAAAACCTTTTTTAATCAAAAAGCAGTTTATAGTGTGTAGTCATGTCCTAGGCCAGTGTCTTCCCTGACAAAGATCAACTTGGATCTTTACTGAGCCTATTGTCTTTTTGCATCTAGATAACATACTTTTGTAACTTCCCTTTTTTTGGACTCTTCAGGGTACAACCAATGTGCCAGGGCAGAGACCATAACTTCCCTCATTGTTACTGTTATCATGTTAATTGTTGACTATTAACTGTCTTGTACCCACCTATGTAAAAGAAGTATATGTCTATCATTTTACTTTTTATCCAATCCCAGAGATCCCCCCACTTTGTTTTCTCCCACCTCCCTAATCTATCACCAATGGATTTCACATAACCCACATATGTCTCCTCTTTTGATTGTAATGTATAAAACAAGGTGAAAAACTGCCATTCTCCAGAGCAGCGGTCACCAACCTTTCAGACCTCACGGACCACCAGTGGTCCATGGACCACCAGTTGGCGACCGCTGCTCCAGAGCATTATCCCAATACCTTGAGATTCTGCTTCCTGGCAATTGTCGACAGTTTGGCTCAAATAAACTCACAAAAAAACTCTTTACAGGTTTGAATGTTTCTTACCTTAACTCCATGGTTAAGGAAAACTTGTGAGCATCACCTCATGGGATTCCCAGAACAAACCTAGGAAGTAGGTACTAGCATTACCCCCACTCTACTGATGAGAAAGCTGAGGTTCGGAGAGGTTAGGAACCTGCCCCAGGTCACACAGCCAGGAGGTGGCAGGACCAGATCTCAGGCTGAGGTCTGGTAACCACAAAGACCTGCATAGCTTTTTCCAGTCCACAGTTTTCCCACTCCAGGGTCATGAATATGCATTTGGTTTCTTTGGAATAACAATGCCTCCCAGCTCCCCTGGGGCGTAGAGGGCCTAAGGGTGCCTGCCTTCCGGATGGATATGACCTCGCCAGGAATTTGTTTATGGAGTAAGCAAATAGTCTTCCTTTCTGTAAACCTGCATTCCACCCAATGAATATATAATGAGGCTTTCTAACGTTTGAGACATTCATTTTCCTGCAAATCCTGGACCACTGAGCAGATCAGACCTTGCTTTGCATGGCAGGGGAGCTGTGTTAGGGATTCGTCCCAAAGCATAAAAGGATGGTGGAGAAACAGTCACTGGATGAAATGTGGGAGAACCTAGAGAAGGGGGCAAGGTCAAGGGTGACGGGAAAGAGGAGAAGGGGGATGACGGAGGAGGGGAGGAGGAGGCAACCACTGGGAGTCTGGGCAGAGGATGCCTTTGAAATGTAGACACCCGGTTGGCTCTCAATATAGCAGCTGATCCTAAGCTTCTAGAAAAGGAACTGGAGGTAGCACTTGTTTGGCCAGAAAGGCAGCTGGAAGATGGAGATAAAAGAACAGTCCCTTACGTCCTCCCCCGTCCCAGCCCCACCACCATCACACACAACTTTGAGTGCTTCCAAATGCCAGGGAGAGAAGGGGTGCTGGGCCCAAAGACAGGGGTGGGCCGGAGGAGGGAGGGAGCGGCCTGAAAGCTGATCAAAAACACTTTCAAGTTAAGATTAAACCCCGCAGATGGCAGGAGGCCAATTTAATGGGAAACGTTCCCTGTTCTCCCCGTCCCCTCCTCTGGCTTCCCATGGGAAGGGGACTGGGCTGTGATGTTGCTCATCAGAGAAACCCCTGGCTACCAGATCTTATCCAAATGAGCAGCTGTGAAAGGCTAGAAAGATGGAACTGGGGGGAAAAAAATAGTTTACAAAGTGTTGAAAGGGAGAGGAGGGGTGTGAGACGGGGATTTTAATTATCCCGCATCCTTCCTGTGGAGGGGCAGGCCCCATGGCCAGCTAAAGGTCATTAGCTCTGAAAGATGAAGCTGGCGGCGGGAAGGCCAGCGGCCTGGGAACAGGATACCTGGGCTCCAGCTCCAGCTCAGCCGGTGCTTTTCCAGGCCTCGGTTTCCTCATAGGGAAATGGGAAGGGTGGGTGTTGTTGAGACTGTGCTGTACTGTACGGAGCCAGTGTGAGCAGTGGCTAAGCCCAGGAGGTCTGTTCAGACCCCTCTTCTCCCACCTGCAAGTTGTGCTAACTTCTCTGAATCTCAGTTTCCTGTATCCTTTCTGAGCAATGGCACGATGGTCACTTCTGCTCGTCAGGAACATGGTGAGGAGTAGAAGAGTTAGTCCATGTGAAGTATATACACGGCGTTTGACCCACACACCGTGCGCATGCAGTACCAAAGTTAGTTATTAGTAGATGGTTCAAAATGGTCCTGCAAAACTTGGTGGGATTTGGGGGAAGAAGGGACTCCTAAAAGTATAGATTTGAGATCTGGACCTGCAAGTCACTTAGCTTCTCCCTAAGCCGCGGCTTTTTCATGCGAAATAAGGGGCTTGTGAGTTGAAACAAGGTGTGTGACTGCTGAGTGCTCTGTAAACGTGAGGTCTACACGGGTTGTCTCCTATCAATGGGAATGGAGTTATTCTCAATGGGGATGAAGTTTCAGTTACACAAGAGGAAGAATGACTTCTAATATCTGCTGCACACCACAGTGCCCATGGTTAACACCTCTGGGCTGTGCTCTTAAAATTTGTGTTAGGAGGGTGGCTCTCATGTTAAGTATTCTTAACACACACACACACACACAGAGAGAGAGAGAGAGAGAGAGAGAGAGAGAGAGAGAGAGAGAGAGAGAGAGAGAGGAGAAGCAGAAGGAAACTTTTAGAGGTGGTGGATATGTTTATTATTATCTTGGTTGTTGTGATGGTTTCATACAGGTGGGTGTATGCATATGTCCAAATTCATTGCACTGTACACATTACACATGTGCCCTTTGTTTTTTATCAGTTATATCTCAGGATGCTGAATTCCCCTTACCTAAGACAGGTGGGGCCCCCGAGGGTGCCAGCACAGTCTTGCCTCCATCCGGCACTCAGAAAGGGGAGGAAAGCCACAGAGTGCTGGGCAAAGGACTTACTACAGCCCTCCTGACAGCTGAGGACTGAAGGTGAAAGTCTCAGCCAACCCCTGCCAACTTGTGCTGATGCTCACATGAGACAGGGAATTGGAAAAGCGTCGGGGAGGATAAGAGTCCTCAGTGGAACAAGGGAAAGTAAAACTGAAGAAATAAAACTAAAGATGAGTTGCTGTTGGTGTTTGCTGGTCTCAGACCTGATTGCTTCACACGGAGCTCCTCCTCCCAGGAGAGGACCATTAATACTCAGTGAGGAAATAAGTGAATGGGTGCATGGATGGATGGATGACAGGTGGCTGAGAGGAACACTAGACCAGGGATCAGGAGACCTGCGTTCTAATCTCAGCTCAGCTAAACCAGAAACTTGCCCTCTGATCACGGGAGAACAAAATTCCTATGTCTTCATCTCTAGACTCAGACCCAGAGGCAGAAGAGACGTGTTGCAGAACCCTAAGCACCTGGCCGCCTTGCTGCGCTGCGCTGGGGGAGCCGGGAAACCCCTCTCTTACGCAAGGCAGCAGGATTAAGGTAGCAACCCGAGAGTTCCTATTCCAATCCCATGACACGATCACTTTGCATCCCTCTCCACTCTGACGTGAGGATGTCTGCATTAGGTGTTATAGGCAATGCAGAGGTGTGTGTGTGTGTGTGTGTGTGTGTGTGTGTGTGTGTGTGTGTGTTTTCCACCAAATCCCCTTGCTGAGTGCTTTTCAATGGGACTGGGCTCAGAATCAATCCGTGGGCAGCAAAGAACTCTATGGTAGTCCCCACATTGGGATCTCTGGCCTGAAATCTTGCCGGTTCTGCCGGTTCAAGTCCCATATCCATGCCCTCACTCCTTCCTTCAGTGAGTATTTATCTGTGTCTGCAGTGCACCAGGCACTGTGCTAGACCCTGGCAATTCGCAGTGAACTAAAGAAACCCATCCTCTGTTGTCTTGGTGCCAATAGTCTGCTCAGGGCCCAGGCATACCTAGTACTTCGAATAACCACACACACAAAGGTGCACAGTGGTTACACTAGTTTAGGAAAGTGCAGTGAGCATTGAGGACATATACCGAGGTGCCTGCCTCCTCTGGGGGAGCCGGGATCCCAAGGATGCGTAGGAATTAGCCAGTGAAGGGAAGGTGGGCGCCGGGGACCTCTGTTCACAGGAGCAGGGAGAGCGGCCCCTTTTCCAGGGTCCCCAGCCCCACAGGCTGCTTTTCCTCGCGTCCAGGACGCAGACGTCCTGAGCTCTTACTGCAATGTAATGTCATTTTTCCCTAAGTCTTTATCACACTTTATCAAAATGTGTATCAGTGTGAGCAACTGAACGTCTGCCACCCCTCCCCTCGGGCAACTGCCAAATTGAAATCCTGCGAAGACGGCGGCACGTTTCCTATTTTAATTATTTTTGCATCTTCCTTGGCCGGGCTCTGCTTTTTGATGACTCTTTCCATTCCTGAAGCAGGCCCGCTCCCTCCCTCGTGCGAACTGTGCCGTCTCCACCCACGTGGAAAATGTTTCCAGGGCGTCAGCTGCCGACTGGAGAGCGTGTGAAGGAAGAGTCTGCTCTCTTAGAGGCGCTCGCAGAAAGCAACCTACACGAAGACCATTTCTCCAAACTTGGGGGGATTGCAAAGAGCATCGAACTTAGGAGTGAGCTGGGACTCAAATCCTGGCAGCACGCTAATGGGCTGCGTGACCCTGAATCTGCTTGTTCCGAGTGCTCGACGGGGACCGGCCTATCGGGGCCGCCACACCAGCTGTGAGGCAGGAGCTGCTGGCACCCGATTTACATGCCAGGGGAGAAATGGGGGCGTACCTGCCCCAGATGTTGCAGGCGTCAGGGCAGAGCTGGGATACGAACCTGGGCAGTCTGTCTGCAGAATCCCCACTTTTACCACCTGTCTGTACTTGCTCGGTACAGTGAAATGTGATTCCCCTTTTATTTTTATTTTTTTAATATTTTTTGTTGTTTAAAATATTACATATATGAGTACATATATCTCCTTTTTATTTCCCCATTGACCTTCCCCCAGCCTCCCCTTCCCCTGTTGCATGCCCTCATCCCACCGCACCCTCCAGTGTCTTGTGTCCATTGGTGTGCTTATATGCATGCATACAAGTCCTTTGATTCCCCTTTTAAATGCAAGGAACCTGGAGGCCCAGAGGGGCTGATCTCTTGTCAAAGTTCACACAGCTAGTAATTGGCTGAGCTGGGATGTGAACCCATGTCTCTGACTTCAGAGTCTCTCTCTCTCTCTCTCTCTCTCTCTCTCTCTCTCTCTCTCTCTCTCTCTCTGTCTTCTGCATAGTCTTTTCTTATCCACTCTCTGCGGCTGCCTTTGAAGACCACCATGTCTCCATGAGCCTGGATCCCATTCATTTCCCACTGGCTTAGTGGAGGACCCCGAGGTGCACTGGCCACAGAGAGAAATAGAATAAGCAGAGTCACTACTTCCCCGGAGACCGGAGACCGATGGTAGTCTGGTGGGGAAGACAGTTGTCAGGCAGACAAATCAATGGCAGGCTGGCTGCTCTGTGGGTCAGGCTGAGCTTTAAATAAGGTTAGGATGATACACGATCTCGTTAAGCGTCAGGTTCTCGGTAGAAATCCAGTAAGTGGGAGGGATGTCTTCTTTCTTGGTTCGTGAACATAGACGGGATGGGGGTGAGAACGAGGGAGAGAAGAAGGGAGGTCGGGGTGGGAAAGACACCGTAGCGGTCACTGGATAGAAGCCCGGGACACAAAGTCCTGAAAAAGCATCCTTCCAGCCGCTGTTCAAACACCTTCTATGACACAGAACTCACTGCACCAAACAAGCAATGAACACACTGTAAGTGATGGAAGGAAATGCGGAGGCTGGGAGGGGCGAGCGTTTGCTAATCTCTAGAAATGGGGAAAGATTACCTTCCCATCAGCGTTTTAGGGAGGGCAGATTAAGTTAGTCCACAAAGGTTTTACTGCAATGCTTGACCTGTGGTAAGTCATTGATAAAAGTTATTATTACTATTCATGGCATTGTTGTTCTTGTCGTCGGTGTGTGGTGCCTAAGAGCATCCGTTTCAGAGTAAACAACCCTGGGCTCAAACTTCACTTCCACCATTCCAACATGGGCAAGTTACTCACCATTGCCAAGCTTCAGTTTCCCCATTAGCAAACTTTGACAAATCAAAGATTTTGTATCTGACACGCTTAGTACTATGCCTGACTCGTCGCCTGTGCTCAGTGAAGGGAAGCTATTCTTATTACGGTGAAGTGGACAGTTGGGCCCCCTTATGAGGAGAGGCCATAACCTGCTGATCCCAGAAGAAAAGAATTTGAGGCTAACGTGGCAGCTATTTCTTCGGTGGGTGCTGGACCAGAAAGTACCTCTTTCCTACCATTTCCCTGCCCCATTTCTTCTGTGATAGCCCTGCGCGCCCTAGGAAATGAGGAATCCTTGTCTAACAGCCAGAGCTGGCCTAAGGTGGACCTTGCTGTCTTAGAAGGGAGGGAGCGCCCGGTCAAGGAAATGTTCAAGCTGAAAAATGATGGTAGAGACACACTATCAAGAGAATTCAAACATTGAATCGGGAGAAGAAGGGAAGAAATGAAAGAGAGCCTGGCAGAGGATGTTATCAAAGAGCCAGGCAGAACTGTGTCCCATGGAACCCTGACCCTAGAATATAGCCTCAAGTTTAGCCACAGAAGATGGGGGAGGTCAAATAAGGGATGGTTCAGGCTCCCCTCCCCTTGCTTCAACAAGAGAATCTCCATTTTTATTGTTTCTTTGGATGGAGGTTTTAATCGGTTAGCTATCACCACAAAATTACTGTTATAAAGTCCTTCAAAACTACAGTGACTTCACCAATGAACATCTGCCTCTCACTTGTCCACACGGTTCAGTTTGACCTAAATTGAGCAGTGTTGTTGTTGGCCATGCACCATCTTGGGGGGAGTAGGATGGGGAAGGGATGGGGTCAATTGATCTGAGCTGGGACCATATGGCTCTGTTCCATGTGTCTCTCATCCTCCTCCTGGACCCAATGGGATAATCCAGACATGTCCTTCAAATAACTCATCACGTGCCTCTCCCATATTGTAGACTATTTGGAAAGGCGGATATGTCTCTATATGTATAGGCTGGGAAGAAAAGCAGACAGCGAAGAATACTGAAGTCATTTGTTTTTTGAATGGATTTGGTTTTTACCACATAACTGAAACTGCCGACTGGAAGAGGAAGCTTATAGAAACAGGATTTTTGAGAGAGAGAAAATGACTTTTTGGTGTCCATAAGTATGACTTTGCACATCAAGACCTAAAATCTGAAGAACTTAGAATGGCAAGTGGAAAGCATAAAACCACAGAAAGGGGGAAAATGGAAAGTGTTTGAAGAAAAATTTCCCCTCTACTGAGAACAGAGAGTAAAGTCTGATGGAATGACAAGAGGAGAAGCAGCATTGGAGAAATTCTAGATCTTTGTGTCCCCCAGGTTCCCAGCCTGCTGAGCTAAGTTCTGAGTGTAGGAGTGTATCAGTTACTTATTGCCTCATAAATGCTGCGTAACAAACACAAAATCTTAATGACATATTACAATAGCTTTTATGTTCTTACAGCTACAGGTAAGCTGGGGGTCAACTTATTGAGGCTGGGCTTGTCTAGAGGTGGTTTTGCTCTATGTATCTCTCTCTCATCCTTCTTGGATCAAAGGAAAAGCTGAGGAATGTTCTCTTGGTGATGGCAGAGGCGCCAGGAGGCAAGTGGAAACAGAGAAGGCCTATGAAAACCTAGACTTGGGAATGGCACACCATTACTCTTGCCTCATCCTATGGGTCAAAGCAAGTCACATGGTTGAGCTCAAAGTCAAGCAGGGCAGGAAGGTTGGGTGGGTGGGAGAGAGATGTGAACTGCCTTTAAGAAAGAAATGCAAAGTCACATGAAAAAGGCATTGATATCAAGAGTGGCAAAACATCTTGGGGACAGTAATGTCACTACTTGGGGTGGAATGATAGGAGCCCAGGTGAGCTATGCTGATTGTGGGGCAGAAAGTACAGTTGCTTGCACAGGTCGGCAGCCATGGCTGAGGAGATGTCCAGGTAGATGAACCACGGTCAGACATAACCTCCACACACACACACACACACACACACACACACACACACACACACACATCCAGGGGATGTTGAGAAAGCAGACATGCAGGGCACAGGAGTGCTGGTGGACCTGAAGGCATTTACAATCAGGATGCAAGGCATGAAGTCTGAGGGTCTGATAATTATGGGGCCGGAGAGAGACCACCAACAATACCTGCATTTGAACAGAGGCCAATGACCCCTCATGGGGTAAACCACACCTCAGGGAGGCCTGCCAGGACCAAATGCCTCTGCCTATAGTAGGTAGATAAAAGTAAGGGCCACAGGACATCAGCTCACCCTTCCCACTTTGGGGAGAAGAGGAATAAGAGAGAGACAGAATCTTGAGGTACCTTCATTGAAATCTCAAAAATCAATCGCATTTAAATATGAAAGTCACCGAGTTACTTGAACATACAAGATCAAGTTTCCTGCCCCTGAAGAAACGGGGACTCAAGCGCTAAGGACAGTTACAAAGAAATAATGCAAGTTACATCTAAACATGGTTTATAGATGGTGGTGACTAAACTTTAAACCTGCTACTTAATATATGTCCACTTCTGTACATTGTAATCACATTTCTTTTTCTTTCTTCGTGTGTGTGTGTGTGTGTGTTGTGTGTGTGTGTGCGTGCGTGCGTGTGTGTGTGTGTGTGTGTGCTGGACTTCTTAATGCTTTTCATCAGAAGATCAATTACATTGCTAATGGGAGCCTTTTAAAGGCCTACATCAAAGCCCTGTGTGAAGGACAGAAGAAACCACCCTTATGGAGACTCAAGCTGAGCGCTGACCCGGCTGGCTGTCTCGGGTCCCTCCTCTCCCTTGGGCTCTCACAAACACAGACCAATACTTTTTTTTGCATCAACTGATGGGGAGGGCGTCTGGTTGTTTAGCATTCTCCAGGGAAGTTGCCACTTGGGGATTGGTGCATTGATTATGTTGCTTTTCCTTTTCATTCTGTATGTCTGGGAGTGGGTGGGGTGTGGCAGGTGAGATGGGATTGGAGCCAGGCTGTCCTTATTTGACTTTACAAGTATTTGGAAGGCATTTCAGTTTTTCTCTTTTCTATTGGAATGAGAGTGAAATTTAAAATTCCTAGCTGTCTCTAAATACCAACTGACTAAGCTTAAAGACTCCCAAAATAAACAGCTTAGCATTCCGGAAAGTTACCAGAGACCTGGGGGTTTGATAAACGAAGCACGTACCTCCTGCCTTCCTCGCTCAGCTTCTGCACGAGCGGCCCCTGCATTGCCAAGGCAGCGGACATATGTTTGTTTTGTAGCCAGTTGATAAGAGATAAGTTTCTAACACTTCGGCTGGTGACGCTGGGGCCCCAAAATAGAATGTTGCCAACAGGATAAAATTCAAATCCAGCTAGGTTAGATTGTCCCTTTCTACCTGCCCCTTATCTACCTATCCTTAAGGGGCTGATTCAAGTCTTACATCCCCTCCATTTATCCTCTCGTAACATGTGAGCCTGTACTAAAGGCCTCCCAGCCTTTAAGCAACATCTATTTTAGGCATCCACCACACTTGGCACACATGTCATCTCTTCCACTCCCTGCCCTGTACAGACATTAGTAATTGATCACAGCACATCTTCCTGCTGATTTACATACAGCCTCACAACTCTCTGCTCTAGGCAGCCAGTTCTGATCAACAAGGATTAGCACTTAAAGTGAAATGGCTTTGGAGTACCAGATTTAGATTCTATTTTGAACCCCTAGGCACAGAGAGTAAAAATAAATATAAGAATAGCTATCATTGATCCAACAAGCACTGTGCTGGCTGCTTTTCAAATATCATCTTATTTGTTTCTTTTCACAACATTGCAAATCAAGCACCATGTTCTCCATTTCATGGATAAGAAAACTGTGGCTCAGAGGAGTCAAGTAACTTGCACAAGGTCACACAGCTGCGCAGGGCTGGAAACGGAGGGGAGTCTAGTTCTAGTATAGGCTGAGGCCCCTGGGGTTTTAATTTCTCCAGCAATCTCCCATGTCCTACATCTGAATCGTCCCTAACATGCCATGCTATTGCATACTCTGAGGCCTTTACTTACATAGAGCCCTCTTCCCAGAATGCCCTTCAACCTTTCCAGCAGGTGGAAACCTTCTTATCTCCAGAGAACCAGCAGCACAGGCATCACATTCTCTAGAAAACCCTTCCTGACTCAGATATAACTAGCCTCATCCTTCTTCTCCCACAAATGCTGCAACAATCCAATGAATTTTTACCTTTACAGTGCCTTTTTTTTTTTTTTTTTTTTTGTAATCCTCACCTGAGGATATTTTTCCATTGATTTTTAGAGAGACTGGAAGAGAGAGGGAAAGACAGAGAGAAACATCAATGTGAGAGAGACACATTGATTGGTTGCCTCCTGCACACACCCTGACCAGGCCTGAACCGGGGAGTAGCCTGCAACCAAGTTTTGTGCCCTTGACAGGAATCGAACCTGGGACCCTTCAGTCTGCAGGCCAATGCTCTGTCCACGGAGCTAAACAAGCTAGGGCTTAAAGTTCCTCTTGGAAGTAGGATCCAAGCACTATTGATTCTCCTATACCAAGTTAGTTATGAATGAATGAATGAATGAATGAATGAATGAATGCAAGCATGGGATTCGAGGCCCTCAATGGTGGGTTGTTGACTTTTCAGTCTTCCAGGAACTCCGTGGACCCGCTGTGGGTATTTCTGCTGTCCATTTGCCAGGATACCGGGTGCTTTGGTTTCCCATCCTGCCCAGGCAGGAGGATCTAGGATCCACTCTAACACAAAAACACAACTAACTGAAGCCACCCAAGGAAACACACCCAGAGTGGAGACCCAGAACCTTTGACCAGCAGAGTTTAGGCTCAGCCAGGAGACACAATGTCAAGTGTCAGATCCAAAGGCCAGGACGTGGCAGCCTTCTCACTGATTTCCACATCTGCCTGCCCCTCCGAATCTCCTCCACACTGCCCTAGGGTTATCTATTATAGACAAACATCTGGTCATTACTCCCCACCCCCCAACAAAATTCTTCCACAGGTCCCCATGGCCCCAGGAAAAAAGGCCAAACATTTTAATACAGCACACAAGGCCCTCCATAATCTGAGCCCCAAATCCCCTCCAAATCCTTCTCCTGCCTCTCTCTAACCCACCCCTGACATCTCAGTCACCTAGCGGGGTGTGAGTCTCTATAGGAGCCGTGTGATGTCTTGTACCTGGACCTTGGCTCATGCTCATCTCTCTTCCTGGAATGACCACTTTCCTCCTTTCATCCTGGGTAGCTCATGGCCCAGTTCATGTATCACCTTCTCCCGCCTCCCAGACTAGGTCAGGGACCGCTGGGTGCCTGCAGCCCCCACCTGCGCCACAACACTTGCCTTGCCTATGCACCTGTGAGGCCAGCACCCGGCACAGTGACCGGCAGGTCAGTGCAGAGGCCACGGTGGATGAATGAAGGGTCAGTGGCTGAAAGGGCTGGATTCCAAATGGACGTCTACATTGAGGACTGGGTCAAGGCTCACGGTTCAGAAGAAGCACCGTGATGCAATCTGGCTGGAGCTGTGTTTTTATGGGTTTCCAGAACATGTGATTGGGAACAGCATGCTCCTCTGACCACTCTGTACAAGGAGGAGGGTTAGAATGTGTAACCCATTTGAGAAGAAAACTTTGAATGCCTCTACCTATGGACGTCCGGCTCTTGCCGCACCCCAACCCCCAAATCTCTAGGCTACTCATGCCTGATGAGACGCACACGGTCTCTCTATTTCTGAACCTCTCTGATCCTGAGACGGAAGCAAGATCACACTCATTAGCCTTTCTTTTCTCCCTATGACCTTGCTTGACTTAGGGCGTTGGACTGGGAACACCTTTTTCCAACTTCCGGGACTCCACCTCTTCCCTTCATCTGTTTTCCACAAATGATAACAACAAGAATCTCAAATAGCTACACATTCTAGGGTGCTCATGTGAGCCAGGCTCCCTGTTTTTCATGCATTCTTATCACATTGGATCCCCACACCATTTTTCTGAGGACACACCAGCAAATCGGTTTCGTTTCCAGCATTCCGGTGCTGAGAAATTCCTTCTTTTACTCTTGAAAACATCTTCTCCTCTAGGGCATCCTCGCTCCCTGCCACTCACTATAAACGTCCAGTAGAAAAGGAAAAAGCCAACTCTAATATGTTCTCTCTACCCTGGTCTTTTCCCTTTCTCAATAAATCCATTTAAGAGTAAAGTGTTTGATGGACAGTTTAATAGAGCTCTCCTTAAACCTGGCCACATTAATGATTTCTGGCTGGCTAAATGTCAACTTCCGTAGCTCAATAGCTATTTTCCTTCCTTAACAATCAGTGTTTCACTCGGGTCCTTTATTTGGTGGACAGGGGTATGGTGCGTTAATGGGTCACCACTAAGTCAGCGGACCTGGGATTTAAACTGGGCTCGCTGTGTGACCTTCAGCAGTTATTTAACCTCTCTGGACCTTAATGGCTCCAAAATGGCAACAGTGATGTCCAGGGCCTGCCTACATATTATGAGGGAGTATTTCATGGTGTCTGTAATGTTCCTTAAGCTCCTTGGAGAAGAGGCAAATTTCCATGAATATACATTTAGCCCCACTGTGTTCTTATTTTGAAGTAGTGAAGTGCAGAATTTCTCCGTAGGTTCTTTTGCTGTCTTACTGCCACTAGGATAATATAAGATGAGTTCTATCTGCTAAACCTATAATGATCTATAATTTTCTGGAATCCTGAAACTTCTTTTTTCTTTAGAGGGCATTTTTATCTCTTTTCTGAGCTGATGGAAATTGAATGCTCTTATCCTGATGCTCTCATACACTGCATGCTGTAGACCCTCAGTCCCATGCTACAGATAGAGGAATTGAGTCTCAGAGGGGTTAAGTAACATTCCCAAGGTCACACAGCAAGCGAGCGGCAGAGTTGGGACTCAACTCTACGCCTTTACCCGGCAAGCAATACCGCCTCCACGTGGACAGGGTATGGGTCCCGGGTCGGGTAGGGCAGAGTCGGTTGGGGGCTTCTGAGCAATATGGCAGCTTCACTCTCTGGTCGCACAGTGAGTTGAGGTGTTTAAAGCCTTTGAGTCTATGTGGGAAGCCGTAAGCAACAATCACTTTTATTTCCTAAAATCTTTTCTTACTTTTAAATTCCCCGACTCTGGCCCACTTCCAAAGCCTCGGGTTGTATGTTTCCATAATAAAAATTGTCATCCTGGGTCCTGCCTGTGTGAAATTGCTGCTGCAGCTCAGCCCCATGTCCTGTGGGGAAAAGGCAGAGCGGAGAGCTTGGTGTAGGAACGGTAGTCTTTATCACTTAATATCCCAAGACCGCGGAAGTATTTTTTTTTTTTTTGATATGTTGACTCCTCACCTATTTGGGGATTAGATAAACTGACGCTCTCACCTGCTCAGAATTTGATCTGGATGCAGGTCCAGCCAAACACTTAAGTGCTTCATCTCATGTAATCCTCACTACCAGCCCTTTTTTGCAGAGAGAACACAGGAGCCCAGAGAGCCTGAGTAACCTGCTTATGGTCACACAGCCAGTAAGTGGGAGAGCTGGTCTAAGTGCCTGGCAAGTTTTTAATCGCCCTGTCAGGTGGAGAACAAGGACAACCACCACGGCTGCGCAACCCAAAGACATGGGAACCAGCCTGAGTGTTTTTACTCCAAGGCGAGCGACACCGATGCTTGTTTGGGGTTTATCAACACCAACTTCACAACAGGAATCTATCCCGCGCCGCCTTCTGGACGTGGTGACGGGTGATGCAGAAGGCGGGGGGAGGCTGCAGACCCCGGGAACAGCCAGGGAGATTAGTGGGAGGATCACAAGTCTGGGAAGGAGGACGTCTGGGTTTTCCTTCTGGTCCGTCCGCTAACTCAAAGCACTTAAGTTCTCAGCGGCGAGTCGGAACGTTTGACTAAGTGGTCTCCGAGGATGCTTGGGGCTACAGAGGGTATAAAGAAGAATAAAATAAGCCGCAGTCCTTGTTTCTGGGAAATGTGCAGTGTCCTACAAAAGACAGGTGAAATATACAAGCCTAAGACAGGGCAGACAAAAACTAGTGTGTGAGAGAGGGGGAGGGGGGGTGTTGGTTCGTGGGAGACAAAATGTAAGGATTCATCCCAAACCAAGATACATGGCACAAGGTCGCCCATTTCTGTTGCAAGAAGGGTGTGCATCTTCTGTCTTTTAATGCTGAGTGATAGTCATTGTTCTGATGGATGGTGCAGGCTGGACTAGACCATTGCACAGCCGGTTCCGTTAGTGGCGAAGGGCTTACTGCGTCGGTTATGTGGACAATTCATCTATCCAGAACCTCGCCTCTCTGGCCCTTCCCCGGCATCAAGGTTAAAGCCCAGCAGTTCAATGTTCCTACAGAAGGGGCTTGTGCTCGGTAATGGTTCTGGATCTTTGTTATACCAGGCAATTTATTTTATCCTTGTGAAATAAAATTCAGTTGTCTTTGATTCTCTCCTCTAAATCACATCTAATCTGATTCTTTGTTGGAGTTGGGTCTTTCTCCTGTCTTTTTTTGTCTGAAGTTTTATGAATTGCCCAGACAGATGAATTCATGTAATTGGAAGGCTTCTGGAACTAAATGAGAACCCAGGAGCCCTCGGGGAGCCAGGGGACCTTGAGGGCTGACTCCTGCCCCAGCGGGGGACTCGGGTGGAGGGGACACGCAGCCCGCCCTCTGCACTCTCACTAGGGGAACATTGTGAACTCGAAAACCTCACTGTGACCTAGTTCCTGTTGACATCACTAGCCCTGCCCTTGATGTCTCAGGGCATTGAAGTGTTTTGTTGTTGCTCCTTTAATACTCCATGGCTTTTCTCATTCAAGGCTTCCTAGTCCATGCCCTCTGGCTGGAAGGCACATCCACTCCCCCTCTCCCGACCCTCAGAATTAGACTCCTAATTGATCACCGCTTTCCACGTATTCATCACTGTCTCTGGAAAGTCTTCCCTGATGCCCTGGGGCTGGGCTAGCACCCGCTGTGGGCTCCCTCGCTCACCTACAGCCTTGACCCACCTGCGATCCCACCCACTGGTCTGTCTCTCTCACTGGGCCTTGCGTTCCCTGAGGATAGGGGACCAGGCTGCCTCATTTGCCCACATTCTGTCACTTCCAAGTTTAGGGACTTTGAGGGGGTCTCTTAACCGCTTCATGCCTGTTTCCTTATCTGTAAACTTGAGATCATAACGTAGGACTTTCACATAGATTAAACATGAATACATTCAAAAAGCATGGGAACGAACCTGGCACACAGCAGGCGCCCAAGGAATGCTAGCTGCCGCCATGACTTACCACTGCCTGGCCCACACCCCTCGCGGTGCCTGTTATAGAACTCTGGCTCAGTAAATATTTTCAAGAATAAGTAAGCACTGTGCCCTACAGTTTCCACTGTCCATCTTAGACCAGGGGGGCCTGGAACCAGCCGGTACGTATGTAAATCAAGTTTCCTTTTGCATTTATTCTTCCTATTCAGGAAGGTGCAACAGGGAGATGACCCCATCTTAAGCCCTATTGTGCAGGGGAAGAGCCGGAGCTCAGAGAGGGGAGGTGACGTCCTCAAACACGTGGGCGTGTGTGGGGAGAGGGTTCCCCGGATCCTGCACCCAAAGCTCTCAGCACAGTGCCCGTGGCCCCTGCAGTGAGGCTGGACCTTCGCTGCCTGTCAGCGTCCTCCCTGGATCGCCCTTCCCTTGTCCCCGCAGCTAGGAGGCCCCAGCCAGCACTAGCCACCATCCGGGGGCCCAGAGCCCTTTCATTCCTCCCTCTCTGACTCAGGAGTGTGGGTGCAGGTCCAGGGTACACACCGAGGCTCCTCCCCTCTGTCCTGGGCGGATTTGTGTTTGTCAAGGAGGGAGAGGGACTCACCCTGGAGTCACCACGTGCTGGAGTCCGATCCGAGGAAAGCCAGGCCTGCGATGAGGCACCAGCACCGCCAGCAGGGACGGCGTGGGGACTGACTGCACACCGCGCTGCTCCTGTGCTCGGCGCCCTCTCCTCTTCCTCACAGCCCTGGGGCTGACACCATCGCCACCGCCATCCTCGCCCTGCAGACGCGAGAACTGAAAGCAGGAGGCTGTGGGCTTTGATGGCGGCTGCAGGGCTTGCAAAGGTTTGCACCCACGTGGGTGGGCCTAGGTCTGAGCTCTGAAGGCCACACCCAGCTGCCTCTCTCAGGCATCCCCTCCAGTCACCTCTCCGCCGGAACCTTCAGAATTCCAGAATCTCCCACGCCTTCTCGATTTCAGACGTTGTGTCTCATTATAACTCTGGTATTACACATCTCTGATCCAAGCATTTCCCGTCTTTCATTCTTATCCTTGACCCTAAATATGATGACTGCTTCCTCTCCCTGCAATAATACATCTCTGCGAAGTAAAAAGGAGCTAGGGGTCCCCTCACCAGTCCCATCCGAACCCAACAAGCACGGCTCATATGCTGCCTCTGCATCAGAATCTCTTGGCCCCCCGACCCCCGAACCCCCACACACTAAATCAGAAATGGGCCGGGGCCAGGCTCAAACACCTCTATTTTAAAGGACTGAATGTCCTGTTCTTCCAAGGGCAGACAGAACCCTGCTCCAGGAGCAGAGCCGTCTTTGGAGCCAGATCCCTGGGTTCACGGTTGCTCCTCTGATACCCCACCCGTGACCTTGAGGGAAATGGGCACCCTCTCTGCATGGCCAGTCCCAGTCTGTAAGGGGAGACAATCCGGGGCTTGGAGACACGCGCGATACCCTAAATGCGATGCCGCTGACAGAGTTGAGAACACATAACAGACATTCATTAAACCTAAGATGCCCCTCCCCCACCCCGCCCCAGCTCCTACAGTAACTGCATCAGGACACACTGCTTGCTTCTCCACCCCAATAGGTCAGGCCACATGGGTCAAGTATCAGTAGACTGCCATGGAAATGAGGGTTTTAGGTGGGAATGCTGGCTTCCCCTCTTCATTCCTTTGTTCCCTTGGGCAAGATGCGAATACTGTTTCCCCACCCGCGAAATGGGGCTGGCACCACAGACCCCAGTAAACATCAAAGGAGACCGTACACAATGCAGTTAGCACAGACCCTGGTTCAGGAAGGGCGAAGCACATGGAAAGTACCACACTCACATCTGTGTCTGCTGCCGCATTTCCCGCCCCTGCAAAATCCTACGGCACGCTCCCGTCCATTCAACCCATGCGTGCGCAGGGGCTGGGCCAGAATCTCGAGGACTTTTAGCCCTCCAGGTGCCAAGTTAACAGATTTTTATTTTAAAACTCTAAGGACTTAGGATTTAATCCATAGGAAATGGGCTTGGCAAAGAATGGCTGAGCCATAAGAATCAGCACAACTTTTAACTCAATCTCTGCCCAGGCCTTTATTCACGGATGCAAAATTAATTGAACAGTCATCTCTGGCTGGGGCAACTCCAGAGAAAAGGGTGCTCAGTTCCAAAGAAGGAGGCAGACGGAGCAAGCACGTCAGACACACGTGTCAGAATCCCAAAAGACCTGAACAGGTCTGAGCGATGAGCCAAATCAGGGTAGAATTTAACAGGGACAGATGCTCCATAAACGCGGGTTTGGAAGCATGGGAAGTCCTGGTTCTGGGTTCTGGAAACCAGGCATACGGATGCAGGCTATGGAAATTGTGGCATTACTGGCTTCAGTGCCCAGTCCCCCAGTGGCCATCAGGCCTTCACGTCCCAGTCACTGTGGGGTCGTGGTTGAGACATGAGCTCTGGAGCCAGCCTGCTTCTCCCATTCATCAGCTAAATTATTCACCTCTCTGTGCCTCGCAGTTCCCATCTAGAAAACAGAGATGTAATAGTGTCTGCTTTACAGCGTTGCTGGGAGAATTAAGTGACACAATGCATTGGCCCAGTCCCGGAGATGCAGAGAAAAATAAAGCAATTTCTGTTCCCAAGGAAGACACAGCCTGGCAGGAGAGGTTGACACAGAACCCACCGGGGCTTGTCAATAACGCCGCGTCTGGTCCTGAGATGTTGTAGAGCAGAGGTCCGCAAACTGTAACCTGCATGCCGAGTATAGGTCTCCACCTGTTTTTATAAATAAAGTTTTATTGGAACACTGCCTCTTACCCACTCATTTACATATTCTTTATGGCTGCTCGGACACTACAACAGTAGAGTTGTATCTATCATTGCAACAGAGACCAGATGGCCTCCAAGGTCTAAAATATTTATTATGTGGCCCTTTATAGAAAAACTTTGCCAATCTTTAGTAGAGGAAGAAGTTGACTCTGTCTTAGATGCCAAGAAAGTAGAGCATTTTTGAGCCCCTAATATGTGTTGAGTCCTCATTATACATGAACACATATTTTTTTCCAGTTAATAAATTTGAGATTCTAAAACTTTTGATAACTGGCTCAGAGTCATACATAAGTGTTAGAAGCAGGGTTCAAATTTGGGTCTAAAGACTCCACATGACAGGCTCTTTTTACTGTCCCAGGCAAACTAATACAATCAGAGAGTATATCTGAGTTGGGTATTGAAGGATGAATAAGAGTCTTCCAGGTAGCGATAATGTCCAAAGGATGAAAAGGGTACCCAAAGACAGATGAAAGAATAGGAGCAAAGTGTCCAGGACATGAACATATTTATAAAATGCAAATAATCAGATGCAAGGAGGTTTGAAAATAGAATAGCAAGGGAGGAAGATGTTAAAGAAGAAAGGAGTCCAGAGGGTGGGCAATAGCTGAGGGAAAGCCAAGAACTGTGGGCTTGTCATAAGTAAATCACCTCCCACAAGGTCTGAGAAATAGCACTCCCACAAAAGGGGACTCCAGGATAGCAAGTCTGATCTTATCAATCCTACCTATCTCATTGCACAGATGGCAAAACTGAGGTCCCCAAAAGGAGAAAACCTTGTCCAAAGCCACAGGGCACCTCAGTAGTAGAGAAGCCAAGATCCCAAATCCTGCCACACCCCTGGGGCATGGTAGATTCTGCCAGCAGGGGGCGCTGCGGCCAGCTCACCTACTGTGCAGGATTCTTGAGAATCTGCAGTTGATGAAGGTCTCCCCTTTCCTTGGGACTAATGAGGTTCCATCGCATTATCCATCTTGTGTGATGGCGTCCCAGACTCATTTCTGTGGGGTCAACCGTGCTGTGTAGGATGAGTGATGCTGACTGGAGGCCCGCCAGTGCACCTGTGGTCTTTTGATAACTTCACAAATTGCCAACTTCTCATACTAAATGTACAACTTACGAGCAAGGCCAAGTTTAACTCACTCTAATCAACTGTAAAATGAACTGGGGACTTGCTGTTCCCCTCGAAAGACCTGCATCTGCATCATTCCCATCATTAATGGTGGTGGAGCTCTCTGCTTCCCCAGATTGGTTATTAATGAGCGGGGGAATTACAGATTTCAATTAAGCGCTTTACGTTGTCCCTGAAACACAGTGGGATCCACTCTGGGGAAATATAAATGCTGAGATGAAATGCAATCCTCCCGTCCCACCTCCTTGCATCTCCGGGTACCATCCTTTCAGCCCCATCCCTGTCTGTGCATCAGCGTGGTGCAGGGCCGGGAGGCTGGGCCTTGGATCCGAGCCCCAGCTACTCCTCCTGCAGCCTTTCCCCTGAGTCTGGCCTTCCTGTGCTCCAGCTTGGGTTTATGGAGAACTCAGGAGGTGTCTGGGGCTCAAGTATGAGGGCAAATTAATATGCTGCCCTGTCTCTCTCAGAACTGTTGTGAGATTCCATGTCACTTAATACATTAGCATTGATGAAGCACCTACCACCTGCAGGATGATACTCTTAAACTGATACCTGAGAAAACTCTCTGGAAAATGCTTTGAAATCCGACAGAATTAAGTTTAAATCCTGGCTCTGCCCTATTCAAACCATGAGGTCTTGCAATTACTTAGTCCCTCTGAAATTCCGTTTCTTCCCCCCCCCCCCCTTGAACATGGGAATAACAGCATCTACATCACACAATGCTAAGGAATACATACCATAGCCTGAGAGACGCACCTAGCTGTGCCTGAATGCTCTTCCCCCGAGCCTTGAGAGCTATTTACAGCAAGCAGGCATTTTTTTTTTTTTTTTGGTTCTCCCTCAACCATTGCCCATCCTTGGGACTCCTTGCTTCTTAATGTCTCCCTCCCCCGCGCTCATAATCATTCAATGAAAGGCCATTGCTATTACTATTATTACCGATCGCCAGACCTTTGCTGAGCATCTACCATGCTCTTAGCCCTGTAATAGGTGCTTTGGAAAAATGCATCATCCCATGATTAGAAAAATATCTACTCTCTGACATTTTAAGCTGTAGTTTTAGAAACAAGAATGACACAATTTGAGAATGATTCTGGAACTAATGAAGATTGTGTAGTGCCTAGTTCAGAGAAGGGGACAGTAACACAGACTGGCGATCTCAGGAGACGGTCTGGAAGGAGAGCTCAAGCAGCCAGACAGGAGGGCTTCTGAGTTCCAAGGCTGGGGGACTGGGAGGGGACAGGGAAGCATCTTCCGGACTGGCTTGCAGGGCACTCACGGGAAAACCACAGGGATCATAGCATAAGCTGTCATGTGGTAAGGAAACCCGCCACTCTCCCAGCTCTGCTGTATGACCTTGAGCAAGTCCCTTCCCACGCTGGCCTCAGTTTCTCTGTCTACAAAATAGGGACAATAAAACCAACCTCCTCGTGGGCTTGTTGTGAGCATCACACAGAATGAAGCATGTGAAAATGCTTTGAAAACTAAAGCTCATGGACATGTGGAGAGGCATCAGGGAGAGACCAGACAAAGCAGCAAACACACACACACACACACACACACACACACACACACACACACGCGCGCGCGCGCACAAACACACACACACACACACACACACACGAAGAGATCTCATTCTGCCTTGGGGCGTGTGATCCCAGGAGACCTCCCCTTGGTTCTTGCCATGGCTGCAGTCCTTGACCCCAGCTGCCTTCCCTGGGCTGGACAGGATTTGGGTCTCTGCTCACTGCCTCCCATTCCAGACGGGGCAGTTCTCCTGTCACTCTGTGATTAATTAAACCACAAGCAGATTTCCTATGAACTCCTGGCAGCCTTATTTCCTGCAAGGCAAAGCTTCCTTTGTGTCCTCAGTGCCACCCTAAGGAAGAGTGGGAGGAGGTGGTGGGTTGGGGAGACAGCAGGGCTCCGTGGTCTCCCTTTAAGGGGACAAACAGCAGGACCAAAAATTCAAGAGGAAACAGAGGCAGTAGGATGATTCTCCTATGCCAACTAAGTGCTGTGCAAACTTAAATATAGCAACTAACCTCTCTGAGCCTCAGATCTTACAAACCAAATTGCTCACGTATATACTTCCCCCCCCCCAAAAAAAAAATTAAAAACCATGGGTCCTTTTTCTTCCTGTCTTAATAGTCACAACTCACATGTGCAGAGAATGTTGGTGTTTATAAAGCTCATCTGTATCTATTCACATACTCAATCCTCACAGCAAACTGAGGAGGAAGGTGGTAGAAGTTCGTTTTCCCATTTCAGAGATCAGAAAACCCAAGCTCAAGGTGAGGCCATTGTGGATGAAGGTGGACTTTAATGACTGGTGTCCTTATAAGGGGAAGGTGTGGACAGACCCAGAGACATGCACAGGAAGGACGCCGTGTGAGGACAGAGCCGGAGCCTGAAGTGATGTGTCTACAGGCAGAGGAACACCAAGGATTGCACACAAGCCCCCGAGCTGGAAGGCCAGGAACAGTTGTCCCCTACAACCTTCAGGGGGACCATGATCCTGCTCAGACACTGATTTTGAACTTCCAGCCTTCGGCATTGTGAGAGAATAAATCTCTGTTGCTCTGAGCCACCCAGTTTGTGGTACTTGCTTATAGCAGCCCTAGGAAGCTAACACGATAGTGTTGGCAGAACCGAAAATGAGGGGCAGATGTTCCATCCACAGTACCCATCTTCCCCTGAAGCTCTGGCCCCTTCTGATTGATCATGTCCTTGTGGACTTCACTGCCCATGTGGCCTGTTCCATGTCGTGGAAATCAGGCAAAGCCCTGTGTCTGTCCACTGCAGAGAAGCTTTTCAGAAATAGTGTGGGAGTTTTCAATGTTGTGACTTGTAGATCTCTCCTCAATTCCTCCACCTTCCAAAAATCTGTCTTAACCATCTACATTCATCCAACCTGCCACCCGTCCTATAGACAACACATCCTCAACACTTGGGCATCAAAGTGAATGAGATAAGAACCAAGAGAAGATCCTGAGAAGATGGATATCTCAAATCATTTACAGACTGACTCATGCCCTCCGTCTCCCTACGGGGCCAAACCTTTAAAAATTCTGAATTATAGATTTTTCTATTTCTGAGGTTCAAATATGAGGCTCAAATATGAGGCACTATGCCCCTTTCCTACCTACATGCCACAGTGTTTATAGGTAGGTGACTATATAACTTATCATCCAAACAGAAACATTTTTGAGTGGGGAGGGGGCATTCTTGATAATTACACCGTAGGCATAAACCAAGACTGTCCCAGGCAAGCCAGGGCGCATGGTCACTCTATTTATAGGGGACAGGGGGGAGCTGGTAATGGGCTTCAAGGTCTGTAAGCTCAGTTATTTAACCTGAGTATCCCAGATCAATTAGCTAGGGTGGAGAGGAACAAAGGAAGCTTCTATGTAAATGGGGGCCAATCAGTGCCATCAGGACTTAAGATGAAAGCCTTCTGCCTTCCTCCAGATTCACTGTTGTTCTACGTTAATTCTCGACTTCCTTATGATATTGGATGATGCATCAACAACAGAAGCCAGCCTGCCTATCTTGACCTTAATCCTTGAATTTGTAGCTTCTCTTAAAATCCCAGAATGCCAGTGTGAAGGGAAATTAGAGCCCGTGGCAGAGGCTGCTAGAGACCCCTAATATCCGTGCTCCCCTTCTTTCATAATAATAGAATGTAGCTGCCCGGAATATGGTCAATGGTCACCAGCTTCCCTTGCAGCAAGAAGTGGTCATGTGATTTCATTCTAGTTAAGGGATGTAAGCACAGGTGTTGAGTGACAACTTTGAGGAACCTCAGCTGTTAGGTATCCCTTGCCCTTCTTACCCTGCCTTCCACCATCTTTCTGTGACATGGGTATGATCGCATTTCTCCTTGGGCCTTGAGGTCAAAGGGCACACCATATGATGGGGAGGGGTAAATTGGAAGGGACCTGGGACCCAAGAACCCCATGGAATACCACCCCTAGCACCCCTGGAGCTTAACATGAGAGAGAAATAAGCTTCCACCTCTTCAAAGCCACTGCTTAGGCCCTGTCAGCTAAGCCTAGTCATGGCAATGAGACCAAGTTCCTCCAATTCCTGGTGCTAGTTCTGCAGGCGAGGAGAACTAAGCCTGGAGAGGGGCTGAGGGAATGTTCGAAATCAAATTGGCTGATTCGATAATTAAAAATAGCAGGCTTCCCAACTTCTGGCTCCCTCTGCATTCATTCTCCTCGTCAACAAACTCTTCCTGAACACAAACAATGTGTCAGGCAGCAAACAGGTGCTGAGTGAAGAGCTGAGTAAATCATGGCTGCTCTTTTCAGGAGCTCATGTTGCTCTTTTCAGAAGAGAACAAATAATAAAATTCCAGTCTATATACTGTATGTATGCGTGTGCTTGCGTGTGTGTGTGTGTGTGTGTAGGGACACAAAACAGGAAGGAGCAACCAGCTAACCCTCTGGGATCAGGAAAGACTTCACAAGGGAGGCACTACTGAAGCTGAGGCCTAAAGAAAGACGAGAAGTCTGCTAGGTTGGATGGGGAAGTAGCACTTCCAGCAGCAGGGACAGTTCATGCAAAAGTTTGGAGGCCAGAGAGGACACGGATCATGTGACAGACACAGTAATGTCCCCAAAGATGGCCATTCCCAAAACCCGTGGGTATGTTGAGCCCTCAGGACTACCGGGACCTCTGCATCAAGCTGGAGGCTGGAGTGCTCTCCCCACTCTCTTCCTTGTGTCTTTCCCAAGGCTCCTGTGCAGGGGACAGCTCTGGACCAGAGAGTCGGGCTTGAACCCTTCTCTACCTGAATGGGGCCTGGGCCAAGTCCCTTCACCTCTCTGCTTCCACATTTGCAATGTGGTGATGACAATCCTTCCCTCGGAGCTCTTGTCTGGTGTGACACCTTCCAGGTCACCTCCAAGCTTCCTCTGAATGCCTGTGCTCCCTTCGGGGTTGAAGCATTCTCCCCATGCTTTTGGGGCTCCTACCTGGAATTCTGGATAAAGCTACAAGCCCTCCTTGACCGTAGATGGTGGGAAAGACTAGGTCAGTAGAGTGGGAAAAGCTTTATAAACAATGTCATATGCTTGCTACTTAAAGGTATGTGTCGGGGTTTTTTGTTTTATTTTTCTTTGCCACATTCACTTTAGTTTTTTAATAAGTATTTTCCAAAACTGAAAAAAGATAAAGAAAATTATAGACTTATATGCAGTGGGGGGAGGGATACGGGGGGATAAGGACACATATGTAATACCTTAATCAATAAAGAAAAAAATAAAAACAAAATAAAAACAAAAAAAATTACAGAGCACGGAATTGGTCCTCAAAGTTCAAGGGAGCTGTGCATCTCAAGGGCCCAGCGTCCTGCAGTGTTGGTCAGAGGGCTGGGCGCCATCTAGAGGGCACCAGCAGCAACACCAGGAAGACCAGAGAGCCAGAGTAGGGTAGTTTCTCAAAATGACCAAGGTGGATGCGGGAAGAAAGCCTGCTTCTGGTTCCTTGCACAAGAAAACGATGGGTGGGTCACAGAATTTTGGACACTCCAAGTTATAAATCATAGGATCTTTGATTTCTAGAATCTAGGAATCATGGAATTATAGAATAGTTAACTCTCCTATCCAATAGTAAATTGTCCAGTTATTACATAAGGCAAAGACAAACAAAGCTATCAATTTCTGTGCTGGATCAGATTAGCGTTGGCTGCCTGAAGCTCTGAATTAAGAAGGTATTTGAGGCCATGTTGGTGTCCTTGCATATGAGTGCTGAGTGAGGGTGATGTCTGCCCCATGTGTCTGAGTGCTGAGATCGATTAGTGATGTCTGCCCTGAGATGAGCTCTAGAGGGTAGTAATATGTGTGCCTTCTGTCTACCTGACCTCATGAAGAATTGGAGAGATAAACAACATTTTGCCACCTACTACGTGGCAAGTATTTTAACTGTGTGTATAAATCGCATTTTATCCTCATAACATCCCTAGGAAATGTGTGATTATCTTTGTTGTATAGACTTAAAAAAAAAAAACAACAACCTAAGGATCTCAGAGATCATTGAGTAATTCATATGACTAAATTTAAATGCTTGCATTTTTAAGGGAAAATTTTAATGCCTTCACTCAAAGGTATGGGATAATTTTAAGCATTGTAGCCATCTGGTGGGATGAAATTTTTATGCAGAAAGAGTTCCTTAGATCACAAGATGCACATTGTTATCTGTGGTCCTTTACTCACCTTTGCTTAGAATCAGATGATGGCGGGGGGTGGGGGGGGAGAAAAATAAAAATAGTAATACCTTAAAATGTAGGTGAGTCTCACTTTAAATATAGGCACACAATACCAAAGTCTAGAATTCACATACCTGACAGGTTAGGGCCTAGACATCCACTGGGCAAAACGCTCTCTCCACAGGCCATTTTGCAAAGGCCTTGGAGGAGGGCCCACTCTACACCCCACTCTGCAGGTGAGCGTCAGACCAACAGGAAGGCACTGGCCTGGCAGACAGGAGAACTGGGTGCCAGCCGGCGTCTACCGGAAACCCTCAGTGTGACTTTATCCCAGGCCCTTCCCTTTGCCAGCCTTCTCTTCTCCATCCAAACACAGGGAGGTTGGAGGAGACCTGTGGATCTCAATATGGTCAGTTCTTCCTCCCAAAAAAAATGGTTTGGACACTTCCAGGGGTACTTTTGGTTGTCAACCTAGATGGGAGGGACGATGCTGGCATTTGGATGCTAGACCGCCTGCAGCACACCGGAAGGCCCTGCCCAGTAAAGAATCGGACCACACCTGACTCGATTTTGGTATGTCCCACCTGACATAGTAAAAACTCCCTGCTGTCAGCACCTGGGCCTAGGTTCTGGTTTCATTTCACATACAGACACAGAGAATTTTTGCATGATTTTAATGCCCATCGGATTTTCCGGGAATGAAACAACCAGGCAGATGAAGGAGGAATTGTACGTTGTTCTGTTCAGATCTCCACCGTTTCAGAAAATCACCATTCTGAAATCCATGCTGCTCATGTGGCCAGTTTCACACATAAATTTCAGTTTCCATCAAGCAATCATCTGACTGCGGTGATGAAAGTAGTCTAGTTATATCCTCTCCTTCTCAAATCAACATACAAGTTATTTTATTACAAATTACTTTGCCTTTTATTTTTCATTTACTTTGCTGTGCAGGCATTATAGAGATTTTTAAAATGAGATGTCTAGGTGGGTTATGTACTTTATGAATTCCATTTCGGGATAATAAAGAGAGCATCACAAAATATTAGTCTGGAAGGGTTGAGAACCCCTGGATCGCATGACCCCCTAGGTCCCTTGCAGCCTGGGCAAAGTCCGGGTATTTTGCAACGATAGGCAAGCCTAGATCACGTGGCACACATTACAGGCAGAGAATGAGGGTAAATTACCTTGCTTTCTGCAAAGCGTCCTCACCCACTCAATGTCCTTAGCCATCCCCGAAGGTACAGTAATCTGCACCATGGCGTGATCCCCTGGCTGATGAAACTGCCAGGGACCGAGCGTGGGCACGTTTGGAATGGTTCGAGAAGGCCGCAGCTGCACCAGGTCAGCGCTGAGCATGTGCTTTTAAAAAATATTTATAGTGCAATTGATTTCTTTATAAGCCATTCAGGCCTTATTATTTATTAATCCACCTGTCAAGGTTAATTTAAACTACTTCTCAATAAGGCGCTTTGACAACACCTTTGTTTACCAGATTGACAGCCCCAGGAGTAAAGCCCCAGGCGAGGGATCCCTCTCCCCTGAACCCAGAGCTCTGAGAAGGGCCTTTCAGCAGAGACCACCCTCACACCTGGTGGGGACAGGAACCAAAAGGCTTCACCCTCCTCCCCAAGCAGGTGCTGACCCCAGATCTTGAATGAGCACTGAGTCCCATAGCCTATGCAGCCCCGACTTCTCCCGGACCTTCCTCTCCTCCTCATTCCCACCTCCATGGTCTTAATTCACGTCATCTTCTCCCCCGCCCATTGCAGCAGGTTCCTAACTGGTCTCTTGGCCTCTGCTTTTGGGTTCCTTCCCTCCATCCCACGTGATCTCACAAAAATGCAAGCCTGACTATGCCACACCCCTGAGTACAACCCTTCAACTGTTTGCACAGGATCAAGTTCCAAGTCCTCCGTGCCCTGGCCCTGCCTGCCGCTCCAGCTTCAGCTCCCACCACCTCTCCTCTGCTATCTGGCACTTGATTTCCCCTCAGTAGGCAGCCTGTGATGCTGTTCCCTCTTCCTAAACCCCGGCCATCATGGGAACTCGAGCACTGACTCCGTGGCTGTCACTTGCTGCCCTGAGCACCTCTTCTGAAAGACTGACCACTTTCTGCCACGGATTTTTGTTACTTAAAAACATATCCATTGAGCCAGTAAGTAACAAACATGTACTGTGTGTGGGCCCTGGGCCAGGTGTGGTGCTGAGCACTGAGGACATAGAGAATAGGGAGACCTTTGACCTGCCCTCCCAAGGCTTACAGGCCATGCAGGGAGCTCCTTGAAGGAGCTGTTCTTAAGCATTTCCCATTGTGGGGCTGCTGGGAGCATGGGAAGACAGGTGAGGCTAATGTTTATTGACTGCAAGCCACTAGACTATGCTCGCGTATTTCATCTTTAGCGATAAGCCGACAAAGCTAGTATTTTCATCCCCCCTTTAGAGATGAGCAAACTGGCACTAGAAGAAGTGAGACAGCTTGTGGATATTCACCCAACTCCTTTGTGGTGAGTCAAGCACTCAAACTCGGGTCTGACTGATTCTTTAGCCTCAATTCCATCTCTACACTCTACCGCGCTCTTCCGCACAGAGTTCAGGCCTGTTGAATGAATCCATGACACACACCAAATCAAACACTCTCTTTGCGTTTCCTCCTGTACCTTCCACAGCATCAAAGTAGAATGACTTTGACTTTACTGACCCTGCGTGGCTGAGTCTGCATCATTGGGTGGGTCCAGGACCCACCAGAATGTGAGGCCCATGGACTCCAGGATCCAGCCTGCTTGGGGAACGTGACCTTCCTAGCACCTGAGCATCACCTGTAATTGCTGAGTACACATGCTTAACTGAATGGATACATGAAGCTCCCGAGAGAGTCTGACCATGAAGCTGCACTTGACTTGGGGTGGGACATTGCACTTACCTTGGGTGAGTAGAATGCTGGTCTGATTCAAGTCCATATTCCTCACCTTCTCAAGTGCAACGTGTATAAACACAGTCAGATATTTCATGAAGGAAGGTTTCAGGGTCAACCTGCTATCCAGGAGCTGGAAGCTTAACAGGCCCCCATGCCACAGTCCTATGTAAAGACAGCCCCATCGCCCCTTCTTCAGGCCCTGGACCAGTTTGGTCAGAGTGGTGCAGCTGGCAGGGAAGAGCCAGGGTGTGTATGAGAGAGGGGTGGCTCAGTGCATTATGTTTGCCCCTGCAATTCCTTTCAGCATTAAAATTCCATTTTCTTCTAAGCATATCTTTGCAAAGGCCATTAAAAGGTCATCTAGCTTCTAATCTCCTTTCTTAACTTTAGACATAGGAGAGTCTCTGACACTTTCTTAGCTGTAAAATACAGATAATACCTGCCTGTGAGACTTTAAAGAGGCCAGTCACAGTGTCTGGCCCACAGTAGGGACTCGATGCTGTTAGTTAGCTTCCTCTCTCCCCGAGACCATTCAATTATTCCACAAATATCTGTAGAGCGATGCCCCGTGATAGGTGCTACGGGGATTACAAGATGAACTACAATAGGATTCTGCTCCTAGAAACCCAAATTCTCCCAGGGGACAGGAAATATTTACTAATACCTTTAACACAAGGTAGGAAGTGCAAGGTGCTTGGACATGGAAGCCCAACAGACCTGGGTTCAATTCTTGGTCCCCTCTGACCGGCTGTGTGATGTTGGGGAAGGTACTCAACCTCTCTGAGGTACATTTTCTTCTTCCCTCAAATGGAGTCAACACCTAGACGCAGTCCTGTTTATGGCAGTGGTCGGCAAACTCATGAGTCAACAAACTCATTAGTCAAACTCATTAGCCAAATATCAACAGTACAACGATTGAAATTTCTTTGGAGAGCCAAATTTTTTAAACTTCAACTATATAGGTAGGTACATTGTTATTAACTTAATTAGGGTACTCCTAAGCTGGCCTTTGCTAAAATCTCAAGGGGCCAAAGAGCCGCATGTAGCTCGCGAGCCGCAGTTTGCCGACCACTGGTTGATGGGAATTAAACACATTGATAGACACAAAATGCACAGCAAGTGCTCCATAGAAGCAAGCTGTTCAGATTGTGCTCGCTGACATTTCCTGAGCACGTACTATGGGCCAGGCCTGTGCCGGGTACTTTCCATGTAAGTAACTCTCTCCTCACAGTTGCCCTATGAAGCAAGTAGGATAAGGGAACCAAGGCACAGAGAGGCTCAATATCATGCCCAAGGGCTCACCATAAGTGGCCTGGGTGAGGCTGCGAAGCCACATCCCTAACCACTGGGTGAGACTGTCTCTCTGAGGGGGACGCCATGGTGGCGGGGGGGGGGGGCACGGAGGAGGGTGCTGAATGCCACCTGCGTGGTGCAATCGGGGTTCTCACGGAGACGGAGGTGCCCAGCTCCTGAGTTCTCCTTAGCTCCAGCCCTTCCCTCCCCTCCGCATCCATCAGAGCCTGGAGACTTGACCCCCCCACCCCCAGAGTCTGGCAGGACTGAGGTGTAATGTTTGAAAATTGCCCAATAAAGCATGAGAGCAAGCCAGGCAGAATGCTAAAAGACCGGAACACATAAAATTTCAAAACAGCCTCTGATCGTGCAGAAATCAAGGAAAGATTTTTGCAAAAACAACTTTGTTTCCAGCCAGAGGGAGCCTTAATCCGCCTGGTCGTTTGGTTCGTCAGCCCTCCCCGCCCTACATGGGACCGCCTCACCCCGGGCGGGCGGGTAATGAGGCGAGGCTGGAGCCAGGCCCTGCGATAGGAAGGCATCTCTCCACGCTGGCAGGGCTGGGGCTGAGGGACAGAGGACATCCAGGGAGAGTCAGGAGGGGGAGGTTTCTGGGGTACGTGCCCTTTGACCTTGGTCCATGGCAGGGGTGGGACTTTCTCTGGGAGATGAAGTAAAGGAGACCCGGGAAGCCAGGCTCCCCTCAGGAGGAGGGAGAGCGGGGAGTCTGAGGCCACAGAGAGCTCAGCAGGGGGTTGCTTTATAGATCTTGGAAGCTTAGTTCGGGAGAAACCTTGAGTGCTGTGTGGGAGCAGACTATAGGGCAAGCATGGACGCCGGAGCTGGAGGGGCCCAGGTCCAAACCCCACGCTGTGGCTCCTACTGTGCAGCTGTGGGCAAGTCCTGCGGCCTCTCTGAGTTTCGTTCTGCTGTGCAACACAGATGCAAAGATCCGCCTGGTGGGCTGACAGGGCGGTAAGTGCCACACCATCAGCCAGAGACACGGTGTCAGGCACAAAGCAAGATCTCAACCAATGTCCCCATCACCTGCCTGTCCCTGTCACCTGCCTGTCCTGGTCTGTCACGCAGCGCCCCCTTCAGGAATGGAGAACTTTTCCCTCTGTTGGCCTTGCCTGAGTTAATGCCCTCCCCCCCTCCCCGGTCCCAGAGGCACTGGGCATCCAGGGCTGGTCCATGATGAAGAAGGAAGCCCATCGCTCTCACCCTAACTCAAGGCAACTCTGAAGGGCCAGCCGGGAGCCAGAGTGCTCAAGATCTTGGCAATGGCTTTGGTCAGGACTTCAGTGCAGCTCAGCTTCTCCCTTTGCCCATTCCTGCTTCCTTCCCAGGAGTGTTTCCTTATGAGCATCCTCCATGCTAATCTCTGCCCCGGAATCTGCTTCACAGGAAACCCACCCTGCCATCTGTTTCTTGTATGCTCCTCTTCCGAGCTGAGTCCCAAGAAGAATCCTGCCACCTGCCGGTTACGCACCACTGACAAGACATGGGGATAGTGTGCAGAGACTGCAGTGTGTAGGACACGTTACTGAACAGGTGGGGCTCCTGGCAGGTAGTGTGGAACACATGCTTCCTCCCAGAATGCATCTAGTTGTGTAAGTGGGATGCATCTGGAGATACATTAATAACTCACATTATTAATAACCCACCCACCACAGGTCGGGCTCTACCACTCATTTAATCTGAACTCCAACCCCAGCTGGCATGTACCATCATCTCCTTTTACAGATGAAGAAACTAAGGCACAGAGAGGGTACTTGACCTGCCCAAGGTCACAGAGCTAGTCTGTGGTGGAGGTGGGCCTGGAAGTCGGGCAGCCTGGCTCCACAGCCCACACTCTCAAGCACTGCTCTACTTCCGGGGACTTTGTCCTTCTGGCCGAGGGAGGAAGGACTCTGCGTGGACAGAACCCAAGGGAGTGGGGAAAGATAGGACGGTGGTGGAATGACATGGTGTTGAGCCCCATCACACCTTGATAGACGGAGGGCCCCGGGCGGGGGGCGGGGGGAGCACAATCCTGCCCCCTGTGAGCTGTTTTTCTGAGGAACCGGATGGAATGGGGCACAGGAGCATCGCTCTGGGGCCGGGTGACAAGGTGAACTGAGAAGTGGGCATATTTACCCTGCAGATGTGGAAGGAGGCCCTGGGGACCCTGGAAGGCAGCCTCCTTGATAAGAAACTGGAGTTTTCACTGAAGAAACAGTGGTCAGGCCCAGGGGCCAAGGGCAGAACACACAGAAGTCTTTGTGAGGATATGGGGGACAATCCCGATCTGAGGACTCCCCCAAACTGGGGGAGACCCTGTGTTAGGGCTGAGGTCCTGATGCCTATCAAGGAAGGCTTACAGCTATCAAGATCCATGGATTGTTAATGCGGCACCGTGTGAACCTACAGTTGGATAAGACCTGTGTGTAGGGTTACTAAATGTTCCTACTGTACAGATGAAGACACCGAGGTTCAGAGTGATAAAGCAATTTGCCCAGGGCCCTGCACCTGCCACCTTCCACAGCTCAGCTCGCTGTCTGAGGGCTCAGGAGCACCCCATTTCCTCTTCTAGTGAGGAGCCTGGGCTGTAATCCTGCATCACCTGGGGCATGTTTGCCTTCATGGTTCCCAAAATCCAAGAGGAAACCCTGAACAACTGTGGTGTCACCTCCACCCGTTTAAGTCTTTCTCTTCTCAGCCGTCTCTTTCCTTCTCTCCCAGGCTCTCCTGTCTGCTTGCTATTAAAATAATACCTAAGCCCGGCCAGCGGGGCTCAGTGTTTGAGTGTTGACCTATGAACCAGGAGGTCACGGTTTGATTCCCAGTCAGGGCACATGCCTGGGTTGTGGGCTCGATCCCCAGTGGGGGATGTGCAGGAGACAGCCAATCAATGATTCTCTCTCATCGTTAATGTTTCTCTCTCTCTCTCCTTCGCCCTTCCTCTCTGAAATCAATAAAAATATATATTTAAAAAATACCCAAAATAAATATTTCATCATGAACAATTGAAAGAGTAGCAATTACGCTTCAGGAGACCTGAGTTATAATCTCCCTCTAAGACCTTGAGACTCTCCCTTGTCCTCTCTCGTCTCCAGGGGCCCTGGTGCTAAAATAAGTGGGTTGTCCTGGATTATCTGTCAACACCCTTCTGGCTGAAACACCTGGTCAATTTCTATACTATAGTAGAAATGACTATAAGATGAAAAACTCAACCTCTGCCGAAACCGGTTTGGCTCAGTGGATAGAGCGTCGGTCTGCGGACTGAAAGGTCCCAGGTTCGATTCCGGTCAAGGGCATGTACATTGGTTGCGGGCACATCCCCGGTGGGGGGTGTGCAGGAGGCAGCTGGTCGATGTATCTCTCTCATTGATGTTTCTAGCTCTCTATCCCTCTCCCTTTCTCTCTGTGAAAAATCAATAAAATATATTTTTTAAAAAAAACTCAACCTCTGTTATGAGAACTGTGGCTAACAAAGATCGACAACGAGTTAAGACTGAACTAGAGAAGATGCCCCTACGGCAGTATTTTACCTACAATAAGTAACTGGTCATCAGACTTTGTTGAGTGACAGGAAAGAGAGGCTAATATTGATTGGGAAATTGATGCATATTTTGCTCAGAAAATCACAACGCCCACAACATCATAACATGGCGACCACCGCATTTTCGGACAAGGAGACTGAGGTTCAGAGGGGTTAAGGAACTTGGTCAAGGTGGCCCGGCGACCGAGTGGCAGACTGAGTTGGCTCCATCCCAGCTCACTGTCCTGCCTCCCACCCAGCCCATCCACTCCAGGAGAAAGGGGATGAATGGAAACCTCCGGCCATCTCCACCCTCCAGCCTAGAGAGGACTTTTGTCGGGTTTGCATTGATTTCCGTGTGTTTGTTTGCTCTTGATGCCTCTGCAGAATCTGAGATCCCGGCTGCAAATAAGGCAGATGAAAAGAGAGGTCAGGGGATGAGCAGGCGGGCTCCTTCCCACAGCATTGGAAATATCTCCTACTGTCCCCACTCTTGTTAGCTGCCCCTTTAATTCCTCTGTGGTACTGTGCCCGCCACACCTCCAAGCCCATCCATTTCCAGACCTCTGACTGGTGACGGGTCATGAAGGTGACCAAAGAAATTGCTAGATTCTGAGACATTAATTTCCAGCCCTCCTGCCCGGGTGCAATAGCCGCTTCACGCATCCTCCTGCCCGCAGTCTTGCGGCCCCTCCCAGGACAGCCTGGAAAATGCTGCCATAGGAAATGCCCCCAAGCACAGCCTGAGAATCTTCAGTGGCCCCTTGTTGCCCTCAGAAGAAACTCCCCCAGGCTGTCCGGGTTCAGCCACAGGCTGCCTTTCAACTCTGCGGTCCCTCCTTTACCCTGTTGCCCAGCAACGTGGGCATCCTGTGTGCTGTAAAGGGGCGGGGATTTCCCACTCTACACCTGTTTCATGCTTCCTGTTCCCAATTCCCAAACCGGCCCACCCTGCAGGGCCTGAACCTGCCTCAGAGTCACCTCACAGACAAGACGGAGAACCACGAACCAAGGACATTATCCTTGTCTCACCTTCCCTCTCCGCATCTCTCCTCTCTCCACCTCCACCCCTGACCCTGACCCTGACCATGACCTTACGAAAGACTGTGAAATCCACAAAGACAATAACATTATTTAGTTCATTTCTGTGTCCCTGTCCCTAAGGAAGAACCTGCACCACAGTAGGTCTCAGTGAGTGCTTGTGATGACACAAGCCAATTCATAATAGCCTCTTCCGCTACAACAGCAGTTTGCATGAGCGCTCCATTCCTCAGGAGAGCCGTATGACGACCCCAGGAGAAGCGATTGCCTCTCAGCGGTGAGGTCAGGACCACAGCTTTGCTCTCATGCCCAAGCGCAGTGTCTGGGGGTCCTTATTTTACAGAATTGCTTTCGTCCCTTTCGCTGCTTCCAGCCTCCATCCAGACCACTCCCCGTCACAGAGACCTGGGAGGACCTGGAGGCTTCTCAGAGATGCCAGTGCAAACCCCAGAGAGCTCACGGATGCCACCTGCAGACTCATCTACAGGGCCCGGCCACCTGGGCTCTGCCAACTGGACAGGCGCCAACTGCTCCTGAGAGAGCAGGCGAGGGAGAGCAGTGCGAGGCGGCGGGGCCCCGGCAGCCGGTGCCCACTCGCATCCCTGGCATCTGCCAGACTGACTTCATGTTCAGGGTTTGCACCTGCAGATGTTGAGGCGATTTCTTGGCCCATCGGGATAACAGGATCAGGTCTATTAATTTGCAGCCTCCGACGCGTTTCGACGGCGGCTCTCAGCCCCAGGGTCAGCGCCCAGGCACCCATCTGGCGGCCCTTTGGAAAGGTCCTTTGACGCATGGCTCCTCCTCGGATCTGCTTCATTCCTGGCGGTGAGCAAAGCAGCCAGCGCTCATGGAAAAAGGTCAAATGCCTGCACTGTTTGTTCACAAGGGTGATATTTCACCAAAGAGCAGATGCTTCCTAAATGATAAATAAGAGCATCAGCTCCCCGCAGGCCTCAGGGGAGGGGAAGGTCTCCACTCTGCATGCAACGCAGGCTCCGCTCGGGCAAAGGCTGGGCAGGAGGCAGGGCAGAGTCTAATGCACTGGGATACGGGCATTACGATACAGTATCCATCCACGGAAAGGGTACGGCACGGCACGGCAACAGTGTGTCCTCCACGAATGCTTATTCAATAGACAGATAACCTCCACAGCCGTCATTTATTGAAGACCCGCTATGTGCCAGGCACTCTGCTAATTTTTAAAAAGATCTTATTTAATCCCCATCTAGGAGGAAATGGGCTCAGAAAAGTTGAGCTATGTGTCCATGGTCACTCAGCTAATACGGGATGCATCTCAGGTGTGTCCAGCTGCATGGCCTGGATATGAGTTCCGCCTGGAGCCAGCAGGCGGAGGGTCAGAACTCAGAAATGACCTGGAGGTGGAGGTGATGAGCTGCCCATTGAGCATGGAAGAGGCATGGCATACCTGGCGTTCAGCAGACTGGGTCAGGATGTGGTTCCCTCCACTCTCTAGCTGGATGGTCCCCATGGGAGTTAACGAGTCTCTGATCTTTATTTCCCCCTCTGTAAAGTGGGCTGAATAATAATGCAGGATTATCACCAGTGTGAAGTAGGGTGATATAACGCTTATGATGATCTACATAGGAACATGGGAGGTGTTTAATAAATGTTAGTACTTATTATACGCTTATGAGTGGGAATGAATGATGGTGGATAAATCAAGACGACAGCCAGATTTTCAAGATGAAGAAGTATCCCAAGTTGTTTGGGAGATCAAAGGCCACCTCTTAACCTCCTCACTACTTGTCACAAGCAGCGAAGTATGTGGAAAGAAAGCACCTGTCACAGAGAACATTTGGGGTCCACACACCAGTTTGCAGGCTCAATCCCTCTGCTCCGTTCTTCTCCTCTACATCAGGAGCGCACAGCCCACCCACCCACAAAGTGCCTGGCAGTGCCCAACTCTGCTTGGGGGGCCAAGGTGCACCATGGGGTCTGGGACTGAGCCCCTGGGGGCAGGAGAAACCCTTTACCCACCTCTAGATGGCACTGTGCCCTAGACCTGAAGCCGAGCTGCTCCTGCCCTACGTCTCCAGGGACCCAGCTCCTCTGGCTCCCGCTGTCATCCCTCCATCAGTGCTCAAACCCAGTTGCCTCTGCTGACAACAAGGGGCAGAGGCCATGGAATCCTTCCACTCTTCTTATTCCGTTTTCTTTCCTCCCCTCAAACCCCTACACAGACACAGTCACACACACACACACACACACACACACACACACACACACACACACTGGATGGGGCAATGTGGTAGTATCATTTATACCCCAGATGTACTTATGTCTCAACTCTGGTCTAGTCAGGACGTGGAGGCACAAAAGAAAGAAGGGAGCCCTGGAGAATCAAGGAGGGCTTCACAGAGGTGGTGTCTTCTAGCCTGTGGTGTCCAGATAAGGGGAAGAGCCAGAGTGATCTGGAGAGTGGCAGAAGAAGAAGCAGAAATACTAGTATTAGGCTAGGACTAATCTTAGAAAGCCTTGACAAGCATAGCAAGGCCTAAATAGTACCGTAAAGGACGGTATTTCTTAGCCAAGGAGAGCCTCATGCATGCCCGCAGTCTGTGTGCCCATGGTTAGCCTACAGGGTGCCTTTGGTATATTAGCCCCAACAAACACAAGCAGCCCAGCTTTGGCACAGCACAGATGTGGGCAGATGGTCTCTCCGGCTATATTAGGTGGCCCTGACATGGCCCTCGGGTAAAGAAAGTGGAGGAGACAGGTACAGGGCAAGAAAGCTCTGGCCCTGACTTTAATCTGCCCATCAGCTAAAATTCACCAGCCTGGACACTGCATGTCTCCAGCTTCTTTTTAAACTGATGGCCAGAATGTATGTGTCTCATTAAGAATCAGGTGATGCTGCAGCTGAGTGGAACTGCCCCCTTGGTTCGGCCTGGCTCTGCCCCGGGGGGAAGTACCAGAGGTTAGTGAGCAAACACATACCTCATCCATCCCCACCTGGCACATGCCATTTGCAGAACACACTGTCGGAGACCCAACTCCACCCCTCCGATGAGGCCATGGTGTCAGGTTCAGAGAGAGAGAAGGTAGGAATCAGGCCTCCCGGAGAACAGGCAGATGACCTCAGAAGTTATCCAGAGTGTGGTTAGGTCAGGGGCCCCTGGACACTCACCAATGAGTGTTGTATGTGCGCTCCCTGGGTGTGTGTGCAATCCCGTGTGCCAGCTGGGAGGTCTGGGTGCTTCACGACCCTCGTGTGAGTCTGTATTTCTAATATGGGTGGTGCTCCCTCCGATGGGGAGTGTCCAACCTAAACATCTGCACACAGTGGCTCTGCTGGTCTAGGAAACATCCTGGGCATCGGGCTCTCTCCTCACAAGAACGGTGTCTGGAGAATCAAATAAGGTAAGAGATGGAAAAGCACTTTGATCCTAGATTTTATTATTATTATTCTTTTACTGCCCTAAAAGAATGTCTCTCCTGGGCCTTTGAATTACCTGGACCATTTCTTTTTCTATTGACTTTGGATCCCCAAGAGAGAATCGTATTTTCAACAAGTTTTAGCTGCTATAGATTCGTGAGAGATGGAATGACAGACCTGGAAGGCACCCTGGGGAGCATCTACCACTTCCATGCCGATGGGGAAGACAAGAGGTGAACATCTCGTCTGTGGACACACAGCTGGTCAGCTAAGTCCTTCACCTCCATCCATTGGCATGGTGGGGTCCAGTGGCTCTGAGGCGGCAAGATTGCTTGAGGTTACCGAGGACAGGGCCTCAGGCACCCTCTCATCTTCAGGGCTCTTTCTGAGCAAGTGTTTGGAGGCTGAGCAGGACCGTGGGCCCTCTCTCTGTCTGCGGCTGCGTGAGCAGGCCGGAGTTGGCGCTGATCTTGCCAGAAAGGAAGTAAACAGGCTTGGGGACACGGGTGTCCCCACACACCGCCTCCGCTGCCTCCAGGGTTCAAAAGATAGTTAACACTTCACACGGAACTCTTGACAGAAACACACTGTTTTGTGCAGAGTTCCTGACAGGCAGGCGAGAGAGTCTCCCGAGAAACAAAGGGAGATTTATTGGAAAGAAAAGAGAAGGCAGTTGGGATTGTACGGGGACTGGAAGTGAAAAAAGAAAATGGTTCTGGTGAAAGGTGTGCTGGCCAATCGACAAAGGAAACCCAGACGCGTCCAATCCATCTTGTTCAACAAACTACACCTCCGCGATGTCTCTCCAAACAGAAGGATTTAATTCTCCCTCGTTAAGGCCCCTTGCTACCGCTGGCCGCCAGGAAGGAGAGGGTCGTAAAAACTCTATTACCTTTTGGTGACCAACTCTGTGATCAGAAATATCATTATTGCCCACACTCTGCGTCCTGCTAGCCTGTGCTTGGTCTGACCCCAAAGCAGGAGGGGACCATATTGTTTTGGGGACCCCTCCCCACATCTCACCCAATGGTTGCATTGAAGGTCTTCATCCATGCCTATGTTCCCACAAATGAGAAGTCAGCAGGCATTTGTTCTGGAAGGGACTTTATTTAAAAACACAATATCGGGCATCTGTTCTAGAAGTCTGAGTGTACTTTGGGAGCTGGCAAGATGCAGTATTTGAAATATGAACTGGCCTGGAATCTGGGACAGGTGAGCAAGGCATCTGTGTTATTTGATGGCTGAGAAATAATAGCCACCAAAACACTGACAGTAACCATCACAGACACATCCTTGCTCAGTAGATCACAAGACTGCCTTCTCTAATTTCCAACTTCTAACCTCCCATGTTTATTTAATAATTCAACCGGTTTTGATGGAACACCTGTGATGGGCCAAATATTGGTGTCGAGCTTTGGGGGAGGGGATGGAAAAACAGAGATGATGGGGTCACGGCCCTCCCTCAAAGGCAGAGTGTGGGGACATATGCATGAATGAAGACCGGCAGTGCAACCACTGACATCTGCAAGGTCTGAACAATGTGCTGGGAGAGCAGAGAGGGGGTCCCTTAACTCTGCAAAGGGGGAAATGGGGTCAGCCTCACAGGGGAGGTGACCTTTGCATTGGGCCTTGAGAATGGGCAGAGAGTTGGGGGGTGGGAAACGGAGCTGAAGAGCCTTCTAGACAGGAGGAGAGGCCTGAGCGAGCAGAGGATGTCTGAGCAGGACGTTCAGTGGGAGGTTGGGCAGTAGTGAGGAGTGAGGCTGGGAGTGCCGCTTGGAGAGCCAAGCTTTGGCCTTAGGCAGAGGGGGTGGGTGGTTGTGAACAGGAGGACAGGTCCTTGGTGGGGATATGGGAAAAGGACTTCACTGGGGAAGAGAATGGAGGGCTGTCACCATAGCAGAGGAACTGGAAACAAGACCGGATTTACGAGATGTGTGTGAGGATAAGTGACAAGATTTACCGACCATTTCGATGGAAAATGAAGAAGAACAAATATGGTAAAAGAGATGAAGTTGCAAGCTCACATAACTGAGAAGCTACCGGGGCTATTAGCCAAATTTAGAAATAAGTCTAAGAATCCAACTCAGGGGGAAAAACCGTGAAGGCAGCTCTGCCTCCTTCCCTTGGTTTGAGCCCCTAGTGCCCCACATCAAGCGGGTACTCCATTAGGAATTGCTGTTTCCTGCCCACTGGAAACACGCGCCCTCTTGCAGATGAAGACATTTGTAGATAAGGTACCTTTCCAAATCAGACTGCGGTACCTTTCCAAATCGAGACCAGAAGGCAGAAGAAAGATGATCCTTATTGGAGAAATCAGAAGAGGCTTCCTGGAAGAGGTGGCATTGCATTTAGCCTTGAAGGATAGGAGTTCAACCCACAGAAAGGTGGGTAAGGGGTACAAGCCAAGGCAACACGAACAGTGGGTGAAGGCGGTGTGGCGGTGGCAGGAGGATGAAGAGGAGTTGTGAGAGATAAAGCAGAAAACATTGGGAATGCCATTGGGAATTGGTGCTGAATTAGGAGCTCGATGGAAAGCCACTGAAGGTCCTGAGCAGTGGGAGGACCAGGGACTTAGGGAGTCATGGCTGACCATGGCAGAGGCCTCAGTGGCGCCGGGGAGGGATCTGGAAATGGGGAAGGGAGAAAATGACTTTCTGAGCTGCCCGTCTAATCTCTCAGGGGTCCTCTGTTCTTGGGCTCATGATAGCCTCTTCTGGGACTAGCTCAAGAAACGCTCTCCGAGCTAATAATTTTATGTCAAGTCTTGTGTAAAACCAGGTTGGATTAATTATTGATGCAAACTTAGGCAAATGAAAGCTCGCCCTGGTTGGCAAGGTTCCCTTCTGCAAAATTAGCTTACGCAGCTCTGGCTGCCTCCTGGGGCGAGGCACGCGCCTGTCAGCGGCTCAGACACACCGCGGGGACCTGCACACGGAAGGGCTTTGAACCTCTGACTTCAGGTCTGCGCCAGCATCTCAGCTGCCTCCCCGGCGCCATCTGGGCAGGGGGTGGGAGGGCGGGCCCAGAATGAGCGGGGAGCTCGCTCCCAGGCCTCCCGTGGGTTCCCTCGCAGCCGGCCGTGCGCAGAAAACAATATCAGCAATAACAGCCTCGCAGATTCAATTTCATCCATTTAATTAAATGGCTTCAGCACTCGCAAATTGCAGCAATGGAGGCGAGCTCATGCCAGACACACAGCTGCAGACCTGACACACAACGCCGTCTGGAAGGTGCGGCAAAGACCAGCTACCCCCATGGGAGAGCCCAACACAGGCAGGCCAGTGAACATGAACACGCGCCAGCCCCGCAAGCCTCCCAAAATGGACAAGATCCCTTTCACCACTCCTTTGACAGCCATTTATTGAGCACCTACCATATGCCGGGCCATTAGAAATACAGAGGTGTATGGGAGGGCCTTGCCGTTAAGGAGCCCGGAATTTCCTGGGAACATATGATGACATGCTAGTGTCCTTGGTGTGTTCATAGGTGAGCTCAGTTAGGGATGCTGGGGCGGGCCTGGGGGGCAAAGTGTTTGGACATTATCCTAAGTGATGGCAGTCCCTGAGGGGAGAGGGAAGGTTGAGCAGGACAGCGGGAAAGTGCTAGGAATACTGCAGGAAACAAGATGTTCACACTCCCTGTCTTTTCTCTCCCCCACCCCAAATACCTACGTCCTGCTCCCCAGGCAAACATCAAGCCTGAGTTCTGGGAAATGCATCATCAGACAGACCAGTATGAGTGTTAAATCAGCATTAGAGGATCAATGACCTTGGCCATATCATGGCCTGAGATGTTTTCCCCACCTGGGAAATAGGCACAATGCAACACGTGCTGTCTATCTACCCATCAGGTGTCTCACAGTACCAATGTAAAAGGTGAGGTACATGGGAGGCACTCAACACATATACTGAATGAATGAAATGTGGTAGAAGTTCTTGGTCAAGTGAAAAGCACCATACAGTATAGGAGGTGATGGTGGTCGTGATGGTGATGTTGGTGGTGGTGGTGATGGTGGTGGTGGTGATGATGGTGGTGGTGGTGGTGATGGTGGTGGTGGTGGTGGTGTGATGGCAGAGTATTATGAGAGTTTTAAAGCTATTCTTAAAAATGAGTTTGACTAAAGTTGACTTCAAACATCTCCAGAGATTAACTAATTCTATCAAAGACTTCAGAGAACCTTGCTTCTTTCTTCTTGGTTAGATTAATTAGAGGATTCCCGTGCCAAGCTCCAGAGTAACTGTCTATATTTTCTGTGTAGTCCCCCCCCCCCAAATAAAAAAGGGTAGTAGGTAAAACAAACCCAGAATTAGGGAACAGACTGACATGGGCTCATGTCTGACTCTACCCTTTACCATTTGCTAGAATCTGAAGAGGCTCCTAAATCTCTGGGCCTTACTTTCTTCAGCTATGAAATGAGAACAAGAAAAATTGCCTGTGGAATTATCAAAAGGATAAAATGATACTATTAACGCTGCATACAAGGTGTAGCACAGTGCTGGCCACATACTAGATGCTCCAGAAATATCACTCAACATGCTCTCTGATTTGCTCAATTTCTGATGTTTTTCCTCCTGCCTATGGGTCTCCCTAAAGACCTTTCATCTCTCGAATTCATTCCTAATTTTCCAAATGACTTTGGGCCACAAGCCCACCCTTTCTGAGCCGTGGTTTCCTAGCCTCAAATGTTAAGAGTAGCCATTTTTTTCCCTAACTTAATTATACCCTCAGAGAAAGTGTCTCATGGTGCATGCAACTAAATGAAAACATTAATTAAAATAAAGCATGAGCTCAGCAACAATGAAAATGGGAGAAGAAACATATAATAAAACAATGCGTATATACATATAGCACACCCCACCCACAGCCTCAAAGCCCTCAGGATCTAAGAATGGCTTGAAGGCTGACAACCAGGGACTTGTTCCCCAATCATACTTCATGATGGCATCACTCCTCTCACTGCTCCCTGACAGCCTTCCCAGGTTACCCCAGCAGCCTGAATCCTATGCCATGAATAGTCTCCATGCTCCACTTTCACATGACTCAACAGCTCCTCGGTGAGAAGAAATGGCTATGCCTTACCCGCTCTGCTGACCTCCAATGGGAACTACCCAACAGAAACCTTGATGCAGCTTCTGTTCTTTAGTTCTCTGGCCTCATGATGTCAAACCAGCTTGGTTTCATCTCCCTTTTGAAGACTCAACAGAGCTACTTCCCTTTCTGACCCCAAGGGTCCCCATCTACACAACGGGGCTGCCTCCTGGGACTGTTGTGATGACTAGACAACACAAATTGCAGTGTGGCTGGCGCATAGTGGGGCTTTCAACAAGTCATTCCCATTCTTTCCTGGTCCCTGTGTCCAGAAATACCACTGGCTGGTCACACATCCTTGCAGAGCCGAACCCAGGAGCACTGGGCAAGTCACATGCAATTACAACGTCCTCACCTTTGCCACGCACAGTGCAGCACATTTACTAATGTAATTACACTGCAATTCTCGAAGTCCATGAACAATGCACCTTTGTGAAGTCGTGTCCAAAGTAGTTATGGCCACTTCCCTCTTCTAATCCACAGGGTCACCATCTCACCCATCGAGGACTTCCTACCACTGAGGAATAGCCCTAGTTTCTTTATTTTTTTATTTTATTGATTTTTTACAGAGAGGAAGAGAGAGGGATAGAGAGTTAGAAACATCGATGAGAGAGAAACATCGATCAGCTGCCTCTTGCACACCCCCTACTGGGGATGTGCCCGCAACCAAGGTACATGCCCTTGATCGGAATCGAACCTGGGACCCTTGAGTCCGCAGGCCGATGCTCTATCCACTGAGCCAAACCCGTTTCGGCAGCCCTAGTTTCTTGAAAGAAATAGGAGGTGGGGATGGAGGGGCTGCTTTTATTTTCCTCTCTGACTATTTCAGACACACTGATGGCAGACAGAGGAGAACGGAAGAGGGAATATCAAAATACTCCTTTCTTCTCGGTTCCACCCTCATGAAGCTCACCTGGTCTTGCTGGGACAGGATCTGAGACACACACACACATGAATTTTGGCTGTCCCCCTGCCCACACTCCTCACCTGGGCAGTACCCCTCTTCATCCTTTGGAAGACCTCAAACTTTGACCCGTTTTTGAAAACTGAAGCAAAGCACAAAGATGGCCCTGCCCCGAGCTGTTCCCCAGCACAGCGGTCACAAGACTGAAGTCCCAGCATAACTTTCCTTTGGCCAAGCCATGCAAGACCTTCATTCATGTCATCATGACTGGGCCTCACCAAGCACGTTGACTTTTCCTGCCTCTCTCATGTGTTACCTCGTCTGGCTCTCACACTGGCTCAGTGAGGTGAGTAGAGGCTCAGAGAGATGAACTGTCTGGCCCGAGAATATGCAACGAGGACGTGAGTCCCAGTGGGCCAGGTGGCTGGGTCTGAACCACGTCTCCTGGGAAGCCTGTCCGCTCTGTGGTGGGAAAGGAGGAAGCCCAGGCTTCTCTGAGTCCTCCCGGGGGGCTTCTGCTTCTAGCTCGGACACTTCCCCACTGGGGACCTCCCGCAAGTCACTCAACAAGCTCCCCTCTGCTCCTCGCTCCAAGAACCCTTCATATCCCCCAAGCCATGCGTATAGGTTTCCTGTTGTGGCTATCTGCTTGTTTTCTGGTTTCTGCGTTAGACCACAAACCACATGATCACACTGCTTCTGCTCACCCATATATCCTTAGTACCTAGCAGAGTGCTGGATTTCATGAGAATCTATCAAATAGCTGAATGAATACGTAAGTGACCAAATAAAGAGCTCTCATTAGCTGTGTGATATCGAGGAACATCATTTCCGATCCTCAGTTTCCCCCCATGCAAAATGGCAATTATTCTATCTGCTCTGCAGGGCCTTACTCGACACCCTCCCACTGCCTGCCAAGCCCTCCGTAACCCCTGCCCCTACTCCAGTTTCCTCTGTAAGCCTGCCGCTATCTGCCATCCTGTATATGGTCGGTCTCCGCCACTAAAACATGGGCTTCGTGAAAGCAGCGATCTTGTTTTCTCTGCTGTATCCCTAGATACCTAGGATAGTCCCTGGCACATATTAGGTGTTCACTAAAGACTCATTGAATAGCCCTAGCCGGTTTTGCTCAGTGGATAGAACGTCGGCCTGCAGACTGAAAGGTCCCGGGTTCAATTCCTGTCAAGGGCATGTACCTTGGTAGCGGGCACATCCCCAGTAGGAGGTGTGCAAGAGGCAGCTGATCGATGTTTCTCTCTCATCGATGTTTCTAACTTTCTTTCCCTCTCCCTTCCTCTCTGTAAAAAATTAATAAAATATATATTTTTTAAAAAGACTCATTGAATAAACAAATGAGTGGGCAGTATTATTCAAGTCCTGCCATTAATGGAACGAACAACTTACTATGAGCCAAATCTTGTGCTAAGTGTTCTATCGACAGTGTTTACATATGATGTCATCCTCACCAATGCCGGTAGCTTCCAACTACTTGATCTCCCAGTGATCGGAGGTGCCCTCTCTCTACCTGTCATTTTTCACATCCCTGGTTCTCCCGAAACCAGTCTGTCAGATGTGTTCAAGGAACCAGCACATCTTTTAATTAAAACAGTCTGCTATGATGAATCTGTTATTATAGAGCCTTACCTATGTAAAACATTAATAATACAAATTTCATTTGTTTATGTCAGTGCCAAGCATTAATTTTTAATAGCAAAATGTATGAGTTATGAAAGGCATTAATGCAAACCAAATCACAGCTGAGGATGAAAAGGAAATCTATTTTTTAGAATAAGCAGTGGCGATGAAATATTATTGTGGCTTCCAAGCCAGAGGAAGCGGGGGGAGGGGGGTGGAGAATGTTCCTCCACCCTTCAGCAGTAATTTAAAAAAAAAAAAAAGGACCCACATGAAGAGAGAACTTTATCATCACATTAACATCAGTTCATAATTAGAGCAGAGAGCTGTCCCTTTTATCCTGCAGGATCTGTGGTGGCAATTTCAAAGCAAGAATTCAGGCAAAATGGTCCTAATCAACTGCCTGGTCACATTCAAAATTCTAGGATAAAATATTAATTTGTTCCATTTGCACAGCACAATGAAGTTTACAAAGCACTTTCATCCATTATCTTAACTGATCCCTGCAACCCTGCAAGAATGGGAGAATGTATGCCCATTTCACAGATGAGCTCACTGAGGCTCAAAAAGGCTTGGTGACAGGGCTGGGACTGCAGTAAGTGTTTAGTGAACAAATGAAGGAAAGTGGAAGAGAAAAGTCAAGGGAGAGAAAGTGGAGAGAGGAAGGGAGAGAGAAGTTTTAAAAATAAACAGACCTGAATCTTAATCATCAAACGCAGACTGTTAATACCAAACGCTCCTGACTGACTCGGAATCAGCCTGCGCTGTCGTCCTGAGAGCCCTTCACTCAGCACGGAACGGGGTGGGGAGCAGTGGGCACAGCTGCTGGCAGTTATGACAGGGAAATGTAAGCATGTCATGTTTATATCCCAACCAGTTAAGACTCTTCACTATTAGTAAATAATGAGAGGATTGCCTCAGCTGATCTCTCTCTCTAATTCTGAGATGACATGATTTATTCATTCATTGGCACGCATCTGAGAAGCACTTGGGTGCTGAGAGCTGTGCTAACCTGGGCGGCGGCAGGAAGGAAAGGTGGGTGGGATGTATGAGAAACAGCCTGGCAGGCAGGCACGGCCATGCTCTTGAGTTGGAAAGGGGAAGGGGGTCTCCTGGGGCACTTGTAAAACCTTTTCTAGTCGAGATACATTGAACTTGACCCTTGCCGCTGCCCACTGGCGAAAGAAAGGAGGTCGAGTGGATTCCGGGGACAGAGAATGTCAAGGGTGCTTTTCTGTCCCACCTCATGTGAGCCTCAACTGGTCCAGTTCAATGGAGATCATGGCTCCAGGGCTCAGCTCAGGTCTTTTCATGTGAGCGTTCTTAGAGTCCCAAAAAGATGAGAGAGAGAGGGAGGGAGGGAGGGAGGGAGAGAGAAAGAGAGAGAGAGAGAGAGAGAGAGAGAGAGAGAGAGAGAGCGCGAGCGCGCGCATGCCTGGAGCCTGGAAGGTGGATCACTGGGATGCGCTAGCTGGCTACCCTGAGACTGGATCCTAAACCTGCAATTACCCTCTGTGCAACTCTCTAGCAACGCTTTCTCCTGTCAGCCTCAGGGTCCTTACCCGTGACTAGGATGCTCCCCAGGTGCCTGCGAGGTAGGACGGAGGTAATGTGGTTTTAGAATGTATTGACACACCTGCCTTGTTCCAGAAAGAATTTGCAGCACCTACGAGAGAATGTAGACACAGCACTTCGCACACTGCTTAGCATGTAATAGGTCCTCAATCAACGCTGGCCTCCCTTCCTAAGGAAAGCTCAGCAATTCCGTCGAATTCAATGTGGAGCGAATGCAGCGGACAAAATGAATTAGGGAAATGTAGATATTTTTAGAGAAAAGTAGTCTTAATAAGTAGACCACCTATTCTTCCAATAAAAAAATAATAACTCTGGAAACTGGGTAGCAATATGAAAAATGTTCCGATATAAATAAAAAGGCAGTGAAAATAAAATAAGATGAATTTTTAAAGGGGAAAAACGGCAGTGAATAGCAAACAGTACATTTGCATGAGGCTTTATGCAATATGTCTATCTAACAAGATGGAGAAATTTTCGCATCCCCTCCTGCCAATGCCCTCGAGATTTTCCTTGGGTAAGGAAATGGCATTTGTTTGGGGAAGCAATTTGGGAAGAAGGAAGCTAAAGGTGGAAGCTACCCCTTCCCACAAACGGCCACACTTTGGTCACATTACTAACTTAGGCACAGTTGCTGTAGGGGGCTTGCTGGGACTTCTAGGGAGGGGGGTGGACTGTGTGTTCAGACTGATGGGAAGAAAAAGAAAAAGAACGTGTATGGACACTGGATCATGGAAGAGAGCAAAACCAGGGAGCTGTGGGATGGAAACGTTTAGAAGTTGTGAGAAGAGTTCAAACACTCCGGACGCCTTGAGCCAGAGAATGGGGGGCCTGTGCTGACACCTGGGCTACATTGTTATACATGAACAAAGATGTAAGGAAAAAAGGAAATGGGTGATGTAGTAGGATGAAAAGATTGCGGTTGTTTTTCTAATACTTTTCCTGATTATGTCAGACATGGGCCCTGTGGAAAATTTGAAAAATACCGAAAAGCATAAGGAAGAGACACCACTGTTAATATCTTGGTGTATGTCATGTGAGTTTCCCTCCCACGTATTCACATACATCAGATGTTCTGCCCTCCACTTTTTCTGCTCAACCACATAACGTGAGCATTTCACATGGCGTTACCGTTCTTCTTTCCATTGTTTTTTTTTTAATATATTTTATTGATTTTTTACAGAGAGGAAGAGAGAGGGATAGAGAGTTAGAAACATCTATGAGAGAGAAACATCGATCAGCTGCCTCTTGCACACCCCCCACTGGGGATGTGCCCGCAACCAAGGTACATGCCCTTGACCGGAATCGAACCTGGGACCCTTGAGTCCGCAGGCCGACGCACTATCCACTGAGCCAAACCTGTTTCGGCCTTCTTTTCATTTTTAATGGCTGCATAGTATGCCACACTATGGGAGTGCACAATTTAACCGATTTCTTGATTTTGAACTTTACAATTCTATAATAATATGCCCAAGTGCATATTATTATACCTTTGCATATGCATATATGGCTATTTCTTCAGGACCCATTTCTAGGAATAGAACTGCTGGGCCAAATATATTTAAAGCTTTCATCACATTTGGCCAAATTTCCTTCCACATATATTGCACATATTTTCTACACCACCAGCCATGCCTGAATATATGCCCACTTCCTCCACATGCTCACTTAGCCCTGGGGATGGCCTTTCACTCCTGCCAATTTAATGAGTGAAAAGAGCGTGTCAGTGTTGTTTTAACTTTTGCTTCTTTGCTCACCGGTGAGATTAATTATTTTCATTTGTTTATGCAGAATTGGACTCTATATTTCATTTTTTTATGAATTACATATTCATGTCTTTTGCCCATTTTCTTATTGGATTTTCCTTTTTACCCTTCTGCATTTTAACCATTTGTGTGCCATATATGCTGTAAATATTTTCTTGATTTATATTTAACTTTTTAATCTGTTTATGGAGTTTTGAAGCATACTAGTTTTTATTTTATTTAGTTAAATCTATCAATATTCTCTCCCTCTCCCTTCCTCTCTGAAATCAATAAATATATATGTTAAAAAAAGAAGTTTTACCTCGTATTTTATTTTGGTTTCAATTTATCAGCGTTTAGATTCCCCTTCTCCTATCCAATGTCGAATGCCTATGTTTTGTCACTTTTTTAATTGTTAAGATTGTCAGAGATTGTTTAGTATTCTCCTACTTTCTTTGGGCTAATTCTGTGATCTTCTCCCTCACTTCTTGAGCTGAATGCCTAGTTCATTTTTTTTTTTCCTGATAAGAAAGTTGTTCAATGCTATGAATATTCCTTTGGGTAAATCCTTGGTGATATTCCATCAGTTGATATGTTGTATTCTCATTGTTAGTGCATTCTCCACAGTCTGTAATTATAGTTTGTTTTGATTTAATCATTGACAAGAGTAATTGAAATTCCTCCTTTATCTCATCCAACATCCTTCTCAGCTCAACTTACCTCCTTTGGCTTTCTCGTTTTTTTCCCCAAGCAGACCATGTCTTCTTAATGTCTTCCAAAGATGCAAAATGGCTTCTTGAGGGTTTTTTTCTCCCCCACCTCCCCTGGAGTCCAAAGAGATATGCCTTCATCATAGGTCTCCTTTGATCTATAACACTTTTTACAAAAATTTTAGTGTTTCCCCCCCCCCATTGTTTGTCTTCAAGAAATTCATAATCTATCTAAACCCTATAAAAATATACAGTGTAAGAAATGTGCTGGCCTCCTTTCTGTCCTCCTAGATGATGGCTAACCCCCCTTTCAGTCTTCTTTAGGAGGATGGCTGAAGTAGGCAGCAGCCCACAGCCCAATTCGCAGCTTGATGGAAGGGACCTCCTCTCCACCAAGGACTCATTCTCCAATCAGGTAAGACACATGGAAGAACTACACTTCCCAGCATGCAGCCATACCGTGGTTCATCCATGTTCATTCTTTGGCCTACAGCACCTTATCTGTGGGTCTTGAACTCCATGGTTTGGAATATGGCACTATTAGTGCACACACCGGCACATTTCCTGTTAAAAACTCAAGTGACTGTCCAAGAGTGAATGCAGACAGAGGAGGGGGAAGGAGGAGGGAGGGCGGCAGTAGACAGGGGAGGGAGGGAAGGGCAGGAGAAGGATGGCCACTGAATTTTCTGATTTCTAGCGTCCCGGGGTCTCAGAGACAAGGAGACAGCACGAAATCCCCAGTTACTTTTCTTCAAATGGTCTGTTTCATAAAACAAAAGAAAGGCGGATTTCTCTTAGTCCAACTCCATCTGCTTTAGTTAATGGAAATCCCTCTTTGGTTCTGTATTAGGCTGGTTAGCAATCCTAGTTTTGGGTGATTTTCTGAGCTTTTATCTCAGATTTTCATCAGTATTCCGTGAAGAATTTAAGTAATTTGTATCCAGGGATTGAAAACCAGATACCATTTTAATGAGCATTTTCATTCATTGTGATAATTTTGCTTTCTGCAATAAATTCCAGTCTTGCTGCCACCTAAACCCAGCCCCATCATTTCTCTGCCTCCCGTCCTGTCATTCTTCACCCCAGGCACTGAGAGTGATCTTTCTAAGGCCAAATCTCTTTGGTTGGTTGGTCCAATCTGAATCTTCAGCTCAGCCATTCAAATACTCACTGAGCATCTATTTGGTATAACATTTAGCTGCCAGTTCCTCTGGGGCTCTGGGGACAAGGGAGCCAGCTCAGTGCTTCATCCTTTGGCCACCAGGCCATACAGTTTATCTGAGAACATTCAGGGCAAAGGAAGTTGGTCTTCAATTTCTTCAGTGTCATCACCCCTGCCCTCCCCGCAGAAATAGTATTGCCAGGATCGGCTACATAACTTGGGGGACCCCAATTATGAAGAATTTCAAAGTGTCATTCACCCAAGGGTGGGGCCCTTCTGAGGGCGGGGCTCTGAGTGACTGCACAGGCCACATACCCATCAAGCCAGCACTGGTGGTATGCTTAGACTAACCATCAGTTATAAGATGGCTGGAGCTGGAAAGGTTGAAAGAGATCATAGAGACCAAATCTAACCTCTTCACTCTTCATTCTTCACTTGCAGAGTTGGGTGTGAAGCTCAGATAGGACAAGATCTTGGCCAAGAGCAAGTGAGAGATTGGGTTTCTTGTCTCTAGATTAGGAACATTTCTTTCTTCCATGCTGCCCACCAAGCTTTCTGTCAGTCAGTCAACCACACAGACACGGGGGAAAGGCCTAGGACATGCCAAGCACTGAGCTCTAGCATTGATCTCCATTTCCTCATAGAACAGAGGATTTGGAGCCCTTATTCCACCGAAAACCCGCATGGAACATGATGAGGTCAATTTTTCTCTCTGGGCTTTAGTTCCCTCTTTTGCAATAGGAAGGCACTGAACCAGCTGGCCTTGAGGGTCCCTCGCAGGCCCAAATTATGTGCAAACTGCAGGGAGGAGCCCCAGCCTGTTTGGCTCAGTGGATAGAACATCGGCCTGCAGACTGAAGGGTCCCAGGTTTGATTCCAGTCAAGGGCACATGTCTGGGTTGTGGGCTCGATCCCCGGTAGGAGGCATACAGGAAGCAGCCAGTCAATGATTCTCTCTCATCCTCTCTCTCTCTCTCTCTCTCTCTCTCTCTCTCTCTCTCTCTCTCTCTCTCTCTCTCCTCTCTTTGAAATCAATAAGAATATGTTTTTTTAAAAAACTGCAGGGAGGAAAGTATTCTCACGGGACCCCAAGGGAACTCCCACCCCCACCAAGGATGTAGCTCTGGGCTAAGCAGTACTCGGGTGAAATTAAACTCTGCTTTCAACTGCATTTGCCAGTTTTTCAGCCAAAAATAAATAATAATAATAAGTATCACAACTACAAGCTGTTCCAAGCCAACCTGCCCTTAAACAGATAATAGGATTTGCATAAATTGGGTGCTGCTGAGGTTTAAATAATTCATCAACAAGGCAGGCTCTTTTAAATAGCCAAACAGAACTGCCAGACTTCAAGAAAGGATCAATGGCAGCCCACGTCCCCGGGATGTGAGCTGCATGCTCAGGATGGCCGGGGCTGCCGGGCGAGGTCTGGAGACAGGGCTCTGCATCCTGGATCAGCATGGATCCAGACACAGGGTGTGCTTTCCCTATTCCAGGGTACTGATGTGTTCAGCAAAGCTTGTTCTCGGAGTCAGGGTGAAGGGAAACGCCCGAGTCCCTTTGAAAAAACACGAACGAACGGGAGACATCTCAGATTCCACCAGCTTGGGGGAAAAGGAGAGGGATAAAGCCAGTTGATGAATTGATGGGAGACAGAACCAGGGGAGTTGGAGCGTAGAGAATCTCAGTAACAGGAGACAATTTCACTGCCTTCAAATCCCTGAGAGGTTGCCATGGCCTGGAGAACAGAATTGTTTGGGGAAGGCCCAAAGTGAGGGCCAACAGGACCCCCTGGGAAAGAGGTGTCAGGCTCTCCGGAGATGCTGTCCCTCAACAGCTAGTGCTGCTTCAGGGGTCAAAGTCACCCATCCAAAGGTCACCAGGAACACACCTGTAGTCAAGTGAAGTTGACTTCATGGCTCATTGCAACGAGGAAGAACACACTCCATGGGAACCATGAGGAGTGTCGATGAGAGGGTATGAGATGACTTAGGATAGGACTTGAGCCTCTGTTAGGTGCTTTGGGAAGGGTTCAAGGAGGTAAGGTGTGAAATCTACTCAACTGGCTGCTCAGGAAGTGAAGGTAATTCTATAGTTGAGTACTTGAATAAATCTTACAGAGAAAAAAACACAGCAAGGCTAAACCTGAACTAGGTAAAGGACAGAGTAGCTACAGGGGACTTCTGTCCGGCACTTTGGGATTCGCATGGTGACCTTGTTTGTGTCCCTGCCCGGATGAGATTATTAAGGGCTCTTGCTTTTCTCTCATCTCATTACGCTTGCGTAGTCACCCTGCCTGATGCCTGTGTTTTGTGAGGGTGTTTAATGTCCAACAGAAAAACACCAAGTCGTAACAGAAGGGCCAGGCCATGAGCCAGACCTAATGCAAGTGGCAACCGGTTCCCAGGTACCAGAGGCTGCTCCTCTCCTTCTCACAGTCACACAAGAACATCCGTTTTGCAGATTACCTCCCATGCACTCTGACTCAGAATGTTCCATGCTGACTTTGCTGCTGTCCCCTTAAATGATCCCTTCTCCAGACTCTCCACCTTGCTATATGGAGCCACCTCCCACACGGGGACCCAGGTGAGATTGTACATCATCCTAGCCTCCTCCCGCTTCCTTAGGTCCTCATCCAACATTTAATCCCATCACAAATCCTGCTGCTGTGCCTGAAGATCAAACTCCACGTCCTAGAGGTCTGCTGTCCTTGCTGGAGCCGGTCTGCTCAGGAAATGTTACTTTGCCTTTTTCTGGATGTAGTGCTATCCTTCCTTATCTGCCCGTGAGGAATGTCAGTGACTTGGGGTTTCTTTCTCCCTTGCACTCAAAGAATCCGCATTATTGTGATTTCACGCACATCTCTCCCGTGTCTGTCTTGCATCTCCATGAAATCTTCCCCCTGCATCACCACCCCCCCCCCCAGCCAATGCCCAGGGCAGCAAAGGCATAGTCCAGCCTTGAACCAAACAGCAGAAAGGAGGGTGGCACAGGGGGTGGTGGCCACACGAGGATCCACACCAGACCTCCCCCTCCCCCCAATCTGCTTTGAGGCCAGACATGAAAGGCCTTTTTGGAGAGATGCAGGGAATTGTCATTAGAGCCTTTCTTCTCTTGATAATGACCCTGCCAGAACCAAAAGAAAGAAAAAAATTACAAAACACGCTGGTGTGCTATTTATTATAATACATGGGCTGCAGTGTATATATAATCATGAAAATCATCCTTCGACCAAAACTGCTACTGTCTTTGTGCTGGTTTTAATATTGTGTACTATCTAAAATTTTCTATTGATGGCTTCAAAGGAAAAAAAATCATAGAATTTTAGAGGAACCCAAAGCCATTTAATCTATCCTCAAAAAAATAAAATAAAAAAGCCAGTATCTAGTGATTCAGTACTTGCACATCTCTAGCGAGCGTAAGCTCACTATCTCCTTCCTCCAACCTTCTTTCTTGAAGTCATACATAATCACAGCTCTCCCCCCTCCTATTTTGAATCAATTATGAAAGAAACAGGCGAGTCAGCGGTAGATAATAGATGAGCATCATTTCTCATAAAGGGGAACTGAAGCAGGCAAATTGGATATTAGACCAGAAGGGACTTACTATGCCTCCCTCAAGTCTAGGACCAGCTTACAGGGAGAGGTGGGTCTCTGAGCAGCCTCCCACCCACCGGGTCCTTGGGGGACCGTGCTGCCTCACACCCCAAGTGGGCCCACAGGGTCCGGAATATAGCACTGTGCTGCCTTATGAGTGTGGCATGTGGTCCTTGTTCCACCCAACACACAGGGACCAGCAGGTTCAGACTCCCACCATCTCCCCAGCTGGGCGAGACACTCCTCTTCCTACAGCCTGGAACCAGCAAGAGGCACAAGCCCAGTGGAAGCTTCCCCTTCAAACTTCTGAGGTCCTGTTGTGTGCTCCAATAGTAACTGGGAGAACGTGGTTCCGCCCTAGGCGATTGCTTGAGCCAATCAGCTTGATTGCTTTCCTCGATTGACTGAAATCTGCTTCCATTCAAATCCACCCATTGTCCCCAATTCTGGGCTCCATCTGTCCGAGAACAAGGACAAGGAGCCAGGGATGGCACCCGTCACCACAGGCTCCATCGTCAGCAAACCCTAGTTCAAACCTTGGCTCTCGCACTGACTTATCATGTCTCTGTGGACAAATTACACTATTTTTCTGAGTCTCCATTTCCTCATCTGTGAAATGGGAGTGATGTTGGTCCCGCCCTCACAGGGGTTATGGCTACTCACCGAGATGACCCACGTGAAGCATTTAGCCTGGAATATGGTAATGGCTTTGTAAATACTCACTGCTGGTGTTATTGCCACATGGAGTTAGTGTAAATAGGGCATAATATAATACACAAAAAAGAGCTTAGCCCACCCTTGGGGCGACTCCTGGTGGCTGCTCTGGATAATGCAAGAGGAAACAAGACCCAAACTTCACCCTTTATCAGCTACCATGGGGGAGATGTGGGCAAAGAGGACCATGCATGCATTCATGTGCTCATCCACTCACCTCCCTGGGACATGTTCATTCATTCACCTGATACTTTCTTCACTCCTTGCTCTCATTCAAGCCCTGTGCTAAACCCTGAGGTCACAGAGTTAGTCGATGCTGCTCTGCCCTTACAGAGCCCAACTCCAGCAAAAGTTTCAAGACAGAGCTAGAGAATACAGCCCTTGGGACTGGGGCGGGGGGGGGGGGGGGGGGGGGAAAGAGGGGCGGGGAGCGGGCATGAGGAGGGAGGCACTTCCGGATGGTGTTCTTGGAGAGGCTTCCTAAAGGAGCAGGAACTTAAACTGAGCTTTGAGCAATGTCTAGAACTTGATGGTCAGTGTACCTGTTATTTATGCCACTCTAACTGCTGTGTAACAAGCGGCACCAAAACTCAGCGGCTCAAAACAAGGAGCATGCACTTTTACGCAGGAGCCTGTGCGAGGCTGGGTGGCTCTGTGGCCTGGACTGGCACTTTCACATAGCTGGGTGTTGGCGGGCCTTCAGATGGGCCAAAAGGGGTAACATGGCCCTTCTCCACATGTTTCTCATCCTCCAGCAAGATCATCTGGGGATGGCGTGCAGGGGAGCACAGAGGAGCAGAGTGAGAGCGGCTGTAGTGTGCAGGTGTGTTCAAGACTGGGCTGTGGCCCTAACAGGTTTGGCTCAGTGGATAGAGCATCGGCCTGCGGACTCAAGGGTCCCAGGTTCGATTCCGGTCAAGGGCATGTACCTTGGTTGCGGGCACATCCCCAGTGGGGGGTGTGCAAGAGGCAGCTGATCGATGTTTCTCTCGCATTGATGTTTCTAACTCTCTCTCCCTCTCCCTTCCTCTCTGTAAAATATCAATAATATATTTATATATATATATATATATATATATTTTTTTTTTTTTTTAAAGACTGGGCTGTGTCGATTCATTGACATCCCATGGCCATCAGAAGTGACATGGCCAAGACCAGTGTCAGGAGGGAGGACCCCGCCCGCCCAGTTGCAGAGCACAGGGAGAGGAGGAGAACAGAGGTTTTCATGCAATCAGTTCACACAGGAGGAGTGACAAGAACAAACAGAGGCAAGGCTGAATGAGCTTTTCCTCCCCACCCTCAGTCACCACAACAGCAGCCATTTCCTGAGCATCCACCCCGCCAAGCGCAGGGTCAGAGGCGCAGCACAACATCCCTGCAGGCAGGCATTCCCCTTTCACAGACGAGCGATCACGGTTAAGGGATAGAAGAGCCAGGATGCAAACCCTCGTCTATCAGACACAAAACACTGTATACTTTTGATCTCCTCCCACTGCCTTTCACACCATTAGGAGTCAATAAGGGAATTAAAGATTGAACCCAGATGGTCAAGGACCAAGAGTCTACCCTGGGTCCTACCTTTTCCCTTTCTAGGGAGCCTCGCTTTATTCCAGAGCTTGCTTTTCTCTCCACCGCCACGACCCTCCCTGCACTCGCCATCTTCACTTAGGCATCCCTATTTGAGCTTAATTAGGTCTGCGCTCAGCGCATGAGTTTCATAGACTTAATGGGCTCTAAAGGGAAAATAGAGATCTTTCTCACCAGGTGTTCATTGTATTCCCAAGTTGTCCCCGCTGCACTCGCAGCCTCATTTCCAAGTTCCATCTGGTTAATGGGTGCAGGTGAGAGGGAGCAAGGTGCCGCTTACCCACCCGCGTGCCCCCGCCTCCGCCCCATCCACAGCACACCCAGCTGCTCCCCAGTCCCCGGCAAAGAAGATGGGAATGAAATGAGAACCTTTCCAGACCAACTTCAAACCCAAACAGACCAAATCTCGTCCCTCACATCTGTCCAAAGACATCTTTGCAAAGGGCAGGAAGGCGAGACATTCTTGAGTCCCTACTATGTGCTAAGTGCCACGCCTACCCTCACTCTCCACTCATTCATTGAGTGAATTGACAGAGTGTGGATTCTGGGGTCAGTTCACCCGACGAGGCTACTTGCTGGGGATCCCTCTGCACCTCTGTTTCCTCACCTGAAGCTGGGGATGCATATAGCGTTCACCTCAAAGACTGTTTGTTGTGAAGATTAAATAAGTTAAAACTTATGAAGTACATAAAGCAATTCCCGGCTCATGATAAGGACTCAATAAACGTTTGCCAGCAGAATTATAAGTAAGGTTTCTCTCACCCTCACAATTCTGTAAGACAGGACCCTTCCTCATTTAGAACTAAGAAAAATAGAGTTGAGGAGTAATTTGCCCCAAATAACGAACTGTACAGATAATAACTAACGATGAGGTTTGAATCTTCTCCACCAGCAAAGTTCCTTGCCTGTCCGCCACACATCACCCCCTCACCTCCCCTCTCTGTGGATGAGGTGAGCATAAAGAACGTGGTCTTTAATGCAACCAACCGCATTTTCTCTAAGGCGACAGCAAGGGCGAGCTCCCAGGGGGCGACCCATGGAGGGTGGAGGTGGCCTCAGCCTGGCTTCTCTCCCCCTTGGTTCTCTCTGTCCCACAAGGCCACCCAGTGCCCAGTCCCAGGACACGGCACTCCTACTCATCCTCAGTCTGAGATGAGTAAACGGTGACCCTCACCCTGAATCCCTTCCTCTGCCGAGGTGGGAGCCGATCCTGCCTGGGTTTGGGGCCGGCCCGGTGGATAAGGAGCCATTGAGTGGGCTTTCAATGAGCACAGTTCACAAAGCATGGAGAGGGGGAGAGGAGCCCAAACCAGCAAATGCAAAGGGCCAGAGAGTAAGGGAGTTAGACTTATCCCCCAGGGGGGTCAGGGAAGTGGTCAGTCCAGGGGATAAAGTGAGGAGGGCTGTGGAAGTAAGTGGTGGGCCATCCTAAAGGGCCCTGAAGTGTCAGGAAAGGCATGTGGGCCTCATCCTGGGCTCCACACGGGGCTGCGGGGGTTTTAAGCAGATGAGCGACACAATCACAGCTGGGATTTAGAAAGCTCCGTCCCTGGAGGCTGGTTTGAGGCTGCAGATATTAAAGGGAAATTCACTTTGGAGGGTCTTTCACAGGTCAGGTAACAGGTCAGCACTGCGCGCGTCTAACCTGTTGAGCTTTCCCACTGATGGTAAGAGTCTGCAAACTATAGGGGCCATGGGCCCAAGGCCCCTGCTGCCTGTGTTTGTAAATAGCATGTTTTTAACAGCCACTATCCATTTATGCCTTACCGATGGCTGCTTTCATTATACAATGGTGGAACTGAGTCATTGCAACAGAGACCGCCCGGCCTGCAGATCCTAAAACATTTACTATCATACCCTTTACAGAGAACGTTTGCCGATACCTGTGTTAGAGGGAACAACCATTATCCCCATTTTATGCATGAGAAAACGGAGGCTCTGAGAGGCGAAGCGACTTGCCCAAGGTCAGCTTGTGAGTGGAAGCAGGGAGATGGACAAGGCGGCCTGTGACTGTGGTGAGGTGAGCCCCTGAAGGCCGACCCCAAGCCCAAGGCAGCAGCCCTTTGCTATCCTCTCGCCCCCTTTCCGCCCGCTACCACTGCGGCCAGCCAAGGGGACTCAGGCGCCTGTCTGTCAGCCAGAGCCCTTGCTCTGGTCCCCAAACCAGCATCAAATGACTCATTTAAAATCTAATGCTTCCACCCTGGCCACCCGGCCGCCCCTTCTTCAGCTTATCGCTTCCTATTCAAGTCCAAAATAAATTATTTCAGCTCTGTGGCCTTTGGATAAAGAAAAAAAATGAAATTAAAAAATATAAAGGAAGAAGGAAAAGCTTTGAAGGGACAGCCCGCCTGCCTGCCTCCCTTGCCCACAGCCCCAGCCCTTGTTCTAAGCCGGCGCTGATAACCTCAGGGGACGCTGCCCGGGGCTGGAGGACAAGAGCCACCGTCCTCCCGACCCTGGGTCCAGGCGACGTGACAGAGAGATGAGAAGATTTTAGGCACCAGGTGGTCCTCCATCTCTCTCCGATTTGGCAAAGCCTGTTCTCTTCAATAGACCAGACTCCCATGTTTCCGGGGCGCTAGGGTTGCTGGGGAGAGGAGTGAAGAATATCAATTGATAATCATTCATTTACTCCTTAAGGGCGTGTTTCGTACCTGCTGGACCTGCGCCCGGTGCTGGGCTAGCACTTGGCATGCAGAGAGGAGCAGCCGGAAGGAACCCTGCTGGTGTGCCCACTCTCATCAACCCATCAAGCCCACGGCACTTGACAGTTTGCAAAGCCCTTCCGCGTCCACTCACACAATCATTAAGAGGCTCACTTTGTAGATGGGGAAACTGAGGCTCGAAGAGGTAAAGTGACTCCCCCAAGGTCACATAGTAGGTGGGTGGCTGAACTTCTCAAATACTTCCCCCATCAGAGCAGCGTAATGTAGTGGGTAAACGTCTGGCCAGACTGACCTGGTTTGCCAGCTGAGCGACTTCAGCCAAGCTTTTTAGCCTCGCTAAGTCTCAGTCTGAAAAGGGGAAATTAAACCTGTCTTGTGGGGTCATGACAGGGTAAAATTTGAACAACAACAAAAGATTTTGTTATTTAAAAACTAAGAAGGAAATACAAACTGCACTGAATGTCTAGCAGAGAGGAAGCTCATTGAAGACATCACATTGGTATTAAATGATGGATCAGCCATGGCCAGGTGGCTCAGTTGGTTGGAGCATCGTCCTGTACCCCAGAATGTTGCAGGTTCAATTCCAGGTCAGGGTACATACTTAGGTTCGGGTTTGATCCCCAGTTGGGGCACCTACGGGAGGCAACTGATCAATGTTTCTCTCCCCATCAATGTTTCTCCATCTGTCTATCTGTCTGTCTCTCTCCCTCTCTCTCACACATACACATACGCGCACACACCCTGCACACAATCTCCTGTAGACCCCTGCATACAGCCCTCCTGCCTGCAGTCACAGCCTCTCCTTGACCTTCCCAAATGTTCACCCCTCCGCCCCTGCACACACACTTGTGACCCAGATTCCATCAAATCCAGACATCAATCACCCAGCCAACCAGCCAATCTCCACATCTGCTTTCCAGTTCTAGGAACATCTGTCTGTCTACCCCCGTGGACTCACAACCACAGGAGAACTCTAGGCATGCAAACACTGCACACAAACACTGCAAGCTGTGCCATCACCCACCCCTCCACCCACCTTCATGCGGTCTGACTGCCCTCTCACTGTCATGCTCCTCAGCCACCCACAGTGGAGCACCTGCTGGGGCGGCCCTGGGCTGGGTGCTGGGAGGACAGTGAGAGAGTGCACAGTCTGTATGTGGCAATAAGGAACCCTCTTCCAGCCCCGGATGTTTCCCTCCAGGAGTAAGAGTTCAGTTAGTGTAGCTCCTGCCCTCTCTATCTCTTTACTCTCTCTGCCCCGGGGACGTGGGGAGACTTATGGCATCTGATGTGTGTGTTGGGAAGAGAAACTGAGCATGCTCAGCTCAGCCTCCTTCTTGGGAGCAAGCTTGAGCTCTAAGTACACAGTTCTCCGCTCCTTCCGTCTCTAAACCCTGCCTGGGAGGCTGCCATGTTGGTAGGCATGCCCTCCCCCATCCTCAACTGGGTGGATAAGCCTTCCTAGGGTCTGTGGGCAGAGCCTGCTGGCCCTCACACTAAGCCTCAGAGACCCCAATAACATACTCATCCATTCATCCAAACAATTGACATCCATCACCATCTGACATACACATCTCCATTCTCATCTAAAACCCACTTCGAGGTACACTCTATCCCCCATATCAACCCCATGTTGTAGATACATATGCCCCCATCCTCCAAGCACCCAAACCCACAACCTCTCTCTACATTTCCTTCCCGACCTCTGCTCACATGGCCCCTCAAGAAGCCCCCCCAACTTTTCAAAAGCCTTCCTCCCACCCACCGAGGTTCTCAATGCAGGTCATCCCTCAGCCAACACAGGCAAACCCAGGCCATGTCACGAAGCAATGTTGCATAGCGTGCCAGGTTTTTCACTCAGCTCCCAGTTAGATAACTAGCAGGACTATCTTCCTAACTAATGGTGGGGCGGGGGGCGGGGTGGGGGGCGGCTCAGGTGGGCTCAGTTGCTGCCAATATGCATTTAAATGGCCGCACCTAGGAGGAAAATCTAAAGGAGAGCTGAAGGGAGGCTTGGCCACAGAGGGAAATCTCACTGTAATAACTGTGCGAGGCGAAGCAAATCAACAAAAAGCTGTACACCCGCTTGGGGAGAGAGAGAGAGAAGATTCTACTGTAACACGTGTGTTTGGAAACTTATTGGAATCTTTGCACTTTTAATATAATGGCATTAGTGTCACGGTGCCTTATATATAAACTCACCCGCCACACGGAGTGAACGGAGAGCTATTTCCCAGCGTGTGATGCTTGCCTGTGGGTGCGGGAGAGGCTATGGGCTTAATGATCTCCTTTGGAATCTGGGTGATGCCGTGCAGCCCTGAAATGCAGATGGAGATTTCATGTGAGGGCAGAGCAGACCTAGTTCAAAGCCAGGCTCCGCCACTTAAAAACTAGGCAGCCTACGTTGCCATATCTCGGGGAACATCCACAAAAGAGAGATAATGATGCATACCTCCCAGAGTTGAACTGAGGATTCAATGAGCTATATAAAAGTGCTTGGCAAATAATAAGCACTTAATAAATGTCATTAATAGCCCTGGGCTTGAATCCTACCTCTGATACTTACTAATTGAGTGACCTTGAGGAAGTTGCCTACCTTAGCTTCCTCCACATAAGAAGGGGATAATAACAGTCCTTACCACAATGAATGCGCACAAAGTTCTTAAAACAACGCCCACACTTTGTATGTGCTCAATTCATATGAGATTTTATCATCGGCATCGTCATCACCATAAGTCAAAGATGCTGACGTTTAGGAGAGGTGGAAACCAGAGAGGTGGGAGGTGTCTGGGTACCACTGATGAGGCAGGTGAGAAAGCCTTGGGACAGGGGAGCTGAAAGGGCTGAATCAGAGCAAGAGGATTCGGAGGGGCCTTCTGGTCATTAGCTTGGGCTGGTTGCCAGGTGCAATGCAAGGCGACTGTTTCTCTCTGTGATCCTCAAGTGTTCTTCCGCATGCCAGGCCACAGCTGCACGTATGTGTTTGCACTGGCAGGGGCACCCAGGAAGAAGGAAACACCTTCCGGTGAGTGACAAGAAGACTTTTCCCAAAGATAAAGACCCAAAAGCCAACCCGAGAACAAAAATTGGTGAGAGACGAGACAGCTAAGTCAGAGGTCGTGGCAAAAATGTAAACTCCCAAGGCATCTGCAGAAATCTTGAGTTGTCTGGACTTCTAAAGAGTATGAAATGAGCCAGCTCTTAGGCAACCAAGAAATTCCATCTCACGTCTGTGATAGGAATACAACTACAAAAGACTACCGAGAAGGGAATATACCAAACTATTAAGAGGTGGTCAGACACTTAGGGATATTTTTTTTCTACCTTGTTTTTCTCTAATGTTTCTAAGTTGTCAACAATGAACACATTTTATAATCAGAAAAAAATATATTAGAAGTAAAAGTCATAAAGGGAGATTCCACACATTTCTGCATTTCTCCTGATCTAGAATGATCACACGAGAGAACATGACAGGCTCCTCCCTGTTGCAGACAACACACTCCTAACGTCATAGGTTACGCTGGGCACCACACATCACACAGCTGGGCTGACTGTCAGCGCCGACACCTGCACACCTTTGACACGTGTGTATCTCCCCGCACCCGTAGCCTGTGCTGCTGATGTGTGGATAAGTCCTGGTCCTAAGCACTGGGTCAGGACTTATCCCTGCTATGTTTCCTTTGGTCGGATTCCCGCTCCCATTGGAAGCTGCCGAGACCTTTGCTGAGCCTGAGTCTGTCTTCCAAAACACTCATGGACCCTCCCAGCATCTTTTCCCTGGGAACTCGGGATATGTCTGCCACCCACATCGCCTTTTCTTTATTCGGTCATGATGTCCAACACTCACTGAACACGTCCCTTGGGTCAGGTCGTGTTTTAAGAGCTTTGTGTTGTGGGCAGGCTCTGTGACAGCAGTGCAGACAGTGAGGAACAGGCGCTTCCTGCCAGAGGGCCTGGGGGCGCTATGGTTAAATGTAGTCAGTGCGTTAGGTGCTACGCTGCCTTTCCTCCTTGGAACCTCGGGCAAGGTACCTCCCCACTCAGTTCTCCAGTTTCCTCATCTGTAAAAGGAAGCTGAAATAACACCTACCTTAGGGGGCTAGTGGGATGGTGGAATGAGTTAACACAAGCAAGGCACTTAAAAGAGTGCCTGGCACCTAATAAGTGTTCAATTAATGTCAATTATTATTATTATTATTATTATTATTATTATTGGAGGATATAATGAGACACAAAGGATGGAGGTCTTCAGAGAGGCGTTGAAAGCTTAGTTTAGGAGGAGGAGCAGGCCTTTCCTATAAGTAAGCAGGGCAGCAGGAGCCCAGGCCCAGAGGCAGGAAAGCTTAGGTAGCAGGCATCTTCCCTCCCCTCTGGGCATTTAACGGAAGAAGTGGGAGCGGCCTCCCCTGCTGACCTGTACAAACCATCTTAATTCGTGGCCCCTGCGGTGAGATGGCACCTGAGACTCTCCACGTTTTAGCTCTGTTTAGCGCTGGAAGAGCGCAAACTTCTGCTTCAAAGAGAAAAGGCATTTGAAAGGCTTATGGAAGGGCTTATGAGCCTTCTTGTACATCAAACACGTCTTACAAAGCAACATTTTGATGAGTTAAGTGCAAATGAATCAGAAACACAAGGATTAACTTTCCCTTGAAATACACATAGGTTTAAAGATTAAGGGGAAATTGCCTGGCAAAACGTGCTTTGGGTTAAAACACTACAAAGCAGTTCAAGTCGGTTCCTGTCTGCCACTTCCCCTCTGTTATTAGTAGAAATAATAACAATAATAATAGCATCAAAACCACTCAATATTCATTCAGCTCACTTGAGGCCTAGGGGAGGGATCTAGGTCGGTACATAAAAAATTAAAGTGTAATGATAGGAATAGAAACCCATGCAAGGAACTAAGAGGGTGTGGCTGAGACTGGCAGCTGTCCATCAGACCAGCTCCACCTCTCTCTGCAGCTCACAGCTGTGATTCAGCCAATGCAACATGGGCAGAGCAGGCTGTGTTATCTCCAGGCCTGGCCCGTGTTCCTCTGTCCTCTCTCATGTGCTGAGCATGCAACCTGGGAGGTCACATGTTGAAGATGACAGTCTTTGTCAACCCCACCACCAGAGGACTTGATGTGAGCACAAAATAAACTCCTATTGTGTGACGCCAATTAATGTGGCCAAAGTAATGACATGGTAGTCCTAAGCCTGGGCCTCAAGAAGCCATGTGTACTTCCATTCATTAATCCTCTGTAATATCCATGAGAACATGCCTAGGCTCTGCTGATGGAGAGTGAGAGTCATACACCCCAGTTGCCCGGGGTGGCAGCTGACCAACCATCAGACATGGGAGTGTGCCCAGCAAAGACCAGAGGTAACACACAGCTGAGCTCCAACTAAATGGACAGTCCCAGATCATGAGCTAAATAAATGCTTGGTGTATTAAGCCACTGAGATTTGGAGAGATTTGTTACACAGCATTATTATGGTAATCTATAATTGATATACACATCCATACTGCAAGGGAGGCTGGGAAAACAATCTCATCTTTTCAGCCTCAATAATGAGAAAGAATAATGGCTACTGGATAGGCAACCAACAGAGTCTGCCATAGCAGCCAAGAGGAATGACAAATATCCAGGAGGCCAGGGGAAGGTGACGATAATGCCAAATGCTTCTATATAATTCTTCAAAAGGGATTGGCCAGTGGGTGAAGGGTTAAGCAGGAAATGAGATCGAAGTAGCCAAGTCCTTATACAGCCAAGATTTATCAGGTCTCTCTGCCTGAGTTGTGATGATAAATACATCAGGGACTGTATTATCAGCAAGACAATTGCAAAATCAGGGGTCGACTCACTGTAATACAGAATTCATGAACCTCTGGAAGTAGTCTGTATTAAGGCACTTCTCCCAGGTCACTTCAGCAGAGTTTGAACATTCACATTCTAATACAAGGTCCATCTTTGAGCTGAGTCCCCATACCTGGCAAATCCCCCATGAGAGCCCATACAACTCACCCTGGGCACAGTCTACAACCCTACAGCAAAAAGTGCAATTGAAGCCATCTTTGGCTGGGTCTCCCACAATTCCTTGTACGTGTGTCGAATTTTCTATTTCCCAGTAATCCCTATGATCTCTTTGAATCCTTCCCTCCACCATAGGAGGTTGATATTAACCCTAATCTTAGATGAGAACACTGAGGGCTGAGAAAGAGTTAAAGGAGAAAGCTCTATTTCTGCCTAGGAGCTCTAACCTGGTCTCCGTATGTCTTTCTCCTTCACTTAATTTAGGTTCCTGTTCAAACAGCACTTCCTCAAGAAGAACTTCCGGAACCACCTTTTCTAAATTGTCACCCTCATGCCTTTCCCTTACTCTTTTATTTTTGTTAATAACTCTTAGCACTACCTGCCATGGCATCACATATTTTTCTGTTGCTCTTTAGTAGGTCTCTTCAATAATAATTCAAGCTCTCTAAGAGTCAGAACTTTGTTATGTTCACAGAGCTCCTCCCAAGGCCTATGACAGTGACTGACACTTAGTAGGCAGTTAATAAATATTTATTGAAGATATGGATGAATGAATGAATGAATAGTGGATGAATGAATAAATGAATGAATGAAGATAATAATCAGGTTGACTTTTCATTCCACACCTGGGGAAGCACAGAGTCCCCCAGAGTCATCTTAATTCTGACCTCTTGCTTGTTCAGAATTTGCTCTATTAATGGAACATCTTTCTTCCGCTCATGTTCTACCTTTATTTATCCCACATCACCTAGACCCAAGGAGAACTCAAATTCTTCCACATCCATCACCAGAAATGTTTCATGCACACACAGCATTCTTAAACATCATCAACTTTACTGATCACTTAGAGTGGGGAGTTAGAGAAGGAATTTATATTATATGAATATAAACAACTTGGTATCAGACATCATCATTTTTAATATGTCCTCGGGTCTCACTTCATCAAGGAATTGTCACCAGCTGCTTCTCCCAGTTCCCTCATCCCTTTCACCACTTAAAGCTCCCCCAGGACCGCCAGGCTGAGTTTGAAAACATTGAGTTAGTAAAATGAAGTTTTATTCTATGAAAATATCTTTCAATAGTAAATTAGCACTGCCAGAGAAGCTCTGTCTATAAAACTTGTAAAAATAGAGAGGGAAATGAAAGCAAAAAAAAAAAAAATCCTCATAACTCAAGGAGCCTCATGACCCCAATTTGAGAAACACTGGGCTAAACTGTTTGAATTATAAATAATTCAAAGGCCGTATCACTCAGCTTCCTTGTTAGATAGATGAAGAAGCTGAAACCAGAGAGGGGCGTGGCTTGCTCCAGGTCACACAGCAATGCAGATTTGAACCTGAACTCCAGGATTTAGTTCTTCTTGATTCTACTTTCTCTTCTGACTTATCTCCAAAACTAATCTACCTAATCTGTCTAGAATTACAACCTTCTTTTACTTCATTGTTTGCTGGGTGGCTTGGTTTATTTGAAGGAAGAAGGTTTAAAATATTCCCCTGAAAAAAAATAAATAAATAAATTATATATATATAATTTTTTTTTCCTGAGGAATGTAATTCCCCAAACTCATTAAAGTAGCAGGTTTCCAATGCCTTTCAAATATTGACCACCTCCTCTTATTGAAGAAAAATGGCAGATTGATACAAAAAGAGATGTTTCAGTCTACCTCTTTCTGGCAGGTACCAGACAAAACTCCCACCAAGAGAAGCATGCCTTGATATGACCCTCACAAGCTAAATCTTTCCCACAGCCAAACAAATGTCTTCATCTCACATCAGCCACACATTTATTCCTTTGACAAGTATTAATTGAGCACCCATTGTGTACCAAAGTCCCTCTGGATCAGGAAACTGAGTCTCAGAAAGAGATAGGGACTTGCCCAAGGTCACAGACCCAGTAAGTGACAGAGCCCAGACATAATTAGAATAAAGTGACTTCTTTTATTTGAATTCTCCAGGTTCTTGGAAGCAGTTTAGAGCAAAGATCCCATGTGAAACTGGTCGATGGATCTGGAGGGAGACATACCCTTTAAAGTAATAAACAAGAAACCATTTATAAGGAAAGAAAAATTGAAGAGGAGAAAGTAATGAATCACCATTGCAAGTCGGCACAAAAAGAAAAATTAGTTCATAAAAATGCAGTTGGATAAATAATAGGTTATTTCATCATGTAAATATATCCCCAAAATAACTTTATTGAAACGAAAACATCTATCCCAGTCTAAACTATTCATCACACTAACGTATATCTAGAATCCTAACAAATTTATGAAAATGCTATATTCCGTAATCTTCCTGATCCCATGCAAATAAATAGTTGTGCTTCGGCTGTCTCATTACGAAATGATTAATCACAGTTGCCAAAAGCAGCCAAGAAGCTAATTTTGATTTCTCACGTTGTGGGTGGCACTTGGGGAAGTCTCCAAAAACTGTATCTCTGAATATCAGACCTTCTGGAATGAAGATCTCAGTATTCTGCCTCCCCCAATCTGGACCAACCTAGGGACGAACCAGCATTAGAACTGTTAAACTGGGTATAGCTTTTTCCAGCTAAAGAAATTCAAGAGCTTCTTATTGGACAGAATAAATCAGGAGAGGAAGGACGGAAACTCATGTTCACTGTAGTTATTTTATCCTCTCAGCACCCCAAGAGATGAACTACTATGATTGACTCCAGATGAGGAAATTGAGGCCCAAATTTCCCCAAATCATCACGAAATTGGCTTAGCAGTAAGGTGACCTACTTGTCTAAGTTTGCCCAAGACTTTCCTAGTGTGAGTATTGGAAGTCCCGCAGTCTGGAAAACTCCTCCTATGTTGACCAACCTTGAACAGTTGGTCACCATACCCACTCACTCAAATGTGGGTTTACCTGATTTCAAAGCCCCGTGCTCTTTGAATTTGTACACCATCACCTCCCTCTAGAAATCTCAGAGGACATATTTTGGTGGCAAGTACTCTTTGGACTTGGAGACAGAGGACAGGACTTGAATCCCAGTTTGGCTTCTAATCCTAGAAGCTGGGCACCCTTGGGCATGGCTCCTAAATCTCAGGCCTTCTATTTCCTCAACGGTAAAACAAAGGAGAGTGAAAGAGATCAGACTATGACCTCTACACCTTCCTCCAGCTCCACCATTCCCTGAGTCTAACGGGCTCTACCTGTCCCCTGCCCCCTGCCCTGTACAGACCATCCTAGACCTAACAGTGGGGGCAATAAAACTTCTTTCATCTCTGGTTAAAATCCCGTTCAATTGCCTTGATAATTAGAAGAAGAAAAAAACTTAAACTTTTACTTTAGAAACCCCATTCCATTTTTCCATCTTTCAAAGGAGTTTATTTTGGAAGAGAAGCTAGTTCCTGTAGGGAAAAAAAAAAAAAAAGCAAGTTTTTCTGGCTGAAATTGTGAATTTTGTAACTGCAAGCTCTTTCAAAGGCAAGGAGACAGACTGTAACAGGATGGTTGCTAAGGAGACAATTGTATTTAAATGATCAGCTCACAATAGACCCAGCAAAGATATTGATTAGATGTGAGAGGGTAAAATTATGTGCTTCAAAGGGGAGGGGGGGAGAACTTGAGGATCTGGCTAGAGGTTCACCCTTCCTGAGGTGGAGAGAGGCTGGGAACGTACAGTTTTCCTTTGTTTAATTGGAGAGACTAAAAACAGAAGAAACGCTGCTTGCTTTACATTCTCCACTGCAGTCTCTCTCTCAAGTTAGCTGAAACTAGAGAAGCAAACACATAGAGAAGGGAAGTTGTGGTCAGTATGCAACTAATGGGTCAAAGGGGCCTTTTGCTAACAGTCCTGATGCCAGCACCTATCAGAAACTAAATATTATAAGAGAGGCACATACTACTTTCTACATAGGGGAGCATTTTTCTAAGTAATTCCTTGTTTAAGCCCTATGGTAACTCAGGTTAGTATGACCATTTCCATTTTACAGACAAGGAAACGGAAAAGGATTAAATAAATTGTTCAAGATCTCTTAAATAGCACGTGGCACAGCTGGGATTTGAACCCAGGCACCTGTCACCAGAATCCATGCTGCCACCTCTGCATCAAGTTGCCTCTGTCCAAGGTTTTGGCATAAGAACTCTAGAGCCCATAGACAAGCTCCAGAAAAAGTGTGTTCAATCAAAAGTGGCCAGTGAAGATAGAAAGATATGTATTACTCAAGCCTGGAGAGAAAACCAGATTGGATTAAGACATAACTGATAACATTTAAAGATGAGTGATCAATTTGAACACATTATGTCTAGATGTGATTCCAGTCTCTTTCAACCCTGTAGGAAAGGAATAGCATTGTTTGACTTAGTGGTTGTTCAATAGCTCAGGCAAGAAGAGGCCTCAGAAGGCTCAGGGCAGCCAGCAGGAATGGACCAGAAACCAACACTTCCGGCCACAGGGCTTTTGCTTCAGCCAGGTTCCTCCCCTCCTCCCCAGCCCAATGCGGCTGGCACCTCCAGGTCTTACCAGGCTTATCTTCCAGGGCCCACTATTGGTTCTCTTTGTTCAAATGGACCCAAGAGAGTATTGGTCAGAGGCAACCAATTAGTGGGCCAGAAGACTACTAACTGGTTGGTTCAAAACTTGTGAGGTCTTGAGTAGAAATAAGGAATGCAGAGTAGGGATTGTGTCCGCCCCTTACTAGACTGTTATTGACGTGTATGTTCAAGTGTGTTAATACTTGTTTCTATTCCTGCAACAGTAGAGAGTTGAGCCAGGATATCTGCGACACTGACCTTAGATTTCATGTGCGTATTTTTTTAAATCAATGATTCCAGATCAGTTTAAGTCCTTACTGGCAATGGACAAAAAAATGGCATAAAAATCAAGGAGATATATCAATTAACTTTCAAACCATCAACAAAGATCCAGTGAGCCAACAGATTCGATTTCAAGAAATAGAAAATTACATCTATTATGTAGCGTTTCATAGGTAACCAACAGAAGAACTCACTGCTTATGGTAGAAAGATGTGGGAAATGATTTAAATGTTCATTAAAAGGAGATTGGTTTGCCCTAGCTGGTTTGGCTCAGTGGATAGAGCATCAACCTTCAGACCTAAGGGTCCCAGGTTCCATTCTGGTTAAGGGCGCATGCCCAGGTTGTGGGCTTGATCCCCAGTAGGGGACATACAGGAGGCAGCCAATCAATGATTCTCTTTCATCATTGATGTTTCTATCTTTCTCCCTTCCTCTCTGAAATCAATAAAGATTTAAAAAAAAAAAAAAGAGATTGGTTTAAAAAATTATGATACATTCATGTGCATAGAGCACCCATCCATTCAAAAGAATGTGGTAGATATGAAGAAACTAATGTGGACCATTGGCCAGGGTATAATAAGTAAAAGTGCACAATAGTGTGTTTTAGGAAAAAGCAAGAATTTATGAAGATGTGTTACTCGAACAGAGTGCCTCTGAGGGCTGCAGAAGAAATGGCGCTGCTTCTGGAGATTTTGCAACTGAGGGTCAGGGATAGGAAGGAGGAGCCTTGGTTTTCACTGGTTCTATTATTTTTATCATTATCATGCATTACCTCTTAAAATAAAATTTCCTCAGTAGATTAGAGATGGTAGATAGATGATAGAGATATATCCACGCATGTCACATATGTGTATACATATATGTATGTGTGTATCCACATGCACAGATATAACCATAGATACGGATACAGATACATCCCCTGTGTTCCTGGAGTGTCCCTCCCCTTGTAGAACCCTGAGGAAGGCGGAGCATCTCTCATCTTCAGTCTCCTGCTCAGAGCTTCTCTCTGGTTGTGTGAAGCTCCTTGTGGTTTACGTGATGCTTGCACATCTATCTGACCCTCATAACAACCCTTTGAGAGGAGAAGCTTGGGGTCCATTTCCTCCATTTTACAGACAAGGAAACAGCTGTGTCTTCATGCATCCAGGAGCCTGGAGAGTCTACGTTCTCCATATCCCAGTGCTCCTTCCACTGAGCAGAAACCTGCTTAGCAGGCTCTTCCTTTTACTCGGCCCTGGAGGTTCAGCCACCACCTAACTCCAATTTAAGCCCTCTACTGCCTTCCCACGGCCCCAGTCCCACCCCTGGGCTCCATGGAGCCCTTTCTCCAGCCTCAACCAGATGGATGGCAACTGTGTTTATTTACTTCTCAGATGCCTCCCCCACTCCTAATGTGAGCCCCTCAGCCAATCACCTCTTACTCCGCTCTCTACCCCGTGCCCAGCGCCATGTGTCTGGCACCTAGAAAATGCTCAGTAGATATTTGTCAAATAAATGATTCAGGGAACAATCATTCCAGAGCCTGGTAGCTTCATGTGATTTGAGTTATTGCATTTCTTTTTCCCCCATCTAGAAAGAAAAGCTCCCAGACGACCCCTCAGCTCTGCTCAGATATTGTAAATAATTGATCATAAAGATGAAACACGCAAACTGGAAGGAGACCAGGGAACCTGTCGATATCATGGGAATAAATTTCCATTCTCTGCGGCCCAGTGCCTGAGCTGGCTTCCCAAGGCCATTAAACTATCACCGCCGCTCAGGCATTAGTTGGAATAAAGTGTTTGTGTTTGTTTGTTTGTTATCATTTCTTAGTAAAACTAATTAAGGAACTAATTGATTGTTTTGTTGTTCTACTAATTAACTCCATATGGTGCCCATTTCCATGGAGATAGACTATGAGTTATGGGAAGGGCTCTGATTTAATGCGTCGTTTCTGGGTTTGGGGACAATCCTTTAGAATTAAGTGTCCTTTCCACTATTATTCCCCTTCATTGCTGCAGCCATGTTTTTGGCTGTTCTGGCTCCTTGACGATGGAGAGATGCGGCTGCCAGGACCTGCCAGGAAAGCGCTGGGTAGAGAGAAGGGCATTGGGCTGAGCAGGCAGTGGAGAGAGCCCTGGCCCAAGATGATAATAATTATGGCAGAAGCTTCTATTCTCAGCACCTACTACATACCTGGCTCCATAATAACATTGTACACACAGTACCCCAAACCCTGTCAATTAGCAACGCCTGCGTTTGTGGTCCCGTTGTGTGTGTGTGTGGAGGTAGGGGGGACTGGGTCCTCAGAGTCACTTGTGTAAGGTCAGTCAGCTAATTCATTTGTTCATTTAGTCAGCATTCAACAAATATTTATTCAGCACCCCTATGAATGAGCCACCTTTCCGGCCTCTGGAAAGAACTCTGAATCAGAGTCAAGCCTTCCTCTCACAAGACTTATTTTCTAAAGGGGGTGAGACACATAATAAGAAAGAAAATAAACAAGATTATTTTTAATAATGACAAAGGCAGGAAAGAAAATAAGACCAAGTGGTAAGAGAGACTGAGGGAGGTGTAGTTTTAAATCAGGTGGGTCGGAAGGACCTCTGTGAACAGGCGATGTTTGAGCTGAAATCTATATGATAAGAAGGAACCAGCCACGTGAATATTTCAGATGAACAAAGAGGATAGCAAGCAGAAAGCTGAGGCAGGAAGGAGCTTGCTGTGTCCCAGGAGCCAGAGGAAGTCCAGGCTGAGGGCAGCAGGGGGGAGGAAAGGAGAGGTGAGGTCAGACAGAGGAGCAAAGCCAGGCCAGGCGGCCCTTAGATGGCACAGGAGAGTCTAGATTCTTTTATGTGGATGATGCAGCCCATCCGACTGTACAGCTCATCTTCTTCCCATAGCCCCTTGCTGCAATCCCAGACAATCCCACGGAAACATGCAGGCCAATCACCAAGCATTGTCCTGAAAGGGTCCTTTGAGACTGATTTGCTCAGTGGCTTCTGACTTAAGACCCTCAGATTCTCAAGAATCAGAGAAATTAGTCTCCACATGCTTGTTTGCAGGAATGGGGATGTCCTTTACCTAAAGCCAGGCCCCAAGGCTTAAGTCAGGTGTCCTCAAACTACGGCCCGCAGGCCACATGCGGGTGTTTTTGTCGTTTTGTTTCTTTACTTCAAAATAAGATATGTGCAGTGTGCATAGGAATTTGTTCATAGTTTTTTTTAAACTCTAGTCCAGCCCTCCAACGGTCTGAGGGACAGTGAACTGGCCCACTGTTTAAAAAGTTTGAGGACCGCTGGGCCTTAAGTCAACCTTCCTTGCATCCTAGGTTCGTGGTCGGCGAGCCACATGCGGCTCTTTGGCCCCTTGAGTGTGGCTCTTCCACAAAATACCATGGCCTGGGCGAGTCTATTTTGAAGAAGTGGCGTTAGAAGAAGTTTAAGTTTAAAAAATTTGGCTCTCAAAAGAAATTTCAATCGTTGTGCTGTTGATATTTGGCTCTGTTGACTAATGAGTTTGCCGACCACTGGCTTAGGTCATAGGGCCGGTTAGTGTTCAGTGAATATTCACTTTCCTCTCCCTCTCCACCAGTTGATGCTGGGCTGGGCCATGTGACCTGCTTTGGCCAATGGAATGCCAGCAGATGTGACGTGAGCACAGGCATTGCATGTCTTGGACTTTCAGAGCCACGGGTTCTCAAGAGGAGTCAGCATGGTCCTAGGTATCTAGGAGCAGCATCCAGACATAGTGGCAGGTGGAAGTCAGAGCCAGAAAACTAGATCTGCATTCACTCCATCACTCACAGCGTTCACTGAACACCTGTTGTGGGCCTGGCACCAGTTAAATGTTGTGGGCAGAAACATAAATGAGACCAAACCCTTGTTCTTACGGGAAATGCAATGTGGTGGGGAATTCTGTACATATTAATCTATGTGCTTGCTCCCAGACTCTGGGGCCACTGAATTCTTTCCATTGGACCCCAAGTGTCTCTCCTCTGTTCTACTCCCTAGGCTGTCCACAGAGGAATAAGTCATTCTCAGTGGAATATAAAACGAAAACTGCTGTGAACACTGCCAAGTGAAAAAAGAGGTGTACAGCAGCAGAGCTAGGCTTTCCACTATCGAGACCATGGAAAGGACAGAAGAATGAAGAAAGGGAGAGAAAAAGTTGGGAAGGGACCATGAGGACCAGAGAGGGTAGAGTGGAGGTTGGCCTAGGGCAGTGGTCGGCAAACTCATTAGTCAACAGAGCCAAATATCAACAGTACAACGATTGAAATTTCTTTTGAGAGCCAAATTTTTTAAACTTAAACTTCTTCTAATGCCACTTCTTCAAAATAGATTCGCCCAGGCCGTGGTATTTTGTGGGAGAGCCACACTCAAGGGGCCAAAGAGCCGCATGTGGCTCGCGAGCCGCAGTTTGCCGACCACGGGCCTAGGGGAAGAAAGGGAACCTGTGCCAAAAGTGTCAGGGTATACAGGAACACAGGCGAACACAGGCTGACTCAGCAGCATCTGAGGGGACCCCACCGGCCAGAGGTCAGCCCCATCAGCCATTGGTTATCCAGCTGGCAGTGGTGTTTGTCTGTGCCCCACAAGGTTATGCCTCTGATTGGTCCATCCCATGAAAACCATCCATGATCTTAGAGTCTTTGACACTTGCAAGGTCCCTAAAGCAGAGGATGGAGGCATTGGACATCTAATGGAATAACCATGACCTGAAAGAAAAGGCTCAACCTCTGGCTAAGGTGAGACTAGAAGGAGCCGGCCTCATTTCGCTGTCTGGAGAGGGAGTCAGAGAAATGAAGGCACTGGAAATGTGGGTGCTAGTTTGAAACCTGCCCAGTGTCCCAGGTCACAAAGGAGAATGAAGCCAACTCTACCAGTGGAGACAAGAGACTGGGTCAGGAAAACCTTTAGAGATGAGGTGACCTTTCAACTAAGCCCTGGCCTGAACACCAGGTCTTAAGGTGGAGGACAGTCTTGAAGACCGATAGCAGCAAGACTGGGGCTTCAACTGAAGGGTTGGGGTAAGCAGGGGCACCACAATAGAAACAATACTTGGGGTAGAAAACAGGACCCCCTGAAAGGGCCAGAATGGAAGGGGAAGAGATGGGGCGAAGTCCCAGAGCATGATGCTAAGTCCCCTCTTGTCTCACATCAAGAACAATTCTGGCCCTGGCAGTGGGATGAAGTCACAGGCGGGGCTCAGGTCCCCCAGCATGGGGGACAGGGGTTAGGGTGAGACAGGGTCCAGGAGCGTGCAGCACTTGATACATAATAACGTATGTAAAACATCAGCACTCTGATTCCAAAGCCAACTGCCTAAGCCCAAGATGGAAGAAATACAGGTGAAGAGATATTTACATGAAAAAGACTTAAAAGTAAGAAATGACTGCAAGCTCTGGGGAAGCCAGCCCTGAATTAAACCTCGATTTGTTACAGTTGTCCTGCATACATGACAGTCTAATGTACAGTCAGGACTTTATAGAACCCCCTTTATAAGCTGGTAGAAGGGACAGGAAACTAAAGATGCATGGACTGGTGGCCTCGTGAAAAGCACCCAGGCGGTGAGGCCAGAGAAGCATGTGTTCGAATCCCGCCTGGGGCATTTAGTAACCATGGAACCTTGTGCAAGCTATTTTGCTTCTCTAACCCTTAGTCTCCTCGGTTGGAAAGGTTAATTTGGAACATTAGAAAAAAAAAAAGGAAAGCATCTGACAGAATGCCTGGTACAAAATAGGTGGCTCAAAATATAGTAGCCTTTACTGATGATGAAGGTGATAATGATGGTGATGATGATGGTAGTGGTGTAATGGTGGTAATGATGGTGATGGTGGTGGTAGTGGTGATGATGGCAATGATGGTGATGGTAGTGAAACTAGTGATCATAGTGGTGGTGATAACGATGATGATGATGGTGGTGCTGATGACCAATAAGATTATAATGTTGCCCTTTAATGAAGCCAGGTTGAGAAGATACTTTCTACCACACCCCCTAGATCTTGGATTTTCATAAAACCTTGAGAGATGGAGAATAGGCATCCAGGTGGAGGATAAAAGACGTGTCACGGCTATGGGCCTCTGAGAATAAAAACATTTTATTTCGTGGTCAGCTGAAGCAGGTACTGGGGATGGACAATAAAGACAGCTGTCGTTTGCTGGGCACCAACACTCTGTGCGAGCGGTAAGGATGGTGCTCCTGACAGAGGGCACAGCCTGTGCAAAGGCCCTGAAGGGGAGAAGTTAGATGGCTGGAGAGTGGAGAGGAAAGCGGAGGGGTAACTGAGGCTAAACAGCTCCTAGCACAACACCTAGCACATAATAAGTGCTCAGGAAACTCAGACTCAGCCATCATTGTCATCGTTAAGGACTGTGAGAGTTGGGGTTATACCAAGATGAGAGAGGTGCTGCTGCAGGAGGGAAGAGCTCCCTGTCACAGGAGGCATGCAAGCAGACCTTTTAGGGCACTGGCTGCGGAAAAGCAGATTGAAGCATTGGATTGGGGCAAAGCTTGGATCCGTGAGATCCCTTGGAACCATCTCAACCATTATTCCCTATGAGCTGGTGAACTAAGAGGAGGAAGGCTCAGCAATTATGAGGATATTTGGGGTGCCCCTGAAAGCCTTGCATGTAGGGGGACCCCCATCTCCCCCAGGCATCCGGTCTTTACCATCTACCTGGACTGGAGGTGAATTCTGCCGGAGGTGCCTGGCCCAACATTGAGCATAAACACCCCAGAAAGGCAGACTTTCTCTCTGTGTCTTAATCTCTTTTGAACTTGTCCTGCCTCCTTTGTTCTCCCATTTTAATGATTCCATTTGCTTCGCTGCCCCCCATCAGCCACCTCAGATCAACCCCCACAGCAGGGAACCCTTTAATTGGCAGCAGCTTTGCCAAAGCTCAGCTGTGCGGGTGGAGAGGCATTTAGTGGTGTTTGTTCTGTGTGGCAGGAGAAGGCGGGGGGGAGGGTCTTCGAAACTAAGCAGCTCCAATAGCTTGTTCAACACAATTTGAAGGTGATAAATCGGACCTGATTTTTTCGGTCATTTTTTTCCCTGCTGGTTCTTCTGACAAGTGGCCACTGCTGAGATTGCCGGAGGGGACAGAATTGCTTTTACCCGCAGCTCCCGCCTTCCTGCCACCTCCCTCCCTTCCCACCTCCCTTCTGGAGCTGCCACCACCCTCTACAAGGCCAGCCCCAGGGAGGGCGGTACCAACAGAGCCAGGGCAGCATCTAGGAGGATCTAGGCACCCAAGCTGCTGAGTTCTGAAAAGAAAGACCTGGAAAGAAGGCAAAGTGCATCGTGCACCGGAGCATGGCTGTGGGACCTGAGGAATGGGCCCAGAAGCGCAGGTTTGGGAATACTCTCCCTCAATCCCTCACTCTCTTGTCATGCGATTCACTCACTCCACAAGGATTTATTGAGCACCTACTGTGTGCCAGGGCACTATACTAGGGCTGTGCGAGTGAACAAAACTGATTGCCCTGGTGGATAAAGGGGACACACAGGCAATAAACAATACATATAACAAATCAAGAAATTATACACCGAATGGCCAGATTATTATGATCTCTGAACGCATAATAATCTGGCCACTCAGTGTATATTCTATATAATAAAAGGCTAATATGCAAATTGCACCCTCGACCAGGAGTTCGACCAGCAGGCAGGCCAGCCAACAGCCCATGTCCCCTGCCCCTGGCCAAGCTGGCCGGACCCCACCCATGCACGGACCCTACCCATGCACAAATTCATGCACCAGGCCTCTAATATATATATATATATACACACACACACACACACACACACACACACACATACACACACACACACACACACACACACACACACACACACACACACTGAGTGGCCAGATTATTATGTGTTCAGAGATCATAATAATCTGGCCACTCAGTGTATATACTTAGAGGATGTTGAGTGCTGTGGGAAAACAAAAAGTTAACAAACAGAGGACAAAAGGGATTGAGAGTGGGGAGATTTCAGTTTTCAATAGGGTAAATGAGATAGCCCTTACTGAAATTGTGCAGTCAGAGCAAAGCCCCAAAGGCATTCACTCATTCTCCCAATGACTTACTCATTCCCTCACTCGGGTCTTCATTTACTCAGTCATTCCCTCAATCACTCATTCCCCCATTCAAGAGTTCCTTAAGTCACTCTCCTATTTGTTGGCTTATTCCCTCATTCAGACATTCATTCATGAGCTCACTCACCCAGCAGTGTCTCAGACACCGAGCTCTATCCATTTTCATCCACCAACATGCCCCATGCCGCCTCTCTTCTGGGCCTTTGCATCAGTGGTTCTCACAGCCTGAAATGCTACTTCTACTCATCTCTGCCTGCAGCGCTGGGTTTACAATCAGCCCCTGCGGGAGGCATCTCTGACTTGCAGTCTGTAAGGGCTGCAGCTCAGGGTTTCAGCACTCAGTCCCCTCTCAGGGCACTGACACGGCAGTTGGTTCCTTAGCCTGACACTCCCACAGACCACGAGCTCCTTGGATTTGGGACAGTGTCTTATCCCTACACCTGGCATCATACTTGACACACCATGGTTATTCAGTAAATACTTGTAAAGCCTGGACAGAGAATCAGAAGAATCACTAACCAACCAGGGACACACCACAGGGCGGGAGGAGAGCGCACATGTGCTGAGCAGTCTATTCACCAGGCACTGGATAGACCTGAGCAAGCTTCACACCAACCCTATAGGACCAACGTTTTTAACTCCACTTCATCAATGAGGATGCTGACGACAAAGAGGTCAATGCCCCCTGAAGATCCCATAAGTAATAGATGGCCCAGCTGGAATTTCCCCCAAGTCAGCCTGACCCCTTCACTGCCTCCCTTAAGACAAGTGAAGTTCATCTGGCCCATTGGAGAATGAGCCTGGAGGTCTGAGACCACATTCACCGGGTCCTGGGCCCCCACCCTGGCTAGCTGCTGCTGGCTGATATTAGATTATTTTCCTGATTATGCATTTAAATGGGGCCAGACCTCCCCAAGACCATGGAGCTCTGGCCTCAGACCTTTCAACTGGTAATTACTCTCAACCACAGTGTGAGATCATCCATTAACCTGAGGCCAAAGTGCACCCTGCTAATCAGCCAGCTCTGATGCCATCAAGCAGCTGGGCTGATTGCAGACCTTAATCACAGAGGGACGGCCACAATCAGACTGGCCAGCCCTCCTCCAAGCCCGAAGGGGAGAGAAAGTTTTATTATAGTGGGGCTGACATTTGGCCGCCTCTGCAAAGAGAGGTTGCCATAGGCCATGTCACAGCGAGACTCACTTAATAACCATGCAAGACCAAAAGAAGGAGGAGCTCGGCTGGACCAGACAGACAAGATGATGCATGAGACAAGGATCAAAGGAAGAAAAGGAAAGGAAATGTTTGAGCACTACAGCCCAAGCACTGCGCTGGGTGCTTCACTTTCATTGCCCTTCATCTTCAAGTGATGTTTCCAGGGTGGTATTCTTGACCCCCGTTTACAACAGGGAAACTGAGATTCAAGGAAATTAACACCCTTTCCAAGGTCATACAACTGGTAAGCAACAAAGCTAAGACTCAAAGGTTGAATTTTTCTGGCTCCAAAACCCGTGCCCTTCCCACCATCTCGAGGTACAGAACTGTCAGGCTGGCTGATTTCCTTGTATTAGAGATGACAGAGTGGTTGATATGTAAGTTGAGACTAATGTGCAAAGCCTATTCCAGCCACATTTGCATTTGAAGAGAAGTGTGATTAACCTGAAGAGGAGGTTCAGTAAGAGTAGAATTTCGGGCGCTGTGTGAGATGACTGGGGAGCTCCATCAGCCAGAGGACTCTTCAGGTCTCTCTGGGTCCATACTTATAACAATCCCCATCCTCCTCATTTTCTTTAATCACTTTGGCTATGGAGGAGAGGGGGACAGAAAGGAAAGCTTGAGATCCTGTGTTCTTCTTTGGAGAATAAAAATAAAAAAGAGGCACAAGTTTCCTGGGATTGAAGGTAAGAGCTGTCCCCCTTGGAGCAAGGTGGTCCAGACTCAGGAAGGAGCCTTGAATAGAAGAGGATGTCTAGAGAGAAACGGACATGGCCAACATGAGATACCATTCCACTGTCCACACAGAGATGGTGGCCTGGGAACCGAAAAGTGGACGAAATGGCACATACGGGCTCCAAACAGGTGGTCCCCACAGCTTGTCTATGACCAAGGAGATTCCCTGCTTCTTCACACCATCCCCCATAGGTAATCCATACACCTGCCCACTGGGTTCTCTGCTCCTGTGCCCATTCCATGTCAGGAACCAGGCAGATTCTCTGTCCAGCTGTCCAGACCTGGTCAATCTTTGGATACCTCCCTCAAAAATTTAAATGTAAAAAATATATACAATTTACTTATTTTTTTTAATTCCTTTCTATTGGAACCTCAATTTGTTTTTGAGACTCAGCAAGCGCCATTGAAAAGACTACATTCTAGGAGAGTAGATTTAGGCACTTATTAGTGGCCACAAAGACAAAATTAAAGTAGAAGGACATAGTTTTAAAGTCATATTTGAATCCCAGCCATGTATCTTCCTGCCTGTGTGACCTTGGGTGGATCACTTCACTTCTCTGAGCCTCAGTTCTACCACCTGTGAACGGGCTGATGATATCTTCCTTGAAAGATGGTTGTGAAAACTGACATAAGCTAAGCAGCGCATCTGGCCACAGTAAGTGCTCAATAGATGATTGCTATCACTTATGAATAGGTCACAAACTCTGGCCTTACTCGGTACCTCTGTCCTTACTTGGTCTCTCTGGGTAGGTAGCTTCCCCTCTCTGAGCCTTTCCCACTCCCCTCATCTCCAGAGTTTCCACTGGGATGCTGCTCCTCCCAAACATGTGACAATAAGTCAACCACCTCCTTAATGGACCTTCCGTAAGACCAACAGGACTCTAAGGTTAACCTTTTGCACTCGGATGTCGAGTGTGACTCGACACGGTTAACATTAGAATAAAGGAATCGAGAAAAAAGCAAGCGAGTGCAAAGGGTTAAGACTGCATGACTAGGTCACAGAATCTATCCACATCTCCTGCCACTTACCAAACCTCCCTATGATGCCCACAGCATCAGCAAGTATTGCCAAGTTAAGGAGGAGGAGCTCTCTGCTCTGACTTCCTTTTCCTATCTTAATTATAAATCCCATTAATTCAGTCAATACACATTCACTGAGCACCTCCTTTGTGCCAGGTGCTTCAGTGAGGAATCAGAGATGAACAAAATATGCTCCAGCAGAACCCAGAGCCTAGGGGAGGACTCATCCAAAACTGGCTTTTGCCCTTTTTTTCCTGGACTCCTTGAACACCTGCTGTATCAGAGGGCGGGCAGGAAACCAATGGCATACTCCAACATGGTCACTGAGATGTGTTTAATAAAGTTGTTTATTTATAAAGGCAAGGGCAAGGCTAGAGGAAACCAACAAGGGTTAGTGCAGTATTTTGGATTCATAGGTCTGAGCTTAGCAGGAGTCTGTCTGTGGAGGGAGGAAAGGGAAGAAATTTTGTCTGACTTCTCTCTCCTCCCACTCTTTGACCCCCTGCTATTGCCTCCCATTGGAATCCATAATGCAAGGGAGCCCACTGTTGCAATCCCTAGGGACTGGCCTTCCAGGACACAGAGCAGGGGGTGGAGGGCAGAGAGAGAATCTGCAGGGGCACGTGCCCACTGCTGATAATTCGGTATGACCCTGGGAAAGACATGACCTTCCCTGTTTCCACCCATGAAATTCCCTCCTATGAGCCTGAGTTGTTATTTCCAGGAATGAGTCACCGAGGGGAGTTCAAGGCACAAAGTGTTATTGTTGAAACACCCCGAGCATCTCCAAGGCCCTATTGAAATTCTCTCCCTCTCCCCAACTCTCCTGGTAGCATTGCGGGATTACTGCAGCTCATATTCATCTGTCTCCAAAAGATTAAACCGTCCCCTGGAAAAGGCCACTGTTTCCCAAAGGAGGAGAGCCCATTTATGCTCATTCCCTCAAGGAACTGACTTTTCAGAAAAAAAATGTACAGGTTGATTTCTTTCCCAGCTTGGGAATAAGCTACTGTTTTGCTGTTTTTTTTTCTAGGGGTGGTAGTTATGTGAACCTAAAGGACTTTTCTCTTTATCTCAAGCCACCCCCAAAGATCTCTTTGAGTGGTAATATTGATAAAAACCAACAATAATAACTGACATGTATTTATTGAACACATAGCATGGCGCTATGTTGTCCAGCATCGTACACAGGTTATCTGATTTGACTGTCATATCCTCATGTTGTAGCTCCTATTAGTAACCCCATTTTCTAGATGAGGCAACTGAGACACAGAAAGGCTGAGTGACCTACCAAAGATCACGCAACTAGCAAGAGGCAAATTTGGAATTGGACTCAAGTCTAGGTTTCTAAAGCAACATTTCTCAATGGGGAATTATTTTGTTTCCCCAGAGGACATTTGAAAATGTCAAGAAACATCTTTAATTGTCACATCTGGGGGGAAAGGGTACTAATGGCTTCTAGTGGTAGAGCCTAGAGATATTTCTAAACATCCTACAATGCACAGGACAACCCCCCACAACAAAATGTCAATAGTGCTGAGGTCAGAAACCCTTTCCTAGAGTCTCCCAGAATCTACTACTGCCTCCATTCAATCACGATGGCCCCTCTGCTGGGGAAAATCTTGACAGGAGAATGGGGGCTAAGATCACGCAATGCCTTGTTGAAAACGTTGGTCTTTGGCCTAAGAACATGGGGAAGATCCTGAAGCATTCTAAACAGGGAAGAGACGTGGTGAATTTGAATTTCAAGAAGATAACTCTGGCTGCTGTGTGGAGAATGGATTGGAAGGCATGGAGAGAGACCAGCAGGCAGGCTGCTAGGTAATCCAGATGATGGTGAACTTGAAGGACAGGGTGACTGAGACAAATAGATGGATTCGTGATCTATTCAGAAGGAAGCAAACTCAGTAGGACTGGGTGAAAAGAAGGAAGTATTAGAGATGACTGCCAATCTTCTGGCCCGAGACACAAGTTCAATTTTATAGACCTTGTTTCTCTCTATTTTTCTATCTATCTTTCCATTATTATCTCTCAAATAAGCAACTCTGTGTTTCTGACCAAGGGACCAGCATCTGCAAAGTTTCTGAGAAGAAGAGAGGTTGAGGCCCATCCTTAAAGCTGCCAGTTGTGGTTGTGCAGGATGTCAATGATGTGAATGGTGCCTCCTAGGGCTGAGCAGCCTACATGGCAGCCTGGTTGTCAGATTCTGTGGTCTGAGTTCTTGACTCTGGGTTGGCCATTACCTAGGAAGGCCCAAGCTTTGGGAACAAAACCACCAAAAGCTAATTCAGTACAAACAAGAGAAGACTCAAGGGAACAAGTCACTACCTCTACTTCTTTACAAGGCTCCCTACAAATGGGGAGGAAAAGGGGATCAGAGGGGCACTAGGGTGGGACTATGGTTAAAGGTACTATGATTGAAAGTGGTAGAGAGAATTATTTCAGCTTAGTAAAGAGCTTTTTTTTTTTTAAGTTGAAATGGTTACAATAACATATCAGCCCTGTATCCCACCCACCCTATACAACCCTGAGCAGGCTCAGCTACCTTTTCCCTTCAGTCTCATTTCTTATCCTCCTTCTTCTTGTCCTTCTTGCCATCCTTGATGGCCTGGGATGCCAGGGAGCCCATGGAATTTCCAATGGCCTCATTGATGGGATCCACACCTGGAAGGTGCTCCAGGACACTCTGAGGAAGAGCAGATTACTTATGTCATGCTGATGCCCCCGCAGGGCACAGAGTTTGACTAGGCAGAATCAGTTGACATTGATACCAGTTCATCCACGGACGCATCTGAGCTCACCAAGGAGGAGGAGGATTATAATGTGATGCAAGACCCTGAATTCCTTCAAATAAAAAGAACTATTTACCAACAAAAGCTGTTCAACTATTAAAATGCTCTACTTCGTCAAGGAATGAGCTCATCATCAAGGGAACTCAAGCTCCAGCACAACCACCTTCAATCAGAGGTGCAACAGAGGGATCTCAGCATCTGTCAGGTAGGATGTTGACCAGACCCCTTCAAAGACAGGTTCTGTTCTGAGAGCGTGGACAAGGCATGGTGATGTCTCCAGGTTGGCCTTTATGAAGCCCAAATGATTTCTCCAACAAACGCTTAGCATGTCTGCAGCAGCTGCAGAGAATAATTACACCAACATTCCTGACCACATCACTTATTTAAAAACACTCCCTGCAGGGCAGGAAAAATCTTCCAGACATTTTTTTTGAAATGTACCAGCGATGTGCTCACTGCTGCTGACAGAAGTCCAATAAATATGCCCTCGATGTGAACGTGTTTCCACTCTCTTCCCTCTAACGAGTACTTTCTTGGCTCCCACCGACCTAAAGACCTTCACATTTTGTCCTTCCATCTGAGTATGATCAGGGGAGAAAAGATCAGACATGATTCTGGAGATGGTTCAGGGATGGCCACTCACACACCTCAAAATAAGTCATGAACTGCCCTGGTGATTCTAATAGGGGTTCTCCCCACCCCAGAACTTTCTTCTGAGCTCCAGACTTACAGACATTGCCTCCAAGATGTCCCATAGGAATCTCAGATTCAACAGGTCCTTAACATAGCTCACTGTAGCCTTCCACCCCCACCCAACTATTCTCCTGCCCCAGAGTTCCAGGTTTCAGGGACTGTCACCCACGCCAGACACCTAATGCTTCCGGAGTATCTTTGACTCTTACCTCGTCTTCAGTCCTCATACACCTCTGCCCCTGCCTTAGTTTGGGTTCCCCCAGAGGCAAACCTTGAGAAGAGTTTAAATACAAATAGTTTATTTGGGAGGTGTAGAAACCCAGGGTGAGATAGGGAAGGAGAGGAAATCAACCAACCGTGCATGTATCAAGCCATCTGTGCTGTGGGCAACTGAAGCTTCATTCCACTTGAGGAAATGGTGTAGACACAAGCTTCAGAGCCACATTGTGTGTTGGTGGAGAGTACTCCTGGGGGATAGTTAATTCCCTGGCACTTATATCCTGTCTTATCCACAAGCAGTCCCAGCCTCAGAGAAAGCCTTCAGGCAAAGAGATATAGATACTGCTGTTGAAGTAAGCCAGGAAGTGGTGGGACTTCAGAGAGGTGGGCAGGGCATCGGCTAAGTCTGCTGTAACATCAACTCCTAAGGAGCCTATTGCCTCAATGACTCTCCAGCATTCTAGATTCTCCTCATTCTAGATTCCTCCATCTCCATCCAGGCCACCACCTGGCTTTCTGCAATGAGCACTGACTGGTCTCCCTGCCTCCAGCCTGGCACCCTAAGAGCCTTCTCCAAACTGCAGTCTGAATGAGGTGACATGCATATTGGGTACAGGGCAGACTTCCTGTCCCTCTTCTAGGTACACGATGTCAGGTAAAACACATCACATCCCTGTTCCTGGCTTTGTTTTTTGTGGGGGTTTTTTCAAGTGAAAATTAGGCATGAAACTTGTACCTTCATCATAGGATTATGGCAAAAATTACATGAGTTGATATATGTGAAGTGTTTAGAACAGCACCTGGTATAGTGATTATCCAATAAATGTTAGCTCTTAACCAAAATGTTAGCTCTCTATAATGAAAAAATGTGATTATGTCCTGCTTCAAAGTCTTTCTTCTGATAATGAGACCCTGGAAAGGCAAGCTTTGATAATTGCTGGAAGACTCAGAGCCTAGAAAATCCTGGTGATACTCTTAAGGAACAACTCTTCACCCAAGGATCGAAGATGCTGTTGGTGCAGTGGGTGCCTTGGGATAAAGGAGCCACCAAAGTACGAGTTTATTCACCAGGGAGTTGGACCCAGAAACCAAGGAAATAGAAGATGCCTATTGCTAAGTCCTCCTCAGTCAAGGGTGGACCTGTGATCAGAAAGGTACAATTAAAGATGGAAAGGGTGGCAACCCCAGTCCTGCCAGTAGATCAGTCTTCAGAACCCAGGTGATACAGGATTAAAATCTGTCTCCAACACTAACAGTGTGTCCGGCCTGGGTCAGGTGACTTTCCCTCCCTGAACCCCAGTTTCCTGATCTATAAAATGAAAATAAAACCACATACTTTATAGACATGTTGGGAGGATTACATATCATCACATTTGGGAAAAGCCCAGCCATACAGGTAGGGTCTCAATCAAAGCTAGATTCTGTCTTTCCACTCACAATCACTCTCCTGGTCCTGACCTCTCTATGAGCACAGTGGAAACTATAGTACTCTCTTCAATAATTTAATTCCTCACCTCACATCCTCTCTTCCCATCTTTTTACTTCCATCATTGCTGCAGCAACTACCTGTGTGGTTGAAGGCTGACAACACCACACAACTCTTGCACCATGTCCCCCTTAATTTACACCCATGGCCTTCTGGCAACTTCCTCTTGACCACTAAACTCAGGTCTGGTTCACAGATATGTTGGTGCTGTTCAAAATAAATGGCTATTGCACTATAGCCCTACTTATGGTGAAAGGATTCCTCCCAGGATGTGGGGTTTTGAGCAGTATACTTGGCAGTTCACCTGTTATACAAGCATAAAGGTGCTGAGGTAGGAACAGACATAGACTCCTGGACAATGATCAGAGCGCTAGAAAGAACACAATCAGAGATTAAAGACAAGGAATTATGGGGAAGGTGGAAGAAGCACGTGAATGGGTATGGAAACAAAACATACATATCACATTATTGCACACAAAAGGTCATCCAAGTAGAAGAAGGGCTCAACAGCTATATAGACAGGCGGACTCAACCAGTGGATGTCAACCAGCCTCCTTCCTCGGCCACCCAACTGCTGTGCAGTGGGTCTGTGAACAGAGCAGCCAGGTAGCAGGTGTGGAGATTAAACACAAGCATGGCACTTTGGGCTCCTTCTCATGAAGGCTTGTCTAACTACTGCTGTTGATAATGCCTAACCAACAGCAGCAGAGGCTGAAAGGGAGCCCTCAAAATGGCACCGTGAGGACACTAGCTAACCACTTGGTGGCAGATTAGTTACCCTGAACTCCTTTTCTTGAAGACAGGGCAGCCATCATTTATATGGGGATTACTATCTACTCTAGCTCTGGGTCTATCATCTTTGGTGGCATTGCCTCTGCCAGCACCACCAACCACAGATTTAAAGAATGTGGGATCCTACGTCATATCACCTTGGACCCCTGAAAGAGCTGGTACTGGGAGAGTCAAGACAATGGACAAAGCACTGTTTGACAACTTCTGTGATGAACTCTTAAAATGGCTTGTTTTCACCTGTTCCATGTTTAATTCTGCGTCAGTGCACCCTTCACACAAACATACCGATTGGGGTGTTTTCTCGTTGGTGAGAACCAAGTCCTGGGGGGAGACTAGCATTCCTCTGCAGACCTATTGGTTCTTGTTCAGTTATTCATCAGCTCTTTTCCAAGGAGAGACCCACCCCCAATGAAGGTTCAGTTGTAAATGCTACCCAGAAAACAGCTGGAGTGAAGTCCCTCAAAACAAGGCCCAGAAGTCACCTGGCGGTGCCTCTTGATTCTTTAGGAATAGGATTTGGCTCTCACTGGTTCTGGCATCCCTTTATCCAAAGCTTTGGATGCTACATTCACAAAGGGCTCATGAATAATGCACAGTGACCTGAAGAACTCCAGGAGGGTGAATTAAAGATGAGCATGAAGAACCTGGATGCTCAGGCTGAGTTCAACTGTGACCACAGCAGGCAGTTCTGCCACACAGGACCGGCCAGTGGTTAGCCACGCTCTGCCTGGAAGGCCTGCCCTGCCTTCCCTGGGTTCTGCCATGGACTGTCCTCCACATTGGCCTCCTAACCTCTGCAGGGCTCCCGTTCTGACCTTGACCCTCAGCCACCTTCAAAACTTACCCCTCCAAAGTCTCATTTCCTCTACAACTTATTAGGACATTAAGATTAAACCTAAAAATGAATTCATGCAATACCAGGAATAATGGATGATGCCATGTCCTCCTTCCAGCCACACACTTGTGAGTTTTCCTAAAGACTGTGCTTACAAACACCGCTGAAGTTAGAGGAAGAGGAGGAGTTATTGATAGAGCAGTGGTCCCCGGAACCCACAGGTTCGCAGTCTCCCTGCTGTCATTTCCTGACGGAATAACCAAGAACCAAGGGCTTCCTTTCTCTGGTTTCAGTTTCCCATTCTACAGATGGGAGAGCCGAGGCCCAGAGTGGAGCAGATAGTCCCCCAGGGTCACACAGCACGTTGATCATAGATAGAGCCACAGAAAGAACCAGAACTCTTTTCCCAGTGCAGGCCTCTTCCCCTGACTCTAGCGTGCCCACCACCCTGTTCCCAGGTGAGCCACCCCAGGAGGAGCAGGGGAAACATCTTTGCAGGTGATTTAAGGCAGGATGCTTCCTGGATGCCCCGCTCCCTCTCAGTAATTTATGGATGTGTGAGCAGGATGATGGGCTCACTGCTTACACCGTGTAATTCAAAAAAGGCACCCACCCTAGAAAGACGGGTGAGAGGTATAAAAATATGTACATTTGATGGAGCATATATATGTGTTTGTAAATACAGTCTGTTATTGCTCAGTGTTATTATATATCCATCATCTTTCTTTGGGTTATTGGAAACATAAAAATCTTAAAGCACTAAAAACACAAAGAACGATAAGTCACCCAGGAAAGTATATCTTCCCGGGGATGATTTTATGTCTGGAACGGTTTGTGCCTTCTGAAAATAAAGTCCTTGTACTGCCAGGGAGGGAGGAGGAAGCAGGGCGGGGCTGGGAGATGGCTCCCACAGCCCCTGGGCAAAAACCCAGGCTGGTGGGTGCTCAGTGGGGCAGGGGGGGAAAGGCAGCGGGCAGAGGGGCCGACCCAGCTGAGGTTCCACGTTTAGGCAAGTTATGACCTTGTAGCCTGGTTCCTTCTTTATAAACTGGGGGTCACAGTCCCGAATGGCTCCACAAATATTTCCCTCCCCTTTGACCCACTCCATTCTGAGCAAGTGTCAAATGTGGCTGCATGAAAGTGGCTTTGGCCTGGCTGGTGTGGCTCAGCGGTTGAGCATTGACCCATGAACCAGGAGGTCACGTACGTGTCCATTCAGGGTACGTGCCAGGGTTGCAGGCTCGATCCCCAGTAGGGTGTGTGCAGGAGGCAGCTGATTGATGATTCTCTCTCATCACTGACGTTTCTATCTCTCCTTCTCCTTTCCTCTCTGAAATCAATAAAAAAAGAAAACATGTAAAAATATTTTTTAAATGACTTTGATGTATCAGCCCCCCTCTCTCTCTCTTTGCTTCCTCCTCTCAGGCCGAGCATCCAAACCATGAAGGGTAAACATAAACTAAATTCCAAGCAGCAGACATAGTCAATAACACAGACATGATTTTTAAGTGAAATTAATGATTTTTCGAATATAGATTTCCTCTTCGTGCCCTTCCTTCCACAGCTTTGGAGATTCATGCTTCGACAGGCATTTGGTAATGTTGCCGAGGCCTGGGGATCTGCTATAAGTCACATGGTAAGGAGGCCTGGAGGGGGTCCCTTCACAGTGATGATGGAGGACACAGAAGCGTGGAGAGCGAGAGCAGCGGACTAGAGTGACCAAAGCCTGGCCCTCCGTCATCCTGGGCAGCCCCCAGGCCCGCTACCCACTCTGCCTTCACTCTGCTCTCCTGAATCGAGGGGCTGGAGTGGGGGCTCTCTCAGGCCCCCAAGGGACTGCACTTCCAACCTGACGTTGGAATGATACATATTCTCTTTTGTTCACCTCCGAATCCCCAGTACGTGAAGTATTAGAAAGGGGGGTGGGTCCATAGGAGAGGCTCAATAAATGCTTGTTTCCTTAATTAACTTTGTGTCCTTCAGAAATTCACTGAAGTCACCCCAGAGGTAACAGACCAAGTGCATTCATGGCCCCCAACAATGGCCTCCCTGGGTCCAGCCTTTGCAGTGTGTTCCCGGTTGGACCCTGGACTCGGCCGTGTGACTTGTTTCCACCCATGGGAGAGACGCAGACTTGGCACCCGCAGAAGCTTGAAAGGTACTCATCCTTTCCTCCACGGCCATAGTTTAGCTATTAGAGGGTGTGAGGGGTGCGGGGAGGGAAGATGAGCGCTCCAGCCCCAGCCATGCGGGCCAGACAGCCCCCAGCCAGCCTGCCCACTGACCCCGGACGTGTGAGCAAGCTCAGCCCCAGGGCCAAGCCCGGCCCGAGCAGCAGCACCTCCCAGCCAACCTCATGGGAAATAACAAATGGTTATCTGTTGTGCAGCAAACACTAGGTTTTAAGTGATTTCATCTAAAAGGTAGCAGACCTGGGGAGAGTGAACGGACCCCACTCTGAGCTGGCAATGGGTTGGCTGTTCTCTCGGGTCTGCGTGTTCCTCTCTTGTCCTGCCTCCCACCAACGTCCCCACCCTCTATCTAGACACACTTCTCCTGCCCTCATTCCTTTAGCTTACACCGGGGGGGTAGGACCCCTCACCACCAGCCACCTGTGTCTGCACCTGGGTCTCTCAGCTGGGCCCCTACTGCTGATGGCTGGGGCTGAATGGGAGCCACTGCGTCCTGTTCTCCTGCACTCCCAGCGCAGCTCGGTCAACAAGAGGGACAACCAGTGATGTCACATGTGTAGATGCATATGTATTGCATGCATATGTAGATATACATACATGCATCTATATGTATAGGAAAGAGAGAGAGAGATGCTTAAGCCTCAGAAAACCAATTGAACTAAATAGCTTAAGGTTCTTAAGTTCCCTCCTCTGAGGAAAGCCCAGAGAGGAAGAATAATCTTTCCAAGGTTGTACTGCAAGAGTCAAACTCGGTTGTTTTGACTCTTCATCCAAAGCTTTTCCCAATACATTATATTCCATTTCCTCGCGGTCCCATCCCTGGGAAATGTGGGCGCGGCTTCAGATAAAGTCACAGCATTTATGCAAAAGAACCTCCCATGGCCCCGTGCGTACTCCCTCTTGGACGTGCCTGGCCCTCACAGGCCGGAATGCACACCAGCCTGTGCCATGTAATATACTAGATCTTTGGCACAGCTCCTAACATCAGGTCTGCTTGTGACAATAAACTCCGTTCTGACATGTCACCAGCTCAGAAAGTTCCTGCCGCAATTTTCAGGATTAAATGAAAAATCCTGCAGGAATGGGAGCTCCAAGGCTGTTTGGAGCAAACTGATTTCAGGGAGTTTACCAACAGGAAATGAAAAATGCAAATGACACAGGCAGCGCCTTACACTCCTTGGAAGACCAAGTGGGCTCACATACACCCGATGGGCTCAGTAAATGGAGATGCTGAACCTGAGTCAGGGGGTGCCTGCTGGGTGGTTAAGGCTGACCTGCCACTGGGGTCGCAAAAGTGGCTCAAGAACACTCTGGAAGAGACACTCACATTTACTGACTATGTGACCTCGGGAAAGGTACTTTCTCTCGGCCTACACTTCCTCATCTATAAAATCGAAATGATAACAATAGCTGTTTCCAGGAAGACTGTTATTGTTGTGAGGCTCAAATATGGAAATTCACGTTAAGTGCCTTGCCCAGAGCCTGGCACATATAGTAGATGCTCAATAAATGCCAACTATCATTATGATTATTTTACAGAAGAACACTCCAGGCACAGATGAGGGTGGTATGACAAGACGAGGAAGCGGGAAAGTTTTTCTGAAGGAGGATATGACAACTGAACTAGATTGGGGGGAAAGAGTAAAGGCATTCCAGCCAGATGGCAGAAGCAAGGTTAAGGAGGCATGGAAGAGTTGGATTGGGGGTGGGGAGGGTTGATCTGTTTGAAGAGTGAAGTTCAGAGTCATAGGAGGATGGCAAAAGATGAATTTAGAAATGCAACCAGAATGTTAAAAACCTCACATTTTACATTAAAGATCTTAAGATTATTTTTTTAGGCACTAAGGAGCCATAGAAGGATTTTGAGCTCAGAAATAGCATCATTCAGATACATTCATACTAAAGTGAGAGTGGCTGATATGTCTTTATGTCTTTCAAAAGTGTCCTGCCACTTTCCTAGGAATATTTGCTACTTTATAAGAGCCAATCCCTTCGATGATAACAATAACAGTTAATACACAAAATGTTTACAGTGTGAAAAAGACACCTTACTTTTAAACTAATACAACCTTATGTTCTAAGTTGATATCTTGCTACCATCTTTTGCAGATAAGAAAACTGGGGCACAGAAAAATTAATTAACTAGCCCAACGTCATTTACATAAGCAGTGGATTCAGAATTTTAAACTCAGCGACACTGGCTCCCAAGTCTGTGCTTCATAGGAAAAGAAGTCAGTCTTTAATGATGTACCTCAGGCATAAGCAGGATTCCTGACTGGAGAAAAAGGAGGTTTGATGATACAGTGGAAAACAACTTGGCTGGAATAAAGAAGACCTGAGTTCCAGACCCAGTTTAACCTCCCAAACTGTGTGACATTGAGCAAGTGGCTTCCCCTCTCTGAGCCTCATAGCCCCATCTGACCCACACGATCATTCTAGCTTTGATATGCTCTGGTTCTGGGGCTTTCGACTAGGATAGAACGTAAACCTTGTGATGTTAAATTATGCAAAAAAGAATCAATGCTCAAATATTGAGCAGGGAGCTATGGTCTGGGATAGGGAGAAAAAGGGGTAGTCAGGATGGCTCTATAGACCTAATATGAGGTCAATGTAAACCAACCAGGAGAAATGCAAATATTTCCACCCCAATCCTAGCCTAGCTATGCAACAGCCAGTTTGGTGTCAGAAAATACCAAAGCAGAAAGATCTCTTAGAGGTTATGTTATAAGACAACTAGAGGCCCAGTGCATGAAATTCGTGCATGGGGGGGGGGGGTCCCCTCAGCCCAGCCTGCACCCTCTCCAATCCGGGACCCCTTGGGGGATGTCTGACTGCCGGTAGGCCTAAACCGGCAGTCAGACATCCCTCTCACAATCCTGGACCGCTGGCTCCTAATCGCTCACCTGCCTGCCTGCCTGGTCACCCCTAAATGCCCCCCCCCGGCCGGCCTGATCACCCCTCACTACCTCTGCGTGCCGGCCTGATCACCCCTAACTGCCCCCCCTCCCCCCGCCAACCTGGTCGCTCCTAACTGCCACCCCACACTGGCCTGGTCACCCTTTACTGCTTCCCCTGCTGGCCTGGTCGCCCCCAACTGCCCCCCCTCCCCGCCAGCCTGGTCACCTCTTACTGCCCCCCCTGCAGGCCTGGTTGCCTCCAACTGGCCCCCTCTGCCGGCCTGGTCCCCCCCAACTGCCCCCCCCCTACCGGCCTGGTCACCCCATGCAGCCTGCTTGTTCAATCACTTGGTCGTCCCTCACTAATGCCCCTGCTGGCCTGGTCGTAGGCAGCCATCTTGTGAGGGCATGAGGGTTAATTTGGATATTCCCTCTTTATTAGATAGGATAGTTTTCAAACATACTTTTAGCTATTTTTAAAATCTTGCATGGAATGCAATCTACAAAGCTGGTTTTTAAAAAGCAATGCTTTATTATCATGTGAATTTATTTTATAAATACAGGTTATAACCTTTACTTATTATTAAGTCAGTCAATAAGAACAAGGCTGTTTTGATTAAATAAATTGGATGCTCAGGTTGGTATAAAACTGCAATTGTCATCTGTAACCCCCTGACATCACTTTTTTGTGTGTTTATCAAAAGAGCCTCATCATTTTTATTAGTTTGGGTTGTATAGCATCTTGAAAACATTATTTACACAGATGAGTAGCTACAAATGCTGACAAGTTAAAAAACAACAACTAAGAAAGATGGCTTTGCAATCTTTGGATATTCTTCAAAGTGACGCAGAGGCTTAAGAGGAAACAGAAGATATTATACAAAATATTCTCTTCCAGATCACATCCATGGGTAGAGTTCATTCAGCAGATAGCCCATGAATGCCTACAATGTGTTATGCGCTACTCCAAGCACTGGACACAGCAGGGGGCAAAACAAAAGCACCCTGTCCTCTCGAAGTTTAAAACTTTGGCATGTGAGCGACGAACAATCAAAAAATAAGTAATGAAATCTGTAGCATGATCACTGCACTGTGGGTTAGTACAGGGGCGGTGCTATGGCAGCAAATAAGCAGGAAATGGGGTAGGGACTCTGAGGTGGAGCGAAGTTCAACTTGAAATAGGTCAAGGTGGCCTCACTTGGAAAGTCTGAGCAAAAGTTTGAAGGAGTGAGGAGCCGGCCCTGAGCCTGCGGGAAGGGCATCCAGCCAGCGCCACCAACGGGTAAGGGGCCTGCTGGGCCAGTCGAGGAAGAGTGGGAAGGCTGAGGCTGAACAGCTGGAGGGACTGAGCCAGGGTGAGGTGGTGGGAAACGAGGTCAGAAGGGAGAGAGGTGGAGGGTAAGGGGTGGGGGATAGATCACACTGGGAGGCCATTATATTGCCATTGGCTTCCAGGTGGACTACGAGGGAAGCCACTGGGGATTTTTAGGCAGAGGAGAAACAGTATGCTTTTACGTCACTTGGAATGCTGGGTTGAAAACAGAGTGTAGGGAATAAGGGTGGGCAGAGGGAGAAGAAGAGGTGTTTTCCATACTTCAGGAGAGATGATCGGTGGCTTAGACCACGTGAACAGGGAAAAGGGATTGGGTTTCGCATACGCTTTGAGAATAGAACTGATAGGCGCTCCTGACCAATTGGATATAGCTTATGAAAGAAAGAGGAGTCGAGGATGACTCCAAAGGGTTTGGCCCAAGGAACTGGTAGAGCGAAGCTGCAATCCACCTTCCCTGAGATGGAAGGACTAGGGAAGGAGGAGGTTTGGGTGGCTGTGGGTCAGGACTTCAGTTTGGGGTGTGTTACCTTCAAGACCCCATTAGAAATCTAAGTGAAGATGGAGAGATGAGTCTGGAGTTCAGAGAAGTGGTCCAACTTGGAAATATCTGAGGACTATCTATCGAGGAGGTGCTTAAAGTATGAGGGAGACAGCATGGGATCAGCAAAGCAGTCGGTGTGGACTGACAAGAGGTACAAGGGCTGAGCCTGGAGATCCCCAAGATCAGGAGGTCAGGGGTCAAGAAGAAACCAGCTGGGAGACTGAGAAGGAGCAGGGGTGAAAGGGAGTGGCGGATCAGGAGGGTCAGGTGTCCTGGAGACCAAGTGAACAAAGTGCTTTAAAGAGGAGAAAGTGTTCAGTTATGTCCAATGCCAACAGGACAGCATGGAGGTGGCCGAAGACTAGACTGCTGGTTTTAGCCACGCTGTGGTCATGGGTCATGGGTGACCTTGGTAAACCCAGTTTTGATGGAGTGGTGGGAACAGAAGCCCAGTCAGTTTATTGCAAGGGGGCATGATGAGAGGGATCGGGGCAGTTATAAAGACCCATCTTACCAAAATATTTGTTATAAAAGGAGACCAGAGAAATGAAATAGCAGCTAAAGAGGCATGTGGAATTGGTTGGCGGTTGTCTGTTTTAACACAGAAGGTCTTGTTGTGTTTGTACATGGATGTCAACGATCCAGAAAGAAGGAACTGCTGTGATGTAGGTGCGAGGGGGAACAATTGCTGAAGCCATGTCCTTAGAGTGTAGAGGAGGAGGTTGTTCTCAGGAGTGGGGACTGTGCCTCTATCTGCTGATGGAAGGGCAGGGAGGCAGGCAACTGTGGGTGGTGGGAACCTGTGGAAGTTCTCTTCTCATTGCTTTATTGTCTCTGTGAAATGGGAAATAGGCCATCAGGTGAGAGTGAGGGAGGGGTGAGGTGTTGGAGGTTCAAGGAGGGAGGAGAAGGTGTGAGAAAAAATCATGTAGATGAGAGAGAGAGTGAACAGACCGGAGAAACAGATGGTGGTTGCCAGGCAGCATAGGGACCCATGGGAGATTCAGGCTCAGGACTCTAAGGGAAGCCGTCAGCATAACTGCATGCTTTTCTCCGAGTCCAGAGCCACCCAGCTGCTTTGGAGGCAGGCACGGGATAGGCAGAGCTGGGTATGACCAGGTTCGTGCTTCCGCCAAATAAGCATGAGATGGACAAGAGTCAAGGGTGTGGACTCTGGAGACAAGCTACCTGGTTACAAGTCCTTGACCCACCATTCATTAGCGGTGTGACCTTGAGCCAGCTCCCTAACCTCTTTGTGTTTCACTTTCTTCACCAGGGTCTTAAGTAAAAGTTAAAGGCACTGACATTCATACGGTACTTAGAACAGTACCTGGCACGTGAAAAGCTCTCAGTAAATGTTAGCTTTTATTATAATCAATACCGTGTGAGGGTTTCTCAGCCAGTGAAAATTCTGTTTGTCGGAAAACACTTGTGAAATGTATCTTGTAACATTAGGAGATAATATCATTTTTAAAATCTCATTCGGCTCATTTCTGTTGGATACACTTCAGACGTCCCAGTCTAATTTCTCTTTCTCTTTCTTTATATGGAGACCAACCATTACATTACAATTTCCCCACTGACGCTTTATCTGCTGTCAGCACGGTGACAACTAAAAGTCGGTCGAGAAGCATCCGAAACGTACAAGGCACCGTATCATCACAACGTGATGGGATGCGCGCTGTACATCTGTTACACCGCAGTGAAGGCAGCTACTGAGACGCACCTGAGCCTCACCCGGGGTTCTAGTTGACCTCAAGATACATTTTCTCAACCCTCGAGTGCTGCAGTGGTGTATACACTGATATGTTTGCATGTGAGCAGACGTGCACAGGAGAATAGCAGCAACTGTCACTCGGACGCTGGCTCTGCTGGGGACCAATGCCAGCCACAAATGATGACCCTAACCTCTCTGTGAGCTGGGCCGCTGGCACTCCTGTTGGGTTCCGAAAGCTGAGCCTCCGACTCTGGCACCTGAAGGATCATTGCCCGATTGAGTCCCTTCCCACTGATTTGAACATTCTTTGGCTAAGGCCTCCCGGCTCCCAGGAAGCAAGCGGAGGCCTGTTCCCAATGCAAAGCCCCCCGAAAGGAAGCTCGTGTGCAAATGAGCGTGTTGAACGGATTCAGACCCAGCCAACCCTGGGCAAGGCTAGATTGTGAGTTTCAAAAGCAACAACAGCCTCAGACAGTTTGGCTCAGTGGATAGAGCGTTGGCCTGTGGACTGAAGGGTCCTGGGTTCGATTCTGGTCAAGGGCATATGCCTGGTTTGCATTATCTCAGCAACACTCAGTTTTCCCACCTACAAAATGGGGATAATAATGCCTCGCTCACTGAGCCATTATGATGCACAAATGAGATGGTGCCTAGCACAGTGCCCAACACAAAGTAGATAAACAGTATGTGTTATGTTTCCCCCTCCCCACCAGTGTCAGGCTCCCAATGTCTGCCACTTCCCTCCATGCCTTCTTTCCAGCCAAACCTCCTCCTGTTCTCTTGATTGCCATCAGTGATGGATGAGGCTTGGTTTCCATGGTTGCCCGGACCTGTTCACTGGACAGATGATGTGCATTGGCTATAGGTCCCTGCTCAGAGTTGGCAGATGCAGCCTGAAGCTGCATTTCCAAGGCACCTGGGCTCTCTCCACTCCAGAAGGAGCCTAGGGGATGCTCTCAGACTCCCTTTGTCAATCCTGGGTAAGGTGGTGACATTTTAGGGAGCTCCACATGGAGTCAGTGTCAAGTGCCCATTGAGCAAAGTATTACTCAGTCTCCAAAGGCCTTCTCTGGCTCTTCCACTAGCTCAAGAGCTTCCCAAGGTCAAGACCTAGGTCTTGCTCAGCTCTGGATCTCCCGTGTCCACATCTCTCGGTATGTGGCAGGTGCTCATGGTGAGCTGCATTAATGACCCCAATTCTCCACCCCTCCTTGTACCCACACCCTTTATCTTGTGACTTTGCAGAGCATAACTCCCCACTGCAGGCCTGGCCATGCAATTTGTTTTTTATCTTAAGGATCCGAATTAGTTATCTATTGCTACATAACAAACTTAGGAGATTAGAACAACACATATTTATTATCTCACAGTGTCTGTGGGCCAGAAATTTCACTGGGTCCTCTGCTTCTGGACCTCTCAGAGGCTGCAATGAAGGTGTCAGCTGGCCTGTATTCGTTCACCTCATGGCTCAAGTGGGGAAGGTTCTGCTTCCAAGCTCATGTGGTTTGTTGGCAGAATTCGGTTCCACACAGACTGTTGGCCGGAGGCTGCCCTCAGTTCCTTGCCATCTGGGCCACTTCAAAGTACGTAAGCCAAGGAGATCATAGAGAGGATCTGCTAGCAAGACAGAAGCACCGACTTCTTGTAACCTGATCACAAAGCCCGTTGCCTTAGTTGTGGTCTCTCGGTTAGAAGCACACAACAAGCCCGGCCCATCTCAGGGGAGGGCATGAACGCCAGGAGGTGAGGATCACTGCGCATCATCTTAGAAGTCTGCCTTCCACACGATATTTGCAGATGTGAGTGAAGTGAAGAAACACATGTGCAGTTGAGCTTGCTTCCTCTTGTACTTCTGTCTCTTGCATGAGAAGGATGTCCCCTGGGTAACCCACTAGTCCCGGGAGGAGGAGGGGAGACACATGGTGCACAGCTAAGATCCCCCTGCCAGCCACAGCCTACAGCAGAGTCCCCATGCCATGAACAGTCAACGAGTGGCAGTATGAGTTACCAGGACAGCATGATTCCATTTCTGCAGAGTGTAGGAAGAACACCTTTCTACCCAATCCCAAGGACCGCCCCCCCCCCCCCCCCCCCCCGTCCTTATATTCTAGTAGCCTGTGAAAACAGAACCGCTCTGGAATGAAGACTGGCGCTGTCCACAGGGAGGGGCGGCACTAGTCTCTGCCGTCAGCCTGCAGTCATCATTCCGGACCAGGTTGGACAATCTCACTCTCAGAATTAAGTATGCCCCCTACCCAGACTGCAGTCCTCCTTCTCTCCCCTCTTCAGGGGCATCGATCCCAAACCAGCTCAAAATGTGTCTTTATTACTCATTGGCTGTGATCAGCAGTGTTATTAGGGCAATTTCCTGGCCTGGCATCAATTCCTCCACCCACCCCGCCCTGTGCAAGCCTGAGTGTCTCTCTGAGATCCCCAGATCCAGTGGCAATTTTGCCGGACCAAGCCCTGGAAATAAAACTTCAGTTAAATATACTGGAAATTAGATTCAATTTTATTACTGGGAGGAAAAGATGACAACAACCCAAGGCATACAGGGAAAGGGTACATCAACAGACAGAACTGAAATGAAAAAGCCATTTTGCAGCCTGACTCGCCAACCCTGAGGAACCAATGAGCATCTGTCCAGCTGGGGGCCAAGAGGAGGCAGACTGGCTTCAGCGATGGCCGCTGGAGTGGAGGTGGCTCTCACCTCGGAGAGGCAGGGCAAGGCCCGGAAAAATGTTCCGGCCCTCGATGCAGACCATCAGGGCTCAAACCAGGTTCACTACTCCCAAGCTACATGAACTTGGATGCATGACATCCCCACCGTGAGCCTCCATACCCTCCCCTGCACTGTAGGATGATGTTCATAGCGGTACATAGCTCGGAGGAGGTGGTATGAAAGAGTAAGTAAGATCCTGTGTGTTGCCTACTAAAAAGCTTGAACTGGGTGATCAGAATAAGAAATACAAGATTCATAGTAAGAAACATATTTTGTATCATGGTCCCATGCATGCATATGTACACAAAAGTAGATATATAGAAAAACATGCAAACAAAATATCCCTAAATTGAAAGCAACCCAAATATCCATTAGCAAAAGAATGGGTGAATAAATTGTGGTCTAGTCATACAATGACACAGTGCACAACGACAAAAACAGTGTGCTTCTGACTCACACAATGTGGATGAAGCTCAGGCACAGTTAGCTGAGCAAAAGAAGCCAGACATAGAAGAGTACGTTCTGGAAGCTTCCGTGTATATGAAGTTCTAAAAGGTGACACTAAGAGATGGTGATCAAAGTGAGCAGGGAGCATTCTATGTCTTGATGCAGACGGTGGTCACATAGAGTACACGTGTGCAAACATCCACCAAAAGTGTACCCTTGACATTGATCCAATAAGTGCACTTTGCCATATATACATTACACCTCAATTCCAAAATTATTTTAAATAGAGAAGTATAGCAACAAAGGTGAAATGGAGGCCTGGGCAGATAGGTTAGCACTGTGGTCAGCAAACTGCGGCTCACGAGCCACATGCAGCTCTTTGGCCCCTTGAGTGTGGCTCTTCCACAAAATACCACGGCCTGGGCGAGTCTACTTTGAAGAAGTGGCGTTAGAAGAAGTTTAAGTTTAAAAAATTTGGCTCTCAAAAGAAATTTCAATCGTTGGATATTTGGCTCTGTTGACTAATGAGTTTGCCGACCACCGGGTTAGCACAGCTCTTGGCATGAGTAAGAATTCAATTCGTGTCCGGTAGGTTGGATTATTATGCAATGGCACCTATGGTGTGCTTCAGAGAGCAGAGCCCCTCTCTCACTATTGGGGTAGCTCTGATTCGGGTTCCCTCCTCTAGTCTCCGGACCGGAACCTGAGGCCCCTCTTGGAACCCATTCGGGAAGACTGTTCAAGGGCGTTACCACTGGATACCAGTGGGCCTGGAGAGTTTCCGCAGGACCGTGTGCGTGCTCTGCACCGCAAATCCTAATCCCTTGCCCCCAAGATTGCAGTGACAAAGATGTATAACATTTTCCTATGCAATGGGCTTGAATTATCCCAGGGATAATGGAAAGGTATTTTTCATCTTTAGGGTGTTAATGAATATAAATGGGATTCCTAGCCCATTTCTCTGCTTTCTGTTCCCTCTGGCAAGAGAGAGAGATCAGCGGAGGAAAACTTCCAGAGGCGGGAGTGGGGTGGAATGTGGCATTGGATCCTCCCACTCAGGACACCCCCAAGTGTGGGCATAACTTCAGCAACGCCAGTGCCTTCCCTCTATGCCCAACTGGTCAAAAACTCCTTCAAGTAGAAAGTGATTGGTTTATCAAGTTACAGTGTTTTTTAGTTACAAAGAATTGCTAACCAATAAACTTTTCCAAGTGAACCAGGACCCAGAAAGTCAATGCCTACACCTATTTCCTTTTTTAAAAATGCAGTCGACATTCAATTCAATTATATTACTTTCAGGTATATAGCACAGTGGTTAGACATTTATATAATTTACGAGTGGATACCCCCTGATAAGTCGAGTACCCACCTGGCACCATATATAGTTATTACCATATTATTGACTATGTTTTCTATGCTGTACTTCACATCCCTGTGATTATTTTGTACCTACCAATTTGTACTTCTTAATCCCTTCACCCTTTTCACCCAGCCCTCCAATCCCCTCCCATCTGGCAACCATCAGTGTGTTTTCTGCATCGATGAGTCTGTTTCTGTTTTGTTTATTTTGTGTTTTAAATTCCACCTCTAGGTAAAATCATATGGCTTAAACCTCTTTTCTAAGATGAGATACTTTTCTTGGTGCTCATGGTTTTCTTCTGGGCAGTAGGGAAAATGTCCTGTGGATCCAAATGGGTCCCCATCTCTCAGGGAAGTAAATTCTGCCATCTCCATACCATTTGTGCCTTATTCTATGCTGGATTAATTGCAGGACCCAGAAAGTTATCCTTCTCCTCGGGTCACTTACATGTCATTGGCTGTGCCTGGAATATGTCTCTCCTCTCTGCTTGGCCAGGGGATGCTGAGAGTGGCTGAAAAGTGGGGCATCAGGAGGAATCCTTGTGATGAACTGCTCTGATCAGATTCTATCAATGTCAATATCCTGGTTTTGATATTTTACTAATGGATTACAAGATGGTGCCACTGGGGGAAAGTGGGTAAAGGATATACAGGATCTCTTGTAACTATTCCTTATGATTGCATGTGAATATTTGATTTTTTAAAAATCTCCTTGAGCCGAAACCGGTTTGGCTCAGTGGATAGAGCATCAGTCTGCGGACTGAAGGGTCCCAGGTTCCATTCCGGTCAAGGGCATGTACATTGGTTGTGGGCACATCCCCGGTAGGGGGTGTGCAAGAGGCAGCGGGTCGATGTTTCTCTCTCATTGATGTTTCTAGCTCTCTGTCCCTCTCCTTTCCTCTCTGTGAAAAATCAATAAAATATATTTTTTTAAAAAAGAATAAAGCTCCCTTTTTAAAAAAAAAAAATCTCCTTGAATAATCTAATATGCAATCAGGGTTCAGAATGATCCTTCCAGCCCAACACTGGCTAAGAGAAATTTCTGTGATGGTAGAACTTTTTTCTATCTGCATTTTTAATATGGTAGCCATTAGTCTTAATAGCCACGAGTAGCTATTAAACTCTTGAAAGGTGACGAGTGTGACTGAGGAATTAAATTTTTAATGCAGATTAATGTAAATTTAAATAGCCACGTGTAGTATATTGGTTTGTTAGAGCTGCCTTAACAAAGACCACAAATGGGGCTGCTTAAACAACAGAAATATATGGTCTCACAGCTCTGGATGTTACAAGTCCAAGATCAAGGTCTCAGTAGGGATGTTCCAGTTGAGGGCTGTGAGAGAGAATCTAGACTTGGCAATACATTTTTGAATAGAGGAAGCTAACACCTCTAGAGCAGAGGGTTGGGAAAGATTAGTTTAGATAAAACTGGGAAGATTAGTTGAGACTAGATCATCCTCTCTAATAAAAGGGTAATATGCAAATTAACATCACTCTGCTACATAAGCCACGCCCACCAGCCAAACCACACCCACCAGCCAATCAGGGAGAGTATGCAAATTGACCCCAGCCAAGATGGCTACAGCCACAGAGAGCAAGGTTTCCCAGGTAACAGAGCAAGCCAAGCTTTCTGATAGCCGTTGCAGGCCTAAGCCTCCACTCAAGCTACAAAGTGTCAATTATAGAAGGTAAACAAATTCAAACAGAAATGGGGGCAGAACGGAGCTTGAGAGAGCAGGCCAGGGTTGCCAGCGGCAACAGGGGAAGCAAAGCTTTCCGCACACCCTGGCTGGGCCCACCCGCTTAAGGCAACAAAGTTTCAATTATAGAAAGTAAATTAACTACCACAGAAATGGCTGCCGCCCTGTAGCTTCGCTCCGCTCCAGGCTACAAAGATTCAATTGTAGAAGGAAAATAAATTCCAGATACCAGGGCCTCTGCTTGGGTTGCCAGGGGGCATGGCTGGCCTGCAAACCACCACAGGCCCCTTGCTCAGGCCGCCCCACGCCCCAAGGGAACCCCACCCTGATCCAGGACACCCTTCAGGGCAAACCAGCTGGCCCCCACCCGTGCACCAGGCCTCTATCCTATCTAATAAAAGAGTAATATGCAGATTGACCATCACTCCAACACTAAGGTGACCAGATCATCCCACTTTTGGCGGGACAGTCCCGATTTTTAACAATTTATCCCGCGTCCCACGGCGTTTTAAAAAAGTTTCTATTTTTGGAAAGATAGGGGCTTTTTTAAAACACCGTGGGACTCGGGACAAATTGTTAAAAATCGGGACTATCCCGCCAAAAGCGGGACGATCTGGTCACCTTATCCAACACACAATATGTCTGCCCCTATGTGGTCAAAAATCCTGCCCCCATGTGGACACAAGATGGCCACTACAAGATGGCCAGCAGGAGAGGGCAGTTGGTAGGCACCTGGCCTGCAAGGGAGGGCATTTGAGTGGGACCAGGCCTGCAAGGGAGGGCAGTTGGAGGTGATCAACCCTGCAGGAGAGGGCAATTAGGGGTGACCAGGCCGGCAGAGGAGGGAAGTTGGGGGCAAACAGGGTGGCAGGGGAGCAGTTAAGCATCAACCAGGCTGGCAGCGGAGTGGTTAGGGGGTGATCAGGCTGGCAGGCAGAAGCGGTTAGGGGCAATCAGGAAGGCAGGCAGGCAAGCAGTTGGGAGCCAGCAGTCCTGGATTGTGAGAGGGATGTCCCAGATTGGAGAGGGTACAGGCTGGGCTGAGGGACAACCCACTTCCGTGCACGAATTTCGTGCACCGGGCTTCTAGTTCTTAAATAATCAAGGGTTCATTTAGGAAGCTACCTGAAAGATGCCTCTTATCTACAATGCCATGGGCCAGTCCTAGTTGTAGATCCAAACAAGATTCACCATTACCATCATCATCTTTGTCATTATCATCACATTTATTAGCACCATCATCACCTTCATCATATCACATCATCATTGTCATTATCACCATCATCACCATTATTGTCAATGTCAACACCATCATCACCATCATTGTTATCATTAGCATCATCATCATCATCATCACAAATCTTCTTCCAAGGAACTGTATTTAAGAAAAGAGCACTGGCCCTGTGGGCTCAGACACATACATTTGAGTCCCAACTTTGTCATGTGTTGTCTGTGTATATACTAGTATGTAGAGTTTCCAGAAGTCATTTAGTCTCTCTAAACCTCGGTCTCCTCAACTGGATAATGATGTCTGAAGTTTAAATTAAAAGAATGAATGAGAACATAATCTACCAATACTAAATAGTTAGGATATTCTGTTCTCATTAATATCATTCTGTGTCTTCCCTGATCTGCCTTATGCACAATTTTCCAGGAATATTGCCATAAATTCAGACCTCAACTCCTATAACACATGTACAATCTCAACTTCCGACTGCCCCAGTGTGGTGTGAAAAATACAGTAGTGAATCCTTCTAAGCTCTGTGACTTAGAATTACCTTCCCTCTCTGAACCTGTTTCCTTGCCTAGAAAATGGGAATCATAAGGTTGTTGTGAGTATTCAGTGAGATCATGAATGTTAGGTGCTTGTCACATGCAAGGTACTCCATGGATGTCCATGCTGTCTCCCTCCTTACTACTTTAGGGGTGGCATTAACATGGAGCACCCAACATGCTTGAAAACTACAACCTAAAAATGGAAACTGGCTTGTGCTGGTTTGTTCAAGGAGGCCCGGGATGAACTTAGACTGGAATGCAGATCTCCTGACCTCAGACCAGGGACCTCTGAATGAGAACACAGCAATCCAAGAAGACAGCAATCCCTGCTGTCCTCATTTTCATTGTATGAATGAGCAAGAATTCCTGAAGGAAGCCTACTGGTATAGACAGCTCTTGGGAGAGAGAAGGGCTCCCAACAGCTGGAGACATGGGAGGGGGAGAAACAGTGCTACCTACCCAAATATACATCTGAAAGCATCGTTTAATCTGTACTTGCCTCGATTACAAATAGAACTTTCCTTTCCAAGGAAAGTCACTTCAATAGCCGGCCTAATGTCCTGTGGAAGGAGTATGTGTCTTGCATGCATGAGTTGTTAGCGATTGTCCCACAAAGGTCAATTTGGGGATGCCAGACAGTGCGCACAGAAAAGTTAAAACAAAATGCTAGCTAAACTGCAGTACACGAGGGAGCATGTTTCCATCCATTGGTGGGTGAACGAGGGGCTGGAGCACCGACTGCTGGTTAATCTTCAGGCAGAGAGGAAGGGTTCCAAGCCCACCATGTACACTGTGGCTCTGGAAGGACACAGTGGAGCCAGTGCTGTGAGCAGAGAAGAGCACCAATCTGGAAATAGGGAGGCCTGAATGTGAGCCCCAGGTCTGCCAACAGCTTACCCACGGCTTTTAAATCAAGCCGGTTCCCCAGGACATCATGCAAAGAGCAAAGGAAGCTGTATGGGATAAAAATGGTCCCAATCACTGCTATTTATTAGTAATTGCTTTCATTAATTTATTGAGGTCCTGCTCTGTGCCAGTCGCTGTGCCAGGTACATACAGGGTCCAGGCCTACCCTCTCAACATGCAGAACCTGGTAGAAGAGACTGGGAGTAAACGTTTAATTACATTTACTACAAAACCTATATTTATATCATTTCAAATTGAATTTTTTAGTATTCCCTATATCCACACACCTTGACCAATGACTCTGTAGTTCGTTTCACTGAAGAGATAAGTCTGTTCTCCACCCCTTTGATCCCAGCCATATAAGTTCCTTAGAATGAGGTAGATGTAGCAACGTGTACATTCTAAGCCTCGAGCTCAAGAGCCTTGCGTGTTTCCATTCACTCTTGGACATCTCCGCTCCTGTGAGAACAGGCTCAGACGAGCCTGATGGTCCCAGAAGAAGGATGAGAGGTCCTACGAGCAGAACCGCCCCAGCTAAGTTGACTCAGCCCAGCCCAGCCAGAGCTAAGACCCCAGCCAACCACCATGACACAGTGCAGCCAGTATCCATTGAGCTCCAACCAGATAAGCCACGCTCCAGCCATCCCAGAACATAAGCAATAAAGTCGTATATGCCACCAAACTTTATAGTTGCCTATGTGCAGCGTTGTTATTGTGGCAATAAATTATACAACACACACTAATGTAGCTCCATTGGCCATGGCGGTCTGGAGTTTTATGTTAAGAAAGAGTCACATTCAGGTTAAACAGAGAAGAATAACTTAATGGTTTGGATATCTATCATAAGCACAGAAATAGGGAGAGACAACATACAGGAAATATATTTGCCATCTCTGAATGGCACTTAGCAAAATAGATATTTTGATTGGAGATAAGTTTGCCTTTCTACAGGCCCAACCTCCCAATAAGAATTAAAATAAAAATAAAATTCAGAGGATCTATTTGTTTCTTTGTAAACACCCTTGCCTGGAGTCGATTTTAAAATGGATCAATAACTGATAACTAACTCCAGCATCAATCTATTGATCTCTTTGTTCATATTTTTATTTATTATCTTCTCTCTCTCCACAACTAGAGTATTGGGTTTTATTTTAACATCTACAGTTTGAAACACATAGTTAACAACTGGAATTCATACAGGTAGGGGTTACCAAGATGGTTCAAGATTCCATAATCATATTCTTTTAAAATTTTTAAAATGACACAAAGAGCCTAATCACTGACTTCAAATCTCCAAAGAGCATGCACAGAGCAGACCAAGTTTGTGTGTCTCCAGAAAGTTAAGCCTAGAGGTCACGGTTATAGGACGATGGGCTGGGCTCAACATAGGAAAGACCTTTCTAAGACCAGAGTGATTTGAAATTGGATTGGGGGACCTTGTGAGATTGGGGGTTCTTGGTCACTAGAGGCTTTCGATGACAACCTGGGTAATAACCTCTTGTGCTATTGTGAAAGGGATTTTTTTTTATTGGGGAATAGGTAATATTAGACTACTAGAGGCCCAGTGCACGAAATTCGTGCACAGAGGGGGGTTGTCCCTCAGCCCAGCCTGTACCCTCTCCAATATGGGACCCCTCAAGGGATGTCCGACTGCCCACTTAGGCCCGATCCCATCGGACAGTCGGACATCCCTCTCACAATCCAGGACTGCTGGCTCCCAACTGCTTCTGCCTGCCAGCCTGATCACCCCCTAACTACTCTGCTGCCAGCCTGTTTGCCCCCAACTTCCCTCCTCTGCCGGCCTGGTCACCCCTAACTGCCCTCTCCTGCAGGGTTGATCACCTCCAACTGCCCTCCCTTGCAGGCCTGGTCCTTCTCAACTGCCCTCCCTTGCAGGCCGGATGCCTCCCAACTGCCCTCTCCTGCTGGCCATCTTGTGGAGGCCATCTTGTGTCCACATGGGGGCAGGATCTTTGACCACATGAGGGCAGCTATATTGTGTGTTGCAGTGATGATCAATCTGCATATTACTCTTTTATTAGATAGGATAGATGCCTGGTACAGGGGTGGGGGCCAGCTGGTTTGCCCTGAAGGGTGTCCCGGATCAGGTGGGGGTTCCCTTGGGTTGTGGGGCGGCCTGAGCGAGGGGCCTGTGGTGGTTTGCAGGCCGGCCATGCCCCCTGGCAACCCAAGTGGAGGCCCTGGTATCTGGAATTTATTTTCCTTCTACAATTGAAACTTAGTAGCCTGGAGCAGAGCCAAGCCTGGGGCTCCCTCTGAGGCCGGCAGCCATTTGTGTTGGGGTTATAATTGAAACTTTGTTGCCTTAAGGGGGTGAACCCGGCCAGGGTGTGCGGAAAGCTTTGCTTCCCCTGTTGCCGGTGGCAACCCTGGCCTGCTCTCTCAAGCTCCATTCTGCCCCCATTTCTGTTTGAATTTGTTTACCTTCTATAATTGAAACTTTGTAGCTTGAGTGGAGGCTTAGGCCTGGCAAGGGCAGGCGGAAAGCTTGGCTTGCTCTGTTACCTAGGAAACCTTGCTCTCTGTGGCTGTAGCCATCTTGGTTTGGGTTAATTTGCATGCTCGCTCTGATTGGATGGCGATCGTGGCTTGTGGGCGTGGCTTGTGGGTGTGTTGGAGGTGTGGTCAATTTGCATATTTGCCTATTATTAGGTAGGATTATATCCACCTATTCCTTCATTGAAAACATTCTCTAAAAAAAATTCTAACATTCTTGAGTGCCAGCTACATGCTAGGTACTAGCTCCATGCCAGGTAACTAAGGGTCATTTGCAAATCAGTAGCTCTGGATCTCTTTGGAAAATCAAGGACCATGGGTATTTATCCCTTCCTACTCCACCACTTATTTCTTTCTTAATCCTCACCCAAGGACATGCTTAGAAAAAGGAATGGAGAGAGAAACATCAATTGGTTGCCTTCTAAACATGCCCCGACCCAGGACCAAACCTGTAACCTGGTATGTGCCCTGACCAGGAATCAAACCCACCACCTTTAAAAAAAATTTTTTTTTCAATAGGGGAAAATTAGACTTAATATAATACTTTAAACAATAAAGAATTTAAATTTATACACACACACACACACACACACACACACACACACATATATATATATACTAATAAAAGGCTAGGTGGCGTCTCGCCCTCGTGTCATCACAAGATGGCCACCCCATGTTGTCACAAGATGGCCATCACAAGATGGCCACCCCATGTTGTCACAAAATGGCCACCACAAGATGGCCACCCCCACATCATCACAAGATGGCTGCCCCTATATTGTCACAAGATCAGGGGAGGGCAGTTGGGGGCGATTGGGCCAGCAGGGGAGCAGTTAGGCATCAATCAGGCTGGCAGGGGAGCAGTTAGGGGGTGATCAGGCTGGCAGGCAGAAGTGGTTAGGGGAAATCAGACAGGCAGGCAGGCGAGCGGTTAGGAGCCAGCAGTCCCGGATTGTGAGAGGGATGTCTGACTGCCTGTTTAGGCCTGATCCCTGTGGGCCATGTGAGCCATGCCAGCTGGGAGAACCTGCCACCTTTTGGTATACAAGATGACACTCCAACCAACTGAGCTACTCCGGCTGGGGCCATCACTTATTTCTTTTTATAGTGAAAAAAGAGAACTATCTGTTTAAAAAGACATCTTTTCATAGACAGAAAAAGAGAAAGAGGAGAAAAAAAAAACATAAATGGCACCCATATCCCTGTCCTCAAGTTCCCAGCACCCAGCAAATGTCTGACAAGTAGTAAGCACTCAAAGAGTGTGCTTACGAACAAGCAAAGTCTTGCCTGTGTGCACGCATGAAGGAAGGACCATATTCCACGAGAAAATCCCCGATACACAGTCTGACAACTGCTTCATCTTCCCAAGTTCTTGAAGGGAAGAAAAGTTGACATGGTCCTGTCCCCCAAGACACTGACAGTGTCCCAGGAGAGGCAGACAGCTCAATGACTACAGTCAGAGCATTTCTCTCACTGGACTTAATGTCATGTGCAAGAACCCTGGGGACCGGTGCCTGCATTCTGCCTGAGCCACCAAGGCAGACTTAGAGGAGGTGACAACATTGCCGCTCAGTCTTACAGATGGCGCAGGTGTTATCCACATGTTATCTGCTTCCTTGACTACAGCTGTAGTGAGGCCTAACATGACTCCAAGGAAGGTAAGAGCCAGAGCCAGGGTCCATGAGCACCGAGCATCCTCAGGGGAAACTCAGGCCTAGAGAGGTCAAGGATCTCACTTAGCATCACACAGGTAAACAGCCAAGCAAACAGCACAGGTTAAGGCATGGGGGAGGAAAAGTTCCATATAGCCAGGGGGCACATGACAGACGTGATCAGAAAGGCTCCTAATGTCCCTTTGGCTGTATTTCCTGCAATTTTGTGACTTTTAACAGCGTCTTTGTAAGAGCCCAATCACTAATAGAGTTGCTGCGCTGAGAAAGCATGTCACCCGGGGTCTGAGGAGATAGTTAGCAAGAAAATCTATACGACCCTGGCGGAGTCACATGCAGAGTATTGCATTTCCTCAGGGGGCACCGCGTTACCCGGCCAAAGCAGACAAACTGGAGGGAATTCAAAAGTGAACAAGGAAAAATAATTAGGGGAATGGAGAAATTGATCTAGGCAGAAAGATTAAAGGAAATAAATGCATGCGGGTGAGTGTGTGTGAGTGTGTGTGTCTGTGTGTAAGTCGAAGCCAGCAGCGACTAGGGCAGCAGCTGTCAGCACGCATGCAGGGAAGGAGGGCCAGGGTGGGGAGGGAGTCTGGGACAGATGGAGGAGGCTGGGTTGGGGGCCAAGCAGGAGGTGGAGTTAAGATGGAAGGGTGGGCTTGAGACGGGTGCCGGATTGGGGGCCCATGTGCTTGTAACAGGCTGCCAGGATCTGCCTGGGGATTTGCCCTAGACACCTCAGTCGTGGGAAATATGCCTGGAGAGCAGACAGCTGGAGAGAACAGGTTTAGGAATCTGAATTCACCTTTGCCACATTCTACCTGTGTGATGCTAAGCAAGACCCTTAACCGCTCTGGGCCTGAGTTTCCCCCCAGGATACTTGGCACCCAGGGATCCAGGCCTCACTGCAGCTGTAGGCAAGGATCCATTTTCTGTTCCTGGCTGACCCAGCATGAGGCTCTCCTAAGTTCTGACAGGAGGCCCTTATTCTTTTCATTGACCACATCTCTCTGGACTCCAATCCTCTACCCCCGTTAGAGACCTGAACCTGAACAACACTGTGTCCCCACCCCACCTTCCGGGCCCAGAGGAGGACCTGAGTCCCAGCCAGGATCCACCATTCATGAACCGCATGAACACAGTAGCTCCCTTTCACTCCCTTGGCATCAGCTACCATCTGAGCAGTGAGCACAGTAAGAGGCGCCACGCTGGGTACTGTGAGGACTGAACAAGCCGGGGCTTGGGGGACACTGAGCACAGAGCTGACACACAGATGCCGCTCCGTAATGGCAGGTGCTCTCGTTGGGAGTCTCTGTTCCTTTTCTTAATGAATGGCTCACCTGGTCCCGCAGGCTCCGGCCAGACACCTCTGAGGCACCCGAGCCCTCCCCTGTTCATGTTGACATCAGTGGACGTATTAGTCACAGCTCCGAGGACTGCATCTCCTCTCCCAACCCCTCTCACCATCTCCTGGGCCTGGACCCCGGCTGTAACTCCAGGACACATTCCTGCCCACCTGGGCCTCTGTGCCCACTGCCTGTGCCCAGGTCAGTCTGCCGGAAGCACAAGGTCCAACCACATCACGCTCAGTGCCTGCTCAGGGACAGCAATGAATGCGGAAGCTTCAGCATGGCATCCTGGCCTGCCGGAGGCCCCTCCTCCCCATGTCCACTTCCGTTGCCCCTCTACCCCTGCTCACCTCACACACAAACACGTGGCCCACCCTCTCACCACAGCTAATACCCCCTGTTCCTGAACGTGCCACATGCCCTTGCACTTCCAGCTTTAGCTAATTGTTCCCATCTCCCCTAACGCTCCTACTTCCCAAGGGAGCTGGTGACAGGCTCTTTGTTGACCTCCTAGTCACTTACTCTCTTATTCAAAAACGAGTGGAGCATCTAGCTTGTGCCTTTTGGAGTTTGGAGATGACACAACTCTCATCAACTAAGCTGTGAGCTCTGTGGGGTCAGGGATCCATTCAGTCTCTTCATCTTTGGATCCTGGAATGGGTATTCCATAAAATGAAGCAAGAACTTCGTGAAGTCCGTGACTGTGGGATGCTGGGGTGTCAGGGAGTGGACAGAGGTGAGTCTGGAGCCAGAACTTGAAGAGCCTTGAGTGCCGTATTCAGAAGTTCCATGTTTACCCTACAGGCAGCAGGAGCCTCCCAGTGCTTTCCAGAGCCCACTAGTGCTAGTTCCTCTCTGCGTCTTCGCACATGTTGTTCCCTTTGGCTGGAATGCTCTTCCCATCGCCTTGCCTGGATCACTCCTCATCATCCAGGGATTCAAAGGAAACATCACTCCCCCTGGAGGCCCTTCCCAGTCCTTCACCTGGGCTAGTTTTGATGCTCCGTCTGATCATAGACGGCTGTCATCGCTAGTTTCATGCTGGTGTGGCTGACCCCGTAAGACCCAGTGAGCCATGTCCACCCTGCTTCCTGTTGGACCCCTAGCCCAGCCGATGCCTGGCCCATGATAAAGGGAGAAAGAAAAGGCAGAAAGGAAGGAAAGATGGAAATAAATATGGGGTGTCTGGGCTGGGCTTTGAAAAAACTTGGGAGCTGTGGGGAGGATGGATTAGAGGCCATCTCACAGGGCCGTTGTGGAGATTATAAAGTGCTTAGCTCAACTCCCAGCAGAGAAGAGAGAGCAACAGAGACAGAAACAGAGAGAGTCAGACAGACGCGGAGAAACCAATAAATGCCAGGCGCCACTGCCTCCCAGGCCCACCACGTGCAGTTCTGCGCTAAGCCCCTCAAGGCTGCCTCTGTCTTCCCGCTATCTTTTCTTCCCCTAAATGAGCCTCCCTTCCATCGATTCCCAGCCTCTCCAATGTGGGCTCCTAGCTCTGTACCCACCCAGTCCCAACATCGCCGCCTCTCGATCCACAAAGGTTAAAAGCAGCAGCCTCCACGCGCAGCGCCGGCTCCAGCACCGGGAGCGAGCTGTTCTGTCAGCAGGTCCTGAAATTCTTCCGGAATTTTGACAGGATTGAGGGGATTAACACATTAAAGCATTATTACAGCAGTCACAGAGGATTTTCAAAGACTTTACACCGTGATCTATTTGTCCTGTTACATAAAACTTGCATTAATAGTCCGATGGCAAAGGAGGGGGGGGGGGAAATCCTAGCTGTGGAATCAATAAACTTATTTTTTGATAAACACATTTAGCAGGCGAGCCAGTTATTAAGCCTGAGACCCTCCCATGGCACACATCAGTGAAATTATCCTTTCGAGAAACCATTTGCTAATTAAGTCCAGGGCCTGTTTGGGTCCTTCAGGCCACTAATGGCAGAGGCAGGGGAGACGGTGGGAGCCACCCTGCTTCCTGGCTCACCGGAGCCCTGCTGACCCAGCGCGCGCATCACCCGAGTCCCTGGTGCTGGGCGGAGGGAAGGTGATGGGCTCTGGCCGCAGTGCATTGTGGGTACCCTGGACCCCAGGAGGGAAGGCTCCTGAGCGGGTGTAGAGGGAGCACAGCCTGTATCGCTCTATGGGGATCGATAAGGGGCTCTTGTCTTTGTGTGGCTGCCCTCTGAGGGTTGGTAAAGAGCACCCCATTCCGCTGCCCAAGAACATGGCTCATTTCTCCTGTTGGTGCCTGCCCACTCCTTGCAAACTGTGAAGAGTAAGGTAGCATTTTAAAAAAATAACACATGTAGCTGATTGCCAGGGACGTACTAAGCACTGCACATGAGTAGTGCACCTCTTGCAGCAGCCTTTTGAGGGAGGTTCTCTTATAATTCCCATTTTGCAGAGGAGGAAGTTGAGAGGCAAAGAGCTTAAATGCTTGCCCAGGGTCACAGAGCTGTAAAGGAACAGAACTGACAGCTGGAGCCAGCACTCAGGTTCCTGAGTCCCAGCATCCAACCAGGATGCATCGAGGTATCCTGCTAACAAATATTCACAGATTGCTTCCACCTCCTGAGCAGTTCCCGGGTGTCTAAGCACTTGTGTGCGCTTAATTCTCACAGAAACCCCTTAATGCAGATGTTGTTACATATTCCCATTTTTCCTTCAAATAAACTGAGACTCAGAGAGATCAAAAGCAACTGGCCGTGGTCACATGACTGGAAAATGTTGGAGTTGAGATTTAATCCCAGGCAGTCTGACACCAGAGCCCAGACTTATAACTAGATTCAAAGCACAGGGCCCTTCTGAACTCAAAGCATAGCCATCAGGCGACACTCAGGCATATTAAGGACATGCTCAGTAGGCCTGTCTGAGGATATGCGAAGAGGGAGAAGACAGCTCTCTTTAATTCAGGCAGCATTTTAATTAAACAAAAACAAACACACAGAAAGCAGGAGTGAGGAGGAAAAAGAACTGATTTTTACTTAAGCCTTACTGAGTGCCAGGAAATTGACTTAAGCCTCATGGTGGGATTCTTATTCCCATTTCACAGATGGAAAAGAGACTGGAGATTTAACAAATGCCTTCTCATGGTGGGCCAGGCATTGGCCCGCAGCTGTGGGCTCTCCTTGACAAGTCTGCACTGAAGAATTACTACCCACGTCTTACAGATGAGGAAGCAGAGGCTCAAAGAAGTTCAACAACTAGCCCAAGACCACACAGCGAGTGACACGGGGCAGCCCTGGGCACAGATGACCATGCTGGGCTCTCCTTGCTGAGAAGGACCCCACAAAGAGTCTTTTGTTAGCATGTCATCATCTGCTATAAAAGAAGCTGTATTTCCCCCCTGCAGAGTCATCTACCATCGTCCTGTAGCCCCTCCCAGCTCCCAGAGGAGTGTTGCGGAAAGGGAGGTAAGAGAGGAGCTGAGATCCACTGTGGGCTCCGAGAAGGGAGTCTGTGGTAATTGGACAGGATTAAGGGGATTAATACATTAATGCATTATTAGCGCTTTTATAGGAGATTTCAAAGAGTTGAGCGCTGTGATCCCTGTGTCCTGTTGTATAAACCAGCAGTAATTGCCTTAATTGGCCCATTGTTGCTGATGGGAGCAGACAAGCAACAGGCCCGTTTGTCTCAGGGCCAGTGGTTCTCAGTCTTGCCACAACTCCAGGCCAAGCCAGGAAGAGTGGGGGAAACTGAGTCTGGGCATGGACAGCCAAACATCCTGCTCCATAGGAGGTGCAGTCCAGCATCTCTGATCTCCATGGTGCGGAGCAGAAGACCCTGCCTGCAGCCCTAACGGTGCTGCTTACTGGCCAGTGACCTCAGCTCCCTGAGCCTCAGTTTCCACATCTGTCAATATGGGTGACAGTTTTATCTGCCTCACCGTGTTGCTGAGATAAGGCAAGGAGCCAGCGCTGATGAACGTGCTTTGTCAATCAGACAGGCCTGTGCCAGTGGGAGGAAGGGTAAGAATTTTTTGGATGGACTCGGTGAGTTTGTCTCTTGGTGTTTATCTGTTGGGAGAGAATAACAACAACCACTGGAGGGAAAGTAGGTGGATGTGTGAGAGGGCCTGGGAGATGGCCCTGGGGACAGGAGAGCCAGGTGGGCTGAGGATTGTGGGCGGTGAGTTGTGAAAGAAGCCAGCAGGCTCCAGCACCGAGGCCCGGACACCTCAGCGTCCCCCCCACTGGCTGAGTAGCAGATCACCCAAGAAGTCACCTAGCAACTGTGGATCCTGGTTCCTTGGAGTTTAATTAGTCTTTGCTAATTAAGCGCCTGGGTTGGACCCCTATAGGAGGTGTGTGTCTGCAGCTTCATAGATGAGAATAATAATAGAATCTTAGAATCACAGCTCCAATGGGGTCCTGAAATGTCTTTTCCTAGAAACAAACCAACAGAATACCCTGTATGAATCCTCTCTATGAATCTAGGCTGGGTTGCAAGAAAAAATGGTGCCACTAGGCCCAAGCTTTGCATCTGGAAGGAATGACCTGGGTGGATTGGGACTTCAGGGCAATCACTCTGAGATGCCAAGGATGAATTATAAGGAGCCACACTGGCAAAGAGCCAAGGTGGATGCAACAATTAGGTGATTGTCAAGCCTGAGCAGAGGCAGGGGTCTAAGAGTCATGGAGCAAAGGGAATGATATTTCTTGTTGTGAATGAGGAGTTTTGAGTCACCTAGACATGGTGACCCATCCAGGAAGTGTGAGGAACAGAAATAAGGTGTTTTGTACAAAAATTTTGGTTCCTCCCTTCTGGGCACATGGTCAGATTGCATGCTGTGTCCCCCTTGCCATTGGTGAAGCCATGAGTTGGGAATGGTAATGCCATGCTCACTTTTGGGATGAGCAATTAATGTCAATGTGAGACCTCTCTGGCCCAGCAAGTAACAAAGTTCCCAATTGGCCTAGGATGCTGAGTGGTCATGGTGACAATAGCCGCCCTGACTACCTACAAAGAACATGGATCATAAACCAGAAATATACCCTGTTTTTTAAGCCTCTGAGAACTGGAGGTTATTTTTTATCCAAACACAACCTAGTCTATCCTAATACGGAAAAAGTAAACTTGATGATCAAGGATGTGTGAACACCATCAGTACACGGTACCATCCATGTAAATAGAGAATAATCCCCAGTTCTGATCGAGGGCTCTTTTGCTGTAAGCCAGACTCGCTGCCTCCAAACTTGAACAGCAATACAGACTTTGGAGAGTCCGCCTAGAATTTCTCTGTCGCTAACTTTTGCTTTCTGTTCCAGATGCCGGGAGAGAGGAGCCCTGTGTGTGTTTTACATACATTAGTCACGGTGCATGTGGTCCTGGATGTTGGCCATTGGAACTGGCCTCCCATTTTCCACATGCATCTGGACCAGGTAGATAGAAACCTAGCTGTAATGAGTTTGCCCCTTGCCCATGACATCTGTACTTTATAGCGGGAGGGCTATAAAAAATTTTAAATCTCAAAGTCTGTTTGCTTTCAGCACAGTAACTGTGATGAGGTTTGGGAGCCCTGACTTGAGTTTAAACTTAACTTCCTAACAAAGCCTGGGAGAGAAGTTAGGGATGAATCAGGTCCTTTTCAGAATCTTTTGTGTTTTTATCCAAAGTTTTATTTTTTTCTTTCCTTTGGTAAATTGTCTGGTCTGAGATAAAGATGGAACTCTCGGGATAAATGTTGATATCTTGATTAGAAAGGGAACCGATGGTGCCTGAGCCCTCACTGTGTGCAAGCATTGTTACCTGCTTTAAACATTATCTCTTTCAATCATCACATTAACTCTTTGAGGTAAGTTTCTCCATTCTATTTGGAGGGAAAGGCATTTAGAGATGCTAAATAACAGAAAACATCAATGCCAGAAAATGAATCCAGGCTTGTCAACCCAAGAATCCATGCTTGGTCCCCACCACCGCCCTGCCTTGGGATCCATGATTTATGTCCTGATAAAATAACTGTGGCCCACCAATTATTACTGTCTCAGGAGAACAGTGTTGGTATTATGGAAAGAACATAGGCTATGGAATCAGTAGGACCTGGGTTCAAGCCCTGGGAACACTATTTAGTGGTTTTAGGAGTTATAGTGTCTTCTGCATTTCCTTTTCCTAAAATGGGAGAAAAACTAAAGGGAAGCATGCTGTGCTAATAATGGAGTAAACAGATAAATGGTCAAGATAATTTTAGATAGTAGCAAGGGTTATTCGGGAAGGCAGCCATAATGATGTGCTAGAGGTAGAATGATGGCTTGGGACTTGAGGTGGGCTTTGCAGCTCTGCCTGAGAAAGGGCATGTGGCTTAGGATTAGAGGAGGAGAAGGCGGTCCCCAGGTGCCCGTGCTTGAGCCTCCAGTGGCCTTATCACTGCTTCCAGCAGACGGGTCACCTTCCACCCTGAAGTGCCTTCCATGAATTACTTGGGCCTAATCAGAATGGTTAGGAATTTGCAAAACCTTGTGTCCTTCTACAAAGTCGACTTTGGAGTGGTCTGTTTCTGGAGAGTTCCTGGGGAATGACAGAGAGGAAGAGAGGGAAGATCTTCAGGGGGATGAAGATGGGAAGAGACAGACAAACAGACATTCAGACAAGGAGTTTCAGGTAAAAGGAAGAGCAAGTCAGGTAGAAAGTCCAAAGTGGAGAGGGGCAGGGAAGGGGAAGGAAGAGAAGAGAGGTGGGTAGGCCCAGGCTGGGGGCAGGGATGCCAGGAGAAGAGACACCAGGGATGCCAGGAAAAGAGACAGACAGACAGACAGACAGACAGACAGACTGGCCAGCCAGGGCCCAAACAGAACTTCTCATGCCCGGCGACGAGATAGAGATGCAGGGGCACCAACCAAGACGAGGCGTAGGGAGAGACAGATGGCGGCAAGCTCCTGCAAGACATGATTCCAATCACGCCCATTGAAATGGATGTTGGCCAGTTCAGAAGGCAGCAAAGCGTGGGATTGGGAGGAGGCGGAGGGGTGGGCCAGCGTGGAACAGGTTGGGGGAGCTTCTGCCAGGGACGGGCTGCTGATGAGATGGCAGCAGCTCGGCCTCAGCAGGAGGAGCCCTCCGCCCGTCCTTCCACCACAGTTGGACTCACCTGCCAGTGGAATGAGTAATGAGTTCATTAAACCTCCCGTACCCGCTCCTGGAAAGAAGATGAATGGGGCCGAGAGGCAAGGCTCCAAGTGCGCGCCTGTGGGTGGGTGCGGGCCCGCGGCACCCCTGGCTTAAAGCAAACAGATCACTCTGGGTTTTTGACCTCCGAAGGCTCCCCATCACCCACAGGGGCAAGTGTAGACCCTTGTCCCGGCATTCAAGGCTTTCGTGAGCGAGTCCCGCTGACCTCTTCAGCCTGGTTTTGTACCACTTCCCTCTCCTCCTGGGCAGCCTGCCCTTCCACCGGCTTGAAGCTTCCCATACAAACACGGTATGTCATGAGGCTGTGTCAGTCCCTGGGAGAGCCGTTCTGCTTGGAACGGTCCTGCCCTCCGCACAGGGGTCCATGCCAGCGGTGAATTCCTAGTCACCCTCTGAACCTTGCCCCGGGCCACTTCCTCTGTGAGGCGCCCAGGGGCAGCAGAGCGGGCCGTGCCTTCTGTGAGACATTGGGTGCCAAGTCCTGTTCTGGAATTCATCATTAGGAATATCCACTTCCACAGCCGATTGCCCATCTGATGCCAACTCCTCCGCATCCCGTATCTCGTTCATCTCTGTTTCCAGATGCATGCGCAGCACACGGGGGCTAACCGTTACCAAGATGTCAGAACCAGAGAGCCCTCCGGCTTATGCCACACCCTTGGAGCTGGGACCCTGGACCAGCCACCTCTCTAAGTCCCGGTTTTCTGGGACTGCATATTAGAGATGACGATGCCTGTTTCGAGGGCCTGCTCTAAAGAGAAAATCAGACAATGTTTGCTTGGTGACATTTTTTAAAATGTCATCTTAAAAGTTGGCACCAGATATGGGGAGGGGGAGTGGTTTGATCTTTCTGATTTATGAGTGTTAACCTGAAAATAATAGGCCAAAGTAAGAGACAACAAGCATTTACTTGAGATTAAAAACAGCTATTCGGGAGTCACTGATTCAGGCAGAACCCCAAATCATGTTCTGACTAGGAGACAAAGGCAGGGGCATTTGTGAGAAAAGGGAAGACCTTTCTATGGGTGCGTTGGAGCTAACATGGGGAGGCTAATTCTAAGCAATGCTTTTAATGTTCAGTCTTGTAGTCACACCTCCAGGGCCTGGATCCACCCCCTCCCCAGGAGCCTCCCTGACTGCTGGCCCCCTCTACCTGCTGGGAGAATTTATCTGGGTTAAAGCCTCGATTCCTGTGGCTTCCGCCCACTGATCGCCCACAGAGGCTGTCATTTCTCACTTTCGGGGGGAGGGTTGTCATTTCGGGTTTTGCTTTTTTGTCACAAGAAATGTTGAAACAATTTCTTTCCCTGTCATTTTTGCAGGCTCCCAGCAGGCCTCCCTGGCATCTTTCAAACTTGTTTCTAATTCTAAATACTTTAAAGAGAGAGAGAGAGAAAAAGGAAGTATTTTGGGTCAAATAAAGTTACCTATGATTTTTTTTTCCTAATATGTAGTACCATCACACCCTTGACCCTGGCCTCCCCCACCCCAAGGGCAGTGATGCCATGGAAATGGGTCAGGACCTAGTGGCAGAAGGCCTGGTTCTGGTCACAGCACTGTCCCTCACTCGCTGGGCAAAGCTGAGCAAGGCACCCACCCTCTCTGAGCCCACGAGTAACCATACCTGCCTCCAAAGCGCTGTTGGCAGATTCAAACACGTAGAATCCTTAAGCCGGTATTGGGCACGCAGTTATGTGTGCAGTAAAAGCCAGGTTTTAAAAAGATCTGTTGCCGGCTGATTGAAATGGGGCTGTTAATCTGGGTGAATGCAAGTTATAAAAAGATATTTAGTCCCTGTAACCGAGAAGCCTGGAATCCCATTGAGATGGTTGGGTGGACTATTTATTTGTTGGTTGAATCGCTACGTGATAAGACCCGCAGTGTCCACTGCTGAAACCATCCGGGACCTGAGCAAGAACGCTGGCAGCCAGGTACCCTGGGGGGAACACCCTCAGTGGCAGGTGTATCTGAGTTTGAACCCTTTCCCTGTGACTTTGCTCTGAGCTGTGGTTTTCCCGCCTGTGGAATGAAGAGAGCAGGAGTTGCCACGTCAGAGCGTCATTGCGACAGGCGAGGAAACCGATAGAAAAGAGGAGATGCCCATCTAGTAGTAGCCCCACTGCTCTGGCCGGGCAGCTCAGTTGGTTGGAGCATCGTCCCAATGCGCCAGGGTTGCGGGTTCAATCCTCGGTCAGGGCAGGTACAGGAACCAACCAGTGAGTGCCTGACTAGGTAGAACAACAAACAAATGTTCTTCTCTCTCTCCTTCCTTCTTTCTCTCTCTAAAATCAATCAATAAAAAAAAAAAATTAAAAACAGTCACCCCCATCTTCCTACCCCTATCTCTACAACCATAAATGTGGTACAAAGTGTACGTACTATTATACTAGTACTAATGTAAGGGTTACCATTAACAAAGCAGTTGAATGCAGTGGTTACTGGAGAGGAAGTCGGAGTCAGAATACCTGGATTCAAAGCCTGGTCGCCTCATTTCCCGTAAGAAACTTTGAGCAAGTTATTTAACGCAAGTGACCAAGTCTCAGTTTCCACATCTGTGAAATGGACATAATACTAGTCGTTCCTCCCTTCTGAAACAGTTGTGAGAATCACTAAATGAGGTCTTGTGTATAAAAGCGCTCAGCACGGTGCCGGGCTCTGAGCAAGTGTACAATCCACGTTAGCTGACAGGCTCAATACCGAAGTAACTGCTGTCTCTGGTGTTTGTTGTTGTAATGGAAAGATCTGATCTCAAATCCCAGTTGTCTATTATTCACTGCGTGACCTTGAGCAAACCCCTTCCTCTCTGAGCCTCTGTTTCCTCATCAGTAAAATTGGAATGAAATTAACTCCCCTGTGCAACACTTTTGAAAGGGTTAACTTATAGTACATGATTGGCGTGTAGAAGGCACTCGGCAAAAGTCTGCGAACCGATCTGTCTGGTTTAAACAATCCATCATGGTGCTCTGAGCCTCGCTGTCCTCCATGGTGAGATGGAGACATTATCTGTGCCCCAAGGGTGGCAGTGGGGAAGGAAACATAACCTCGAGAAGCACTAGGATAAGGCTGGTACAGTCAGCGCTGCAGCACAACCCTCCCCTCCTGTCAGCTGGATGTATATGGTAGAGTCTTCACCCCAATTAACTCTCACACCTCCAGGTCCAAGTTCGGGAGACACTGCCCCAGCGCCCGGTAGAATTATGAACCTTGTGTACAAAGGGTATAGTGCATGAGGACAAAACAGCCCACGGTCTGTGCGTCGGCGTTTTGTGTGGGGTGGGTGGAGGGGAGAGAGGCCCATTAAGTCAAATTTACACTGGACCTCCAGGCAGGCAGTAGCCCTGCCCCCTGCTTTATGTCTCAGAAACTGTCCCTGCCAGCTGCCCATGGAAAGACAGAGAATCCCGACACACGGGCAGACTCCTCTGGCCTGGATTTCAAATTCTTGTCTTGAGAGGGACTTGGGGAACCAAAAGAGAGGGGAGTTTTAGCACTGGGGGCTGAGCCCATAAAAGGAGCCCCTGATCCCTGCCTAATCTTTCCAATGCCCCAGCCCACAGGCTACCCAGTCCCACATCCACACCAGGGCCCACCCCAGGGCCCCCACTGCTCCCCCTGGGATGCCCTCCCCTCCCTCTTCTCTGCCTCCCCACCCTGTTCCCTTGAGCCATCCAATCTCCAAGCATTCTACTTCTTTGTTGAACATGGCAAACCAAATTTATTTCTTTTGATCTTTTCACATATGTTATTTCTTCTATGCCTCGCAGCCATGCTGTGATACAGGGAGAATTAGCCTCATTTTAACAATGAAGGAGACTCAAGTTCTCCAGCTGATCCCCTGGGTGGCTTGAACGAATAATTCCCCTTCAGCCACACCATGGCTATTCCATGTGCACCACCACTTCCTTCTCCTTTGACTTCAGTTTGCATTTATAAGACAATCCCTATCTTGGGTGTAAGCTTTGAATATACCTAAGCCAGGATCACTCCCCAGTGGTTTGACCAGTGTGGGCCTGTTAAGGGTAAGGATCATGTCTTTGCCCATCACACGTGCGTCCTCCGGGCAGCCAGCTGGGCACTGGATATCTCACTTGTAGCTGTGTTGGCCTGGTCAGCCTGTTTTCCCTTCTTCCAGGAATTTTTCTCTCTCACTTGAGTCCTACAGCTGGCGGTAGGGAAAGTCATTCCTAGTACCTGGAAAGTCTTCTCAAGGGGGATGCACACATGTCTCAAGACAATTCAGAGTTTAATTATTTGATTGGAAACTGCATGTTGAATCTACCCATGGAACAGACACTTGGAGAACTCACCCATCTGCACCTTCTCCTCATTCTCAGGGCTCACTGACAAACCCATTCCCCAGCTTCCTTTGCACCTTGATGGGGTTGTGTGACTATTTCTCACCCATAGGATGTGAACAGAAGTGATGTGTGCATTGCCATACGGCCACATAGTAAATAGCAGGTGTGTCTTCACCATCACCCATTTCCCTGGGTGAATGGACCTAAAGAAGAGCGGAACCACAAATAGGAGAGACCTTGGGTCCCTGAATGACCCTGTGGAACAGAGCTCCTCCCATTCCATAGGGGACTGCGGCACAAACAAGAAATAATGTGTAATTCAGTGTTAAGCCACTGAAGTGTTGGGGTTGTTTCCAACAGAGTTAGCCTACCCAGACCAGTAAAATATGCACACACACAAATGTCTAGCTTTCTGATTCTTACAGAGGGGAGTACCAAACAGATATGTTAGGGCCAAATGTCGGAAGGTCTCCTTTGCTAATGTTTGTTAGTGTTCATAAAGCCAGTAAAGAATTTCAAGGAGAAGGAGTGATTGTTAGAAGGAAGGAAAGGAAGGAAATGAGTTAAACTACTAACTGTCACATATTGAGTACTCTATGTCCTGGATCCTATATGCCAGCATATCAGCATCATCTCACCTCACCCTCCCAAAACCACATTCCCCCTTTTACAGATGAGGAAACTGACTCCCGTGTCGCACAGCAGGTAACCAGCAGAACCACACCTGACAGGAGTCACACCCACACCTGCCCTGCTCCAAAGCCTGAGCCCTTTCATTAAACCACAAGACATACTAGGATTAGGTTGGCCCATGTATTTTTATAACGTTTTTGTCAACCGGGGCTATATATGCCTTTTAGAATAGTAAAAAAAAAAAACACATACTTATACACACACCAAAAAATAAATAAATAAGTAAAAAGTTAATCTGGCTACAGAAGGGGAACCAGAATCCAAGAACCCAGTCACCTGGGGCTTGTCCTCTTATGTGAATCCTTTGAAGAAAAAGCTCACCTGCCCCAGGAAATGATGGTCCAGCTAAGGAAAAATGACAGTAGCTTTTATTGAGATTTCCAATCATCCCAGGAAAATGAAGCTTTCACAGGAGCCTAGTAATTGCCAATTTGTAAGCAGTATGTATGTAAACTCTGATTTCCTTCACGTGTTCATCAGGTTGGGTTTAGATAACCAAGTTGACTTTCTTGCTCTGTGTTAGGCCCTCCCTTCTGCTCCTTGCAGACTCTTTCTCAGCCCCCAGCCCCCACTCTCTGGTACTTCTCTGCCTCTGTTTACATCTTCCTGGTCTGCAATTTCTTAAGGATGTTTTAACAAGGTGCCAGTTACACGTGCAAATTGAAAAGAGGCGACATTGAGAGATTGCTACCTGGTGGTAAATTTATTAAAATCAAGGCAGTTTTAATAACTTCCTCGTATATGCATCCGCCTTCATGTCTGTAATATTAGTCTTGGTTGTTATTGTTTTTCAAACCTCCGTTTTTAAAAAAAAATTGTTTATTGATTTCAGAGAGGAAGGGAGAGGGAGAGGGAGATAGAAACAGCAATGATGAGAGAGAATCATTGATCGGCTGCCTCCTGTATGCCCCCCACTGGGGATGGAGCCCACAACCTGGGCACGACGCTCAACCACTGAGCCACGCTGGCCAGGCTCTTCTTTTTCAAGAGTGTCACTCCTCACCTAGCCTCTCCCATTCATATCATGACTCGAACCACTATTGTCTGTCCACAGCATCTACATCAATCTCTCTTGAGCATTGGACTTGACACATCCAGCCACCCACCAGCATTCTCATTGGGTGACATACAAGGTCCTCACAAACCCAAAGTCCTCTCCAAACTCCCCTGGCCCTGTGTTTGGCACTAGAAGGTGTTTTCTCTTCTCCCTGGTAGATGCAGGCTGCCTCCAGGAACAAGGTGCCCTCCCTCTCTGCAAGGCAGAAAGGGCTTCCCAATGCTAAGGTGCAGCCTGAAGATGTGGCCCGAGATGCAAGCCACATTGTTCAGCATCAGCGTTCACAGCAACAGAAGTGCTATTTTTGTTTCTCTACTGCTTTCCTCTTGCTTTATGTCCCCATCGGTTCCAAACTTAGGCAGATGGAAAGGTGCTATTGATGGAGCCTCCTCACACCCCCAACAGCTGGCAGTCACCCCAGATTCTCCCTCTCCTCCCATACAATTGAGTCCCCGTGAGTTGAATGTGGAGTCAGATGCCTTTGAGTCAAGTCTCAGGTTTGCCAATTTCTATCTCTGCAATCTTGGAGAAGTCACTTCTCCTCTGGGAGCCTCAGTTCAATCATCTATAGAATGGGATTATAGTACCTACCTGGCCAGATCCTGCTATACATTGATTGAGACACAGGAGGTGAAAACATGTTATAAACTAATTTCATACAATGTGAGACTTAAGCATTTTTTTAATAAACTAATTTTCTACAATGTGAGACTTAAGCATTTTATAAACTAATTTTCTACAATGTGAGACTTAAGGCTCTGCCTCCTTCTCTGGGGCCTTCTAGACCAACTCACATTTCCCGTTGATGTGTTAGGTTCAGAAATCTCAATATGAGCTTAAACATCAAAACTCATGTTGCTAAAGAACTTACTACACACACACACACACACACACACACACACACACAGCCCATCATCCTCTCTAATTTGAATCATGGGGAAAGCATGAAGAGAATCAATTTTTATATGAAAATTGCCTTTGCAATTGCGGCAGCTTGGTTCACAATCAGGAGTCTCTACTGATGCCGCCGCCTCCCCTTTGGGTACTTGATTTGGTGCCGCTCTGTGTACAGGCTGCATATATTTGTTTTTTTATGGTATTTTTTTATGTTTGCAAACAGCATTCTTTAACCTGAAATATCTTTCGGTTTAAATGCCAGCCGTTAAATACACAAAATGGCCAATCAATTTTTTTTCCCGTGCATAGAATGAGTCAATTCTTGCTGTTGCGTGAACGCCGAGAGCAGTTGGAAGGAAATCAAAGAAATAAAGAGAACCTGATCTGGGGCGGGGTAGCCTTCAAGAACATCTCCAGTGCAGCCCCCTCATTTTACAGATGGGAAACTGAGGCCCAGAGAGGAAAGGTGCTGACCAAAGACCACACAGCCAGTGAGAGGCAGAGCCTGGATGAAAACCTGGGCTCCGCCTCCCCCTCTGGCCCACCTGCGAGGCCCCCTTACTTCCCCAGAGATGTGAGAACGGCCAGAAGTTGGTCAGAAAGACCACAGCACTTGTCACAAATGTAGAGGCGGAAACAGGAGGCTCTGAGCAGACAGCCACAATGCTGCTTCATTGTTTTATTTTGACACAATTTTCAGGCACTCGATATTCCTGTATTTAAGTATAGGAACATGATCCCATCCAAAAGAGAACCAGGAAGTCGATCTTTTCTTTATCTACGGTTTGGGATTATTTTAATTTTATATTTTCAGTATATTTTTTTTATTGATTTCAGAGAGGAAGGGAGAGGGAGAGAGAAATAGAAACATCAATGATGAGTGAGAGTCATTGATCGGCTGCCTCCTACACACCCCACACTGGGGATTGAGCCCGCAACCCAGGCCTGTGCCCTGACCGGGAATTGATCCGTGACCTCCTGGTTCATAGGTGGACACTCAACCATTGAGCTACGCCGGCCGGGGTGGATTATTTGTACCTTTGCTTCCCAACCCATGAAGCTCATATAGCATGGTCTTGGGGTTCAGACAGACTCAGCTCTAGGACGCTGGGCAAGTGGCTTCATGTCTCTGAACCTCAGGGTCCCTGTCTTTAAAATAAGAATAATCATACCTCTTTCAGAAGGTGGCTTTAAGAATTAAGAAGTGCCTCATTTAGTAAGCCGACCAAAATAAGGGCTCACTGTATGTTGGCCGCCCTTTCTGACTGACTCCAATTTATAAAATGTGGTCAAGAAATGCCTTATGCACTATGAAGAACTGAGACCCAAAGGAAGCCAACGGCAGGGTGAGGACAATGGCTCCCTGTAAGCATGATGCTAGCAATGGACCACCTCCCATGATGCCTGTGACCGCTTCCCCTACCCCTTTCTTGAGTTAAAAAAAAAAAATTAATTTCATTTATTGGTCAACTTTCCCCATGAGAACACATCTTTAATCTAATCATGTTAATCCATGGGAAAATCTAATTCACTTTAGAGAAATCGGCTTCCAGGCTAGCCTTATGGGAACGCCTCTGTTCCTTAAAGTGTGTCTGCAGCCAGTGGCGCGTGTCTTTCTCACAGCTACAAAGGGAGAGAAATGAATCTCTGGCTAATTTTAGGAAATAGAGGGTTGATTAAATAAATGGTAGCTCTCGTGATCCAAATGGTCTGTCATTTTCAAACATCTTAGGCACCACATTTTAATGCTAAATTTTAGCTTTCCAAAATTGTAGATTCCATGTGCGTGTTTAATATTCGATTTGCCTGATTATCACTTCGTTAGCTCCAAACACATTTGATTTTTCTGATGCCTGTTCCAAAGTCTGTCTGGCTCCGGACTGTGAAGTGTGCCCTCGGCAAGGCGAGGACTGCTCACTTGCAGCCCCGAGTGTTTCACTTTTCAGACGGGCAACGGGCTTGATGCGGTCTTCCCTTCTTCCCAGGAAGCCGCCGCCTGCCCAGCCCGTGGGTTCATTGTGTGGGTCAATTAAGCAATTGAATGTGAAAGGGTCTAGTCACCTGTGCATATTGTTCTTACACCCAACAGGGATGGACGGGCAAATAAATGACTAAGTCCATCCATAAACCTCTGTGCCAGACGCTCTAGAAGTGGAGAAACAGGCATCATTATAAGGTTCATTCTTAGGGGTAAGGAGCTCATCATCATCTGCAACAGATGGGGAAATAGACAGATGCTTCAGCCCCGCCATGGCATGTGCTCCAATAGGAGGAGCCCAGAGGAGGTGCCCTTAACCCACTCTTGGAATCAAGAAAGGCTTCTTGGAGGAGGTGAGCTTTAACTGCAACGTGGGAAATAACCAGCCAGAGGAGAGGGGGAGTTGTCATTTGTCAATAAAGTGCAACATGCTTGATCAGATGCTACATGGGTTACATGCTTTTCCCTGAAGAAGGCACAGGAAGCAACACAGACACTTCTTTCGTGGTGTCCGTCTGAGTCCCACCAGGAAAACAGACCCACCGTAAGTATAACAGAAACAACGCGTTTCGTACGGGAATTAGGATTTACACACGTGCCAGAGCTGGGGGAGTGGGCAGACAGAAGGGAGGAGGATCAGAGAAGCGGTCACCAGACATTTCAGCCCCGAACGCTGGAACCGGTGGAGAAGCCCGCGCTCACCAGGAAGTCTAAGATGCCACTAAGATGACATTCAGTCACCAACGTGGGAACTCGAGGAGAGGCGCGGAGAGCCACCGCCAGAACATGGCTCCTGCTTTGCTTCCCTGTCCAAAGCGCCCGCAAGTTCCTCTCATTGGAAAGCTGCCGAGAAAGGGCTCCTGGGAAACAAAGTCCCCGCCAGTGGGTGGGGAGGTAGTGGTGCCAAGTTGACAACCAACAGTCCCGCACGCTGCCGCCGAGGTGGCATCAATCACAGAATCACAGGAATGTGCATACCTGCGTGTGCAGAGCGCTGGGAGGGTCTGAGCCACCTGGCGGGTCTGGGAAGCTTCCCCGGGGAACGCACACCTGGGCTGGGGTCGGAGGGGAGGGACGAGGACATCAACGGACCCTAAACCCGATGGCACATTTCCCTCTTACGCGGACCCACCGCCACAGGTGGCCCTTCTCCCTTCTGCCACGGTTCAAGGAAAGATGTGTCCAGGTCTCCCCAACAGCCCGGGGAAGGTTGATTGCTCTGTGGACAAAGGGCGAACCCAGCTTTAAAAAATTCCGACCTCCGGAGTCATAACTAGAGGCCCTGAGCCAAGCCAGGCCCGGGGTCTTCACCGTTAGGTGCACACCTGGACCGCCCGGGGCTCCGAGCTGACCTGGCCCCGGGCCCCTCCCCTTCCGGCGCTGCAGCAAATGGATGAAAAATTGTATCATTAAACTCTTTGATGTTCTCCTGTCTAATTGAACCTGCAAAATTTCCTAAGGTTCTCCAACCTCCAAAAATTCAATTTTCCATGTAATGCATGGTGACGTGTCAATAAATCATGCTGTAAAATAAATGCGCGGATTCTTTTGTGCAGGAGCAAGTGAGGAATAAACCTTTCGTAATTGATAAATAATGTCATTGGAATCAATAGCTGGCAGAGGAGCTGGAGGAGTAAGCCTGAATCATGTATGAGTGCTCCGGGGTGATCAATGCCTTTGAAAGAGCCCGGGGCTCAGGAGCCAAGTGTATAAATTACTGCCTTAATATTACAGCAGGGCCCAGAGTTTAAAAGAGGGTGCGTTACTAATCGCTGGGGAGATGGGAAGATGGGTCTGGGGTGTGTGTGTTGGGGGCGGGGAGGTGAGTTCCCTGGTGGGCGCTCCTTGGAGAGCTCGTGGGGTCCCTGCAGATGGGCTTCCATAGAGATGAGGAGCAGATTGTGCAATCTGGGACTTGGGATGGAGACGGCGCGATTCCGGCTCTGGCCAGTCCTGCCGGCAGCCCGTGTTGGCAGCAAAGAGAAGGAATCTGCTCGGGGAGCCACGGATGCTGCTTCGAACAATAGCCTAGCCCAGTGGTCGGCAAACTCATTAGTCAACAGAGCCAAATATCAACAGTGCAACGATTGAACTTCCTTTTGAGAGCCAAATTTTTTAAACTTAAACTTCTTCTAACGCCACTTCTTCAAAATCAACTCGCCCAGGCCGTGGTTTTTGTGGAAGAGCCACACTCAAGGGGCCAAAGAGCCGCATGTGGCTCACGAGCCGCAGTTTGCCGACCACGGGCCTAGCAGTTCCCAGATGCCTCGATGATGACATACAGGATGAAATGGAATCATGTAACTCTCTGAGCTGTGTCTGTCCCTACTAAACTTGGAGCGATAGTGCTTTACTGATTATATACGGTTTGGGGCACTATACAGGCACGTTCCTTGTATTATCTTATTTAATCCTCACAATGACCCCATGAAGTAGTCACTGTTATCATCCCCGTTTCACGGGGGAGGAAACTGAGGCACAGAGAAGGTAAATGCCTTGCCCAGACCACACTGCTCTAAGCCGTGGAGCCAAGATTTGAGTTCAGGTAACACAAATCCGGGGTGTGCTCTTCACCAGGGAACTGCGCTCCAGCTCCGCTCTCAGCCTGGGGTCTCCCCGCTCGGTGGAAGGCTGCGCTACCAGGGCTCTCCCACCGGACAGACTCACGCAGCCTGATGGGGAGGAGGCACAGAGGACTCCGAGTCAGGCAGTGGGTTCGGGTCCCAGCTCATAACTGCTGTCCCTGGGGGTCACCTCCAATCCCTGTGCAGAGCAGCCGGGAGCGGCTGGTGCAGGCGGCAGCCAGAGGAGCTGAGGGCCAGCCTGGGCGGGATCCTGGCCCTGCCTGGCTGTGTGCTCTTGGGCAGTCAGGGCCCTCCGTGTCCTCGTCTGTGACAGCAGCCCCCGAGAATTAGATGAGATAGCCGACGTAAATCACGTTCGTACCGGTGCCTGCAGCCAAGTGGGCCCTCAGTAAATACCGGTTCTTGCTCCTTCAGCAGGAACCCCACAGCACGTGCTGCAGACCCTAGGGGGAGCGAGCTGTGTCTGTTGCTGCACAACTGGGGGCAGCAGCCAGAAGAAATCAGAAGGAAAGCATTTAGCAAGTCTATAAGTTCAGCTTAAGCCTGGGCCCAAGGGGTCCCCACGCTGTGTGCCCTCTTGACCCCTGAGCTTCCCCGATCACAGCCTACACTCTGCTGTCACATAATTAAGTCACACTGCCTTGCTGTAGGTCAGTCTAGTGAGGACAGGTACTCTGTATCTCAGGTTGGGTGGGTTCTCCCCAAACAGCGCCCCCCCTTGTCTTTTCTCATCTGCCTATTGCATCAAGAGGATTCCAAGAGCCTAGAACCGTGGTCAGCAAACTGCGGCTCGCGAGCCACATGCGGCTCTTTGGCCCCTTGAGTGTGGTTCTTCCACAAAAACCACGGCCTGGGCGAGTCTGTTTTGAAGAAGTGGCGTTAGAAGAAGTTTAAGTTTAAAAAATTTGGCTCTCAAAAGAAATTTCAATCGTTGTACTGTTGATATTTGGCTCTGTTGACTAATGAGTTTGCCGGCCACTGGCCTAGAAGAAGGCAGAGTCACAAGCTGGGAAATGCATCTTTATTCCGGGCAGCCATGTACCCAACAAAAAAGCGCTCAGGAAGAAAGGGAGACTGGATACAGGAGGTGACAGCAACCTCTGGCATCCGGCCCTGCCAATGCTGAGGAGGACGCACACCAGTCAAGCTCCCTCTCTGTGCTCAGGTTTGTGACAGTGGTTTGCATTCGGTATTGCATCTATGGCAACCCCCTATGAGGTAGGGGCTGTTCCTGTTGTTCCCATTTTACAGATGAAGAAACCGAGGCTTAGGAGTCCAGGTTCAGGCAGTAAATCCAGGGCAGAGTCGGGATCTGCCGTTGGATGTTTCTGACTTTGGATCCTACACTCTTAACCTCTGGGTGACCTCTGCCTCCTTAGGAATGTGAGCCCCTGGAGAGCAGGGAGCCTGCTTTGTCACTCTTATGCACACAGTTCCTAGAAAAGCCTAAAGAGCCTGGGAGGGTTCTTGGCACCTAGGGGCAACTCAGGAAACACCTGAAAATTTGGTTAAAGGAGAGGGAGGAGGCGAAGGAGTCAGGGTAGCCCTTGCCTGGGGCCACGGGAAGACTTTGGAGACATTCATTATTAACTGAGATAACCATTAACCAGGATAGGGGTTGGGGGAGAGAAGGCAGAGAGAAAGTGGTTCAGAGATAGCCTGGCCGAGCTTAGGCGCCTGTGGAACATCAAAGGGCAGGTGTCCAGCTGGCAGTGGTATCTACGCATCTGAAGCGTCCGTGGGAGGCCTGGGCTGGAGCCGCGGGCAGGAGCCTCCCATACGTGGGCAGCGGTCCAGCCAAGAGCGTGGCCAAACTCACCCAGAGAGAGGGCGTGGAGGACCCACAGTTACGCCCATAAACCTGAGCCGAGTTTCCAATGATCAGCCTCACTCCTTAGCCTTTTGTTTTGTTTGCTTTACATTCCTCCTCCTGGGCTAATTTCCCTCTTTGCTCTTTCTGCCCATTTTGAAAGATGATTGGTTTTCTGGGCGAAGAGCCTATTTTGTGTAATTTTAAGGTCCTGCACCATCCCAAACACCTACCCACAGATGGGCAATATGTAGATACAGGGACCCAGTATATGAATGCACACACCCCCATCCCTGTCCTAATGTACATGCAACTGGGTTGTTAGAACGGCGGTGAAATGGACGCATACCTGGGTGGAAGCGAGGGCGTGGATGCCCGGACTACCTGGCAGCTGTCGTAAAAGCACCGATAAGAGGGAGCAGAAGTGTGTTTGACTGGGAGAGTGATTCTTGTTTCCTTTTCATTATTCTTAATAAAAGGAGATGGTGCCGAAAAATTGTGTTTCCTGCTTATTTTCCCCAGGAGATCTTTGATAAAACACGGAATACATAACAGACCGTGTTGCAGGCAAATGCCTCATTAAGGGAATATAGTTAGAAAGAAATAGTAACCAAAATGAACAGTTATTTTCTCTATTTTCTTTTTTCACCCTCTGTAAAATGGAGAAATTGGATGCGATATGGATTTAGTAACAGCCCTCAAATAATACCGCGGGAACATGATGCTCGCGCTGAGATGGAGGGTCTTTAAATGCTGCTCTGCAGAAAGGTGGCTGTCTGGGAAGCACATTACAAGCGCCAGGAAAAAAAGGCTTCTCTCTTCCAAAGAGTCATCTTCCCCTTGTATGGCTTGAGTCACCCAGGTGGCCTTAAGCTTCCTTGTGTCTCTCCTCTTCTCTCTACATATTCTTCTGGAAGATCCCAAACTCTCTCAATAGGTGAGCTAATAACCTCGAATCTCCACCTCGAACTCCCTCTCCAGAGCTTGGGGCCCATGTGTCCTAGCGCTTCCTAGCTGTCTCCTTCCAGATGCCCCCTGGCCCTCCAAGTCACCATGGCCCGCTTCGAGCTCAGCATGTTCCCCCAGACCCCTGCTTTTCCGGGATCCCATCTCAGTGGAAGGCATCATGACCCTACCAGTTGCACAGATCAGAAAAAGCCTGGAATCATACCGGACCCCACAGCCACTCATCACCATGTCCTGGAGACCCAACGCCCAACTCTATTAAATTCATCCCTTTAATGCTTATTCCACTGTCACCACCTGGTCCAGGCGCCGTCTTCTTTCTCTGGAGTCACCACCCCAGCCTGTTCCTTGAGCTCCTGCTCCACTGCAGCCTCCATAGAAGTCTCTGGATGATTTTCCAGAACTTTCTTACAGACTCTTTAGTGGCTTCAAATTGTCCCCTAGCCTAGACCATGTTCCAGACACTGGTTCCCCAGGGTCAGAACACCATTACCTCTCCACTGGCATCTCATCAACCTCTCCCTTTGTTCCTCCTCCAGTTATCTGAACTGTTGCTAGTTCCCCAAATGTCCCATGCCATCCCTCACCCTTGCACCTTTGCACATACTGTTCCTCAGCTGTTCCAGGTCCCAGTTGCCAACTCCTTTCTCTGCTGGCTTTGACTAGCCCTCACTCCTCCCTCATAATGAGGTTGAAGTGCCACCTCCTGCAGGAAGCCTTCCAGGCTTTTCTGTGCTCTCAGAGCCACTTTGTCATGACAGCTCCCATTGTGCTAGGTTACTTTCTACTCTGTTTCTTCCAAAGACTGAGAGCTCCTTGAGGGCAGGGATTGTCTCTTGTTGACATCCTAGTCCCCAGAAAACAACATAGTAACTGCTACAGATAAGGGATTCGGTTGCTGAGTGATTGGGAGTAATTAACCAACCACAGGGACCAGTACCAGCCTGCAAAGGCAAGGACAAGCTCAGCCTTCTGTGTCTGCTGAGGCAATGTGAGCGTGCAGCCTGGCAAGAGGAAGAAAGTAGATGTGATGACCCTCGAAGTTCTGTCTAAGCCGAGAATCCGGACCTCTGCTCTTCACAAAGAACAAGAGGGCGATCCGGCGCTCCCCAGCCACAGCAGAGGAGGGTGGCTGAAAGGGTTTCAGATGCTCGCTATAGAAGCAAGAACATCGTTTTTTGGGAACTAAACAAACCTGGGTTCAAATTCTGCAGCAGTTTTTAGCTCCTCCTCTCTGAGGCTCAGCTGGAAGGTAAATATGCTGAACCCTGACTTTCTGGGGGATTGTGAAGACTAGACATAAGCATTACAGTTAAGCATGGGGACCGATATGTGGTAAGCGGTAAACAACAGCTTAGCATTCTGTTATTATCCTAAGAATTAAAATGCATGTGATTGCACCAAATCAAAGGCCTACATGGTATCTATGGGAAACTATAATTAATCCCATTTTACAGATGAGGAGACTGAGGATCAGAGACACGTCCAAGGTCACACAGCTATAAAGTGTCTGAGCTGGGATTCAAACCCAGATCTGTTTGGCCCAAGTATCGGTGACTTAATTAACCACCCACACGGCCCAGGTTGCCTCTCTCTTGTGATTTGACTAGAGAGGAGGGGTCTGGGCAAAAGAGAGCGAAAGTCAAGCTCAGTGAAGACTTGTCAGATGGGCCACTTCCTCAGGGGCACTGAGTGGCCTGAATGACCAAGTCAGTCCCTCCCTTCCTTTTGCCACATGTCAGCCCCCTCTCCCTCACCTGTTACTAAGAAACCTCCATACTAGTTGTGTCCATGTAGACTGGAGGTCTTCAGGGCCCTGGGGTTCCCTGGGGGTGCCCAGGTCTCCATAGGGAGCAAGGAGGAGGCTGAGTGGGAGCGAATCCCTCCTCACCCCCATTCCGAACGGAGCCACTTCTTATCTGTTTTACACATGTTCTCATATGCAACACTGTTTTCTAATAAAAGCATTCTGCTGCTTTAAAAAAAAATTTAAACCCCGGGTCCACCCAAACACTTTCATATTACAGAGCGGGAAACTGAGGCCCTGGGAGCAGTAGCTGGTCCAAGGTCCTGCAGCCTGTTTGCAAACTGAGTTGGGATCCGTCCCAGGTTGCCCCCCATTGAGCTCTCCCCAGGCCACTCTTTCCACCCCCACCCCCACGCCCAGCTGTCCAACGTGAAGCAGATTTAATATCCACAAACAGGAGGCATTTGTCTCTGAAATGACTGTCGTGGAGCAGAAGGGGGAAATCGATGCGTTCATTAGCACGCCGGAGGGAGCGGGAGGCGGGATGTGGATGGGCGCGGAGTCAGGCGCAGGCAGCGGGGACTTGAGCGTGCGGAGCGGAGGTGGCTAATGAGACCGCGTCGCGCACTCCACTCGCGGGCTCTCCCTCCGATGCCGCATCCCTCCTCCGCCCGGCTTTGATCCGAACGTATTGGCTGTGACAATGTCGAAATGGTGTCTGGAAAAACCAGTTAGCTTTCATTTCAGCTCCCCCGGAAAGGAAGGGAGGTGATGATTAGAGAAGCACTGGCGGCCCCGAACATCAGGCAGCCTGTCTGAGAGGAAGGCTCGGTCCTTGAGCCAGGGAGCCGGCCCAGCGCCCGCCCGGTGCCCTGGCTAGGAATGGGGAGACGGAACCCCTGGAAGGGAGGGCCTTGTCTGAGGTCACGTGGCCCCAGGGGGACAAACCCCCCGATTAAAACCCAGGTCTCTGGGAGCTTCTTGAAGGCAGAGACCACATGGCCAGACCCAGCACAGAGTCCGCCACAGAGCAGGCCGCTGAGGAAATAAATGCCCGTGAATAAATGAATGAGCGGTTTCCTGCCTGTACACTGCGATCCCGCACGACTGCACCCGCAGAGCGTCCCCCAGGGATGCTCAGCACTAAGTGTCCCGAATCTTCGGCCTTCCCATCCCATTTTAAGCACACAACGTTCCAGGGAAAGTCACATCAGCTCTCACATAACTGACTTAACTGCGACAGCGAGTGGGTGTATTTCAGATTGGGAATCAGGACCTAACCTCCGGACCCTTCCAGCCGACGCCTCAGGGACACTGGGGTCCCCATGCTCCCGCCTGGAGAGACGGCCCTGCCCGCGGAGGGGTCGCTGGGTCCTCCCACGAGCCCAGCTCCGGGCTGGGTCGGGCCACAGCAGGGGACACCACCAAGGCCTGCGAAGGGGAGGGACGGGCAATGCACACACACAGCCCGTGCTGTCGGGCAGGATCAGTTCATGAAGCAAAAATACAGCAGGGCTCGGGGCTCCGGGGTGACCGCGGGGTGCTCTGGGGCGGCTGTGTCTTAACCCGCTCCCCTGGAAGCAGAGTGGGCCTCGGGCTGAGGATGAAGGGCGTGCACTCCGCTGAAGCCCAGCTTTGACGCCTCAGGAGTCAGTGGGGGGCGGGAGGAGGCATAACCTGCGGGGCCAGGGCTTCCATCAGCCGGTTCCCTGGAGGAAGGAGGCGGTGACATGAGCAGCCGACGCTGCCAGCTGCCCCCAGACAGGGCCTGGGCGGGCACCGCAGCCCCTTCTCCCGTGGAAGGGGAAGGCCTCCCAGAGAGAGGGACACGGGAGGAGGGACGGGCACGCAGTGAAGAGGGGAAGGAGCAGGATGGGAGGGCATCCCCGCAGGAAAGGGGGTGTCAAACGCACAGGCCCATGGAGGACAGCAGACTCAGCGATGCTCCTTCCTCCCACCGGCAGCAGAGGAGTAAAGGAGGCCCCGCAGCCGTTCCCCCTCGGTGGGAATCAGCTCCGGGCACATTTCCTAAGATGCGTCATGGCTGTGAGACCGTTAACCGCCCCATTTCGCAGACACGGCACTTCCCAGTTGACAGAGATTTTTCCTGTGCGTGAACTCACGTGGGCCTGGTGGCAACAGTGAAAGGCGATGTTATTATCCCCACATGACCCTGACCCGGAAGGCAGCGCTCCAGGGGAAGCCTTAAAACCACAGCCACCACCGTCTCCCCCACCCCCTGCTCAGGAAGAGTTGTAAATGGAGTGGTCCGATGCCAGGACTGGGCTGGGCCTGGCTCACCATGGGGAGGGTCACCGGAGGCCAACGTTGGCCACGGTGCGCCCCTCTGCTGGTAACCAGCCCAGGGCCCTGTCCCCGTGCGGGAGGAAGCCCGGCAGTCTTGCCCCCTCTGGCCCACTGGCCTTTTATTTACGTTGCGAACCTATAGGCGGACCCAGGACCTGCCCCAGGGAAACAGTGCTCACTCTCTCTTCTCCTGGGCACAGAATTAGATGGTGAGATACGGGGCAGTAACACTGACCTCGTGGTGCTGTGGTGATGCTTGAACACAGGCTGATTGGAAGGGCACATAGTAGGCCCTCAAACGGGTGGCTACCACATCTGCTGCCCTTCCATTCCAGGCACAGAATGGGATGGGGGTTGAACTGGGGACCCTTTAAGACCCCAGCCAGCCAAGGGCTCTAGGCTTCTGTGACCCGCCCAAGGTCACATAGTAGGAGACAGTCCCGCTTCCCACCTCGAGCACCCAAGCGCCTCTTCTCCGTGCAGGTGATGACTCAGGAACGCTCAGAACCAGCTAGAGCAGTGGTTGGCAAACTCATTAGTCAACAGAGCCAAATATCAACAGTACAACGATTAAAATTTCTTTTGAGAGCCAAATTTTTTAAACTTAAACTATATAGGTAGGTACATTGTTATTAACTTAATTAGGGTACTCCTAAGCTGGCCTTTGCTAAAAACTCAAGGGGCCAAAGAGCCGCATGTGGCTTGCGAGCCGCAGTTTGCCGACCACTGAGCTAGAGCATCTGATGGACGTGGGGAATGTGCTTCGGCACCAGGCAATCCCTTAACCCCCATTCACCCTTCCCTCTTCTTGTTCTTTATGAAAATTTTCTCACTCTGTGAAGCCCATGGGCAACGTGAGGTATGCTGGGAAATGTGTAACATCATATGTGGATTTCTCTGCATGGACTCTTCACCTCTCACCTGGCCTGATCCTCTTCCTTGCCCCTCCCCAGTCTCCATGGCCACTGGGTCACTTATCAGTGAGGCCCTTCAAGGCAGACACTCCTCTCTCTCATCTACACAGCACAGGGTCGCCTTAGGAAATATGTGGTTGTTTAATGAATGAATCACTACAAATAGCACTGGCAGTTTCCACAACTAACAAAAAAAACTGGAAAACTTAGGTTAGCCATAAACTGACTTGTTTTACCAGAGATGTACCTCATAAAGGAATAAGGAAACAATTATTTTAAACCCCACCTTTTTAAACCCCACAATACAAAAGCAAATCTCCTATACCTTCTCCATCTCCATCCCCAGACAATGAATATTCTACTAACAGCTCTGCATCTGATTTTTCGTGTCCTTAAAATGATGCCAGCGATAGGACCAATCCCAAAGAGTGCTCACCTTAGCAAAGTACATAATGAAAATACCTGGCAACAGGGCTCAATAAATACCATAGCTTTTTTAAAATATCAGATTTGAGAAACTACCAAAGACTAAGTCACGCCCTCTCCCCATTTCCCAGAAGTGAACCTGAAGCCCAGGGCAGGCAGAGGGTTGCAGAGTTGCATGCACGTCACACTCAGGCTGCTTGGTAGCCCCTCGCTCCTATTTTAATTTTGTAGAGACCACTCATCACTCTGCCTATCTGCTTCACACCAATATCTGAAAGAGCTTTGTTCAGTAAAATGCAAGTTTCAGCAAGAGGATGAAGTATCAATACTATTTAAATACAGTTTTCACGAAACAAACTAATAATACTCTCCATGAACCCCATTCACCCACCACAGTAATTATTTGCCTTTTCATGGTTTGAGCATTTACTCTAGGCGCAGGGCATTGACACATGTTATATGGTTGCAGACTTGATATTCTGCATTTTGCACTTGCATCCTATTATAAATGTATTCCGTGATGCTACAGTCTTCATAATTATCATTTTAATGGCCCCATAATACCCTTTGGTGTGGATACACCATAATTTACAAAACTGTTCACCGATTGTCGGACATTTACTTTTATACAGTGTTTCTTATTATAGATAACGCTGTAATGAGCACCTTCGTTGCACATAGCTCCTGGCGTCTGATGAATTATATCCCCAGAATAAAAGAGAAATTCACAGAAATCAATGTTTGGAATCAGAGGACATAAACCTCATTAGAAAATGTAACTACCACCATGATTTTTTCCCCCAAAAGGATTGTACCAATTTATGATACACCAGTGGAGTATACTAGTGCCATTTGCACCACAAAATTTCACCATCTTGGATGCTGACTTTTTCTTGACTCTTTTTCAGTTTGTGACAGAAATACACGTTCATTGCAGAGATTTCAAACAGAAAAGAAAATAAACTCAAAATCTTCATAACAACCAAAAGTAATCACTACTAGAATCTAAGCATATTTCTTTCCAGTCTTTTTTCTATGCGTACAAGAGACCCCCCCCCAAATAAAATTTAGATCATATTCTGTAATTAGTTGTATTTTGTTTTGTTTTACTTACTGATTTTAAGTCATTGTAAACATTTTGAAACAACTCACTTTCATGAATACACAATATTCCATCATATATGTATGCCTTCCTTAAAGACCTCCCCCCCCCCCCCGCCCCCGCCCCGGATATTGGATGTTTACGTTGTATCCAGTATCTCCATAGAATAAACCAAGTTGTCATGACATCCTTTGGTATAAGTCTGAACCTCATCTCTATTATTTCTACAGCACAAAGAACTTGAAGTAGAAAATCCAGATCAAAGGAGATATCCTTGGATTTTAAGGACTGAAATGGAGAAACATCAGGGAGAATTATGTTCTCTCCACCTGTGACCTCAGGAAGGCAGCCTGGGTTGGGAGGAGCAGGGGGTGGGGCTCAGCCAAGCAGTGAGTTCGGGCATAAGCCTCAGGACTAAGGACCAGGCATTTAACCTCCATGTCTTACAGGGGGCAATACCGTCCACCATTTGTCATCTGAGGCTACGGAATACCCAGAGCCCTTTCCTATTGGGGAATTTCTGGATTAAGAAAGAGGTGAAGCCCCTCTTCTCATTCTGGAGGCCGGGGGGGGGGGGGGGGGGTGCCAATCCCCTCTCTGCCTGACCCTAAATCACACAGCCAAGAGCCGGGCCCAGGACTGAGCTGAAGCGCCTTTCCGAGATGGCAGGATCTTGGCTGCACCTGCCTCCCTGCGCTCTTCCCCTTAGTTCTCCAGCCTTTATACCAGCTTTGCCAGTTCCCTTCTAGCCTTCCAATCAGTCCCTTTTCTGCTTAAGTTGAGCAGAGTGAGTTCTATTGTAGCCACCAGAACCCAGCTGGGAGCCAGCACAGGGTCTGTGGGGACGCCAGGTTAATATGGGTAGAAATTCTGGAACAGCACCGGGCCCAGAGTTGGCACTAAGTGAGTACGGACTGCTATTATGATTACAGTTATCGGGCAGCACGGACTAGTGGTCCGAAGCCAGGACTCCTGAGCCAGACTCCTGGGGTCCATTTCTGGCTTTACCCCTTACCCTCTGGATGACCCGAGACAAGTTCCTTAACCTCTACACACCCCGATTTCCTCATATGCAATAGAGAATAATAACAATACCTGCCTTTTAGGGTTGTTACGAGGAGAAAACGAGTTAAATACACATTACATGCTTAGAAGAGGTTTTCTTTTAAGTGTGTGCTATGATCATGATGAAAACTAACCTAAGGATCCCTCACACATGGCCATCTTACAGCACCTTCAGTCTCTCTACTATGTAACCCCAATAACAATCACAGTGGAGGTGAAATCCTTGTTTTACAAACTTGGAAACTGAGCCTCAGAGAGGTCCCTCCCTGGAGGTCCTACAACCAGTGGATGGCAAATCCAGGGCTCAGACCCAGGACCCTACTTGTGACAGTCAAGCTCTTTCGCATACACTAGTTACCTGTGTGAGCGTGGTAGTTCTAAATATTCATTCACAGGCTAATAGTGATAAAAGAATGAGTGAGCAAGCGGAACACATTGAAATATCTAACATTTGCCCGGATGGCACGGCTCAGTACTTGAGCATCGGCCTATGAACCAGGAGGTCACAGTTAGATTCCCGGTCAGAACATATGCCCGGTTGCAGGCTCAATCCCCAGTGTGAGCGTGCAGGAGGCAGCTGATCAATGATTCTCTCTCATTAATGTTTCTGTCTCTCTCTCTTCCTCTCCCTTCCTCTCTGAAATCCATTAAAATATATGGGTTTTTTTTAAAAAAGAATGAAATATCTAACATTTGCTTGGCACCTACTGGGGTCAGGCCTTGTTTTCACACATGACATGTGTAGTTTACATGTAATTTACTTCTTATAACATGGCATGGATATGTATAGATATCCTGTCTATAATGAGGAAACAGGCTCAAGGCCACACAGCTGAGCAGCTGGTCCTGCACTTTGTCCCAACCCCCAACCCCGTTAAAGGGGACGCCTTCTGCATTGCATCTGCCAGTGCCCCGCCTCTCCTCCCATGATCTCCAAGCTGAAGTGTTCAAAAAGGTTATTTTCACTACCAAATAGGCTTTTAGAAGCTGGAGGTCGAATAAACAAACGATGACCAATTTACTGTGCAAGGGTTGCATGTGGCCAGCCTGGGTGTCAGTTTGCGCCTCGATCGCCGCCCCCGTTTGACTATGGGGCCGCTCGACAACGGTTGTGCTCAGTATCCTGTTTATCAAATGAATCTCTAATGTAATTTCACAAGGTTCTGAAATGCACAGAGAAACACGTGAGGACTCGGTGGCTCAGCCTAATCCATATGAAACAGGCTGGAAATGTGCCTAGTAAACACTCGGGAGACAGCGGGCTGCAGCCAGGCCCATCCGCACCTGAAAAGGGCTACCTTGGAGGAGAGGGCGAGCTGACGCCCTCCAGCCCAGTGGACCGGATTCCACAGAGCTGGACGGGCGATCTGAGGACAATTCATGGATGTCTTCACACCAACCCCTCCTGCAGGGTGTTTATGATGTGGGGACAGGTGCCGAGTAAGTGACGATCAAGGTTCAAGAGTGAAAGACCTGTTTCTGTTCCCTAAAGCACGTGTTTTGTTTTATTTTGTTTTTAATATATTTTTATTGATTCCAGAGAGGAAGGGGGAGAGAGATAGTAACATCAATGATGAGAGAGAATCATTGATCAGCTGCCTCCTGCACGCCCCACACTGGGGATCGAGCCCACAACCCTGGCATGTGCCCTGACCAGGAATTGAACCCTGACCTTCTGGTTCATAGGTTGATGCTCAACCACTGAGCCACACGGGCTGGGCCCTAAGGTACGTTTTAATAAGAATCCTAATGCCACAGACACTGAAGAAAACGAGGGCTCTCTCAGTGGAAACTGGGTTTTGTTTTCCGTTCTAACCTTTGTTCCTGAGCTGTGGGGAGACATTGGTGGGTTCCAACTTAATTTAATTTAATGACAGAGTTGCAGAGTGTGAAGAAGACTCATGAGGCAACGAGTAAGAGGTGAAGGGGCTAGAGCAGTGGTCGGCAAACTCATTAGTCAACAGAGCCAAATATCAACAGTACAACGATTGAAATTTCTTTTGAGAGCCGAAAACCGACTTCTGTGCATGGGCCACGAAGTTTCAATCACGCTGTACGTGCGCACCCGCACGTGGTATTTTGTGAAAGAGCCACACTCAAGGGGCCAAAGAGCCACATGTGGCTCGCGAGCCGCAGTTTGCCGACCACTGGGCTAGAGAATCAAGATTTCTGCTGGGTTCCTATTAGTCTGGACCTGCAGTGAGGCCGTCCTGGGCTAGACGAAGATTTGCAGGGGTGGGGAGAGTGGAAATGAACAAAGACCACACGAATGAGAACACACAGAGCTGATTGATCAGTGTGTGCCTGGCATGGAGGCTTCAGGTGTGCCTAGCAGGAAGCTGTTGGCACGGGGAGCTGGAGCTGGGCTGACTAGAAGTTGGTTTGGGGAACATATTTGGCTTTCTGTGGTTGGTCCTTTGTTGGAAGCCAGCACACAGAAACAGGAGAGCTGGCAGTCATTGTGCAATCCCGGCCATTTGGAACCAGTTGCCGCAGGGATTGCAGGTGAGACTTCTATTGTCATATATGGTCTGGCCACTGTCACATGCATCCCTGGCTCTCAGCTTCGTCGCGGCTAGGTGTGCGTGTGGCCACCTCTTTGTCTTCTTAGATTAAATGGGCAGGTGAGGTTGAACAGGCCTGTGGCTTGTGTTTTTCTCCTTCTGGGGAGCGAACAGCTGCAGCTCTGGGGCTCATGTGGGTGGGAAGAGGAGAGTGGTGGAGGGGGCCAGGCAGGGATGTGGGGCTGCAGGGGTGGAGCAGGCAGGTTGCAAAGGGCTGGACCCAAAACTGGGCCTTCGGCACCTCCTCCCACAGACGCCATAGACCCCACCAGACCATCACCCAGCAGCTAACTACACAACCTGGCCCCTTGGAGCTAACCCACCTTTACTAGTCAGGCGCCTGATGCAGCTTCCCAGAGGAGATGAGCAAGCAATGTCATGTGTAAGAATAGCAGAATCCAACAATCACAGGCTAAGAAAGAGGTAAAAATGTCTTCAGTCCTCAATGCCTTCCTCCTTCTTCATCAGTACAGCAACTTTATAATTTATCGAATGACTTTCTATTTGTAATGAAAACAAAAGTTAGCAATGATGAAGGAGTAAGTTACTCTTGGCCAGGCACCATGCCTTATCTCATCTGATCCTCACTCTCTGAAGTCAGTATTATGCTACTTTTCCTCATTTTAAAGTCAAGGAAAGAGATTGTCAGAGACTACCATTCATTCCGTTCAGTCATTCTTTATATCTTTGAGGCCTAAGGAAGTAGTCTGGAATAATGAGAATATTACAGTGTTGTGGGTAAGAGTTCTGCCGCTCCCTAGCTTTGTGGTCCTAAGTTATTCAACCTCCCCGAGCCTCAGTTTTACACACTTCTAAAATGAAAATAATAATCCTTACCTCATAGGATTTTAAGAGAAGTAAATAAGTTCGTGTAAAGAGCGTAGTGTTCCGCATTTAATAAGCACTTACTTTATTGTCCTTATCATCAGTATTATCAGTCCACAAGACATTTTGAGAATCTGACACATGCAGATTTTTTACATTTAATAATTTTTACATTTAATTTTTACATTTAATTTCATGGATTTCCTCACCCCCCCACCCCACCCCCATGAAAACTTTGTCAACTGATCTAATCAAAATCCAGGAGCCTCTTAAACTAGTTAATTTTCCCCTGTTTTATAAGCAGAGAACCAGAGACCCAGAGGAGGATGTGTTCCACCGATCTGGGCTACACCCGGATTCCCCCAGTCATATCAAGGTTGACGCCAAAGTGACTCTCAGTTACGTGCTATTTTTCACCAGTTGTGAGATCTCTCAGCAAACATTCTGGAACTCCTAAGCCAGAATGGCTAAAATGCTGCAAGTGCAAGGAAATACACAAAACAATCGTGCATGCCTCCTGCCTGCCCTTGATTTTACACACAACTTCTGAGTAGTAAGGGCCTCATCCCAGAGAAGTAGCCAGCTCAGCCTCCGTGTTCACCTGCTGGGAAGTCCTGGCTGAGCCACGTGTCTGTGACTCTCATTTCCTTCATAGGTCAAATGGGATGATATGACCTACCTCACCAAGTTGTTGTGAAGATTAAACAATAAAACGTGCCAGATACCTGTACTCGCCGCTTTCCACAACCACATCAAAATTACAACTGAAAGTCAGAACAACCATCATTCAGAACCGCCTGAAAACTGGCTGAATGGAAGTCCTACAACTAGACAAGTAAAGAAGAAAGAACACTGAGGCTGAAAGGAGGGGTGAAAACACAGAACAGGCTGGCCCGGCACCCACATATGCTATATTTTTAATTAGGAGGGAGATAGTCTCTGTGGAGGCACCCGTGAGGACCAAGGGGTCCCAGCCCCACACCAGACCCCCAGCTCAGGGCTCCAGAGCTGGGAAGAGAAGTTCCTGTAACTTCAGCATTGAAAACCAGCAGGGATTTGGGTGAGGAACACTAAGGCTGATGGAATCCCAGGTGTTCCTCTTAAAGGGCCTGTGCACAAACTTACCTGGTTCCGCTTCTTCCAAGCTCCAGACACATATGGGGAGAAACTGTATTGTCCTGCATCTGGGAAGGAACTTGGGGGTGGCTTTCTTCCAGACGGGGGTGCTCCCAGAGGTCACTGTTACTGTGCTGGGGCCTCCTCTGTCATAGGGCTGACTGGCAGCAATATCTGAGTCTCTATTAGCCTGGAGCACACTCTTTGCTCCACCCTGGGGATTACCTGAGACCCCACCCCGTCCAATTTGCAGCCTCACACAAACTGCTTGTAGCAGCTTTTCCATATACAAGGCCTTTCCTGGCTCAGGCTTCTGACTTTGCTAAAATCTATCAAACAAGGTGAAGCTGATGACAGTGAGCCCCAAACCTATCAATAAAAGGCCCAAGACACAACACTAGCACCAGCCTGCCTTGCTTCATAGCTGGGCCTCGACTCCTGCACAGCAGCTCTCCCACTATAGTTACAGCTGGTCCTCACAGCCAATTGGCCTGGAGGTCAACTCCTCCCAGAGATGCCAATAGCAATAAAGGCTCAACTATAAGACTGTGCACACAGCCCACACAGAGGTGCACCTAGAATGCCCAGCTCAGGTGACTAGGGAGGCTGAGCCACTGGGCCCTACAGGACACCTACTACACAAGGCCATTCTACCAATTCCAGGAGACATAGTATCTCTACCTAATACATAGAAACAAACACAGGGAAGCAACCAAAATGCAGAGACAAAGAAACATGTCACAAATGGAAGCAAGCAAACTACTGGATACAGAGTTCAAAACCATGGTTATAAGGTTACTCAAAGATCATCATGAGACTTTTAAGGATCTTACTGAGAATGTCAAAGACATGAAAAAGGACCAGTCAGAAATTAAGCATACACTCACTGAAATAAAGAATTATTTACAGGTATTCAACAGTTGAGTAGAGGATTCTGAAAATCAGATCAATGATTTGGGATATGAGGAAGCAAAAAACACCCAATCGGGAGAGCGAAAAGAAAAAAGAATCCAAAAATATGAAGATAGTGTAAGGAGCCTCTGGGACAATTTCAAGCGTACAACATTTGCATTATGGGGGTGCCAGAAGGAGGAGAGAGAGAGCAAGATATTAAAAACCTATTTGAAGAAATTATGACAGAAAACTTCCCCTACCTGGTGAAAGAAATAGACTTACAAGTCCAGGAAGCACATAGAGTCCCAAACAAGAGGAACTCAAAGAGGCCCACGCCAAGACACATCATAATTAAAATGCCAAGGGTTAAAGACAAAGAGAGAATCTTAAAAGCAGCAAGAGAAAAGCAGTTAGTTACCTACAAGGAAATACTCATAAGACTGTCAGCTGATTTCTCAACAGAAACTTTGCAGGCCAGAAGGGAGTGGCAAGAAATATTCAAAGTGATGAATAGTAAGGACCTACAACCAAGATTACTCTACCCAGCAAAGCTCTCATTCAGGACTGAAGATCAGATAAAGAGCTTCACAAACAAGAAAAAGCTAAAGCAGTTTATCACCACCAAATCAGTACTATATGAAATGTTGAAGGGTATTATTTAAGAAGAAGAGATTTTTTTAAATGTGAACAATAAAATGGCAACAAGTACATATCTATCAACAATTGAATCTAAAAATCAAAACAAATGAACAAGAAATCTAATGAACAAAATAAACTGGTGAATACAACAGAATCAGGGACATGGAAGCATGGAATAGACTAACGAATCTCAGAGGGAGGGGGGGCAGAGATTAAACAAAGATCTTACCTATGGACACAGACAGTAGGGTGGTGAAGGCCTGGGATGGGGCAGGAACTGGGTGGAGAGGGGGAGTGGGGAAAAAGGGAGCACATTGGTAATACTCTCAACAATAAAGATTTTTTAAATAAATTAAATTTTAAAATAAATAAATAAATAAACAAACAAACAAATCATGTCAAACGTGTCTGGCCCAAATAAGCCCTCAGTGAATGGTAGCTGTTACTATCCTCAGACTGGAAGTGTTCAAGGAGTAAACATTCCTCCAAAATCCCCCTTTGGAGGAACAGGAATCCACAGAACCCAGCGAACAAAGGTTTGCCAAGTCCTGCTGGTACCTGTTTTAATGAATAAATGAAAATGCTTGGTAATGAGCACAGTGATTGTTTTATGTAAATGGTGCTCCCGTGGAGCTGGTAAACAATTTCTTGTCTCAAGAAAACATTGCCCTTGAGAGCTTGTTTACAACACCAATTTGCTTCTCCAACTTTCTCTTCATGGCCTGCGCAGAGGAGCACGTGGCCCATTTGTGAGAGAATTTGACAGCTCCTTAATTGATGCCTCCAGTCTCCGCAGTGGCTTTTGGGATCTCAAGAGCCTGTAGAAGGGGCTCCACCTTAGGAGAAATGTTCTTTTTGTTTTTTCTTCTGTCTTATTCTTGGGCCAAGCTGGGAGGGGCAGGTGGTATTTAAAGGAGTCAATATTTGGATATGAGTAGAAGTGATGAGTTTGGGTCAGGTGAAATAAGAAGCATAATATCATATAATAGTGAAAGGAAGTCGTGACCAGCCAGAAAGCTTTGCTGTGACCCTGGTGCACTCTCACCACAGGGGAGCTGGAGTAAGCCCTGGTCAGCTAGACAACTGCCCAGGATACTGGTCTATAAGAGGTGCCAAATAAAGCCTCCCTGAAGCCCACCAGGAATGTGGTCACAGGTTCCCACCTGCAATTCCTTTCATAATAGAAAATAATCAACTGAGCCTGTCCCTTGTCATAGCAAGTGCCTACAGTCACCCCCCAAATAGCAGGATCCAAGCACACACCACAGCACCAGCCCGCTGATTATTCAGGACTGCTCCCAAAGAGCTATCTCATCTCAAATATCTTGCAGTAAGTCTTTTCCTTTTTAACCTAAAAAGTACATATTTTTATTAATCCATAATTATTTCCCTGTCCCTCCTAAATAAATAGTAAGTTAAGATTTAAATCCTGTAAGTGTGATGGGAGATTAAATTACTAAGCTGCTGAGTGAACTCACGTGTCTCTGATGGCCCCAACCATGAGCCATCATCTGATCTTGAGGAGTCACTTGACCTTCAAAAGTCAATTGCCAAAGGGTGATGAGTGGCCATCCTACCAATAAACAATTTCATGTTCCTGTGCCTTTAGCTTGCTGTTCCTTCTGCCTGGAATGCCCTTCGCTAGTCCACCCCCGACCCTCTTACTCACCTGGCCAACTCATAGTCACCCAGTGAGCTCCCTTCTCTGTTATGCTTTTGCTGTTTCCCCAGGCAGAGTTGCTTGTGTAGCAGGGGCTACATATAGCATCTTTACACTATAATTTGCATTCTGTCTACCTGTCAGCCTCCTTCATGAGGTTTTCGAGGTCCAGGACCAGGGTTTATTTTCATGTGTGGTCCCAACATCCAGCACAGTAAATGGCTCTGAGTAGAAGCTCAACAAATGCACCTGGATAGACAGGAATGTCACCATGACCCGCCATCTCCTACGATGGCCCCAATGGGTAATTTTCTTTTTGCTTCAGGAGATCCTCCCTGAATTTCCCTCCCTCAGAGGAGTGGAGGTTGAGCAGCATGTTAGTTGGGGGCAGTGGATGTAGCTGGTCAAAGAGGCAGCCAGCATGCTCTGATTGAGAGATTAGGTCCATACAGGGATATTAACAAATATGTAAATATATTGAGGGAAATAAAAACCAAGTTGCTCACTGTCAGAGAACAGATTTGAAAATATAGGAAGGGAGAAGGCTAGAATGAATGCTGTGGTGCTGGATTGGAATTAGACGTATCAATATAAATGTATGAGATAGATAGATACAAACATATATGTAGACATAGACATGGACACAGACATAGAGATACATGTGCATATATATATATATATATATATATATATATATATATACTAGTACATACGTTTTCTAGCACTGTCCATTGAGAGGACGTGGAAGCAATGACACACCAATAAAAATGAGCACACCGAGCACCCAAATCTAGGTTTCTAAATACCATCCTCTATTAGCAGGAACCAGGGACCCTTGGAGAAAAGGCCGATTCTAGGGCTGGGGCAGGGTGGGAAATTACAAGAGGAACCTGGAACATCTTGTGCCAGAAAGTAAAGAAATGCTTAAAAGTGCATAGGAGCCAGCTTGAAGGGGCTCCCAATAGGGAAATATGGGACAATTTGAGCATCAAAGTAAAAGTGACTATTATGGAGCACAACCCATTGAACAAGATAGAAATTCTCAAGTTTCATGCTGATATTAATTTGTTAATTAGTTTAATTAGTTAGCAAATAGGAGAAAGGGGGAAAGTCTTCTGTATGGAAGAATTCCAACTAGTAAATGTGGAAAGAATGATGGAAATGGAAAAATCACCATTTGGTAACCATCACTGTAGAGACTGATTTCGGCAGGAATTGTCAATGGATGCTAAGGCTGATGGGTGGGGGCGTTTTAGGAGTAAGAGGGTATTGGCATAATCTTGGAATATCTCACTACATAATATCAATTACAAAGTGAGGAATGGTGACTTTGTGGCAGAGAAATCTGGAAGGCACCAACCTGATCCTCACAACAACCCAATGAGAGAGGTAGATCTCTGCCTGGTTTGGCAAACTCCAGCTATGACCACTACCAACAGGGTGATCTTCAGCAAATTCTTCATCTCTCTGTGCCTCAGTTTCCTCTTCTCTATAATAAGAGTATTAATGGCACCTACCCTCTGAGGGTTGTATTGCAAGTCAATACATTAACCCATGCAAAACACTGAGAATTGTGCACCAAGTACACCCCCGATCAGTGTTAGCCATCATAACTATTATGGATGAGGAAATTCAGCTCGGAGAGGTAGAAACAGCACTCAAACCCATATCCAGCCAACTCCACATCACACACTCATCCGTCTCCCAGGAATCGGAGAGTTGAAGTGGTCAACCACTTGGCAGTTTTCAAAGTGCTGTTTCGTTCACATTTCCCTTGAAAGTGACAAAAGTCTCTAGAGATGGACAGAAGTTAGCTCTCTCATGGGCCCAATTTGGCAAGTGAGGAAGGCCTTGATTCACCCAGAATGACAGCTGTAATAAACAATAAACGTTACAGGATGAATCTGAGCCTCATGTTCTGACTCACAAACCCTGGTTGCTTTCAGGGCCTGACTCCAGGAATCCCAGCCCCATTGCCATGGATCCATGGCGTGACTTGGGGAGAGTGCTCGATTTGGAAAAGGCAACCACAGCTGACAGGGCCCTTCTGAACTTGAAATTTGCAGTGAAAGTCTAATGTGTTTCCGCCCCCCTCCCAAACTCATTATACCTGTGGATTAGGAGAGGCAAGCAAAAGTCTGACAGGGAAGCAGGGGACTTCAAAGCAAGGATTAGCGTCAAGGATGGACATCAGCTAGATAGTCTTCAAGTTCCGAGGCCTTTAAATTACCATTTGTCATCATCTCATTTTGTCATCTGGGGTGATCTACGAGAGAATTGGGGATTAAATGGGGGGCCATCCTCTGGGCTTAAATAAAAAAATGTCCCTTTCTGGGCTCCTGATGGCTCTCACCTTCTCGACAAGTGCGTCATCAGCGAACATAACCAACTCGACACTTTTGGCCAGAGAACGGATTGAATGGAGGCCTTCGCCGACACAGAGAAAAAACAGATCTGAAGTTTACAATCACACCACGAGGAAATGGAAGCATCTGACACCACATGGATTAAATAACCGCTCGGCACCACCCCCACCGCTACCGAGGCCCTGCCAAGACCAGCTACACAGATTTCCTCTCTCGCTCTTTCTCCCGCTCCCAGAGAAAACTAAATCTCATCTGTCTGCAGTTAGCAGAAGCCTGGAGTAACTGGATTCACTGCTGGAACAAAAGATATATGTGGTGTTACCAGTTCATTGAGCTGTGAGATGAACAAGACGGGCGTTGAAAAGGAAACCGAGCCGAGAGTACATTCCCAGTGTTAATAAAGGTTCTCTTTTGTGGTATGTTTCCAAACACTGACTCCAGGATGGGCGCCATCCGTTTCCTTCTAGAATCAGACAGGCCTGCAGATTCAAGGTGTCGGAGCACCGCTCGGCCCTATCTATGGACAGCGCAAAGATGCTGCGTCAGGAACTTAAGCCCGTCTTTAGCTATGACTGCAGTTATTTTGCTGGCTTGGCAAAGCGTGTACCTCCTGTTCACCCAGGGAGTGTTCACACAGATAAAAGCCCATCAGGGGAAGCCGCTGAATTCCAGATCTCAGATTTGTGGGGGTGCTTATCATAGCGATGGCATCAATAGTGCAAAAGCGGAAGTGGCCTATGTGCCCAACAGTTGGTGACTGGTTAATTAAATTACAGAAGAGGCAAGCGGGACAAAGTTCTACATGGCCCTTAAGAAGCATGCCGTAGAAATATATTTGTAGACATGGGAAGATGCTCATGATTTACTGCAAAACATTTAAAAAGCAAGGTATATAACAGTATGTGTAACATGATCCTATTTGTGAACTGAGTGTATTGAGAAAGAAAAAGAAAGAAGCCATTGTTGAAAGTCTTGGTCATCTCGATGGTTTTAGGTAAGTGAGGATACACCTTGGCTACAGGTGCCCAGGAGAGAGCTAAGGGTTCTGCATAACAGAGAAGGAAGTGGAACTTGCGGGGGAGGGGGGGCAGGCCTGCACCAGAAGGGTGAGTAGGTAAAGAAATAATACAAAGAAAACTGTTGTGGTTTGCGTTGCGTTCCCCCCAAACGACCTATGGACGTCCCAACCCCTGACACTTGAAAATGTGACCTTATTTAGAAATAACTGATGACATCACACTCAACTAACCCAATATGACTGGTGTCCTTATAAGAAGGGAAAACAGAGACATGGGAAAATAATGCCACGTGAAGACGGGGACACCCAGACAGGGAAGGAAGACACCATGTGGAGACAGGGATAGAGACCGGGGCCACCAAAAACTGGAAGAGGCAAGGAAGGACCCTCCTCTAGAGACTTGGGCGGGAGCACGGCCCTGCCAACAGTCTGATTTTGGACTTTCAGCCTCCGGAACTGCGAAGGAACAGATGCCTATGTGTAAGGCACCCCGTTTAAGGTGCTTTGTTACAGCAGCCCAGGAGGCTAATAGAGGGACCCAGCTAGACGGGGTGTGGCTGGGAGGTCCACAGGGAATAAAGAAACCAATAGGCGGTTGCATTAGGCAGGGCTCCCCAGAGTAACAGAACCAATGGGGCGTATAAGAGGAGATTTATTATAGGAATAGGCTCATGTGGTTGTGGAGGCCAAGAAGTCCGACGATCTGCTGCCTGCCAACGGGAGAACCAAGAAAGCTGGTGGCGGATTCAGCAGAGTCCGAAGGCCTGAGAATCAGGGGGCCGATGGCACGAGTCCTGGCATGAGCCCAACAGCGTGGAGCAGGAGCCCCATGTCTGAGGGCAGGACAAGGGGAATGTCTCCGCTCAGGCAGAGAAAATTCCGCCTTCCTCCTTGTTCCATTCAGGGCCAAAGGCTAATCTCTCCCAGAACACCCCACAGACACCCCCAGAAATCACGTTTCATCACTATCAGGGCATCGCTGAGCCAGGTCCAGTGGGCACATGGGATAAAGCATCGCAGTGATAGAGCAGGTAAGGAACGCTTTCAGGATGAAGAGGCCTGAGCTCACTTTAAAGCCATCAGTATCGCTGATAAAGTCCTCCTCCAGCTCCCCCCAAGTGCTCAGAAACTGGGTCCAGGTGTTCAGTGTGAGGGCGAGTCTGGGGAAGCTGGAGCATCGTGGTGCGGGGGCCTGGGTGCCCACCCTAACCCCACGCAGGAATTCCCAGAAGTCCTCGGGGGGCACTGGCCTTCCCCAGTGCCTGACCGGCAGCCTCGTCTCGTGGGTGCAAGGACCGAGCCTGGAGACGTGTGCACAGCATGCCCAGGCCACCCAGCCAGACCCATGGGACTCCAGAGCCCACGCCCTCGCCAACGCACGAGCCCGGCCGGCTGCCAGTCCAGCTGCTCCAGTGGAGCCGCAAATGGCCCTCTCTCCAGACTGTATATCTGGTTCATGTGAAGAGAGGTTGCCTCGGACCCTCTTGAGGGGTGTGTGGGGGGGTGAGGGGTCATGGCCCAGGGTCGCCTCCTGCAGAGGGCCAGCTGGGAGATGCCTCCTGTCCTTCACTCGGGTTAACGCTGGAGAGGGATGCCACCGCCTGCCTGCAGAGCACCTTACTATGGTACAGCTTGTCCAGCACCTCCACGCGTGCTGTTGCCACCACTCGTCACTGCAGTGCCGCGAGGGACTCTCTGTTCTTGCCCCACAGTGAGGACAGAGAAGTGGAGGCTTGAGAGAGCTGCGCAGGTCACGAGACAGGCATAGGGACCCATGTCTGATGGCCTCCAGAGTCCCCTCTTTCCAAGATGCCCCAAAATTCCTTAAAGTCACTCATAAAGGAAGGAGGGAGTCAGGTTTTGGACCTCACAGCCCCAAAGCCACACTCACTTCCCCCCTCGTCCACCACACTGCCTCTCCCAGAGCCCCTAGCACATGCAGGAGCCTCGCAAAATTTCTCTGCAGGCCACTTCCCCGGGGGGAGGGGGGTCCTCCTGGATTTGCCATCTTTGTGCTCTGTGACCCCCCCCCTCCCAGCGAGGCCGCCATTCCTTGCCTCAGTTTATCTACCTTGATCATGCTACATTTTTCTAAACAAGGCCAACGATAGCACCATTCCCTCCTAGGAAACAAAAGAAGAGAAAGGAGAGGGCGGGGTAAGAATGCAAAAGGAAAAAGACAGCCCTCCTACGTGCAGGGAAAGTTACACATGAGGACAATTCCTCCCCCAGCCGCGGTTCAGTGAAGCGCTCGGAGCGGGAGAGCGTCCCAGGTGTGGTGGAGGCTTCATGGAGCCCAGTGATATATGACGTCCGCCACGTGCCCGGTGACCTATGACCGGATGGGTTATGCCCCCGTCTGGGGACAGCTGTGTGATTTGAGGCCGCTCCTGAGACCGAGCTGGCAGCTGGCACTGGGGCCGCATGGCCTCCGTCGTGTCTGAGACGGGGTGTGCGTGCCAGCAGGAAGGGCGCAGCGGATTTCCTGCAGGACCCTGTGAGGGAGGCCGCAGCCCCTCTGTGCCCGGCGAAGGGATCTTTCATCGAGGTGGAAGAATTCACCTTCCTGTTTCAGGCTCTGGGGCGGCTCACCACGGCACAAATATTTGTCAGCCCAGAGGCTCTTAGAGATGGACATGAGTTCAGAGATCTCCTCCAGCTCCCTCGACCCAGGCATCGTTTATTCAGTCCACAAATATTGGCCGGGCTCCTAGTCTATCCCAGGCACTCCTTCCGGGTGCTGGGGGTACAGCAATGAACAAGGCGAAGTCGGTTTTGCCACAAGGCGCTTGCCTTCTAGAAAGGAAGACTGTTACACAAGGAAGCAGGCCAGTCAAAAGGTGGCAGATGATACCGGTTTAGAAGAACTACAAAGAGCGGAGATGGAAGACGACAGGAAGACCTTGTCGTCTGGTTAGGGGAGGCCGCCCAAAGCACAGACACTGAGCTGAGACTTGAAGGAAAAGGAGGAGCCAGTCATGTGGGGAGTGGGGAGAAGGGCCCTTTGGGGTAAAGGAGGGCGCATCATGTGCAAAGGCCCTGGGGTAGGAAAGAACGTGGCATGTGTGAAAGACGAACCAGCTTGTCCCCACAGTCCATGAATATTTTAGAAGTATCCGAAAAAAATAACCCCATGGCCTTCCAAATGTGACAGGTGAAATGTCCCCCCGAAGCAGAGGGCTGTGCCTTAACGGACCGTCTTCCTCCCTGCTGTTTGCAGCCTGCCAAGCCAACCTTGTTAGCATGTCATCCTGAAGCACTGAGGCGATCAGGAGGCAGATTTTCAGGATTATCCTGTTTTATGATCCCCGTGTCCAGTGTCCTGAAATGTTTCTCTGGGTGAGTGATGGTGTCTGTCTCATTTTCTCCTTTGCAATGCTAGGCGAGTCACGGCAACCCAAGCTTTCGGAGCCAGAGCTGGGTGCCGTGAAATACCTGAAGCAAGAGAATGCATGTGTCATGAGCATCAGGTGACCTTCTCAACGATGTTGATGGCTGTGATCAGCCCCTTGGGAATGGCCAGTGAGAGGCGAGGACGCAGGACAAACACGTGGGCACGGGCTTGGAGAAGGGGAGCGGGTCAGTTTCCCCCTGCAACTCTCCCCAGCCTGCCTACCCCGGAGCCTCAGAGGCATGCAAGCCACTGCTCCTTGAGGCATGTCACAGCCAAGAGGCTTCCTCCTTCTGCCACCCTCAGAGCCTTATCACGCTAAGCACTGCCAATTTCCCGAAGCAGAAAAGCATGAATTTTCTCAATTCTAAATCACGGACATTTCTGAAATGAGCATGCATCTTACAATTGATGTGCATAACTTGTTTCCTTTTGTTTCCTAGAGGCTGATCCTACGTCAGGGATGTGTCTTCTGATTCATGGGTTCGTGGAACCGGGGAGATACAGCGCAGCGCGTAGGGCCGCTCCAGGCTCTGGACCACCGGGCAGTCCCGGTGTGTGCCCCTCGTCCCAGTGTAACTGCTAACAGCACCCTCTTCAGTCTCACAAGCCCCAGCGGGGACAATAAAGTACACGGTCACCGTCCCAACACAGCACCAAGGAAAGGCTGCCTGCAGGAACCCCACACACCCACCCACTTGTCCAAGCCAATGACCGTATTCTGAAAGTCCCTTACAACTCCTGACAAAACTCCCCGATTCTCCCCTGGAAGGCATATGATGGCAAAACAACCAAAAGTCTTGCAGACAGCTCCTAAGCAGCGCTTCCAAAGCCTCCCCCTGGACCAGTGGTCGGCAAACTCATTAGTCAACAGCGCCAAATATCAACAGTACAATGATTGAAATTTCTTTTGAGAGCCCAATTTTTTAAACTTAAACTTCTTCTAACGCCACTTCTTCAAAATAGACTCGCCCAGGCCGGGGTATTTTGTGGAAGAGCCACACGCAAGGGGCCAAAGAGCCGCAGGTGGCTCACGAGCCGCCGTTTGCCGATCACGGCCCTGGACCATACACCCCTAAAGCCAGAGGAGAATAAAGTCGTACCCCAAGAGCCCCATAGACCCCACCCACAGCACCCTGCAAAGCCTCTTTTCAATTCTGAGTTTTAAAATATGACACATGGAATTTGCCATCCGCATCACACTGTAGGCATGCTTATTTTAACTTGAAAACTAGGAGCAAACTAGTTGCCAAGTTATACAATTGAACCACCTGGAGGACGCTCAATGTTTATTCCAACGTTTTGGATAGACCCTGACACATTGCTAAGAAGTACAATCCCAGAGGCCTTTGCTCTGATCAGATGGGAGCTTCTTGCTGAGAGTGAAGAGGTGAACTTTCACCCCGGACCCCTGCATAACAACCAACATGAACAGAAGGAAAACGAGTGCTGATTGGGCATCGACGATTCAGGAAACCACAGCTCTGGAGGGAGCCTTATTGTCACCATGTTACAGACGAGGAAACAGAATCAGATTTCAAGTCACATGGGAACAAGAAGCACAGAGGAAATTTAGAAATCCAAGCCCCCAGATCCAAAGACAAGATTTGCCCCCCTCCCCTCGACTCGGCGCTTTACCTCTCCTGACTTTGCCGTTTATCAGCGTGTTCTTACACAAGATGTGTCTCCCATCTCAAGTTCCTCGTCATCTTCATTGTCACTTTGAGTTTTTCTCTTTATGTTGACTTCCCAGGACTCTCATGGGAGATCTGGAAAAAAAAAATTTTTTTTAACTGTCCATGTCTATTTGTAGCTCTAAAAGCTGGTTCGTATTTAGGGGAGATTATTTTGTGAGATTAAAAAAAAATGTTGCTGGAAATGTGGAAAGCTACTATAGATAAAATGCATTTTTTCTCAGCTATGATCTGTTGGATTTTCTACTACCAAAGTGGAGAGAAAACAGGTGGTACTCCAAAAAAATACTCACAGATGGAAAATGTATAAATGGTAATTCACCCAAAACAACTGCACGCATGACTTTTAAAACATGATGCTGGTTTCTTTTCTGGGGTCTGTGCTTACTTTGGAACTCCCTAGGCAACCAATGTTTAGCTAATTAGATGCTAAGTCCTGGGGAAAGGGCATGGACAGAAGAAAGGAGGCTCTCTATCACCATGAAATTTTAATCTATGTTCTTGGGGATTTGGGCTTGAATCCTATTTAAAAAGAGCAATACAGTGCAGCAAGGGATATCTGAGTTAAACCGAGCCAGGACAGCGCATTCCTCTCCATAGGTCTTCCTTGTTCCTGCCAGGAAAGCCTCCGAGGTGGATGGAGACTGAACAATCTCATTCCCAAAGCTACTCAAAGTTTTACGTACTTACACTCAACCCTTGTTGTTTGCAAGAAAATATAAAGCAGCCTAGGTTGGCCTGAGTTGGAATGAGTGTAATGTTAGGACAAGAACTGTTTGTCTTGCCTGGCAAACTCCTCCTCGTACTATTGAAATGTCCTTCCTACAAGATGCCGCTTTCCAGGCACAGTTATTCTCTCCTTCGTCAGTGCTTCCTCTGCTCTTTGTGATTCCTCTTTGGAAGTTCCTATCTTACCACGAGGAATCATTTTTCCCGGTGACTTGGTTTCACCCACTAGATTACAAGGTCCTCAGTGCCTAGCAGCCAGCGTGCCTTGAATAGCACTTGGAATACAGTAGCTGCTCAATAAATGTGAAGTGAATGAGTAAGGAAATGGATGCATGAGATAAAACAAGAATTGATGAGGACTAGAAATGAAACTTACAGTATAACCTACCTACATACTTGTTAAAAACCAATACAATATATTATAAAGATAAGTTAAAGGAGATAACATAATAAAATAACATTATTTCAGTAAGAAAATGCGCAGGCATGCCTTCAGAGAAGACACAGGAAGTAGTCAGATGTTGGCACCCCTTTCTAATGAGCAGGCTGGGATTTAAAAGACATAAACTGCATTCAATGAATATTGTTGACACTTTATATTTGACACTGACATTTTGAAATAAGGGCCAAATAAGCACCTTCCTATATTTATAACTACAAAGGCAGACTGAGTCAAGAGGGGACAGTTTTAGTGCCTTAAATTCCACAGCGGCTTTGCCATCCACAGCGTAATTTTCTGAAATGGTAAACAACTCTTGGTAAAGTTTTGAACAAAACAAAGTACCACCTACTCTTGATTTACCCAGTAGCTGTATTCCTGGAAAGTTCAGTGTGTTTTAAAAACATGCACAAAGTAACTTTATATATATTCATATTCAGATAGATGAGTGTGAGAGTTTGGGCCTAGATCTACACAACATAAACAGATTGTCACACACATGCATTTCCAGTGAGGCATGTGAAAGTTGCTCAGGAAGATATGAATGGATTCTTTATAATGTGAAACTTCCCCGCACATGGCAGTATGTTGGGCATATCTGGTCCCACGCACCAGTTACTCATAGCTTCCCCCAACACTGGAACAACCAAAAACTCCTCCATAAATACCCAAAATACCAGCAGGGGGCAGGATTGCTCCCTTTGGGGATCAGCACCTCAGAAGACTAGCTGTACCCACTATCCTGGGTGGCACCATCAGGGACTCAGCCATGTCCCCCTCTCCCGGCAGAAAGCTCAGTGCAGACCTCTCACGCCTCAGAGGAGGCTACAGGGCATGCAGGCTGGCTCATGGGACAGCCACCTGGGCGCACCATCCCAGCAGAGGTCGCCTCCAAGGACAATGTTTGTAGATGGGGGTGTGAGCAAGAGAGATTCACACGCCCCTAATGGCCTCTAGCTGCTGCCACTCACACTGTGCCCAGGGACACAGCCAAGCCAGATGGGCCATGGTCAGGCCGAGTCCAAACTGAGCTCAAGCCACCAGCTCCCTGCAGCCAAAATCCACAGTGCGGAGGCAGGAGACTGGGGTCTAGTCTCAACTCAGCTGCTGACTCGCTGCGTGATGCGGACAAGGTGCTTGCCTTCTCTGGGCCCTATTTCCCCTCTGTCATGAGAGTCAGACAAGAGTATCCTTCCTGCCCTAAAAGTTTATGTTACAAGGAAAAAAAATGAACCAACATACAAGGGAAATGCTCAATTCAAGTGACTCCTGGAAGCACATCCCCAATGAAACTGTGGCCATTGTGTAATTAGCACACAATTTGCTTGTGCACGGATGACCCAATGCTCAGTGCACTAAAACAACCAGTTTAAGCTGGACTGTGAGGGAAGGAACAGCTGAAAGTCCAGAGGCATAGAATTGGACAGATAACTTGAGAACTGGTATTCAAGAGCCTTGAATGCCAGGCTTACAGAAGCTTGAGTATTAGGAAGACATCGGAAAGAATGAGGGTGCTGAGCACCGGAGTGGCAACAGGAACGTGGGCAGAGTCTGGACTTTAAAGAGCCAGGTGGATCCCAGGGATGAGACCAGATGTGTCCATCACCTTAGCAATGACAAGCTACTGGAGAATTTTTTTTACAAAGAGTTCCAGGATCTGATTTACGTTTTTAAATATCACCCAGGCTGCTGTGGGGACAGGAAACCATAGGTTAGGGAGAGCCGAGGCTGAGGGGTCAGTTTAGAGGCCGCTGCAGCTGTTCAGTGGGATTCCAGCATTGAAGATGGGAGCAGTAGGCAGGCTGGGTATACTTTGGAAGTGGTACCAACAGGACTTGCTCCTGGATTGTGGAGGGGAGGTAAGGGAAAAGAACTCCCGAGTGCCCTCTGCTAAACCACACTGCCTTAGACGGCCTAGAGGTCTCCTGACCCCGTGGTGCTTGATGGTCTTCAAAAGGGGACTCGACACTTCGGGGACTGAGGGTTCATCGTCCACAGCAGCCCACTGGAGATTCTTACTGTGATAGAAAATGCCATCCCAGAGTGTGCTGTGTTCTGTCTTCCTGGGACATCCACCCCACATTGGCTCCAATGATCCCCTCTAAAGGCACAGAAAGGAGAATCATTTCCTTTCCCTCGAGCTCTCTCCAAAGATTGAGACTCCATCCTCCTCCTACCTTTTCTTGTTCCAGGAGGAGGATGGAGCAAGAAAAGGGGGTCAGGGAGAGGCTTCCACGCACATGCTGGCCTCTGCTTCCTGCGTCTTCTGGCTCAGTCTTCCTCTCTTCCCTCATGTCCCCATGCCATTCCACTCATCACACGTACACACACCTCTGTCACAGTAGGATTGATATTCTCATTTTGTGCTTATCTCTATCTGTCCCATTGGCATCCGCCCCCCCTCTGAAGTTTTCAGGGGGTGGAGGGGAACTGAGGGCTGGAACCCACTGTTTCTGAGCTGATCATAGAGTGGTGACTCTCCCGGCTTTAAGAGAGGTAGCAAAGCCCCCAGCTGACAGCATCTCAGAAGGGAAGCTGTGATCAGGGGGCTGGCATTGGATCATGGGATTCTCCCTCTCGCTCCTCAAAATTTTCAGATGGATTTAGACGATGCCCTACTTTCCCTAATGGGTTTACCTCAGCCTGTCAGTTTCAGGTGTGATTCACCCCACTTAAGAAGTATTTCCAGCCAGTTACACTCCCTCCATCACAAAGCACTAGAGAAATTAGCAGAGGCTAATGGATTTCAGCAGCCCCCTCTCCCCCACTACCCCCCCCCCCCAATGCCAAGACCCAAACAGTTGACAAAGAGACTACAGAGCTCTCCACCTCTTTCCCTGTTTTTTCCCTGTGTCAGTAGTTTATTCTATTAGCTGAAAAGCCCTATTTAGCTAGCTTGCAGTTCCCATTTTAGGGCCTGCTAGGACCCCCCCCAGGGCAGATCACCAGTGGGATAAAAGGGTCTTTTGAAGATTACACAGAGCAAAAGAAAGAGGTACTTTGAACATTGATGGAGGTCTGGGCTTCAAACTCCAGCTGAGGCTGCAGATCTCACTGAAAAATAAATGGGGAAAAAGGAAAGACATAAAGAAGGACCCACTACAAGAAAGAGAGGAATTTAGATAATGCAGGAGTATAATTGGGACTCAGTAGCCCAGGTGATTTGTCCCAGCTCTGTTTTTGCTGTGTGACCTTGGGTAAGTCAGTATGTCTCTCTGAGCCTTTTTCTTTCAACACCTGCTGGTTGATCAATATTTGGGCTAATCATTGTGCTGAATACCGGGGATTCCAAGGCAGCAAGATGAAGAGCCTGCTCTTCGGGAGTGCACAACGTGTGGGGAAGCCAGCAAAATGGATAATTACAACTTAATGTGACAATAATGCCCATTCCCCATCTACAAAACCAGCAGCTTCACCTGGAAAAGCATGATAGTGATAGTAAGAACGAATATCTGCTCAACTCCTAGTCCTCTGGACACATGACACCTCCCCTGGCCTCCCACTGCCATGGGCATTAGTGAAGCAGGAATGCCAGAGCTCGGGGTTCCTGACAAAGTCTCCCCATTCCTTCCTTCTTCCTCCAGCCCTCAAAGCCCAGACCACCGCTGTCTGTCTTCAGCCTCCCAAATCGAATCCCATCATGCTCTACATCCTGGCTCATCATCCCAAGAAGCCCAGGGTTCCCAGGGTATTTCCCCTCCTCAGGCTGTGACCCCAATGGGCTCGACAACCCTCCCAAAACTTCCCACTACACCCTCTGTAGTCTCCTTTCTCCTCAACCGAACTTCTTCACCTCCCAGCTCCAACTGAACTCTGACTTCCGGGGGCCCTCTCCCCCTGCAACTCTCTCAGAAGATCCTGTTTTCCCTCCCACACTCCTGCTGTCATTCACACTGCTCCTACTGCTCCATAACGCTGTCCCCACCCCCATCCCTAACAGCCTCCAGCTCTGGAGCTCATCCCCTCGGTTAAAGCACCCAACATCCCTTCTTTTCATGGCCATCCATAGACCTGCAGGTCACTCACTGTCCCTGCCTCCCTAAAACTTCACTGGCACTCTTTCCAACACAGACTTAGTTTCAATAATCATATAAGAATTCCTCCCAACATTCTGCTGTCATTCCTTGACTTCCTCTCCTGCAAAAGGCTTACCTCTGTCATTCACTGCCACGGGCTTACTGTATACCTTATCATCACCAATAACTGTGCTTGCTCCATAACCTCAGTTTCAAGAATTCCACTCTATGGGCTCTTCTCACTCTGAGGTCAATGATTTTTCTACCTAGTTAAGTCCTGGGGCCCATTGTTTCTGCTATCTTTTTACTACCCTTTATCTCATAAGTCCTCATGTCCCTCTTTGCTCAACTAAGAAGGCATAGTCAATCATCACTGTCACCATTACCACCATCGTCATCATCACCGTCAACATCACCATCATAATTACCATCATCATCATCACCAACATCACTGTTACCATCATCATCACCATCAACATCATCATTTCCTCGCATTACCTATGTGGCAGATTGCACATTCTAAAAACTGGCTTCGATAGTATCTCCCATCTCACATGTACTTCTTCTGTGGCTTTATGCTCCTCCCATTGAGAGGTGGGTCTATGCTTTCTTGAATCTGAGCGGGCTTTGACTATGGCAGAAGTAATGTCAAGGCTGTTATAAAAGGTGAGAGAGCTTCTGTCTTGTTTTCTTGGGACACTTGCTCTTAGAACCCAGCCACCATGCCATGAGAGGTCCATGTGGAGAGTAACTAGGGCCCTCAGTCCTCAGGACCAGCTGAGCTCATGGATGACGGAACAAACTTGCCAGCCATGTGCGTCACCATCTGTTTTAGTTCCCTGCAGATGCTGTAACAAATTGCCACGAGCTGGGTGGCTTATAACAACAGAAATTTATTTTCTCACAGTCCTGAAGGCTAGAAGTCTGAATCAAGGTGTTGGCAGGGCCACACACTTTTGGAGGCTCTCGGGAAGAATCCATTCTTTGCATCTTCCAGCTTCTGGTGGCACCAGGCAATCCTTAGGTTATAGCTGCGTTACTCCAGTTTCTTCCCCTGTGGTCACATTGCCTCTGTCTCTTCTGTATGTCAAATCTCCCTCCGCCTCTCTCTTATTGCATTTATGGCCCATGCAGATAATCCAAGATAACCTCCCTGTCTCAAGATTATCAACTTAATTACATCTGCAAAAATCCCTTTTCCAAATAAGCTAACATTTACAAGCCCAGGAATTAGGACCTGATACTATTGGAGGGCCATTATTTGTACTACACCACCTTAAAAAGAGGTCCTCCATTCCCCACTGGAACCACCCTGGCTGAGCAGATACAAACTGTCTCCACCAAAGCTCTGACAAAAAATGGAAGATTTACAAGAAAATGAATGATTATTGTTGTTTTAACCTGCTAAGTACTGGGCTGGTTTGTTACACTGCAATAGACAACTGATACAACCCTGGGCTGCGTTGTTCATTTCTTGTTTCATTACACTTGCTGGTTTAATCCAACTCTTCACCTGCTCTCAACCGGGGCCTGGCAGCTGAATGCCGTCAGAGGAACACAACCTTGCTGACTCTGCCCACACTGAATTCATGGCCACTTTGGCTGCCCGGCCATCCAATTACATTTCCCCAGTGAGAATCACTCTCCCAAACGGCCATTTCAGCCCTTCACTCAACTCAAACCTTTAATGCTTCCTCCCCAGGCTTCCTCTCAGCTGATGTCTGATTCCTATTTCGCCAAGACAACAGAAGCAATCAGAAAAGCACTCCCACAAGTTCTTCCATCACATCTGTCACCCAGTCCACCCACATGCACTGCTTTTCCTCCCCATGTTCCAACTCTCCTCGTGTCCATTAATCCAGCCCCCAAGGACACCACTCATTCTCCCTCTTGCCTGCATCATCATTTCTTGCCTCTCGGCTGGATCAGTCCCATCAGTGTTAGCTGTGTTTTATTTCTCCCATTCCTCTCCAATGCTACCAGCATATCTCCTCCCTCTAAAATAAAATAATGGTTCATACTCACAGTCTTGAATGCCTTTCCTCCCATTCTCTCTTGCATCCACTCTAATCAGGCTTTTATACCTTCCATTTGACTGAAAACAACTCTTGTCAAGGTCATCCAACATTGCCAAGTCCAAGGTTCTTTTTCAGTCTGATCTGACTTAACCCATCAGCAACATATATTAGTTTCTTATGGCTTCTGTAACCCACTTCCACAAACCCGGTGGCTTTAAAACAACAGAAACTTACGTAATAGCAGTCTGGAGGCTATAAATCCAAAATCAAGGTGTCAGTAGGGTCATGCTCCCTCTGAAGGTTCCAGAGAAGAATCTTTCCCTTCCTCTCCCTGCTTCTGGTAGCTACAGGCCTCATTCTGCATTCCTTGGCTTGTAGCCACATCCCTCTTCTACCTACCCCCCACCCCATGGCCTTTCCCCCTCTGTGTGTCTCCATGTGTCCTCTCTTCTTCCCATAAGGACACCAGCCATTGGAATTTGGGCTGACCCTAAGGCAGTATGACTTTATCTTAACTTAGCTAATTATATATGCAAAGACCCTACTTCCAAATGTCACATACTGAGGTTCCAGGCAGACATGAATTGGGGGTATACTCTTTGACCCACAACAGCAAGTGTTAGCACAATTGATCATTCCCTCTCAGACGTACTTCCTTCTCTTTGCTTCTATGACATACACTCTCTGGGTTGTCCTCCCACCTCAGTGACCTCTCCACCTCAGTCTCCTTGGCTGAATGCTCCTCATCCCTCTGAGTGCCCCAGGGTTCAATCCGTGGAGGCTTTTTCTTCTCTCCACTGACTTCCTTCCCTGGGTGACCTCATCCAATCTCATGTCTCCAAATCCCGTATAGAAATTGACAACTTCAAGATTCCTAACTCCAGCCTCAGTCTCTCCCCTGAGCTCCAGACTGATACATCCTCCTTAGACATCTAAGGGTCATCTTAATATGTTTGAAACCAAAACCCTAATTCTCCTCACATCCTAAAAACATCCTGTTATACCCATAACTCTCTCATCTCCGTGATTGGCATTTCTCAGGTCCTAAAACTTAGTCAGTCTTGAATCCTCTCTTTCTCACATCTCTCCTCCAGTTCGACAATATATCCTATATTCAGCCACTTCCCATAACCCCATTGCCACACCTTGGCCCAATCCACCATCTTTTTGCTAGAAGAGGGGGGAGGGTCAACAAACTACAGCCTGTGGGCCATACCCAGCCTACCACCTGTGTTTGTAAATAAAGTTTTATTGGAACACAGTCACACCCATTTGTTTAGTACATACTGTCTGTGGCTGCTTTTGCATTCCCAGTGAAAGAACTGAGTAATTGCAACAGGGACAATATGGTCCACAAAACCAAACACATTTGCTTTATAGAAAAAGTGTGTCAATCTCTAGTCTGTGTTATTACAGTCATAGATCTTCCTAGGGATACCATTGTCCACACGATGGTCAATTCACAAACCAGCCGGCAGAGCAATGCTCTTTAAACGTTTCCTGCTTGGAATTCCTCGGTGCCCACTTTTGTCACTCATCCAGGCCCACCTGTCCCTACAGCTCTAACCCAGCTGCCTCTCTGTCCCAAGTTTCACCAGCCACACCAGACATGTTTCTCTCCTTGGACAATTCCACGCATGCTCCCACCTCCAGACCTATGCATTTTCTATTCTCTCTGTCTCTAATCCTGACCAGGCTCACTCTTGCAACTCTCATGTCCTCAGACCTTTGCTGCTCCCCTGTATGAAATAGCCCTAGCCCTCGTCATCTGCTCTGCTTCAATGCTCAGAACTTTTCATCATCAGACAGAATGCACTTTCTCTTACTTATCTGAATGCAGTGTCTTGCTTCTTCAGGTTGGCATCTGCATGATACACATTGTTCTAGCCCAGTGATCGGCAAACCGCGGCTCGCGAGGCACATGCAGCTCTTTGGCCCCTTGAGTGTGGCTCTTCCACAAAATACCACGTACCCTAATTAAGTTAATAACAATGCACCTACCTATATAGTTTAAGTTTAAAAAATTTGGCTCTCAAAAGAAATTTCAATCATTGCACTGTTGATATTTGGCTCTGTTGACTAATGAGTTTGCCGACCACTGTTCTAGCCCAAACACTCAGTGCAGTGCCTGGAACACAGCAGGTGCTCAGTAAAGATTTGCTAATGAAGAATGACTAAAAGAGTGACTGTGGGTCATTTCCATGCCTTAAGTTAGCTAACTCAAAACGCCTGTGAGAGAGAGACTGAGGCGAGGACCTGAAGACACCTGGCCAGGACTCAGTCAAGTGTGAAACCAAAGCTCACTGCCCTAGCCATCCCTATCTCCCAAAATTATGCTGTTCTGTGAATTTTAGAAGATATCTTAACCTGTAAAATCATATTTCTAGCAAGCCAAGTATCCAACACTAAATGGATGGATAAGCAAAATGTGGTCTATACATGCATTGGAATATTATCAGCCTTAAAGAGAAGGAAATTCTGACAAATGTTACCACATGGATGAACCTGGAGGACATTGTGCTGAGTGAAATAACCCAGATACAAAAAGACTGTGTGATCCCACTTTCACGAGGGGCGTAGTCTAGTCCATTTCATAGAGGCAGAAAGTAGAGCGTGGTTGCCACACGCCAGCGGGGGGGGGGGGGGGGGGGGGAGAGAGAGACTGGGGAGCTGCTGTTTAACAGGTGTGGACTTTCAGGTTTGCCAAATGAAGAGTTCTGGAATGGGTGTGTGCCAGTGCCCAACAGTGTGGATGTATTTAATACCACTGAGCTGTGCCCTTGACAGAGGTTACGATGGTCAATTTTATGGTGTGTTACGTATAGTTTACCATAATTTTTTAAATAAAAAAGATCATATTTATTCCTCATTACGAACTGCCAAGTGGGTCTAAACTTCCCACTTCCAGAAGAGGAATTGGAGCTTTGGAGAGTGGGGGGAGGAGGGGGAGGGCAAGGCTGTGGGCGGCAGCAGCTTGAACCCAGGCCTCTCCTGCTCCTCAGTGGACAGTACCGCGGCTCCCACCGCCCTGCCTCCTCCTAAGGCAGAAAGACTTCCCCCACATATTTACCGCACTTTCAGTGACAGGAAATTAATTTTTCCCATTCCTTGGGTGGACTGGGAATTTCTGGAAACTTCTTTCCTCCCCCCCGGATCCAGCCCTGAGTTGGAGTGGGACACAGCACAAACACAGAAATTGTCTCAGAAGATCTGGGGGTGGGGGTGAGGGGTGCTGATGAGAGATATTCATTTATTAGCATATGCAAATTGGCAAGGGTAAAGAAAACTGGGAAAGCTGCTATTTTATCATTTGTGGTAATTATAGTAATTTAGAGCGGTGAATCAATGGGTTCCTCCTGGAGGTAAAAGCATCTCGGAAGGGTAACGCAGTGTGATTAAGGAGTTCTGATTAAGAACCCCTGTCATTTTCACTTGAAAAAAGTGAGGAAAGAGACTGGGGTCAGAAGTGCAGCCACATCAGTCATGAAGGTGGGGACCAGGCCCTGTCCCCAGCACTGAGGACACAGAGGAATCCGATGCCCCTGCCTTGTGAACGTCACAGAAGAAAGACAAGCACAGACACTGACTATCCAGACCTACTGTGATCGCGCAGTGATGGCACTTGAAGAGGAGGCTAGAAGAAATGATTCCGTTTGTCCCGAGGGGAAGAATGGTCTGGAAAAGCTGCAGAGAGGAGGCGACTTCTAAATGGGGTTTTGCAACGTCAATAGGAGTTTGCAACTGGCAGCGCCAAGTGGGGAAGAGCTTGCAGGTGGAGGTAACAGCATATGCCAAGTGGGGAGTGAAAGTGCGTGAGAAGAACTCCAAGGGGAAGGCGGCGAGTGGAAAGCTGCAACTTAGGAGCTGGAGACACTGGCAAGACACTCAGGAGCCTGGACATAACTCCGAGCTGATGGGCCGATAAAGCAGAAGCAGAGGAGCGACTTGATTAGAAATGAATTTAGGAAAACCTGGTGAAGGGTGCCAGAGAGTCAGTGCAATAAACCAGGGATTACAACGGGAGGGGGCGGGGGAGGGCGGTGAAAGGTACAGGAGTTAGGAGTCGGATGACATAAGAACAACTTCTAATTCCTGAAACACAAGCAACTTGGAACTTCACAGGACGAGACTAAAGGGATTGAACAACCATCTGATTCGACCCCCATTGTACGGAGGAGGAAGCCAAGGCTCAGAGAAGTTAAGGCACCTGTTTGAGGTCTCAGGGCTAGTAAACAGCAGAGCAGGGGTTTAATGCTAGGTCCATCTGACTCCAAAGTCTGAGCTCTGTCTACTGCTCCACAAACCTCTGGACAGAAGACAGAATGGTCAGTCTTTCCAAGACGCCAGTCGCCTGACAAAAGGGTCATAGAGCAATTAATGAGTCCTACCTTCAATGTCGTGTGAATTCTGAGGAAGAAAAACAAGACACCCACTAAGAAGGGCTCCTGGTGGCTAACTGAGCTCAAATTTAAAAAACAAACACAGAGCCCAGCAGTCATTTCTACACCAGGACCCCTAGTGCAAACTGCACTGAACTGCCTGCCTGCTTTCTGAGCCAGCCCTTATAAAGGAGTTCCCGGAGTCCTATTCCAACCAATAGGACTGATGCTTTCCCCGCCCAATTGGAGTTGCGGAGGCTTTGTTCTGACCAATCAGGGACCAAGGGTGGGGACTTCTGTCTATATGAGCCAGCTGGCTCAGAGAACCACTTCCACTCATTCATGCATTTCCCAGAGCGGAGAGGGGCCTGGCTGCGGGGCAGCCTGACCGTGCTGTTTTCACAGCCATGTGTATTACCATCAAGACGTTTGCACTAAATAAAGTTTCCTTCTTCACCACACCCCAAATTGGGGATTCTCATTGGTGTTGAATTGGCACCAACAACCATCTGTCGACAATTGTCACAGAGTCGTAAGCTCAGGAAAGACCACCCTGTGGTAGAAGGGACACCCTGTGGTAGAAGATTTTATTTCCATGGACAGTACAGGGAGCCCACCCAGAGAATGGTGGAGCAGTCAGATCTGTCCACCACTGGAGTGTCTATCTTGTGAGAGAGTGAGTTGCTCATTCCTCGGGGTATGCAAGCCAAGGCTGACTCACCACCTGCCCCAGATGTACTAGAGAGGATTCCTGCACTCTAGGAAATTTTCAAGATCTTTTTGAACTCTGAAGTTCTATGATCTTTGCAGGTTGAAACACATTTCCAAGCAAACCAAACGCCCCTTCATGAGCTGTTACTGAAGAATCATTTATTAATTCATTCACCAGCAAAGAGTCTTTTGGAAAACACTTTGGTGGGAGAGTCGCAAGGAGCAGAGAGAGGACTCAAGGGGTAACCAGACACAGCTGGTCTTGAAGGATGAGAAGGACGGGCTGTTCCAGCAGGAGGAACAGTGAACGCAAAGGCCAGAGGCAAGAGAGAACATGACAGAGGCCACAGCAGGTCACCGTGGCTGAAAGCAGCGCGGCAAATGGACGGCTGGGGAGAGGTGAGGCTGCAGTCATGGGCAGCGCCAGACTCTGCCTTGAGGGCCACAGGAGCTAATGACAAGCAGCAAAGTGATGTGCATTTTAGAGCATCCCCCGTGACAGCCATGTGGAGCTGATGTCATTCATTCCTTAAGACTATTGTAGATAAGGGAAATGAAACCCTCTTGGCTCCCACGCAGCCATGTGGGACAGGAGTGTTTCCATCGTGGTCTGAGGGAGCAGTCTTACCGCATCTGGACCCCAGAACTCCTGGCACCCATCCAGTGCTGGAGCCACGTCCTGGGGACACCGTGGGCGGCCACGCCCTCTGACCTTGGCCCCTGCGGCCCTCTGAATGCCAGCCCCTTGCACGAGGCCTCGCCCGGCCTCACCACCAACAGATGGAGTATTTGTTGACGCTCCAGTGACAGCTTGAAAACTCATCTCCTCCCTCCGAGCCGGCCCGTTCCACCTCGTCCTCCCATCTGCTATCTCATTTTAAAACTAGCAGAACAACTCGGCTAGAGCAATTCCGACTTTTTCCATCTGTGCCGAGTTAATTAAGAGGGTAATGAGAGCTGGGAATGAACGAGGCCTGCATTAATTCAAGATATGATTAAGAGAAGCTCTTCTAAAATATATATACGTTTGTGCGCCCATCAAAGCCCAGTGACTTGGGGCGCACCCCAGACCGAGGGCCTCCACCATGTCCTGGGTGGGAGGGCTCCAGGGAAGCAGGTGCCACCACGAGTGTGGGCTCCCAAAAGCAGTGCCTGTGGTCACGGGAGAGAAGGCAGGGACCACCTTAGAGTCTATCCCCAGAGGCCTCTCCACAAACACGTATTCATCACCGAGGCTGCATCCTTCCCAGTGAACACAGAGAGAAAGCTAACTGGAGCTTCTCTTTATTTCACAGTCATTTATTTGTTAACTAACCACTTACCTCAGACAGTTCCAGGGACATCAAAAATTCGCTGAAGCCCTTGACCGGTTTGGCTCAGTGGATAGAGCATCAGCCTGCGGACTCAAGGGTCCCAGGTTCGATTCTGGTCAAGGGCATGTACCTTGGTTGTGGGCACATACCCAGTGGGGAGTGTGCAGGAGGCAGCTGATCGATGTTTCTCTCTCATCGATGTTTCTAACTCTATCCTTTCTCCCTTCCTCTCTGTAAAAAATCAATAAAATATATTGCTAAAAAAAAAAAAAAATTCGCTGAAGATCAATAGAATAAAGAGCTGAGAACAGAACCCAGATCTTCTGACTCCTAGTCCAATGGGCCTACAGGTAAAAAATACCGGTGATCACGCATAGTAATGGGTAACTAGCTAACGTTCATTGAGCATCTACTCTGTTTTGTTTTCTGGAAACTCAGCCTCTCTGGGGGCAGTGGGATAGCTCCTAAACAAGCTCTTAGATTCTTTCTAGGGAAAATCTCAGAAAAAGAGCAATGGCTAATGTTATATTGCAGGCCCCTTACTGTACATCTATGGTATCATGCTTTCTTCAATACCTCTTGAGGCAGATGCCATTATTAAATCTATTTCACAGAAGAAGAAGAAAGGGAGACACAGAGAGGTTAGGTCATTTATCCACAGTCACACAGCTAGCAGGCAGAGGAGCTGAGACGAGGAGGCAGGCCTCTGGCGCCAGGCTGTTCCAGGCCAGGTGACCAGGCCTGCTGTGTGGCATATGATGCAGCCCTTGCTTACCTTGTCAGAACCTCGGGCCCCTCATCTGTAAAATAGCATTACCTGCCCTGCTCTTAGCAAGAGGAATCATAGACAGCAAAGTGCTTTCTAAACCACAATGAAGGCACCTGAGTTTAAGTCAGCCCTGCCAGGTGACCTTTGTCCTTTTGGGGGGTCCTCAGTTTCCCCATCTGAGAAATGGGTGGGGAGGGTGATACCCTGGGTTGTTTCTTCTAACTTGTGCATGAACCCCATTTTTATTCCCTTTTTGCATCATTGAACTAAACAAGGAAATTATTGTCTCTATTAACGATCGCTAGCAGACTTTTCCAACCTGAAACGTGACTCTCCTAGATGGAGAAGTGTCAGAAATCCCCAGCAGACAACAGCTGCAATGAACTCAAGTCACCCAGCAGAACTCTGGCGTTCACATCAGCTGACAGCTGCGTGGGAACTGTGGAGGCTGTGGTTGAGTGGCACTTGGAACCTCTCTGCTTTCCATGTACCTTCCTGGGCAGCAAACTCAAAAGCTAAAAACTATCTTTCCCAGAGGCCTTTGCAGCTGAGGCTTTGGAGGCAAATCAGGCTCCACCAACGAGGTGCAACCATGTGAGATTCAGAGGGCAGAAAGGTGGCATGTGAATGGGACGTTGGCGGATGAACTTTCACAGAGGCGAATCAAGGGAGCCTCCAAGATCAGTGGTCGGCAAAATGCAGCTCGCGAGCTACATGCGGCTCTTTGGCCCCTTGAGTATGGCTCTTCCACAAAATACCACGGCCTGGGCGAGACTACTTTGAAGAAGTGGTATTAGAAGAAGTTTAAGTTTAAAAAATTTGGCTCTCAAAAAAAATTTCAATCGTTGTACTGTTGATATTTGGCTCTGTTGACTAATGAGTTTGCCGACCACTGTCCCAAACAATCCAGTTGACTCAGAGACAGAGCTGGGGCCACACCTGTGCAGCAAAACTTCCACACCTGGCAGCACCCTGTGCCCCTTCCCCCCCACCCACCTCCCCACACACATGAACTTACACTCATTTCTCTCATCTTGAGCTTCCCCTCCCCCTTCCAGGATTTTTCTTTATTATGTCCAGCTACGTGGACTAGAATTTGGCACATAGAGGATGAACAGTTACTTTTAAATACATTTGGATCACGAATTGCCCCACCAATGGCTTTAAATGCTTTGAAGCTTAATGTGATGGTATTATTAAGATGATTCTGAAGTCTCTCACCTTTCTCTGGTAATCTATACTAATACAAGGGTAATATGTTCATTAGACCGGACATCTTCCAGACAAAGCTATGGTGGCAGGGGCCGAGGCAGAGGCAGTTAGGGGTGATCAGGCCAGCAGGGGAGGGCAGTTAGGGGTGACCAGGCTGGCAAGGGAGGGCAGTTAGGGGTGATCAGGCTGGCAGGGGAAGGCAGTTAAGGGTGGTCAGGCCAGCAGGCAGGCAGACGAGCGGTTAGGAGTCAATGGTCCCAGATTGCAAGAGGGATGTCTGACTGCCGGTTTAGCCTGATCCCTCCCAGATTGGAGAGGGTGCAGGCCAGGCTGAGGGACCGTCCTCCCACCCCGTGCATGAATTTCGTGCACCGGGCCTCTAGTATGAAATAAAGGGAAGGGAACTACCCATACTTGGGAGCCTGCTAGGTGCCCTGAACTTGGTATATCGACTCGCTGGATCCTCCCCCCAACCGCACAAAATGGTTATGAACACCTTATTTCGTGTAATGGGGTTTGGGCTCAGAGATGTGGATCATGTGATGGCAGAGCCCTGGCTCTTGTCCTTCTCTCCCCAGAGATGTGGGGCAAGAGGCAGCGTTCCACTCCCAGGTGAGGTTCTCTTCGCGGACACTGCCTGGTGCCTGCGGGCCTGCGTTGCCTGCAGGAGCCAGCGGGGCGGCTGAGCAGTGACTCAGAAATGAGCCCCTCTATGTCTCAGTCTCAGAGCAGAGTGGGGTCCCCTCACGGGTGCATTGCCAGGAGCAGGGTTTTGCTGAGAGGCATTCATCCAGCCCAGCAGAGAGGAGATTATTCTAAATAACATACAGTCTACAAAACTACAATTTGTAGTCTAGCATTCTTAGACTACAAATCAGCAACCAAAATAAAGTAAATTGTTAGGTCTGGGTGGCATAAAATACGGACACAGACAAAGAGACTTAAGGGTCTGAGTTTCTCTAAATCAGTTGAACCACCTTGCAGCTCCTCGCATTACAGTCTTAATCTAGCACATTAGCGAGATTAGTACGTGGCTTTTGCAATTAAATTGCATATTTTATGAATTCTCCTTCTTTCAGGCTGTAGACACTCCCAGGAAATTGCAGACTCATAAACCTCTGTATAGAGCACGGGCAGGAGGAAGTGGGGAAACCAGGATGGTGCTCGGGGGCAGCTCTGAGCTCCACATTCCATATTTTAATTCGCTGGGAAAGAGTCCTCAGTTCACACCCCCATTAGGGTAAAAGGAGGGTCAATGAATAGACTTAGAGATGAGTCTTCTGAGGCACATGATGGGGGTCCCTGGGGATGAGAGGGCGTTTCCATGGCTGAGAGGAAGCATTTCAGATTTTAATATACTAGTAGATGTGTTGGAGCTGGTGAGTTATTCTGCTCTGAGAGCAAGAACAACACATTTTCTTCTGCACTTTAATTACTGGCTTCACCATGACCCTACCTAATGTACAAGATTTGGGATCAGAATCTATTACTTAGTGAATCAGAGAATAAAATACATTTGATAGGGGCACATCTGGTGAGCTATTTCCTGTGACTCTGTCCTTGTGATGTTGACGAACTGATCCATGATGTGTGCTCGTGTGTACACACGTGCACGCGTGCACACACACACACACACACAGTCTTTCATGCACAGACCAAATTCCTTTCCTGGACAGAATTCTGTGACCTAGCAGGTCAGTGGTCCCAAGTGCCAGGCTTCCATTAGCACATGTTGAGGCCTGGATCTGGAAGGATCTTCCAGCTCATGTTCTAGAACCCTCTCCTGTGAAAACGGATCACAGAAAGTCTGGGGAGCAACGTGCTGACAGAGGCACGACCAGAAGTTAAAGTGCTGGGCAAATTCAGGGCCTCACAGCCCTCCCTGGAGGTGGAGAGCTGGGTGCTTGAGAGCATGGGCACCAGACAGACCTGAATTCAGTCCTGATTCTGCCATGTCTTTGACCTCGTGTAAAATAAGAATTCTTCCTCATAGGATTGTTGTAAGGAGTAACTGTGTGATTCAGTACAGACATAGACATAGACATAAACGTATAAATGACATAGACAGAGGCACAAATAAAAATATATGCAGTGCTTAGACTAGTGCCTGGCACATAGCAAGCTCTTAGTGTCAATGGCACTATTTCAATATTAACATTATTATTGTTGTACACATCAGAGGCATGGTGGTGCTAGGAATTTAATGTTCAATTCAATTCATCAATGTTGACCTGCTGAGGTAGCTACTAAGCTCCAAGCTTGGGTCGCCTGCTGGGAATACAGACAGGCAGGTGTAAGTCAGACTAAGTCATGTCTCACTCAAAAGGCATCAGAGTCTGATGGCGGAGATGGCCACAGAGCCAAGAAGTAACTGTCTTGGGTAGGCAGCTACCAGAGTGCAAGGCCACAGTGGTTGTGCAAAGTGGAGTGGCCATCTGAGCCTGCAGTCCATGGAGGTCAGCATCCGAAGGCCATGCTCCAAGCCCTGGCATCCCCACTGTGCACAGCTATGAGACACTGGCCAGGGGTCCCCCAACCTCCCTGGACCTCAGTCCTATCGCCTTTGACATGGGAAGGGGAGGAATCCCAGAATGGGTGCTGGGTTAAGTCCCCCTTACAGCTCTGGTAGGCAGCAAAACAGAATGGAACTCAGGTTCGGGGGCGGGGGGGGGGGGGGGGCGGGGGGGCAGCGGGAGCTCTGAATTGCAAGGACACCTTGACCACTAGAAGGTATTAATTAAGATCTTCCAGAGACCTACATCTCTTCATCCATTTCCAGTAAATGAAGCTCACGTATTTAAATGTCCCATGCAGATGGGAGACAGGAAGTGGCTTAGAGTCCTCTCTTGAAGATGCCAGAATTATTCCTTTTTTTTTTTTTATGCATTTACTTTTAACTTGTCTGGACAGTCAGATTCTGCAGTTCCCTGCCCTTTCTCCTTCCACCTCCTACGCTCTCAGGCCCCGGGCTGCCCGCCTTTCTCCCTTGCCTGAAAGAGCAGCGCCATTGTCTTCTGAATCCCTGTGGGCAAGACACCTGCTTGACGGGCTGTCACTGAGACCAAAGCAACACGCGCAATGCAGAAGGCAAGGCTGAGGGGATGGAGGAGATTTAATCCATTAATTACTAAGTCGCCAGGAGTAATAACTACACAAATAGAAAAACGAACCAAGGAGGAAGCTGAATTGTGAGGCTCACCCATGGCGTTGGCTCCACCCTCTTTTTCTTTCTTCCTCTGTTCTCTTATTGATGCCAACGTGGGTAGAAGTACCAGGACCTGCCGCTATTGGGGTTGACGTGAGCCAGACATTACTCTGAGCTTCATCTCTGTAAGTCACTGTTGGAGGGTATTGCTATGCTCTTCCCCATTTCATTGGCAATGAAACTAAGTCACAAGTTGAATAGTTTCCCTAACGTCACCCAGCTACAGAGAGGCAGAAGCAGGACGGGCAGGACGGGTCCAACTCTAGGCTGTGCTGCTTCTCAGAAGCCACATGTATGGGGGGGAGGGGCGGTTTTCCTGACTCCATCTGAGCAGCAGCCCGGGGACCCCTTCTGGCTGCCTCAGAGAGGATGCTGTCCTTGCCCAGCAAGATGCAGGCTGCGCGAAGTGAGGCACAGGCAGTCTGCCCCAGCCCCTCGGCCTGGACCCCACCTCTGCTGGCCACGCCTGCCCAATAGCCATCCTTTAGGCTGCAAGCAGTAAGCCACCCTTTATCTGGCAATAATTGGGTGGAATCCTTACTTCTGCCTTCTGGAAATGCTTTAGAGCAAAGCTCATCCACGTGTCTGGGTGGGAGGGAATTAATCACCCATTAAGTTTTACCTGGCTACACATTAGAATCCTCTGGGGAGCTGTTAAAACTCCCGATGCCCAGACAGCACCCCACACCAATTACATCAGAATCTTTGGGGCGGGGCCAGACATCATTATTTTTTTAAAGCTCCCTGGGTGATTGCAACATGCAGCCAAGTTTAAGAACCACTTCTCCAGACCAAATTTCTTAGCAGGCAGAACACGAATGGAGACACCGTGAAAAGTTAAATTGCCACTTGGCTCCCTGGGCTCAGTGCCTGGGGTAGAAGAGAGACCCTGAGGGCTTCCTGGAAGAAAGAGCACTTGAGCCGTGAAGTCAGACTAATCCGGAGAGGCAGCCCGGAAGACCTCTCTTTGGCCCTGAGGTCAGCCCCTCTCCAGCAGCCACAGCCTCCCCCAGCAATTTCCCTCCTTCCTCCCCCACCGTCCGCACGTCCCGCAGGAACGGGCTGAGCACCGCAGACAAATGCGATGTTGAATGAAGAACATATGTCCTGCGTGCATTTAAAGAGCATTTCTCTTCCTCCTGCCCAGTCTGGTCGGGAAGTCAGTTCTTTCTGCTTTCACATTTTAGGGACGAGCAGATGGCAAAAGTTTTGATTCAGGAATAATGTCCATCTGAAAGGCCCACGCTCAAGGACCCCTGACTGTCATCAAAGGATTATCACGGACACACAATCTGGACTCCTAAAAAGTCCCCGTTTCATCCAACAATGAAATCTTCACCTACACACCCCCAGCCCAGCTTCTTCTTTTGGGCCTCCGTCTCAGCAAATGGAACACCCGGCACCGAGCCTGGCTCCCCACTCTTTCTGTTGAGTTTACCTCCTTAATGTGTCTTGCCTCAGTCCCCACAACTCGCCCCTCCACAACCTGAGCTCAGGCCTCCCCATGTATCCCATAGACCACGCCCCAGCCTCCCCACTGCCCTCCTTTCCTTCATCAGCATGGATCCCACATTGTGGCTCAGAACTTTCTAGACGGTCCAGCGGACCAGAACACAGCCTATTCAACAACCTCCTGGGACTGCATGTTGCTACACTGGTGTTTCCCACGGTGTCACTTCTCAGCTCACATAGTGTGTGTGTGTCCAGCACCCTGTAAAAAACAGATGAGCTGCTCATTGCTGGGAGCAACCAACCCTGGGTGCTGGCCAACCCATGGGCTGAGGGACCTAGGATCCCAGCTCCTTTATCAGCCATTGCACTGACTAACTGAGCGCTCAGGCCTACGATGATGGATCCCAAACATGAGTGACCATCAGAATTGTCTGGAGCTGCTTTGAAAAGGCAGCTCCCAAGGCCTCCTCTGACCATCCCTCCTCCCCCACCTTCCATGGAGTTCAGGCTCTCACAGAGCTGGGCTTTTTCCCTTCAGAGCACTTATCTCATTGATAATTATACCATCATATATACCAGTATCTGATTACGGTCTGCCTTGCTTACTGAACCCTAAGTTCCAATGGTCCCACTGTAAACCCAGAATTCCTAGCTCAGGTCAAGTGATGCTTCTCCCAGGAAGCTTTCAAGGATCTCTTCTCAGTACTCCAGACTCACTACCTTCACCAGGCGCATGTAATGAGCATTGAGGACCGGGGACAGTGCCTGGCACATAGTCGATGCTCAAAAAACATCTGTTGATGATGGCTGGATGGAATGGACGGATGGACAAATGGATAAATGGATTGATGGCTGGATGGACAGATGGATGGATGGACAGATGGATGGATGGACAGATGGATGGATGGACAGATGGATGGATGATTAGATGCAGGATGGAGGATGGAGGATAGATGGATCTTGGCTCTGCTGACCTCTCAAACTTTATTTCCCGCCATCTCCTCACTAACATGCTAAAAGCTCACAAATTGGATGATGTCATGACTGTGTTCCTACATGACTTTGTCCTTTTAAAAAAGGAGCTGTTTTTGCTATTTGAAGAGGGTTTTCTGCTCCCAGGAAACAAAAGCTTCTGCAAAGAATAGGAAGAGGTGTGTCAAATAAGTTATTTCTAAGATGAGCATCGATGCTTCATAGTCTTGCACACTCCCCCTTGGCTGCCAGGGACGTGGCATCCACACCCAGGGAGAAGATCAAGAATAGCTCGATAATTAAGCATGTTTCATCCTCAAGCATGCGATGCCAAGCAGAGAGGGCTGTGAGTCCCATCCAGTCACTCTGTGGCTGGGCCCAGCGGAGGGGTCAGGGGAGCTGTGTGGAACAGCAGTAATACTGGTGGCAGTTCTTGCTGAGCACTCACTATGTGCCAGGCACTCTGCAGAGAACCTTATACACAACATCGCCTTTAACCTCCACTGGGTCCATGCTAGGAACCACCATTGGATACAGGAGCCATACTGCCTGGGCTTGAGTCCCTCCGGCGCCCCCTAGTGGCTACAGGGTTACAAGGTAAGTAACCCTCCTTTCTCGGTTTCTTTTTGGTAAAATGGGTATGATAACTATTGCCTACTTCGTGGGGTTGTGAAGATGACAGGAGGTAATGTAATTCATGTAAAGTGCTTAAAACACAATCAATGCTCATAGCATTCATTAGTTGTTAGCCATTATTACTATTAATTCCATTTAATGAATGAGGAAGCTGAGTTCAGAGAGGTTACATAGTACCCAGGTAGCAGAGTTGGAGCTGAACCCATCTCTGTCTCGTCAGAGCCCACAGTCCTCACCACCGGGAATACTGCCTACCTCAATACCCTGGATGTGTGACTCTGCCCACCTCAGGCGCCTTCCACCCCTGCCCCACCAGGACTGGCACTCTCGTTCCTCTGGGTCCCGTCTTCATTCAGTAGACACTTCCTGGGTGACTGTGCAGGACAGCACCAGGGGGTACACAGATGCATCAGACACAGTCCCTACCTTCAGATGGCTTCTGCCTGCAGTAGAAAGGCCAGATGTGAGTATTAAGATGCAACATAGAAAGAGAGCTGTGTTTACTGGTTACCTACTTAGTGCTGGGCCAGGGTCTTCCTTATTTGCACTTCACCCTGAGGTAGTGTTATTATGCCCATTTTTTAGATGTGGGAACTGAGGTCCAGAGAGGTTGAAGCACCTGCCCAAGATGGCACAGCTAGGAAGGAATCTGAAATAAGGGCTGTCCCATTCTGATCCATTCAACTCACTCTGAACTAAAGGGTGACTTACTGCAGCCTGGATAAAAAACACTGTGCTGAATACTACGTGAGTCCTGAGGGCACCATCACTTGGGGGTCACAGAGCCTCAGATTCAAAGGAACTCCATGAGAATGATAGCACTATATTAGCCAAAATTGTCAATTTTCTAGAAACATATAACTTATCAAAATGGACTTTAAACGAAATTTAAACACAAAGAGATCTATAACCACTACAGAAGTTTAATCAGTAATTTAATATCTAGCTACCCAAAGCACACACACCTGAGTATAAGTAAAACTGGGGAAATCTAAATAAGATCAATGGATTGTATTAATGTCAATATCCTCACCGTGGTCTCACACGACTGTTTTTGCAAAATGTTACCATTGGGGGAAACTCAGAAAAGTGTTCTGTGGGTCTTTCTGTATTATTTCTTACAACCGCATGTGAATCAACCACTACGTCAATAAAATTTCGACTAAAAAAAAAAAAATCAATGACAAAATAAAATCCCAACAGGAAAGTGAGCAAAGTATATGAACAGGCAATTTATGGAAGAGAAATTATAAATGGCCAATAAACATATGTAGAGACGATCAAATTAAAACAATGAAGTATTATTTCACACCAAGTTAATTTCCTTTTTTTTTTCCCCTAAAAATCTGATAATGCCAAGAATTGGCAAGGATATAAGGAAAAAGGTATTAATTCACTGCTGTTGAGAATGTAAATTGGTACAAGCACTCGGGAGAGCCATTTGGCAACATGTAGAAAGCTGCAGATGTGTCTATTCTCTTCAGCAAGCCTGCTTCACTCTCTACCCTGGAAACGCTCGCGTATATATACACAAGGAGATATGTACAAAGACGTTTATTGCAGCGATGTTTATATAGCAAAATAACCCAACTGTTCTTCAATAGCAGACAGGATAAACAGCGATTTGTTAATAAAATGGAATACAATGTGGAAGTTAAAAGAGCTCAAACTGGTATTCATACATAAACATAGATAAACTCAACAAAATGTTAAATGGGAAAACGCAAGTTGCAAAATAACACGTGATGATAGCATTTATTTCAAAAACTTAGGCCTGTAACGCTACACTATAGTATTGCCGCTGGAAACATAGATATGTAATAAAGTTCAAATAGACACATGAGAATATTCGTGGAATGATGCACACAGGTACCTTTGCCCAGGGGCGAGGGGGAAAGACCGAGGTAAACTCCACATGCAGCCCTGACATTTTATTTCTTTAAAGATTTGAAGCAAATGTAGCAAAGTGTGTGTGTGTGTGTGTGTGTGTGTGTGTGTGTGTGTGTGTGTGTGTTTGGAAATGTAACAGTTATTTATTTACATTTTAGTAATTTTGGAATACTTCAGAATTGAAAAGGAAAATAATGATTATGAGAACATATAACCCCTGATCCAGCAACTCCACTTTTAGGAATGTGGCCAAACATATAATTTTGTGCTCATGTTCATAAACAAATATGTTTTATGTAGCATTGTTGTTAGCAGCAAAGACCTGAAAATAACCTAAAAGTCCATTCATTGGTGACTCAGCCTGGAGGGCAGCCTCCACGGGGTCCATGATGTCCCCAGGGCACGGGCAGATTCTCCAGAGGGAGGGGGCGAATACGTGGGATTTCTTAAACCTTCTGCTCAGAACTAACACACTGACACTTCCATTCAGACTTCATCAGCCAGAGCCCAAAATCAAGGAGGTGAGGAGGTGTATACCCCACCCACCAGAGGCGAGGGAAGTTACGTGGTAACGGATGTGAGTCTGCAATCTTACCAGGAAGGAGATAGTAATAAATAGTTGTGAGAAAAATGAGATTGATTATAGCCACTTGCTGACTATGTAACTATCAACAAATTATTTAACCTCTCAGAGGCTGTTTTTGTACCTAGCGGGTGGAAATAATGACGCCTCCTTTGCAAAGTCCAGGCAAGGCCTGAGATAATGATCGTAAAAGGCCCTCGCACAATGCCTGGGATCTGTCATCGGTCAGCCCTCGTTCCTTCCTTCCCAGCGGCTGCTAGTGTCAAATGGAGGTTTCCTAGAACAATGCTTCTTAAGTAATGTTTGCCCAAGGAGCAATGTTTTTTGTTTCCTGCCAGCCAGTAGTTTCGTAAAACACAATAAAAAGGAGTTGCTAGAAATATGAAACAAACATCAAGATATATAAATGCTAGCTAGCCTCAATGTTTTTATTATTAGAGTCACTGATGTATCCAATTGCCTCCCACGAGAGACGGTGTACAGTAAGGAGCAGAGGTCACAGATGGGCGAGTGACAGGAGTGCTGGTCCCTTCTCCCCCAGCCCCGCCCCTGCTGGCCCTGCCCGTGGAGGAATCACCTGCAGGAGGAGGCGGGGAGGTAAGGGGGAAAGCTAAGTGAGAGCCAAGGAGTGGAGAAAGCCCCACCACCTACCACCGCAGGCCCTTACACCCCAGGGCGGGCTGGGCTGGAGATCCGCGTTACATGGAGATCGAAGTTCTGATCTGGACCGGCCTGAGATTTTTAACCCCAGAAAGTGGGTTGATTTTTACTATCTACGAGCGATCAAATCATGATGTGTCAATATGGGTTCATTAATTGCAACAAATGACCATACTAAAGAAAAGTGTTAATAATATGGGAAACTGGGATAATATGGAAACACTCGTACTATCTTCTCAATTTTTTTTTTTTGGTAAATTTAAACCTGTTCTATAAAAAATAACATCAAGTTGAAAACTCCTTTAAAATAATTGATAATCTATGGGGTCTGCCTGAGCCGCCTACGGGGGCCAAGGGGGGGTGGGCAAGAGAGCACTTTGAAGGCAGAGGAGGGAGAAGGTAAAGCTATTTCTTGTTTGCACCCTAAGAGGCCAGTAAATCAATAACAGGTTTACTAGTGACTCTTACAGGTGGAGCAATTTTGAAAGTATGGCAAAACTGAATTCTCTGATTTTTTCTTTTCTAAACCAAATGCCGTAAAGCTTATCAGCCTTTCTTCTGTGTCGAGTAAGTGATGCAGAGATGGCTACCGACCTCGGGTGTGATTATCTGGGGTGGATTCTGTGCCTCTACATCCATTTCCCCTGCTTCTGGCATCAGCTCTTCATGTTCCTTCAGGAGAACATCCCGCCCCCAGTCACAGTCCAGGTGACGCAGGTAGAACTGATGCCAACCCGCACCCCACCCTGAGCCAACAGCGAGACACAGCCCAGCTCTGGCCAATCCCTGAGGCCATGGTGATTCATTCCTCAGTGGGCACCTGATCCAAATAGTCTCAGCCCTCAGAGCATAAGGAGACGTTTTCCTTCTGCTGTGTCAGTGGTCGGCAAACTCATTAGTCAACAGAGCCAAATATCAACAGTGCAACGATTGAAATTTCTTTTGAGAGCCAAATTTTTTAAACTCAAACTTCTTCTAACGCCACTTCTTCCAAATAGACTCGCCCAGGCCGTGGTATTTTGTGGAAGAGCCACACTCAAGGGGCCAAAGAGCCGCAGGTGGCTCGCGAGCCGCAGTTTGCCGACCACGGTGCTATGTGGACAGGAGGGAGCTGTGGTTCTACCGGCCCACCCAGTGGCTGGGAACAAAACTAACACAGAGGAAAACAAAATCACCTTGATGACATCATTTGAGCACCTAGGTCCAGCCCTACCTGACCCAGCATCCCTGGGACCCAATTAGTGTGTTTTGTTTTGTTTTTTAAGCCAATTTGACACAAGTTTCCATTTCTTGTCAGGAAAAGAATCCTGACAAATTTTGCGTGAGTTCCACCCTGAAGGTAATCTGATGGGAGAGACAAAGTGGAAAGGAATATAACCAGGATGCCAGCTGGACGCCTGTGGCCCTGAGAGATGCCGGTGCCTGGCTCGGGCGTCCTCACACCAAGAGGGCCAAGTTCTCCTCATGGCTTCTCTTTACTCCCAGAGACAAGCAGCCTCCTGGGCCCCTCAGCCTGCACCGGGGGCCCGGGCTGCTCAATCTGTGTCCATTCTAAATCCACTCCAAAGTAGACCTGAACTTGGTCAACTTCCCAACACAGCATTTGTGAGTGATACAGACGTTGAAGGGGAGGTGGGGAGACATAAGGCGCATCCTTAATGGTCAACTTAACACTCCCATTTCGTCATGCCTCGTCCTCCCCAAGTCTTTCTCAGCTGCCCCTCTGGTGGAGAGACAAACATCGCTGACTCTTCCCCCACACAGCATCCGGTCTCAGGGGCTCCTCTCTCCCCGGCCCGCACCCCAAGTTCCTTTTCTATCCATGTCCTCCCCCCCACCGCCCCACATCTTCAAAATTCTCTCCCTCCTACGGTGACAACTTTGGATCCTGCACCGACACTGTTTATACACAAATGCATAGAGGTGCTTGGCAGAACGAAAGCTTGCCTATTAACTTAATCTATTCTCTTTAGAAGCAATTTAGGTTATAAATGGGAAAAGAAAAATTTATTGCATGCAAAAACGTTACAACACAGTGGGAGAAATACTGCACTAGAGGAAGATGAGCAAGGTGTGTGGGAGGGGAGGGGCGGCGACTGTGACCCTGCCCACAGGGGCCCTAGGGAAGCTTTCCCAGGGAGGTGGCCTCTGAGTGGACTCTATAGCGTGAAGCAGTGTCCGACCGGCAGAGAATAGAGGAAGCACGCGGCCAGCAGGAGGAGGAGCGTGTACTAAAGTGCAGAGGCTGGAAAGTTCATGTTCGACGTGAGGAGCACCTTTCGGAGAGTGCCTGGGACAAACAGCGAGTGGGGAGGGGCCGAGGCAGTGAGCCAGGTGAGATGGACAGGATCCCAATCACAGAGCATCTTGGATCCCAGTGAGCAGACGGACTCGTCCAGCAGGTGACAGGAAGCCATTTGCAGGTCTTAATCAGAAGGGTGCACAGCCAGGTCTTGTTTACAGAGATTAGGTTGGTCATAGTGTGGAGGGGAAGTTGGGAGGCTGATGGGAAAGGGTAGGATTGGTGGAGCCAGGGAGCAGTTAGGGAGCTAGCTGGCACCAGTGGTGTGCTCTTCTCATGGCAAAGAGCGGAGGCACAAGAGCCCAAACCTAATGGCACAAGCCCCTTTAAGGCCTCTGATCAAGTCTTGTCCACGATTGCATGGTGGCCAAAGAAAATCACATGGACAAGCCCAGCTAATACTCTGCAGAGTGCAAAGCACAGCAGAAGGTATGAGTGTGCCGTCCTACTACAGTGGTGTGAAGAATTGGAGCCAACAGTCCAGTCTATCACGCACCATCTTACTTACCCAGAATCCCCAAGCTCCCTCAGACCCTACCACTGCAATGCCAAATGCTCCCACCTAGCGGGGCATGCAAAATTCATGGAAGCCACAGCTAATGGAGGGCTAGTTGACCACATCATCTGGGCCTTCACCCACTTATTCATACAGCCCATGCTTCGAAAGCAATTAGAAGTCTTTTAAGGGAGGTTAAGTTGGAAGGTCCAAGAGACTTGACAATGTCCTTATGAAAAATCTTCCCATCTCCTTGGGTAGATCAGACTTCCTGAATTCCAGCCACGTAAGTCATAGCCACCGAGGTTAGCTATAATGTCGCCCATTCCTTTGTCTGCAAGCTCCTCCCTGCACACCACCTCATGCATCTTTTATCGCCACCTCAACACCTTTATAAAATATTGATTGCCCATATCCATGGCCAGGCCAAGGGCCCCCAAATGAGCTTGTGCACTGATGTCTGGAGTTCAGAGCTCGTCACAGATGACGGAACCCACTTGGGGGACTGGGAAGACCTTCTAGCCCCAGCACAGAAGAGATGCTGGGGAGTTAGATTAACACAGTGTTTACTAATGAGGAAATGAGGGTCTCGGAGGAGGGCTCCTGAGGAGGGAGATGGAAGAAAATGGAAAGGTCAGGAGGAAGGAAGAGGACGCGCAGGAGTTGATGGTGGGACCGAGCTGAAAGCCGGATCATCAGCCCCGTTTGCTGTTAAATTTAATGGGCTGTAGGGTTGATTGCTCAATCTATAAAATGAGCTATTAATTTGCTGTTCTAGCAGGATAGGACCCATCTTATGCAAATTGACTTGAAAGCCAGCATCAGTTCTAAGAGAATGGCTCAGACCCCTCCAAGCCAGAAGTTTTGCAGACTTTCCTATCAGAGGTTGTTGAGTCTGCTTGATGCTATGCCAAGTGAGGGTCCCCGGAGTGAGGACCTCGGTCCCTATCCATCCCCCACTGGATGTGAGCTCCTGAGGGTGGGGCTGTGTCTGCTCTGTTCACCTCTGCATGCCCGGCACCTAGCACAGTACCTGGTGCCTGAATGACGGAGTGTGTGACTTTGGGCAAGTGACTGCCCTTCTCGCTCAGCCTCTGGTCCCACCATCTATAAAGAGGAGGGTTTGGACCAAGCCCAGTCCTGGAACTTCCACTGTCCAGGTCATCAGTGAACTCTGAGCACAGTCTGTGGGAGCCGTGAGTCTCTGAGACACAAGAGGGGGAGTCTGGGAGACGTCCGACTGCCTGGATCTCAGTGCCCCCATGGAGCCATTCTCCAAGGCGCAGGCTCTGCTGCCCAGGTTTCGGGGAGCCCTGGTCTGGAAAACCTCACCTCTAGTCTTGCTCTAGAGCTGACCTGCTGGGGAACAGTCACTTCTCTTCTGTGGGAATAATGACTTGGACCTCATGGGCTGTTGGGTAGTTGAAGCTGAAACAAGGTAAGAAAAAGGTGTTTTAAAACCAAAATGTCCTGTGAGCCTGTCAGGTGAAGGAGAGTGGGTTTGGGGGACAGTGTAATCAGGGTTCGGATCCCAGTTCCATCACATGCCAGCTGTGTTACTTTGGGCAAATAACTTCACCTCTCTGGGCCTCAGTGTGCACATCTGTAAGGCCAGAATGATCACCCCCAGGGTTGTCGGGAGAATCCAATGAAACACAGTGTGTAAAATGCCTCGGTGCCACAGGACTGGCTGCACCATGTGCAGGACCCAGCGCAACATGAAAATGCAGGGCCCCCTGGTTCGAAAGTGCTGATGCATTTGAAGGATCGCAGAGCATTAAAGTAAGTGCAGGACCCCTCTTGGGGCAGAGCCCGTGAGACGCCCTGGGTCACACACACGTGAACCCAGCCCTGCGGGCACAGAATAGCTGCCCGAGGTAGGTTGGGCCCTTCCCTACCTCAGCCCTTGCCCTCCTACGAACAAATCAATAGGACTCGAAACTTTTTGAGAAGCAGCGCACTATTGTTATTCCTGAAGCAACTTCCTTCTCCCTCCTCTGAGCAGAGCAGACTCGCCCATCCTGATAGACATCAGATAAAGGTGGAAAGAAATCAGCTTTCAGGCTGCTGGCAAATGCTGTAGCTGGCAGAACGGGTTCACAGGATCAGCCAGGAACTCGAACAGGGCAGACGTGACCAGCAGTGTTTTTCTACACAGGGCAGGAAACTCTGAGCAGCCATGATCCTCGTTCAGGAACCCTCAGTGGCTCCCCCTCCAGCACCGTCAAGGTTAAGTTTATCATCCCTAGCAGAGCGTCCAATGCCCTCCATGGACTGATTTTCCAACTGTCTGCCCCCGATCCCTCCCACGGTGCTTCAATAAGGCTGTTTTCTCATTGGCCTCACATGCTCCAATGTACCTTCCCACCTCCATGACTTTGTTCTCTCAGCTTCTACCTCCTGGACTGTACTTCCCCCGTTTCTCGGTCTCATAAAAACTTTTCCCAATCTGAGTTTACATCCCTCCTCTTCCAGGAAGCACTGTAGAATAGTCTCCAGGATACGGAGACTGTATTAGTTAGCTCTTGCTGCAGTAACAAGCAATCCCACAATCTCAATGCCTTATGGGTACAAACATTTGTTTCTTGTAGGTCAGTTGTATGCGTCTGTCTGCTCAGTTTTGCTCCATCTGTTTTCTCATCTGGGCACCCAGGTGGAAGAACAGCATTCGTCAGGGACAGTAACGTGGCATGTTGCATGGTTTCTCATGGCAGAGAAAAGTCATGCATGAGAGGCAGAACCAAACAATGAATGTCTTGAAAGCTGTTGCTCAGATATGGTGGCCTTCACATTTCATTGGCCAAAGAAAGTCACATGGCCAAGCCCAAAGTTAATAAAGTGGGAAAGGGCACTCCACCAATGGGGAAGCATAGCAAGAAAGGGGGTGAGAATTGTGAACAAATCACACAATGTGCTCAGCAATCAGAGCGCTAATTATTTGATTCAAATACTTCTGTTTTGAATTCCAGTTCTTCCAATTTTTTGTCGAATATGCTCAGGTAAGTTTTTAAACCTTCTGTCCTCAATTTCAGTATCTGTAAAAACAGGGTAAAAATACCTATTTTAAAGATACCTGGGAGGGATTAAGTAAGGTAATAGCTATAACATGTTTTGCACACAGTCTTTGGAACACGACAAGCACCCATAAATGATGTTTTAATCAATAGCATTTTTAAAATTCATTTTTACTAATTGTAATTTCCTATTCACTCATTTGTCCATTTTTTCCTTCTTCATTCAACATCCATTTCCACTGCACCCACTGGCATCTGCCTGACTCTCTGTCACACTGGCTTAGTCCAAAGGAACTTGGGTTCCATTCATAAGTCCTGCAGTCCCCAACCAAGGCTTGGTTGATATCTTCAGTCACCCCACAACTGCACATACACCCCCACCCTGTAGAAGAACCCCGAAGGCTTTTCCCTCTTGGTCTGCTTCTATTTCAATGTAAGGAACCCAAGTAGGATCGGTTCAGTAAAGGAATGTAGGCACATCAAACTTTCATTAGTGTCATGAAGTTAAAATTGCTTTCATGAGAGGAAGGGCTAAGGTAGGGGACATTGAGACTAAAACCAAAAGAGAAAAGAAAAGGGGGGAAATGTCAGAGGGAGCAGGAGGAGAGTCTCCCCTGCGGCTGAATAAACTGTCCGCATTTCTCTAGAGCGGCTGCCAAAGGCATCTGACTCCGCTAAGGGGCTGTCTGTGTAAATCACTCAGCTTCTCAAATGAATGAGAAGACGAGGGACACCCTGAGCTGCATGGTGATTTAGGTCTCAGCCCCGAACGGGGGAGCAGACAGCTCCCTTAAGGATGAATGAGAAAACGAGCAAAGAAGCTTGCTCTCCCACAAATCCCTCCAGCCTCTCCCAGACAGTTGGGTTTAATAGAAACCCCACAAATCCCAGCTCTGCCTTTACCATTCGTGTGGCCTTGGGCAAGCTGCTCCCTTGCTGTGAGTCTCAGTTTCCTTCAGTGATGGAGGCAGCAACAGGGCCGCCCCCTCGGGGCTGTACGGAAAGAACCTTAGGATGCAAACTGTACGGAAAGAACCTAGTCAGTGCCTGGCACAGAGCGGCCATGGAGAGGGTGTTAATTCCCTTTTCCTCACTGTCCAGAGAAGGAAACCCTGCGTGTGTGTGTGTGTGTGTGTGTGTATGAGAGAGAGAGAGAGAGAGAGAGAGAGAGAGAGAGAGAGAGAGAGAGAGAGAGAAAGAGAGAGAGAGAGAAATTGATTTATTATAAGAAATCAGCTCACACAGTTATAGAGACTGACACATCTATGAGCTGGAGACTCAGGAGTGCGGACAGTGTGATTCCAGCCAAAAGACCAGCAGGCCCAAGACTCAGGAAGAGCTGATGTTTCAGTGAGTCCTAAGGCAGGAAAAGTCTGATGTCCCATCCTGAAGGCAGCCAGCCTAGAAGAATTCTTACTCAGAGAGGGTCAAGCTTTTGTACCATTTATGCCTTCAACTGATTGGACGAGGCCCACCCACAGAGGGGAGGGCACTCTGCTTTATTCAGTCTATTGATTCAAATGTTAATGTCATCCAAAAGCACTCACAAGAACACCCAAAACAATGCTTGGCCAAATATCTGGGCACCTGTGGCCCTGTCAAGCTGACACATAAAATTACCTGTCACAATTTCTTTAAATATATCTTTATTGATTTCAGAGAGGAAGGGAGAGGGAGAGAGAGATAGAAACATCAATGATGGGAGAGAATCATTGATTGGCTGCCTCCTGCATGCCCCCTACTAGGGATTGAGCCCATAACCCAGGCATGTGCCCTTGACCGGAATCGAACCCGGGACCCTTCAGTCCACAGGCTGATGCTCTGTCCACTGAGCCAAACCAGCGAGGGCTAACTGTCACAATTTTTAAGACTTTCCTCCAATGCCAAGAACTTCTAAGAAGGCAGTGCCGCGTCTTTCATAGAAGCACAAGTCTGATTACTTTCTATCTGAATCTCAGCAAGTAAAACCCACAATCATTTGCTATAAGTCACGCTTTCAGTCTGTTTCCCACTCTGTTAAAAGGAGACAACAATGGCTTTGGTACTAATAAGATACTGCCAAGGGTTCAAAGGAAGAATGTGATATGTGTGTGTGTGAGTTATGTACTGTGGGGTACATATATGTGCAGGGAAAGTCAGGGCCTGGCCCCTGTCCCAGCTGACCCCGTGTGCATGCATTCAGCTGCAAGTAGCAGAATGAGCCAATGAGCAAATACTCAAGTAACCGAGTCATAGAATCCTCTCACGTGACAAGAAGCTGGACTTAGGTCCAGGATCGGCTTCTTCAGCAGCTCAGGGGCATCGGGCACTGGATCAGCCCCTCGGGGGTTCTCAGGGCCTTCCCATCGGTTCTCAAAAAGTCTGAGGGAGCTCACATTCCTCGCGGGACAGGCACCGACACTGGGAAGGAGGAAAGGAGGGTGGAAAGGGCTTTCTCCTCCTTCCTTTCTCTCTCTAAGATAGGAAACTCTTTCTCAAACCACCCAGCAGACTTCCGCCCACATCTCATCCCGGTGACCTTTGCCCAGAAGGATAGGATCTCCAAGATTATCTTGCATCGATCCTGATTAATCCCCGGATGCTGGGCACACGGCCACCAGCCAAAATCAAGATTCTACCAGCAAGAAGTAAAAGAGACTAGCTGGGTGAACCACCACCAGGGCCCACCATTGCCTCCCAGCGGGGCTTCCAGTTAGAGCAGTAGGTCGGGTTGAGGCAGTGTTAACGTGGCTACGAAAATAAACAGGACTGAGAGTGACGAGAAAGTTCCTCCCCAGACAAAACAAGCCATAGTTTACTTAGGAGGTATGCCTCCATCTTTAGCCAAAAGGACCTCAAAAAACATCATACCTGAAGAAGAAAGAGAGGGGGCGGGGGAGGCAGCATGAGCTAAAGAGAATCTGGCTTTAGCAATAAGGGCACCTCTGAAGCGATAGCAAGACGACAGCATATGATCATCGAACAGGGTTGTTGTTTCTTAGGGAGGGAGCTGAATTCTCAGTAGTAAATAGTAGTTTATTATTAATCCCTTTACTTTGCTCTAAAAGGTATGTCTTATTAATTTTGTATTATGCTTACTTAGATTTGCTATTTGCTCATGAATAGTTTATCTTTTGTCCATAAACTTGGAGAATCTGGAGTCCCTGTTTCCCCTGTTTCTGAATCAAATGTCTACATTACTTGGGCAATTCTTATAGACTCTTAGATCATCAGCTGTCAAGCAAGTGACACCTGTTCGCCCTGGAAGCAAGGGGGTCACCTGACACTGTTTGCCCCACCCCCACCCCGCCACAGTGGTCTCACAAAAAAGAGGTAACACTCTGGCAGAAATTGGTAAGACCAAATCGGAAAGCTCATAGTAGGTGCTCAATAAATGGCTGTGAATTAACTCATTCTCAAGCACAATAAATACACTATAGCAAAGATATGACATCTTCCTCAGTTTCCTCCGGGGACAGACTTTATATCTGGTTGGTTGGTTTCTACTGTGTGCAAGGCGCTCTGCTCAGCACAGATCCTCAAAGGCCTCTGGCAGGAGTGGGACCCGCAGACTCATCCACCCACCCCTCACCTTCTCCAAGACAGGACCTATCCTAGGAGGAGGAAAATCTGGGGTGGGGGTGGGGGATGGAATCGAACCCTGTCCTCGCTGAACGAGTCGGTGATGGAAACAAACAGAAGTGGTCCAGAGAGGCCACTGTTAGCACAGAGAGACGGGAAAGTCCTGAGAAAAGGCAGCAGATCGAGCGCTTAGGAATATGGGCGCTGGCGTCCAATGCGTGTGTGAATCTCTGCACCAGCACTGGCTTGCTGGGTGACCTTCTAGAAGTCACTGACCCTCTCTGTGCCAGGATCATGGAAGGAATTAAATGGGAAATGCACAAACAGTGTTTAGCACAGGACCTAGCCCTAATTATTAGGAAGGCCAGAGGTGACCCCATGCGGGCAGGGTGGGGGGCGCTTGCGCTGAGCTGCGGGGTGAGCAGAGGTTCGCCAGGAAGGGCATTCCGGGCAGTAGGGAGAGTGTGGGCAGGGGCAGGAAGGCGGGGAAGGAGCAGGTGTGTTTAGGAAACGGCAGAACTTGGGGGTGAATGGAGAGGAGGCTGGGCAGGACGGCAAACTAAAACGCTGAGTTCCCATCACACTGGGCCCCTCCCCCGAGGCCAGCACTGAAGGGCCTGGAGTGGGGAGACACCAAGAAGCAAGAGAACAGTGAGCAGCCTCTGAAAAGGAGGGATCCTTTTCAAGTGGGTACAGGAGTGATTCTGACCAGAGGAGGAACCAGCCCAGCGAGGTTGTGGGTGAAAAGAGAGGGAAGGAACTGATCACTTCCTCTCTTTCTTCCCGGCCACCATTGTCCTGGGACACAGGGTGCCTCTCCTAGGCCTGCGGGACTCACACCTGAGGGCAGGGAGCGTCAGGGACCTACCGGAGCCCGGTGAGGAAGGCTGAGAAAAACCAGGGGTGGAGGCCAACTAACCACAGGCAGTCCTTCCCCATCTCTTCCCTCCACACCCCAGGCTCTGGCCCACACCTCCAGGTCCTGCTTTTCTCTGCGGGGAATGGTGACACCTGGTGAGGGGGTGAGGGTACCTAGCTGTGGTTTTATGGCGCTGTGGCCTGTCCGCCTCCCCACCAGGCCCCCGGAGTCCATTGGCCTTGGGGCCGCCCTTCCTCCACACACGTGGCCTGACGCTAACCCACATCTCTCGGGGAAAATACGTTTACGGGGAAACGTGACTACAAATTTGAAAGCACAGCTAAACTGAAATAAGACAAGAAAAACAACATCCTGGAATGCGCATTCCATAAAGAAGCAGAAATATGAGACCAGAAGGAATAAGAATTTAAAATTAGCCTAATCAACATATAAAAGAAGATGAATGGCGATATTAACAACAGGGAACAGGAAGAACAAAACAAAAAAGCAGGACCAAGTAGCAATGCTGCACAGGGGGAGCAGGATCGCTTACAGGATGGCCAGAGCGTTGGGAGAAATGGCAGAAGAATGAGTCAGTGGGGGGGAAAGATGGAGAAAATTTCCCTAAGGAGGACGAATTATCTAATTAATTAATTAAATGAAAAACTAATCGAATTGGAGAGATGTTTAAGGGTACAAGCTTACAACTGTTCCATAGGTCTCTAAAAGGGGCAAAGGAATCCTTCCTGTCACAGTACCTACCCAATGCAAGGCGGTCCTCACCCCGGGGTTTATGGGGCCAGGCTCTCTGTGCCAGGCAAATGCCCAAATTCTCCAGAGAAGAGTAGTCGGTCCTGCCACATCATCTCAGCCTCTACTACTTAACATTATAAGCTCCGCTAGTAACTCCAGGTCCCTTGTCTGGGGAAGAAAGATAAGGATTTGGACATTGCGCATATTCACATATGTAATCTACCACCCAATACTGTTGCTCAGAGACCCAGATATTTGAGTTCCCTCCCCATCCCTGGCCCCCGACCACAGTTATTTCAGGAGATAAAAATGGGGAGAGACTATGGCTCTATGGTCCTGTTCTGGAACTTTATGTCATTCCACGTATTGGTGGTTTCCAGACATATGAGCAAGATCAGACCCTTCCCTGGAGGGAGGAAGTCTTCTGGAACTAAATATGGGCAATAAAATCCTGACGTTTCAGTCTGGGCTCTCCTGCGGACCTGCTGTGTGGCTTTCTGCAAGCGGAGTGACTTCTCCATGCCCAGGCCTTGAGCAGGGCCGCGATTCCCTGCTTCTTCCACCCCCTGAGTCCGTGACGACTGGTCCCTGGAATAGAGAGGTGCTCTCTTATAGCAGATTAAAGACAGATGTTAATTCCTCAACCCTCCCCCCATCAAGAGGTGAGCCTCTGTGTCCTGTCCTTGAACCCGGGCTCTGGGGCTGCTCGGACCAGCAGAATACAACAGATGCCAGTTTTCAGGCCTCCGATTAGGAAACCAGCAGCTTCTACTTCGTGCAACTGGGACCACTGCCTCTGGGAGCGCTGAACATTCCGGAAAGAAGTCCAGCTTCCCTGCAGCCCCAGGCTGAAGATGGCCCCTGGCGGTGCTGTTGTCACCATCCCAGCCCCATCCCAGCCGGGCCCAGCCTTCCAGCCACCCCCTTCCCCTGCCCAGGCACCCGCCGCTGAGCGAGGGAGCACCTGCAGGTGGATCCTCCAGCCCCCGCTGCCCCAGCAGCTGCCACACTGTTCAGGGACTAAGTGCCCAGCTCAGCCTTTCCCCAAATCCTGGCTCAATACCACGGGCAAAAGAAAATGGTTGCTTTAAGCCACTGGGTTTTGGAGTTTGTTACGCAGCAACAGATACCAGAGCATCCTTTCTCCAGGGAACAAGAGTGCACGGAGAGCCGGCCCAAGGCTCGTTTGTGACTTCTTCCTCGTGGCTCATTTGGGGAGCCCATGTCTGTAGACAGAATCCAGAGAGAAAAGAGCCCCTGGAAAGAAGAGGTCGATCAAGTAGGCAGCTCACACAGGAGGAATCACAGTAGCTGACAGACATTGTAACGTGCACTGGACCTTGCTGCTAGTGAGAGAAATGCAAACTGAAATAGAATGGGGACTTTCCCCTACCCAACTAGCCAAGTTTCTGAGTAGTGATAACAGTCTACGCTGGTGGAGGGTGGTAGGGCATTGAATATCTCCACAGACTGCCAGGAAGAGCAAAAACCGGGCACAATATTTCTGAAATTGACTAGTAAGTTTAGTCTTGTTGGTTTGTTTGTTTTGTTGTTTTATCCTCACCCTAAGATATGTTTATTGATTTTTAAAGAGAGAGGAAGGGGGAGAGAGAGAGAGAGAGAGAGAGAGAGAGAGAGAGAGAGAGAGAGAGAGAGAGAGAAACATCGATGCAAGAGAGAAACATTGATCAGTTGCCTCCCATATAGGCCCGGACCAGAGATCAAAGCCACAATCTAGGTATGTGCCCTGACTGGGAATCAAACCCACAACCTTTCGGTGTATGGGACGATGCTCCAACCAACTGAGCCAAGGATTGACTAGTAAGTTTTCGATCTGGGTATCTCTTCTGGAAAAGTAATCTGACATGTAGACAAAGATTTATGCACAAAATATGTTCATCACAGTATCATTCATAATAGTAAAATATTATGGGTAAAAAAAACCACCCTTAAATGTTGAATTTTAGGGAATGGCTAAGTAAATTGAACTGCTTGCACAAGATGGAACATCGTGCCACCGTTACAAATGATGCTTATGAAGTGTTCTTAACGACATGGAAAAATGCTTAATGATATAACATTAAGTAAAAGAGCAAGATAGAAAAAGGTTATAAAGTATGATTTCAACTACTCTGAACAGCATAAACAGACTGGAAGGAAATACGAGGAAATGTTCATAGTGTTTATCTGTGGGTGGTGGGATTACGGGTGGTTGTTTTTCTTATTTATTCTTCGCTGTATTTTCAATATGGGGAAGACATTACTTCTATGGTCTGATTTTTTTTTTAATAAGAAAAGGAATGGCCAACAGTGGTTAATCTTAGGTTCAAGTTGAGAGGCATGAAAGGAGAGATGGGTGTTGGAAAGTTTCTCGGAGTCCCTGGAATTGAAACCCTATGGCAACGCAGACTTTTGGGGTGAAGTTTCACTTTGTCTTTGTCTATGTCAGAACAATATTTGCTGGTTGCAGGAATGGTGTAAGCATGAAGTCTGCTCCCACAGCGGGACTTGATTTGATAAATAAACCCCACCTTGTTCCCTGGAAGTAGCTCTGGGCTCCCCACGTGAGAACTCTGTGACTGAGAGACATACTTCCCCTGAGGCAAATGGAAAAAGCTCGGAATCCAAGTACATTGTCCTCCGATTCAAAGTGACAGAGTCCTTGGGTTTCGGACACCAGGCATCTGCCTCTGTGGCTACGTGGGCACCTGTCTTTGGCTTTGTGTGCAGTGTCACTTGGTGTTATTTATGAAGAACGGAATGAGGAAGCAGAACTCCTTAAGGACTAGAAGAGACTCTTGGGGCAGAGGAAACTCAAGATCCTAGATCTAGTCCAAAGCTTTTTTGCATGAACGAGAAACAGAGGCACAGAGAGGTAAGGTACTTTGTAAAGGGTCAGCCAGGGAGTCAGTGTAGGGAGGTTGCGGTGGTGGGGGGAGGGGGCCAACAGCCAGGTCTCCTGACTCTTGCTGACTGCTTCTCAGCGCCACTCCCCCAGGCCTCGGTGGCATCAACTCAGAGGGTCATATTCAGCTTCTTTCTGTTTGATTGTTTCTTGTCTGTATCTCCCCATGAGGGCATGGACCTTGGTTACCTGGCACACAGTAGGTGCTAAGTAAATATTTGTTAAATGGATGGGTGGATGGATAGGTGGATGGGTGGACAGATGGATTGTCGGATCAATGGGCTGACAGACGGACAGATGGATGGACAACCTGAGAATAGAATAATGGAAAGACCATGGGTTCTGGAACCATGTTGACCTGGGGTCAAATCCCAGCACTGCCACTTATCGGCAGTATGACCTCAAGCAAGTCATTCCACCTCTCTGAGTGAAGTGAGATAATGTGAGGGAAAAGATAGCAAAAATGAACAAAATACAATAAAGTTCATTAACAGAGCTAAAAGTTGGTTCTTCGATTTACCAAAATTAACCACATCCTGGCCTACAATTCAAACCCCAACAAATTTCAAGAATTAAATTTATGAAGACAAAGTGCTTCAAACACAGTGAAAATAGATTAGATATTAACAGCAAAATATAAAGATTTCTAGAAAAGTCTCTCTATTTTGAAATAAAGAACTGTATTTTTAAATAACCCTTGTGTCAAAGAAGAAATAACATTGGAAATTAGAAAATATTTTTAACTAAATGATAATGAAAGCGCTACCTAACAAAACATATGGGGAAATTGCAGCCTTAATTGCAGATCTTAGAAAAGAAAAGGTCAATGATCTGAGCATTCAACTCAAGAAGTTGTGGGAAAAGGCAGCAAAATGAAACCAAAGGAAGTAGGAGGAAGGAAATAAAGAACAGAAATTAATGGGAGAAACCAGAGTACAACAGAGTTGAGTCACAAAGCTAGAAGTTGATTCTCTGAAGACTGTTCTTATTGATAACCCACTGGCAAACGGACTGAGGAATAGGAAAGAGAGCGGGGGAGCTCTAATAACCAATACCTAATGTCAGGAGTGGCATGGGCAATGTCCCGCAGGATCACATAGAAATTCACATGATAATAAGACACCTTATGTCAATAAACTTGAAAATATAATCGGCATTGACAAATTCCTAGAAAAATACAATCTACTAAAATTGACACAAGAGGAAAAGTAACCTGATTACTGCCTCGTATCTATCAAAGAAACGGAATTCTTCATGGAAACCTCCCACAAAGGAAACTCCAGGGCCGTCCCAGCGCCTTCACTAATGAATTCTAGCCAACACTTAGGGGGTAATGCCATTTTATTCACTCTCCTCCGGAGACCACGAGCTCCTCTCACCTCATTTTCTTTTAGGAGGCCAGCATCATCTTGACACCAAAACCTGAAAAATAAATTACACAAAAATTGCAGGCTAATTTCTCTCATGAACCCAGATGCAGAAACTTTCTGCAAAAATATTAACGAGCAGAATTGACCGAATTGATCCTTTTCCCTTGTTCAGAGCATCTTAGCGCAGTCAAGTCGTTCATGAGTCCTCAGCTTAGAAGGAGGGGTAAGCCGAGGTCCCCTTTTTCTACAAGGAAGCTGGGGGCCCTCGAGCATCAGAGACGCCATAATGAACACGTTTGAGTGACTGAAGAAAGAAATAGAATGAATGAACCGAGGGGCACACTGTGGTTTTTATGGGAAATGGAAGCATCTGCTTTCAAACATGCTCTGCTCTTGGTCTAATTCGCCTTAGAGAGGACGCCCGTGTAACCTGAAGAGACAGAGTGAAACCCACCCAACAAGCTTCCTACATCTTGTGGGGCGTCAGGGGGAAGGGGTTCAGGAAGGGGACTTCGGGAGTCAGCACTTCCATATCTGGTAATGGACTCCAAGAGCCTTGGTCTATAGGGGAATCCAATACCCCGTGTTCCCCCAAACCTTTGTTCTCACCACTGAACGAGCGAAAATGCCTCTAGGCCCGGCAGATGGAGAGCACGGCTTCGTTTGAATGACTGCACACTGGCATCCCACGGCTGATCCGAATGAAATGGTCTCGTCCTTTCCAAGTTGGTCAACTACGGAGACCATCAGGGTCCTGTCAGAGAGAAGCGGGGCCACAGGCTGATCTGCTCCCCGCCCCTCTGCTCTGACCGATATTTGGTCAGTCACCGTGGGCGTTCGTGGGGACATAACTGAGTGAATGACAGCGGAGGGGGAGCTTCTAAGACAGTGTCCAGCCTTCTTCTTCCCTGTGGGAGTGATCTGCCCAAGGTCACCGGGAATGAAGGGCTGGGGCCCTTTCTGCTCCTCCAGCCACTCTCCCGCGGGCTGTTACATAGGATCGAGGCAGACCTTCCCCGTTCAGTTCATCACCAACTTCACTTATTGGACAGACTTTCCACCTTTTACCTCCTTTCCAATCCTGAAGTGAGAGAGCCCACAAGGGTTCTTCTGAGCTTCCCCCAGCCCTCTAAATGTTCATTCATTCATTCATCCATTCATCCATCCATCCAAGCACTGGCCCAGCTAGCTGAAGAGAAAGGGCACACTTCAGAGCTCTGCCACTTATTACCAAGTCACGTGAGCAAGTCACTCCCCCTGAGCCCCTGTTCTCATCTGTGAATGGGTGAGACCAAACCCGAAGGGGAGTAAGGATTAACTGTGAACAGATTCATAAAACCAATGGTGTTTTGTGAATTTATTTATTTTTTATTTTTTTAATGTATTTTATTGATTTTTTACAGAGAGAAAAGGAGAAGGATAGAGAGTCAGAAACATCAATGAGAGAGAAACATCGATCAGCTGCCTCCTGCACACCCCCTACTGGGGATGTGCCCGCAACCAAGGTACATGCCCTTGACCAGAATCGAACCTGGGACTCTTCAGTCTGCAGGCCAACGCTCTATCCACTGAGCCAAACCAGTTAGGGCGTTTTGTGAATTTAATTCGTGTTTGATGCATGTTTGCTTCTTTCCTTCCTATGTACAGGCACTGGGGTTACCAAAGTGAGTCTGACACTTGCCCCGCACACCAAGAAGCTCATGTGTAATAAGGGAGATACAGGTGTGCCAGCGGGCAGGTGCGGAGCGTGCAGGGGCATGCAATGCACCCGGAGCTGGGAGAGGGTGGACCAGAGAGGGCAGCCGTCAGCTACCCAGGCCGGAGGCGGGACAGGGTGGTTCCGTTCACCAGGGGGTCCCGCTGAGGAGGAACAGCAGAGCATGAAGCTGGAAAAGTCTTCAGACCAGACCCGGGGGCGGGGATCCTGAATGCCAGGCTCCGGGTTTGGGCAGCGTTCTGGGTGAGCCATGATGTAAATGGCGGGCACACAGAGGACCCGCTGCCACTGAGTCTGCGGGGCCGCAGCTTCCCTGCTTTGTGGACTCGGAATATACAGTCGACGTGCTGGAGGCGCTCCATTTGCCTGCTCTTACTTCCACCCTTAACTCACCGTCCCTCCCAGAGCTTCGGCTCCTCGGTCCCCGGGGCGGGGGTGGTGGGGGGAGGCCTTCAGCTGTATGTCACCGCCAAAGGGGCCGAGTCTGGGGAGTGGGGACAGAACTGAGTGTCCGGCTCTCTGGGCTCTTCCTGGGGCCCAGGCGACTGATGCCCATCTCCCTGCACCCAGACAAAACCGAGACCAAGACGCCATCCGGGCACCGCCTCTCCCCCGCCTCCCCTCCCCAGCCAGCGTCCCGCCCTCCTAAACATCTCCAAAACCCATCAGCTTCTCTCGCCAGCCCGTGCCTCCTGCTGGCCCAACACCCACTCCTTCCCCCACCCCCATCCTCTCTGCTAGTCTCAGGTCCTTGTCACTCCCTGTGTCAAGTTCTTCAGTGGCTCCCCACTGTCCTCCACACGCAGACGTCTCTCCAGGGCCTTACGGATCCTCAGACCACAGAGGAGGAGAGGGGCCTTGAACACACTCTCCCTCACATTCCCCAGAGGGAACCCGCCTCCGACACCGATTCTGCCCCAGGGACAGGTGGCCCACAGGGCCTTTGCCCACGGGCTGGCGTCTTGAGCGCCGTCCATGAGCTAGGACTCTGACTGACGATCCCCAACTTGCTTTCCCAGGGCGAGTGGCCTTTCCATGTGCCTCCCTCTCCTTGGAGCCCCTGAAGTCAGAGCCCTGTGACTGGATGTCATGCCGGTGCTCCCCCACCCTGATCATCCTCCTTCCCTGACAGTCAGATGTGACCACCCCCAAAGCAGCAGGATCGGCACCCCCTCTTCTCTTCTCCCACCACCATGTCCTTGACAGTTCTTAGCACACAGCACGACGCTCAGGCATGCACACGCCACCCCCCACACACACACTACGAAGTCCTCCGGGGTATTTTTAAAACTGGAAAATGTCAAAGGAACATTGCAATGGCGGTGGCCCACGAGGAACAGTTGGAGGAGCTGGGGTGGCGCAAATGAATAACAAGAGTCATCATCTCATGGGTCCTGTGCCTCCTCCATCCTGGGCCCCGGGCCAGGTCCTCGACCTTTGGAAATTCAGCCTCAAGCAGCCTTGTGCTGCAGATGGGGACACTGAGCCTTCGTACTGAAGGCGTTTCTCCTCCTGCACAAACGCTCCTCCCACAGAGGAAGTGAGAGCCAGAGCTTCGTTAGAGACACAATTGCCTGCACCGTCCCTGTCACCTGCTGGCAGGAGTCCAGCCTGGAGCAGGGGCCTGCGTGGTCTCCCTCATTCTTTTGCCGAAGTTGGTGGCTGCCATGTATTGTGATTGTTAGAAACATGTTGATTTTGATACAATGCAACGTGTTGTTTAGATTCAGTCTTACCGATTTTATTCAACCAAATTGTTTATGCTGAGGGGCCCTGGAAAATTAATCTTGGGAGCTATTTTTAAAAACTCCCTCATGATTTCAACTCCTACAAGAAAAGAACTAATTGTGAGTTTTAAATGCATTAGCCCTACTCCCTTTTTCCCCCCTCATCAAAAAACAAAACAAAACACACACACACACACACACACACACACACACACACACACACGCGTTTCTAAAATCCAAGTTTGAGAATGGGAGGTTTCTTAGGAATGCAGGTGTCACCTTACAGCCAATCGGGCCGTGTCATTCCCATTTGATAGATGAAGAGAGTGTGCCCCAGGCTGGGTGACCACACCATGGTCACCACTGAGTTGCATGCAAAAGTAAGACAATCTCTAGTCTATCCCTGGAAATAGAACTCCTGGAATCCTCAAAAAACTAAAAATAGATAAATCACATGACCCAGCAATTCCACTTCTGGGTATTTATTCAAAGAAAATTAGAACACTAATTCAAAAAGATATATGCACCCCTATGTTCACTGCAGCATTACTTACAATAGCCAAGTTATGGAAACAACCTAGGTATCTGTCGATAGATGAATGGATAAAGAAGATGTGGTACATATATACAATAGAATACTGCACAGCAATTAAAAAGAATGAGATCTTGCCATTCACAACAACATAGATGGGTCTAGAGGGTATCATGCTAAGTGAAAGAAATCAAGCAGAGAAAGACAAATACTGTAAGGTTTCACTTATATGTGGAATCTAAAAACAAAACAAGCAACAAAACAAAAACAACTTATAGAAACAGAGATGAGAGGGATGGTTACCATAAGGGAGGGGGATGGGGGAATGGGTGGAAAGAGAAAGGGGAATATAATCAAAATATTGTGATAAGTTTACACAGTGATAGATGGTTACAAGAATTAGTGCAGTGTAAGGTATTAAAAATGTCAAATTACTATATTGTACACCTGAAACTAATCTATATATATAAAAGCCAAGCAACCAGAATGACCGGAACTACTGGTCGCTATGATACGCACTGCAGCGGCCAACTGGCCCGATAGGAGCCTCGATCGCTCCCCCCGCCAACCTTCCATGGCCCTCCCCAGCAGGCCCGGCCCCCCACCATGTCCCCCCACCCCAATCAGGGGCAGGCCCTGCTGGCCAACTGCCTGCAGCCCCTCCTCTCAGCAGCCCTGCCCTCAATTGCCCCCCCACCCCAATTGGGGGCAGGCCCATCCCCCCAGCAGGCTCGGCCCCCAATCGCCCCCCATTGGGGCAGGCCGACCAGACTCCACCCATGCATGAATTTGTGCACCAGGTTTCTAGTATAACCAATATAATATTGTATACCAACTATATGTAAATAAATTTAAATTTAAAAAAAGAAACAGAATTCCCGGGTGTTTTAGATATTGCAAATTTCCCACCTAAATCAATGTACCACTATACTACCAACATGAGTTTTCCAGTTTTCTCATTCCTTTTTAATATATACCAATCTGAAATAAATGTAAAGCAAATTCACTTTTATTTTAGATTTTATTTCTTTAGTTATGAGTGAGATTGAATGTCTTTTCAGACATTTATTCCTTCTTTTCTAGAAAGAGCCTATTTATACCCTTTGCCCATTTTTCTCTTTTGCTCTTCCATCAGAATTTCTGGGAACTTTTATTAATAAAGAAATATTCTCTCTGGCATTTGTTGCAAATATTTTTGCCAGTTTAATGTTTGCCTTTTAGCTTATTTATGGCATTTTTTCCCACACAGAAGTATTTTAAATTATATGTAATGTGTCTATCTTTTTTGGTTTCATGGTTTTATGCTATGTTTAGAACTCTTGCCCATCCAATATTCTTTTCATTTCACCCACATCTACCTCTAGTACTCTCCGGTTTCTTAATTTACATGTAAATCTTCAATGAATTGCAATCTTTTGATATAATGAGTGAAGTAGGAATGGAGCTTGCCCCATCCCCTACCTCGAATGGCCAGCTGGTAGACCCAACACCATGGTAGATAATGCATGACACCTATCTCAATGTCCGCAGAGTAGGTACTTAACGTGTTTGAGAAGATAATAGAAAGAACTTCAAAAGCTCCACAGGAGAAACGGTGAAGAGAGGGCACATAGTCCTCAGAGAGAATATGGAGTATGAAACCAAGTTGGTTTTTTCAATATAGCTAAATTTTCTAAGTCATGTCTCCACCCAAAAATTAGCCCAGTTCATTAAACAGGGCCAATCCCACATGGACCAAGGACAGTTTACATGGGCTTTGTTTGGCCTTGGATGTTGACTTCCCTTCTGTAGACATGTTTGACATTTACTGCTTCTGTTAAATAAGAAGATGGGGAGAACACAAATCGGGGTGGGGGGGTGTGAGGGGGGAGGACAGAAAGATTTTTTTCCAGAAGAAAAGAAATGTCACTTACGGAGCAGTATCAGGCATCAGCATTGCAGGGAACCACTAGGACGGGGCAAAGTAAGCAAATGTTCCCATGGTGAACTGTCTGGGCATGGTCATGTGACAGTGAATCTGGCTTGAGTGACAGCCCCATTAACAAACTGGAGAGGAGACTGATGTCCTTCCACGGTCGGGAAGGCGGGAAGTGAAGAGCTCTCTCGGGCCTGCACCCGTCAGAGTATAAATATGTATCGCTGGCTTCCAGAGTGAGTTATGATTTCGTTCTCCTGGTGGTACCTGGAATCTAGAGAGGGCATTTGTCTCGTCCTTGTATCGGGGGTGACAGCTATTGCAACGTGGTCACACAGGGGAGATATCTGCTTGGCAGATAAATCAGCGCGGTGAATGAACCTGTTGTGATCAATCTGACCTTGGGGGTTAAAGTCCTCCCGCATGCCGAGCAGGTCTTCCATTCGCTGGAGCGTCTGCTGTGCTGCTGCTCCGGCCGGTGGAGCCTCTGGATGAGCTGGCCTGCGGCCGCCTGTCCCCACACTTCACACAGACACAGACTGCCTTGCCCACTGGAGAGCGAGCTCTTTGAAGACAGATCCATGCCCGATGCCTCTGTGTCCCTATCGTGAGCACAGGGGTGGCCATTGTCTGTTCATGGAAATGAACAAAGAGGCCAAGCCAGAAATCTGGCCCGCACCAGTGGAGGAGACACTGGCATAAAAGCACTGTGTCCCCTTCTCGTTCTCTTTCACGCGACTTCCCATGACGTCTTCAATGCCCAGGGCTCACTTCTCCTTCTTTTCACGGTCATCAGGCAAGTGCAGCCCCTTCTGGGCTTCCTGTCTAACCAGGGGAGTCACAGACCCCGAATCTCCACCTGCAGCCCCGACCTCTCTCCTGGCTCCGCGCCTGTCTGTCCCACCTTCCTGAGGACATGTCATACCCAGCTTGTCCCAAGAGGAGCTGAGCATCCCCCTTTCCCCCCACGTCCTTTGTCTCAGCCAGTGAGGAGGGGACTTGAGACATTCCCTCAAGGACTGGAAGGACTTAGAATTCAAAGCAGAAAGAACGGTCTTGAGCATCAGTAAAGACCATAGTTACCACGTACCTAATACCTACTCGGTGTCTGCTATTGGGTTAAGTACTTACACATATGTAATTGCGCTAATTCTCACTACAGCCCCATGGTAGGGACACGGACCCATTGTGGATCACCCAGAAGGAACTGGGTGCGCACCCCCAGGAAGCCATAGCCCAGCCTGGAACGGGGAGACAGAGATGGCCCAGACACGACTCCTGCCTGCTAGTGGATTGTGGTCCTAAGCAGACTTCACATTCCCTCTCCACCACTTCCCCGCTGTGTGTAGTTGTTAAAAAAAAAAAAAAAGTTCACTTTTCTGAAGCTCAGCTTTCTCATCTGTATATCAGAAATAATATTTCCTACCTCCATTGAGGGTATTGAGCATGGAAAAGACAGAGAGGCGGAGGGGAAGAGGAGGGAAGAGAGAGGGATGGAAGAGGAATCAAAGGAAGGAGGGACTAGTGAAGGAGGAAGGAGGGAAGTGTGAAGACAAAACTGCCCTGTGATAGGAACAGGTGAATGAATGAATGAATGAATGAATGAATGTACTTTATTTCTCCCTGCTACCTCCAGGCCCCACAAGCCGTCCTCCTCCTGGCCCACGTGGCAGGATGCCTGTGCCACGTCTTTATCATTTCTCCTGGAGAGAGATTTCACTGCCTCCCCCTTTGCAGCCCGTTTTCAATAAGTGAAACTTGGTTAAAGGCCCACTGCTCCAAGAAACAGCATCGTCAGACGAGAGCCCGCGCCTTCTCCCATTTACGGATATTAATAATACATGGCAAAAAGCCGCAGCTCTGTTTTATTCTGTCCTCCAAGTCAAGCTCTTTAAATCAAATATTTAGGGAGGGAATATTTACCCACACGTCCTCGAGAAGCATTCCTGGTTTTCAAGATAAACGTACACCGTAGCAATCGAGGGTTGATGTGCACACAGCGGGATGTAATTCCTCCAGCTCCCACACCACCCCGGAGGCACCACTGTCAGCACCCCATTTTATAGGTAAAGAAACTGAGGCTCGGCGGTGCTCTAAGTGCCTGGCCAAGTTCTGCTTGTGCAGTGGTCTTTCCATAGATTATCTCAAAGTAAAAGCACATTTTTTTCTTGGTCTCTTCTAAGGAGCTCTGCATTCAACAGATCTCTTCTGTCCCACGAATTTTGAAAAAAATTGGAATATAACTGTGAGGCTTCAAAATCACACAATATGGCGAGGAGAGCTGCAATTGCTGAGGGATTCCTGTGCATGACAGTACACACCTACCCTCTCCTTCACTCCTTCCACACCTCGCAGTGACCTCTGCACCTTCCCTCTGGAACTTCCAAGACTGAGACTGACACTGACATTCAAGGCCTTTCTGAGAGTGGTTGGTGCTCAAGGCCCCTAAGTCTGCCCCCGCCCCCCCCCCCCCCACCTTGCTTTGGAAACTTACCTCTTGCTTATGCCTCAGACATAGCAGCCTGGGTGTTTGTCCATCAGAAAGCCCGGGGAGCTGTGGGGGCTCAGAGCAATGACGAGGAACCCTGCCTTGGTGGCCAGGGAATGCTCTCCATAGAAAGGTCCATCAAGGCTGAGTCCTTAGGATCAGACAGACGCCACCCAGGTGAAGAGGTCAATAACAGACGAAGCGTCGAAGCCATTCCAGTCCGTTGCCTCTCTCCTCCGCCTGTCTTGCTCCAGGTCCCAGGCTGAGGGAGCGGCCTCTGTCCATCGGGGACGCTGCCGGTCATGACGGCGGAGACAAGGACACAGTCATGGCAAACCAGGTGCTGGCTCCTGAAGTTCTTCCTTGAAGCACACACATCATCCCCCCACTCCCACCCCTCACGTATTGTCCAGAATAAGCCCCACGGCCGATGCTGATGAAAACGGGAGAGGACAGAAGGAGCGGCACCGGTAAATGGGAGACGGTGCAATCTTTCCGAAAAACGTGCCGGGGTTTGGGGACAGGCCCGCAGCCCGCGCTGTTCAGAGCGCCACAGCTCGCACCGGGCTCGCTCTTTCTTTCCCAGAGGAACTGGCCAGGGAGGGACAGCGAGTGCGTGACATGGACCCGTATCAGATGGGCCCACGCCGAACCGTGGGCGCAGCATTCCTCCCACGGTTTCTTCATCGTGAACGAATAATAAACATTCCACGGAAATCTTTGAATGGGTAGAAGAGTTTAATTATAACAATTTAATATTCAGAAGCAAAAGCTGCTTTTATACAATTACAGTAAGACAAGTTTTAATTAACTTTGGGAACTTTCTTTAGCTTGGAAAATCTAATTAAAAATACTTAGGGAACTATTAACGTAACACAAGATCCAGGAGGGCATAAAAGTAACATTGGGAAGGTGTGAAAGAGGCAGAGAAAAGGTGTCCCTGGGAAGGTGGGTCGCCTACATTTCCCCAAGCATTGACGGCTCCTGTCCCTCCCTGAGCTCCATGGACGTCCAGGAGCGGTTTTGCCAACAGTGGCTCCGTGGGGTTCCTCTAAGGCAGTGGTTCTCAACCTTTCTAATGCCGCGACCCTTTAATACAGCTCCTCATGTTGTGGTGACCCCCAACCATAAAATTATTTCCGTTGCTACTTCATAACTGTAATTTTGCTACTGTTAATGAATCGTAATGTAAATATCTGTGTTTTCCGATGGTCTTAGGCTCTACAGCAGCAGTTCTCAACCTGTGTTTCGCGACCCACAGGTTGAGAACCGCTAGCAGGGTCGCCTAAGACCATCGGAAAACACAGATATTTACATTACAATTCATTAACAGTAGCAAAATTACAGTTATGAAGTAGCAACGGAAATAATTTTATGGTTGGGGGTCACCACAACATGAGGAACTGTATTAAAGGGTCGCGGCATTAGAAAGGTTGAGAACCACTGCTCTAAGGAATAGAGTCTGGTGGGAGCTCTGCCTTTTCTTTCTTCTCCCTTTGGGACTCCCAGCCTCTGATGTAAGGAACACAGAGGAGGGGGTGTGGTTAGGCTGGAGGCCAGAGGAAATTTCAGAAAGTGACAGGATACCATGAAACATTAGCCTCTTCTGGGAGGGATAGCAGAATGGATGTTGATGGCTTTGCAAATGAACTTCTCCTACTGTGCCCAGGGGGTGAGAGCATGGCCCCAGCCACAGTGGCTCTCAGAGTGTGGTCCACGACCCCCCCCCACCCAGCAGCAGCACTCCAAAGTATACATATTAGATAAATATCCCAGAATCCTGCCCCTCCTCAACCTACTGCATCCGAATGGGCATTCGAGCCCAGTGCCCAGGTGATTCGATGCACACCGAAGTCTGAGAAGTGCTGATGGCGGCCACAGTGGTCTCCAAGGGCGATCTGCCAATGGCTTGCTTCAGAATTCCTTGGGGGTCTGATCAGAAAGTGGAGCCCAGGCCCTACCACAGCCTAGAGAATCAGAACCACCGGAGGTGGGCCCCGCAGCCCGCACTGGGGAACAGCTCCCCGAAGGTGGCTCTGGTGCACACACGAGTGTGGGAGGCGCTGGCATGCTCCACACAACTCCAAGCGTGAGAGCAGGACGCCCGGCCTCCACCCGCTGCCCAGGAGCCCCTCCCGCCTCCCGGCCTCGGTGTCCTCATCTGTGAAGTGAAGAGCAGTGCCACCTTGCAAGGTCGCTGCATGTCTGAGAAAGCAGAGGGGGCGCTATAAGTGATGCCAAGGATACTGTCACCCCCGCTGGAGTCACTGAAATCAGAGGGGCGGGGTGGGTAGGAGACCAAAACCCTAACCTGGTCCTGCCACTGACTCTCTTCAAGACCTTGGGCCAATCAGGCCACCCTCTCCGATCAGCTTCTCAGCTCTCTGAACAGCCAAGCAGAAAGCCGTAAAGTGTGCAGGGTGGCAGGAGGTCTAGGTACTCTCCCAGACTCCCTGACACGCTGCAATCTGTTTTTTTCTAGAACTGCCCTCTAGGTAGACCCTGCCTCCCAGGTGGATGCAGACGGGATCTCTGACAAGAGTAGCTACAGCCGCTTCGGGGGCTTGCAGAGGGAAGGGATTAGTCCTCTCCGTGTTACAGAAATGTGGCTTTCCCAGCAAGTTCCTTCTGAAACTCTCAAGTCAAAACAAACAAGCAAAATTGATTCTCAGGTGGCTCTGGGCCCCTCAGCCCACCTGGCCTGGCGCCTGCCCCCAGGGTTCCAAATACAACCAGCTGACCCACATTCCGAACCCAGGGGCCTCAGCAAGGTGTGCGGGCAGAGCAGCCGGGAGGAACGGCAGTGTGACGCTGACCCCCTGTGGAAGCCAGGGGAGGCAGCCACGGCTCCCTCCTGGAGCGTCCCCCCTCCTGGCCCCACCCCAGCCTCCCAACCTGGCCCTGGCAAGGGCAGCCCCAGGCCTCGCAGGGAGGGCCATCCACCAGCCGCCACCTCTGAGGCAGAGACCACTGCATCCAGGGGAACCCCCACCAAGGTCAGACAGAGGACAAAGGGAGGGGCCTGCCCTCAACTCCAGCTTGATGTCCCCCACCGGCCAACCAGCACCCTCTCCTGCTGGATATTACTACAGTCTCCCCAGCCCCCAGCACCCTCCCCCTCTGGAGTGAAGCCCTTGTTCATGCATGTGAGCCGCCAGCCCGGTGTTGCCTTCTCCCATCAAGGCCCACTCTCTGCACCCACTCGTCAACTATGCCACTGGCCCCTACGTGGCAAACACGCTGTGAGTCATGAGCAGGCTGAGGGTAGCTGCCCTCTGCCCTCCAGGCCGTGGAGAAGCTGCAGGCAGCAGACAACCAGGCCGTGTAAGGGGGACTGTGGAAGTGCAGTGGAGGGCTCAGGGATCAGGGAAGTCTTCCTGGAGGAGGTGGTGTCTAAGCCAAAACCCAAAAGATAAGGAGGCGTCTGCTGGGGGAGGGAAGGAAGGAGACAGAGCCAGGGAGAGGATCCACCTAGGGAGTGAGAAAGAGAGGGAGCTTAGTTGTGGAACCCAATGAAAGGCAGTCTGACTGGGGAGGGGAGGGTCCAAGTGGGGAGAGCGACCCAGAAACCCTACTAACATAGAGTGGGCTTCACTGTAGGGGAGGGGAAATGGCATCCTCAGAGGTTCATCTTAGAAAACTCCAGTCCATGCAGAGGAGGGGACTACACCAGATGTGGGAAGACCAGCACTGCCCTCGGCACCTTACACGTTTATCAACGCATTTCCTCCTCCCACTTCCCAATGAGGAAGCTGAGGCCCAGAGGGTTTCAGTAACGTGTCCAAGGTCACAGCCCAGTAGAGATGCAGAGTGAGGGGAGGAGGCAGCGGGCCTCAAGGAACAAGAGCAGAGCCGCCAGGGCCTCGGGGACGGGGCTCCACCTCGTGAGGCTGCGTGGAGGGTCCCATAGCCCTGGCTTTGGGACAGCAAGATCTGGGAGACACTCCTGCTCTGCCATCCTGCAGCTGGACGCGCGCAGGCAACTGATGTCTCCTCTGCTTTCTCAGCTGCCAACTGTGCATGAGACTCATCAGGCCCGTCTCTCCTCTCATGAGGATAATAAGCAGAGGAGAGCCAGAGCCAGAGCCAGAGGAGGCGCCCCTGAGGGCTCCGTCCCTCGGCTCCCTGCAGGGCAGCCTGCGGAGCCCTGTGGACACACACGCAAACAGTGGAGAGCACCTCCCCTCCCTGCCTCGGTTCACCCCTCCGAGGTTCCCTGACTGCCCTCAGGAGGGGCCCAGAGGTAGCATTTAGAAGTCCCCCTCTTGTGGCTCCGAGAGGGTGTCATAGAGGGTGCTGTTCCCTCCCTGAGGCCCAGGCGTGCCCTCAGCCTCTCGCAGGAACAGCTATGGCTTCTCTGGGTAAACAAGTTAGAGATGCTCCTTTCCCTCTTTGCTGTGGCTGCTGGGGAGCTCAGAGCCGTGTACAAATTTGATCATTCAGCCCCACTGGTTTCCTATTGCTCAGAGAGGGCACAGCGTGGAAGCCCTTTGCATCAATGCAAACAACTTCCCAGTATACACTGAAGGGAAGAAACGTCCCTTAGGTATGTCTTATGCTGCTATACTTGTTTGCTCCTAGGCCCAAATTTCTTACTATTTTTCCCCTCAATATAAAAATACACACATGCCACCCGAAATTCCACCCCTCGGATATAAACATTTATGTGAACATTTTGATGAACAGCCTTCCAGATGGGCATGGAACACAAGTACAATTTTATAAAAATGGGATTCTATAATTGACTCAACTATATGTCATATATAGCATTTCGTGTCAATGACTATAAATCCACATGACTGCACAGTACACCGTAATATGGATTACCATAATTTATTTAGCCAGATCCCTATTTCAGTGCACTTAGGTTATTTCTCATTTTGGCGATTATAAAGCAAGCTGCCAGGGAATTCCTGGTGCAATTATTTTCCCCATTTGTGTGCTATCCTTTTGATGAAAAATTCTTAGCAATGATCTCTTTTGTTTTTAATATGACAGCATTCTTTAAGATTGGTCAATCTTATAAGATTGGTAAATACTTCGGGGAACAAGAAGAAAAATATTTATAAAATAAAATAAGTGATGGCCTATTGACCCATTTATCCAAACAATGGAATATTACACAGCCATGAAAAGGAGTGAAGCACTGAAATATGTTACCACATGGACAAACCTTGGAAACGTCACGCTAAGTGGCAGAAGCCAGACACCAAAGACCACATATTGTGTGACCCCGCTGATCTGAAGTGTCCCCAGCAGGGAAATCTATACAGGTGGAGAGTGGATTCGTGGTTGCCTAGGCCTGTGAGGGATGGGGGTTGGGAGGGTGACAGCTAAAAGGTATTCTTTTGAGAAGATGGACATGTTCAAAAATTGATGGGATGATGGTTTCAAAACTCTGTGAATACCATTCAATTGTGCCATTGAACTGTCACTCTAAACGGGTAAATTGTGTGGTATATACCTCAAGCAAGCTGTTACACAAAACAAAATAAAATACTGTGAAGGGATCCCTAGGAGCCTGAGAGGGGACAAGAAGCTGTTGGAGGACAGGGGGGGCAAAGAGCTGACATCATGGGGCCCCTCGTCCGGAAAGAAACCAGGAGGCAGTGTCTCAGCCCTCCCACCGAGGCAGGGGCGATGGTGGTGGAAGACTGAGCCCCTTGGAGTTTGGGGGGACGCAGGGGGCATTGCCAGGGCCTCTCTCCAGTCCAGACTGGGTCCCCAACCCCACGTTCCCAAGCAGCTGGCTCCCACCTGCTCTGAAGGTCAGTAACGCTCCGGAGCCCTCTCCAGCACTCACATCATCAACCGTAGACAGTTTGAAACTCCCTGATTATGACCACCTTTCATCATTCCCCCAGCAAACCTACTCCCCTAAAATTTGCTAATAAAAGCCAAGAAGCAACAAACTGAGAAGAGGAAGAAGGAGGAAGCCTGCAGGGTCCCAGCAGCCAGGAAGGGCGGGAGGAGGAAGTGGCCCAGTTAAGGCCCATTTTTCACCCAGTTTCATGGGGCTGGATCTTTGGAGTCATCTGGGGGTCCCCTCAGTGGCCCAACGGTAGGGCCCATAATCCACCACAGCTCCACACTGGCATCAGCCTCCGGGTGCCTGGCAGAGTGATGGGCCACCTGTGCCCCACCAGCTGGGGGCACGGGCCAGAGAGCATTTGGCCACCACAAGCTACCTGGTGGCCCCAATATCCGGGAGTCTCCCTCTTTTCCTGTCACTATCCAAAAGGCCCCCCCCCCACCCAGTCCATTGGAGAGGCCCATAGCCTTGGAGTCAGGCCACAACTCTGATCCCAGACCCTGAGCAAGTGGCTTTCTCTCTCTGAGCCTCAGTTTCCACATCTATAAGATGGGGGTGATGGACACAATTTATATTTTGTTTATTTCCCTGGGTGTTGTGAAGATCGAGTGAGCCACTGGACAAGATAAAGGGACTTAGGACAGCAGTTCCTACATGCCAGACTGACTGCCCCAGAAATGCAGATTCCTGGGCCCCCTTAAGAGAGAAATGGTGTGTTGGATATAGGGTGGGACCCAAGAACCTATATCTGAAAAAAGTTACTTAGCACTTATAATGGGTGGACAGGCACAGGGAACCTCAGACCAATGTGGCATGGCCTCGCTGTGGGACAAAGGTCAGACAGTCAAAGGAAGGTAGTGCTGGTCAACCGTGGGGGAGCTGCTCTCAGCTAGGCCAGGTACTCTCCCTTTCTGAGCCTCGGTTTCCGCACCTGGAAAATGGGGATCCACCCATCTTTCAGTCTTGGTAGACAAAGGATGTGAAGTACTCAGCACACAGTGAGTCTTCAATAGATGGCAGCTGTTCCATTTTATATTAATTTATGATTTTCATTATTATTAGATGCTTAGAACATTCAGATGAGACTCAGACTTAGGACCTAAAAACCACCAGTTCTTATGTTTTTGCCTGACATTTTTCCTTTAAATTTTTTCCCCATTCTAAAAAGGCATGCATTCCCAGGAATCCACATTCATTGTAAAAATGCAAACCATCTAGATATATCGAACCCAGTACTTACAGTTTGAGGCTTAGTTTTCCAGATATTTCTCTATAAACAGGAATCCTATATAATAAAAGGCTAATATACAAATCAACTGAACAACAGGTCACTATGACACGCACTGACCACCAGGAGGCAGATGCTCAATGCAGGAGCTGCCCCCTGGTGGTCAGTGCACTCCCACAGGGGTAGTGCAGCTCAGCCACAAGCCAGACTGACAGCTGGCGAGCGCAGCGGCCACCTCTGGGGCAGTGCTAAGGATGTCCAACTGCAGCTTAGGCCCACTCCCCCAGGGATCCCGGACTGCTGAGGGACACCCCCCCTTGCGTGCACGAATGTCGTGCACCGGGCCTCTAGTAAACATATAACTGCCATTTCGCACACACACAAAAATGACATCATCCATTGTAAGTTGTGCTGAAACTTGCTTTTTTCTCCACTCAACAATCTATCAGAGGCATCTTTCCACGCCACTATATTGATCTATTGACTTAGAGCTAAAAAGTATTCCATTAAATGGGGCACCATGATTTATTTAATTTGGCCCCTTTCGATGGGCATTTTGGTAGCTCTGATTGTCTACTCTTAAAAACAAACCTGCATGCCCATTTTGGGGCATTCATCCTTCCACCTCTGGGTAAGCAATCCTGGGGAGCCACCATGTGCTGGTGCCAAATACTTAAAACACATTTATCTCATTTAAACCTCACCACATCTCTGCCAGATGTGACAGATGAAGACGCTGAGACTGAGCGTTTCAGATCCCGTGCCTCTGCTCACCCAGCTAGTGGCAGGGCCAAGACGAAGGCTGTGGGGATTGCTTGCATTGCTGGACTCCAAGTCTGGCTGCCTCCCTGTATCCCTCCTCATTTGTGGACCCCTCCCACAGACTCTGGGCATGGCCTTAACACTCACTTTAGCCAATGAGACAGATGCAAACAGAAGTCTGAAAAAGTATTTGCATGTTTCTGCTTCTCCCTCAAACCCTGTTTTGCCATGAGAATAAGCCCAGGCTCCTGGGCCAGAGAGTGGACAAACGCATGAAGCATCCTATCCATGGCCATCCTAGTCCAGCCAGCCCCGCCCCCCTGCCAGCTGACTTAAGAAACATGAATAAGCCCAGCAAGATTAGCTGACTCAGCCCAAGTCAGCAAAATAGCATAGGTGACCTGAGAGTCTTGAAAAATAAGGAAGAGTTTTTATGTTAAGCCCCAATGTTTTGGTATGATTTGTTATGTGGCAATTACTAACTAATACAAAGCCAAACCTTGATTCACAATCTCTATCTCTAAACCGCCCCCCCCCCCCGCCTTTATTAGGGGTCAAAACTCTACACTTAGTCCATATGTAACTCAGATCTAGAGGTCTAAGACTAAAGAGGATATGGTCCCGCCTCTGCAAAACTGACAGTCCATTGAGAAAGAACCTGGCGAATGATTCCAGTTGAGGAAAGCGAGGCTACAGATGGCCCAGTGTCACTGAGCCTGGAGCTGCAGGACCGGGACTTGGCCCCAGGCCCCTGTTCTTTCTTCCCAGATACGGACAAGGGGTTCAGAAGAGGCCTTCTCATGATGACACAGCACTTCAGTGATAAAGAGAAACCTCAGGACTGAATCCAGAGTTTCAGGGCCACTCAAACCCTCAAGCAGGGTTTTTTGGGGTTTTTTTTTTTTTAATTTATTGATTTGAGGGGCGGGGAGGGAGAAAGAGAGAGAGAAACATCGATTTGTTGTTCCACTTATTTATGCATTCACTGGTTGGTTCTTATATGTGCCCTACTGGGGGTCGATTCTGCAACCTCGGCATGTCGGGACGACACTCTAACCAACTGAACTACCCAGCCAGGGCCTCAAGCCGTCTTGAGTGCCAATAAAAGTCATGCCCGGGTCCTGGGTCCTGGCCCTGACTACACCCGGCAGCATCCCCGGGGACAGCCGTTCCCAGTTTAAGTGAGTCAAGTCGAGAGCTCCAGTTCCATCTGAGGGCATCAGCTGCTAATTTATATTGGAGGCCCTGTGTGCCGTTTTTTATGCATCCTTAAATACCAAAACATAATTACCAATGTCAATACATAATGTTTATTTCTTTCAGAACCGACATTTTAATTTTCCTAAGCAGGCGGGAAAAATGATATGCATAAAAATAATGACAAATATTAAAAGTCTCCCGAATAAGGGCCCGAGATCACCGCATAATCCTAAATTTAAATGCATTTGCGATCACAGCCATATTAAAGGTCTGATAAGCCAAATTAGGTTCCATGTAAGCATAATTAATCTTCTTTTTCAATGAAGATATTACAAGGGCGTTCATTTGAATCCCAAAGGCCTTTGGGAAATTAAATTATATAGATAAAGCAAATATTTGACCTTTTCAGATAATTACTATTTTAAAAAAAACACACCACAATGCAAATGAACAGCAAGTAAACCCTGGGTGTTGCGGGACCCTGCAGAGATAAAATTCTCTATAAATATTCAGCGAGAGAAGAGGCAGGTACTGCAGTCTGGTCGGTCTCCCAGCTTTTCATTTCCAATTTGAAACATAAAACTCCAGCCTGGTGTTTATTAACAAATAATTGAATGGAATTGGCCAGTGCTGATTATGTCAAGTTTGCAAATTATCCCGTATCATTTATAGGTCATTACATCTCAAATGACAGAGCAGTAGAGCTACAGTGATGATCCCAGCGCCACCCTTCAACAGGGCTACCGAACATCCAGGTAAATGCCTGGCCATCCAATGGCACTTCTGTCCCCTGCAAGCCAGGCTCCAGGGTCCCCAGGCAGGATGAGGAAGAGGAACCAACATCAGCGTCACGGCCCTTCCCCTTAAGCAACCCGGTGGCATCCAGGCATGCGCAGGGGGCTGAGGCCAAGTCCTGGTCATGCAGCTCATGGGCTGAGTGACCCTGGGCCATCTCTTGCCTCAGTTTCCTCAACAGTAAGTGAGCAGAACCGCGCCCCGGGTCACACTCCCGGGAATATGGAAGGAGATGGAGGATCTTGAGTGCTAACGCTGAGGTCCTCTGGAGCTAGACAAGCCTCGTTTGCATTGGCCCCACCACCTCTACAGATGCTCAGGTCTCCTGTTTCCCAGTCTGCACAGTGGGTCTCTGGCACCTGCTCCATTTCCTCAGGTTCTTGTGAAGATTCAACAAGAAAGGGCTTGTGAGGCGCCTTGCAGAGACGAAGCGCTACGGGAGGGTTAACTCCATCCCAGGGCGCTACAGTCGCTTCCCCATGCTCCCAGCAGAGAGTAGCCACGGTGCCAGCCTCCTCCCCAGCTGCAGAGCAGCGTCTCTGGGCCCAAAGCAGAGAACCCGCACCTCTGGGCCAGAACCCGCACCTCCTCCTCAAGACTGTTCCTGCAGCTCTGGTACTAATCCCTCCCCAGAAAGAAGTCCAAGCATCTGACATCACTGAGTGCTAACCTGCACTCTTGTTCCAAGCGCTTTGCATGGATATTTCATTTCATCCGCTAACAATCCTATAAGGAAGGCCTGTTAATGTCCCCATCTCCCAGATGAGGAACCTGAGACCCGAGAGGTTAAGGGAGTCCCTGGAGTGGCAGCAGAAGGGCTCACACCCACCATCTGGCTCCACAGCTCAAGGCCTTCACCCCTGTTGCTACCGCCACACGGTACCGGTACCAGAGGCCAGGCCTGGGCCCAGTCAATGCCACCACCACCCTGGGCCTGATCGCCCCAAACTTTCTCAGTGGCTGACCACAAAGATAGGAGCCCACTCCTCTCCACAAGCAGAGTTCTTTATGTCCATCAACCCACTCTAGCAGATCCCCAGGGTCCCGGCTAGCCAGGCCTGCAGCTGGAGGGGACCATGACCATGTGACACAAAGGAGCTGGCCTGAGGGTCGCCTGAGTCCCCTGCATGGCCAACATTATAGAATGGTGTCTATCTCAGTCTCCTTTTAAGACTGAGCTTGTCCCCAGCTACAGGGGATGGAAATGTTCAGATGTTCAGATCTGAATTCAAATGTAACTACTGCTTTCACACAAAAAGCAGACAAATGGAGAAAAGGCAAGAAGAGTATAATGATGCTATGCAATGACGAGACAGAGCAGAGTTACCAGCTTTGCCTGGGGAAACTGCTGGCCAGGCTTTCAGAGGGGACTTTTTGAGTGGGCTTTGAAGGGTGAGTAGGAGGTCACCAGATGGTGCAGGAGAGAAAGGACATTCCTAGTACAGGAAACAGAAAGAGTGAAGAAAGGTAGGTGCATGGAGCATGTGCTGGGGGTCTAGACATTCTCCGAAGGCCCTGGTCGTCACTCCATGTGACTCCCCTCAGCCCAGAATGTTGCCACCAGGTCTTGGTCTCACCCTTGGGTCCACAGGGGCTGGTGGGATCAGAGCCGAGCAAAGGAACGAGTTCTCCCAACAACACTGTTTGCCATCATGTTCCACACTCTGCCCAAGGCATCATTCAAAGGCCTCACGTGGCTTCTAGAGGATATTGACATATGGAGATCAGATAACGACGCTCCCAAGCCCTTGCCCTTCCCACAGCCCCAGCAAGGCAAGTCTAGAGGCCACAGCTCCCAGGAGTGTTCGCAGTGAGAGACATTTAAATGGCCAAAGTCATTTTCCCCATCATCATCACACTGGAGTTTTCAATCTTTCTGATTAGAGCAAAATTGAATCTGGCCAGGCAAAATTGAATGTGTACATCTCCTAATCATACAATCTTCAAACACTGAACGTGCTAGTCCCAATTAGTCTTCTCTGATTGGTAAGGAGAGGGGGGAGATCCTTATTGATAAGAGGGGAATGACAACTCAGAGCCTGGAGTTATCAGTGATTGATCAGCTGGGTCCCAAATAAAAGCCAGGGCCTTCCCAGGTACCAGGAGGAGAGCCTCCCCTCGCAGGCAGGAGAGGGACCTGGGGGAGAGGGGTCCGTCTGCCAGGGGCAATTTGGTGCCCCCATGATTTGGGGCAGCTCCCAGACCTTTCAGGCTGACAGAATTATTTACACAAGAAGATATTTCTTGTGGGTCAAGTAACTATTTGACCATTGATTGCCAGGTGGGCTCCACAGCCAAGAACAGAATTCGCATTAAACCTTAGGTTGGCCTCATACCCTCCCCAGGTGCCACGATGCCCATCTCCTAACATGGCCCTCCTGACATCTCTTCTCACACTGGACACCCTTTCCTGGTAGTTCAATCTGCCCCCTCAGCTTTGGTTACCATCTCCACCCCAGCTCTCTTTCTCTTGAGTTCCAAACCCAAGGATCCAGCAGCCCTCTGGGTATGTTCGCTCAGACGCTTGAGGTGCCTCTAGCTCCACATGGCCCAATGGAAGTTGACATCTTCATTTATTAAGAGCATCAGAGCCAATGAGAATGAATGAAAACCCCACGCAGGGCACTGTTCTGTCTAAATACATGCATATCCCATTTAGCTCTAACAATCCCATAAGAAAGGACTAGTATCAGCCCTGTATTACAGATGTGAAGACAGTTTGCCTTTCTATGGGTAAGAGTCTTTGGAAGAATAGATAATCCTTGGGCCACAACTCTGTAGACGCTGGCCTGTTGCTTCAAAGGATGTCTAAAGCCCCTGACGTGTTTCTTGCTGGGTCCTCTCTTAGATGTTTTGCTTCTTTCTGCCTGGATCCTTGCAAGTTATTTGCTTCTATCGTTTTCCTTGTCAACATGTTAACCAGGATTCATCCAAGTGTTGGTCTTCCATTGGCTTAGCCAGGAAGGAGGGGGCCTTTTTGACCTGCACAGTCTGTCTTTAATTTCTGCCGTGGTGCCAACTGTCCTGCTTTCTCAAGAACCACCATAATATCTACGCTTGCCCCATCTCTCTGTCTCTATCTTTTTCTTCTGCCTTCCAAGGGAACTTTTCAAGATTATCTGCCATGTCACTGACTTGATTTTCCATGAAGCTGATTCCACTGTTGATGCTTCCAGAGATATTGTAAGGATTCCATTGCCTTTCAGGCCCCTTGTAAATCTTCCTTAGCTCATCCATCTTCATATTTTGTCGCGGTCTCTGTTCATCGCAGCTTCCTCTCCTATGGCTTGCTGCTTTGATTTCATAAGAGCCACGCTCCCCTTGCATTCACACGGGGTCCTTAAAAGATGCTAAAATTTTCTTCTGGATCCAGAGAAAACACTTTTCAGAAGTCTAGTCATCCTCTGAGTTTTGAACAATATTCTCATTCAATTATTCATCAGTATTTTTTTCCAGAGATCCCAAGCCATTTCTTGAAGAAAAATATAAAACCATGCTGATTTACTCACCTAATATTTACTGTGTCATCATGTCCCAGGCCCATGAAGAATGTCAGAGAGGCCATCAGTAGCTCCTGGGTACCCACGGGCCCAGAGAAACTGGAAATTTGTTTCTCCTTGGCCCAGAGGGCAGCTCTGCAGGGGCAGGGACTGAGTCTCTTCTGGCCAAGCCCGGGGAACAGGGCCTGAATGTGCTCATTGCTCATGGAGGGGAAGGGTCTGAATTTTCACAACCAGTTCCCAGAAGATTGATTCACCTTCTTCATGATGAAGGCAGCTCTCTTCTTGAGCCCTCAGCCAACCTGTTGAGACAGAGACCAACCACAGAGCCGGGAGCCGGGGCCTGCAATGGGGAGGGGACACTGAGAGCAGCTGGCGCCCAAGCTGAGCACGTGAGAGCAAGAGCGGCCAAGAGGGGAGCTCTGACAGCCGCACCCGGGCCCTGGGTCCCTAACCCGGTGCTCCCTCCACCGCACGGGGACATGGTGCTGGAGAGCTTCTCAGAATAGAATGAATAGAATGGGCAGTGGCTTGGGCAAGGCGATCATTATGAAAGGGAGAGATTTTGTCATCAGCAAGAGCAGTGGTTCCCTTTTCTCAACAGCTGTATTGAAGGTAAAAGTGTTACACAAAACACTGCATATACGTAGTTAATGCATACCATGTGCACACACCTGTGATACCATCGCCACAATGAAGGAGATAAATGGCTCCATCACCTCCCAAAGTCTCCTGCTATCCTTTTGGTTTTTTGTTTGTTTGTTTTTGGTGGGAAGAGCACTTAACACACTATCTACCATCTTAAAATTTTAAGTGCACAACACTGGATTGTTAACCAGAAGCATAATGGTGCCCAGACGATCTCTAGAACTAATCTATAAAGTGTAACTTTATACCAATTGATACCAATTCCCTGATTCACCCTCCCTACCCTCACCCCCCACCCCACAGCATTCCACTCTCTGCCTCTATGAGCTTGGCTATTTTAGATATCTCCTATGAGTGAGATCATGCAGTATTTGTCCTTCTGCGTTATTTCACTTAGTATCATGTCCTTGGGTTCATCCATGTCAAAAATAGCAGGATTTCCCTCTTTTGTAAGGCAAAATAGTATTCCGTTTTATCTATGTCCCGCATTTCCTGCTTCCATTCATCTGTCTGTGGACATCCGGGTTGTTGCCACATCTCGGCTACTGTGAAGAGAGCTGCAGTGAACAGGCAACGCAGATAATGGGAAGTGTTTCTTAACCTCCTCCGGTCAGGGGAAGTTCCCTGGAAGCCAAGCCAGCGAAAGCAGCTCCGGACAAGACGCTCTGGCTCCCAGGAGAGAGCTGGTGCTGCCCGGCCTTCGAGAAGCCGGTGTGATTTCATAGAAGGAAAGGGCAGGACAACATTGGACCAAGGAAACACCTGCCTGCGTGTTTCACTGAACTGCGTAACGGCGACGATACAAAGCATCGTGAATGCACTTAATGCCACTAAATTGCACACTTTAAAAATCATTCAAGTAGAAAAATGTATGTTAAAGAAGCTTAGGGAAGAGAAAAAGCATAGACCCAGGCAACAACAGCAGCTAAGGGTAAGTTCAGACCGAGGAAAGGGAAAACCAAATTACAAGATTATTCTCTGGCCCTGGCGTGTAGAACATGCCCTGTGAGCAGTAAGGGTATGAGACGTATGGTCACATTATCGTCTCTACAGGTCTAAATCCATCACTTGGTTCTGCAGTGAATATTCCCATAATCAAATGTATGTAACTGGTATTTTATTGGATTTAAACATTTTTAGAACCAACCTGTAGAAAAATTATGAAAAACCATTATAGTAACAGAGAGAATGTAAATGTTATGAACCTTGACATTATAAGAATAATTATTTAACAGGAATTGGAGGGTAGGCAGGAGCCACTGAAGAAAGGGTAAATATGCTGATTTTTTTAAATCTTCAGAACAGTGATCAATAGTTACAGTCCAAAAGGAATCAATAAAGAAGTAGAGAGTTCGTACGCTATTGAAAGTTACAAAATCAGAACTCAGAATAATGCCATAACTATAAAATTCAGTAAGGGAAAGGAGAGATGGAAGGCAATAAAGTATATCAATTCCTCATCTTTCTTAGCAGGAGGAAACTGGGAGTGTCTAAAGGAAGTAAGTCAAGAAATAGAATTATAATATTTATAACTTCAATTGTTGGTGGATTCTGTTTTTGGTGACATGTCCCCTCTTTCCTTGGGGGTGATCCACTTGTGTGGTTAAGGTGGGGCTGACCTTTGGCTATAGAAATGGTCACATGATATAGCCTGGCCAATCAGAGCCTTCCCTGGGACTTTTTGACCAGCACTCTTGGGGAAGATACTGACTTTCAGCCAGTGTTATCAACTTGGGAGAATGTGAATCTGGGCCTTTCTGTGTCCATCTTCTTGCTCCTGGGTATGTGACTGTGTACAGACTGAAGCAAATCAGAGCTGATGCCACGGAGCCCCTTGATGTGCCTGTAGCTTGTATCACTCCACACATTTCTGTTACCTTGCTCAGTGAATTCCCCTTTTGCTTTAAAATAAATAAAATAAAATATGGAGCATTGAAAGATCCTCCTTTCAGTTAACTCTAAAGTTAATGATAAAGACTTTTTTTAAGTGCTCTGGGGCAGTCATTGGCTCCTGTGCTGTGCTGAGGGGTAGTGCTGACCCAGGCAATCCCGAGGCAGTTGCAAGTCACAGGAACCGGAAAGGAGTTAGAACAACAGCCCATGAGAGATTCCTAGGATTTTCAGGATTGAGTCACAGAGTTTATTCGGTGGCTAGAACATCACCCGATGGGATAACTATCATGGCAAGAACTTGACGTTTAGACAGCCGTGCCAAAATCCAAACCCCAGCATCCAGGAGCTGGGCAACTTGGAACGTGATTCTCAACCACCCTCACCTTAGCTTCCTTGTTACCCAAATAGAGATAATAATGTCTATCCCAGGGGGTTGTCGAGATGGCAAAATAGTGAATGAAAGGTAATTTATAAGCCATTCCTAGCTTGACTTTTTATGATGACCAATTAAGTCCCTGAGTTGGTCTCTTAAACCGATTCTGTTCTCTGACCACAAACTGTACCCCTAAGTCCACCCAACCACCCCCCAAACGGGGTGAGGGTGAGACAGTGTGAACAAGCCCCAGCAGCCCTCCCAACCCCCTAGCCATCAGAGGCCGCACAGCTGGAACTGCCACCGTCTTCTCCTCCTGCTTCTCCGCCCCTCCCTACACGGTCCCTCGCCCTGTCACCAGTTCCTCTCTCCCCCGTTTTGCTTATATAAATGCCAGCCTCACGAAAGGACAAGGGGGCTGTTGTTGTTGTTTTTTTTTGGGGGGGGGGACATGATTCGGGTGACCTGTGCCTCTGGAGGTACGAGGACTTGTAACAGCTTCACGTGAAGATAGTGTCACTTACAAATGACGTGGTGTTGGGTTCCTTTTGTAAACTTTTATGTGATTTTTTTCTTTCTCCAAAAGTAATGTTGTTTCTTGTAATTTTTTATTGTAAGTAATATAAGTGGCATTGTTTATTGCGGAAAACACAGAAAGATAAAGAGGGAAATAAAAGTCACCCCCAAGCCCACAGTCCAGATTTAAAAGTTCTGTTAACATTTCGGTAGACTTTTCTCCACGCTTCACCAACACCCTAGAAATCATGCCACACCTTGCCCGCTGCTTTGCCCATTCAACATTATATCATCAGCATAGCCCCATGTCATTAAAAGTTCTTTTTTCAAATGTTTTTACCAGCATAATACTCCAGGATACCAAACTCTCCCGTCATTGAATATTTTAGAAACTTCTCGTTTTTACTCCTCATCACTCAGCCTGAATTTGTGTCTGTTCAATACGAGGCTTTAACCATTTGTGTGTGTGGTCATAACCAACGGGGTGAGCCTGAGAGGTGTCACTGCCACCCACACACAGGACAGCCCCCTGCCCCAAACGCAGCCTTACTTTGCAGATTGTCTGTAAGTTCAAGATTGTCTCAAACTTAAGACATTTATTTTAGAAAGAAGGAATGTGCCCGATGGGCAGGCGGGGAGTTCTGGACAGGACCCAGGCTACAAGAAGCAAGCATATCAACGGGACTTCAGACAGGGTGGTCTCTCTCAGGATCGAGCCACTCCTGCCTTGGACCCGGTGGTGACTTCCTGCTGCCCCAGGATCGAGTCTGCTCTCCGGGGCCTGGTATTCAAGGGCACCTCCCCAGCCCACTGTCCACCCTGCATCCTGCTCTCCCTTTAGTGCCGGACGGTGCACTTTCCAGCAGATCCAGAGACCACGGAGTTTCTGCCCGTCTCAGCGTTGTTCTCTGCCTGGAACTCCCCACTGCCCCTCTCTCCTGGGAAGCCCCAAGAATCCTCCAAGACTCATTTCAGGACCCCCCTCCCGAGTCCCCCAGCTCCTTCTCCTTCCCCAACCACAGCACGGCACAGGCCCCTCATAGGCGAGTCTGTCTCCTCCATCTGACTGTGAGCCCTGGGAGGGCGCAGGCTCCATCACGTTCCCCCGTGAGCACTCAGCACGACACCAGGGGGGGCCCGGGGCACTGTGGGTGCTCATGTGCCTGGAAGGCGTGACTGTGGGGCCTCACAGCCCCACCCACGGGTCCCCAGAAGTGGCCTCCCCGTGATGCACCCCAGGGAGTTCCAGGCCTGCAAAGGAGCCATTTGCACGGCGGCCGTTCTTGAACCCTGAGCGCAGGATTAATTACTGTCTGTCGAAAGGAGACTTCTCCCGTCCTTTCAGATGCATCTTCTTTTTATTCTTAGTTAATTTTTAAAATTACGACGTCAGTGCGAAGTCTAATTTATTTTACTTTTAGCGTGATTCCTCTGATACGCTATTTCACTGTATGTCAGGCACCCAATTTGTCACATCCACTCCCATTTGAGGGGCTGGTCAGATGAGCCGCTCGCCTTCCTGGGCCTCAGGCTCCCCGCTGGGGGTGAGAATCCCAGTGACTCCCTCCTGAGGGCCCCTCCCCCACCCCCTACTCCTCCCAGGCCTCGCTGTCTACGGTCCCATGAGCTTATCCCTCCTTGCGGACTCAGTTTCACACGTCGGGTCCCTGGGCCTGGCCTCCTGCCCACCCGCCGGCTCACCTGACAGCAGCCCGTGGAAGGCCTGTGCCACCCGGGAACAGTGACTCACCAGTCCTGTCACCCCAGGCACCCAATTGTCGCGCTGAGCAGCTGAGCTGGAATCGGCTCACGTCGGTCGCCTGCGATGCTGTAGCTACTTAAGGTCCATATGTCGGTGTCCCTAGTGCCCAGCGCAGGGCCTGGCACGGGGAGCAGCCTCCTTCCAGGGGGTGGTCATCGAGGGCCAGGCACCATCTTAGACGAGCAGAGCAGAAGGGGGCCCTAGAATGTACAGTCTAGGAAGGAAAAACGGACAATGGGCAGTAAGCAGGTCACGGGCAGGCTGTCCCTTTAAATGCGCTCAGTGCAGGCCTCACTGAGAAGTGGTTCTGAGCAGTCTCCGAGGAGGGGCCGGGGAGGCCTGGAGGAAGGCATTCAGGCAGAGCAAGCACCCAGGCTCTGAGGGGAGCGCTCTGGGCCCCTCAGGCTTGTGCGAGGGGCCAAGGTGGCCGGGCTGGAGGGACAGGGGTTAGGGCAGGTGACCCCGTGGGGGGCTGGGTTAGGAAGCCTGAGAAGTGCCTGTGGGACTCATTGAATCATGATTTGAGCAGGTCCTGAGAGTCTAGGTGCCAAGAACTACATAAACAATGAGAACGGGGGAACCAAAGTGACATGTCACGGCCCTGCGGTGACCAGGGACTGACTGGGTGAGAGAACTCAGGGACCAGGGGCAGGAGGGCCGGCCCAGCGGGGAGCAGGGGTACAGCCCGAGGCTGCGTGTGCTTCCGAGGGCTGCAGTCACCACATCCCATAAACTGGGGGCTTCACACAACAGAAGTGGATTCTCTCACCTTTCCGGAGGCTAGACGTCCAGAATCAAAGCCGAGATGCGCCTGGGACTCTGGGTCGATTCCCTCCTGCCGCTTCCAGCTTCTAGTGGTGGCCAGCAACCTCCGCCCTCCTCAGCCTGCACTGCCTCGCTCTCGCTCCTCTGTCTGTGGTCACCTGGCCATCTCTCCCCGTTCACGTGCTGTGCTCCCCATGCCTCTCCCTTGCTAAATGGACGCCAATTACAGCGGGTGAAGGGCCCACCCTATCCTGGATGACCTCATCTTAACTAGTTACACCTGTAATGACCCTAATTCTGAGATGCGAGGTATGGGAGCTGCAATGTATCTTTTTTTGCAGGTGGGAACACAGTGCAATCCACACGGGAGGCCTGACCTCCCCTAGGCCCGCTGTGGGACCCTGGGTGTGCCCCGGGCTGGGCCTCCATAAAGCGAGGGGGTTGGCCGGTCATTCCCCAGCGGCCCTGGCGTGTCTCCAAGTCCCTGGGAAGCCTCTCCAATCTCCAGCACAGCAGCATGGGGACAGGAGCTCGGCTCATTCCAAACTGTGTCTTCACCATGAAACAAATATTTTGAAAAGCCTTTTGATGTCACTTGAACAGAATGAGGAAAACACTGTTCAACCCCCTGCATTTTTAAATTTCAGCCCCTTTGCTATTTTTTCCTCTCCTTGAAAGCTTGTGTTTGCTTTCATGTTACACGTTATTTATTTAGTTGCTTGTCAATTAGTGTCTATTCTCCAAGAAACAAGCACATTAGCAGCTGCGGAGATTGGAATTAAAATCTGCAGCCCAGCGGGCTTGCCTACCCGGCTGAGAAAAACAGCGCCTCGTTGTCATTTCAAAGGCTGACCTTCCTCTCCCTTCCTCCTGATCCTGGCTCCTGACTTCATTCCCACGGACTCCCCCAGGGTCACGGCTGCACAGGCCGAGATGCTTTAAGATGAAGCTTTTCCAAACGCACAGAGGAGATGCCGGTCCTGCTAGCAGCAGCCTTTGTGCTGGATTTGAACAGCACGCTTTACATGGCCAGTCCGGGGACCCAGGGCTCTGACCCAGCCAGTCCAACCCGCCACAGCTCCATCCTGCGGCTCAGCCGATATTTCACGAGGTGACTCCAACTGCTGGAAACAAAGGATCCGGCTCCAGTCCCAGAGCCCCGATTTACTACTGGGAATGCGACCCTGAGCAAGTGAGTTAACCTCGCCGATTCATTTCCGGGTCTCCGGAGTGGGAGAATTAAAACCACTGCCTAGGCAAGTTGTGAAAGTGAGATGGTGGGTGTAGAACTTGGCAAGGTAAGCTTCAGCGTCCGACTCTGAACGTAAACACAGTCCCTGCCTGGGACTTCCGTGGGCTCGCTGCTGGAACCCAGGGGGCCTGGGCTGGCCCTCCCAGGGGTCCCCCTTCGGTGAGAAGCGCGGACCAGGAGCCTGCTTAGTCCTGGCTCCCACCCACCCCGTGTGACCTCAGGCAGTTCTCCTTTCCTCTCGGAACAGTTCTTTGGGCACAAAATACAAGGCGTGAAGCTTACGTCACAGGAAGTTGCTGGGAGATTTAGAGGTGAGAGAATCTACTCAAAACACTCTAGACATGGAGGCTCGGGCAACAGGGTGATGAAGAAGATAATGGCATTCTGCGGCAAAGACAGATTTTGTTACCTAACGCACAGCGGGCTCCCTCTTTTCTCAGCAATCTCCCTGGCGGCCACAGCCTGGCCCGATGGGAAACCACAGGGTTGGACCGGGGGCAGGAGGCAGCCATTCCTCTCCTGGGTGTGCCCGGCCTCCTGGCACGGGAACCAGAGTGATGCTGCAAAAGCCCAGGTCAGAGCACACCTGCTCCACAGCCTCCAGGGTCCGCCACTCACAGTCACGCCAACCCTCCCAGGGCCCACAGGCCTGCACAGGCCCTGTCGTCATCCAAGCTCACCTCCCGCCGCTCTCCCCCAAGCACCCCGACCGGCTCGCTGCTCCTCAGGCACCTGGGCTGCCTCCTGCCTCCCGGTACTGATCCAGCAGCTGTCCCCTCAGCCTGGGACACCCTGACCCTGATGTCTGTTCGCCCAGTCCCTCCTCTCCTCCCGGCTCTGCTCACATCACTCTGTCCTGCCACTTCCCCCGGCACTGCTCTCCTGTCCTGTTGGCTGTACCATGTTCACGCTCCAACAGAGGGGGTCGTTGCTTCTCTACTATGTCCTCTCACTGCCGATGTGTAAGCAGAGTCTTTGCTTTGTTCACTGCTGTGTCCCATGGGCCCAGAACAGTGCCAGCACGTGTTGGCGCTCTAAGCATGTATGGATGCAGGCGAGGAGGCTGAGCGGGCAGGCCAGCGAGGTGCAGGCAGGAGGAAGCTGTTCTCACCTCCCGCTGTGCAGCAGGTCCCCAGGGGGTTCCTAAGCCTGGCACAGACCCCCGCCCCGCCCCCTGCAGGGAGGGACTCCCATCTGGATGAGCAACACTCCCGGAGACCACGGCAGCCAGGGTGGGGAAGAGAAAATTCCCACTTGGGGTCTGATCTTGGGCAAGCACTTTCTCATCTGGATGATGAAGAACTTGGGCCACCGGTTTCCAATGGGGGGTTGTCCCTTAGAGCCCCAGTGTCTGGGGGAGCTCGGCGTGGGGGTGGTGGGTCAGCCCGGCAGCCCGCGCAGAGCTGACCCTCTGGTCTGCCTGTGTATGTGGTTCCACATGAGATTCTTTGTGAGGAAAGGGTTCCAATTTCCAAAAGTGTTTGGGGATCACAGGCAAAACGATGTCTGGGACTGGGAAGATACCAGTGGTACCAGTTCTGGACCTTGGGCAGATGCCTCATCCCTCAAGGCTTCCCTTTCCCCATCTGTCGAATGTGGGGTTGGACAGAATGACCCCAACATGCTCCCCAACTCTGAAGCTTGGTACTCTGGTTTCAGGCCGGTAGACACATCAAGGGGAAGCGTGGGAACCGGATGAAGACAGGGAGACGGTGTCTGCAGACGGACAATTATCATCACACAATATAACACGCTAATGGCAGAATCTTTTATATGAGAATAGACATTATGGAGCACAGTTCCATCAAATGAATATAATAGACTTGTTTTATATTACAATGCACACTATAATTACACATTTCAATAATTCTTTCAATGCATTACACAGAGGCGTTCTGAAGTAATGGAGTCCTGTGACCATCTATAACAACTCGCCTGAGGGAGGATGCCACGGGTGGTGGCGGAGTGACGGAGGCCTCCCAGCCTGCAGGGAGAGCCGTGACTTGCTCCTGCCCACGGTCACATGGCTTCTGACCCTGGCCTCTGAGGGTCATGAAGGGGGTGAGAAGGCTTTGTTCAAGTACCTGCCCATCTCCACCTGCACTTTGCAGCCACGCCTCCAGGACGGGAGCTCATTACCTCCCTGGCTATCTATTTGATGGGCCCTGTCATTCAGAAATTAGACAGCAGCCCAGCTGGTCAGGATGATTAGCGACGTGCAGTTCGCCGTCTTCGCCAACATGCTGGGCGTGTCGCCCTTCCTGCTTGTCATTCTCTATCACTACGTGGCCATCAACAACCCCAAGAAGTAGGAATGAAAGTGGCGGTTTCTCCGCCCAGGGTTCCAGGACATAGTGTGAGGCAATGAGGGGTGTGAGGGGCCCTCACACTTCACTTCATCCTTCTACCCATCTCAGCATATAAAGCAATTGCACCTGGGTTTTTCCAAACAACTTGTATTCCAAGTCTTCCTTCATCCTATGGAACAAGAAGCTGCCACTGAGTAGGGCCCAGTTTAGGGGCTGCTTTCCTACTCCCTCCCCCTGATGTAAGAATATAGTTTTTTTTTTTTTTAAAGAAATTACTCAACATTACCGCAAGCCCATGGCATCATCTCTAAATTCATGTGATCGGCTCTCCAGTGACTATTTTAGGCATTGCAGTGTATTTCTATTGCTGCTATAACAAATCACCCCAAACTTGGTGGCTTGAAGCAGCACAAATGTATTCTCTTACAGCTCTAGGGGTCGGAAGTCTGGCATGGGTCTCCCAGAACTCCGTGTTGGCAGGACTGAGTTCTTTCTGGAGTTTCCAGGGGAGAATCTGCCTGCTCAACCTTTCCAGCTCCTCCGGGTCCCCTGCATTCCATGACTCTGGCCCCTTCCTCCAGCGTCAAAGCCAGCCGCTCTACCCTCTTCCTGCCGTCACGTCTGCTCTGACCACCGCTGGGAAAGATCCTCCTCTTGTGATTAGAGTGGGCCCAGCTGCAGCATCCCATCCCAGTCTTTAACATGAAGGACACTTGTAAACTTCCCTTTGCCACGTTAGGTCAATAGTCACGATTCCAGACTAGAGAACGGTCATGTTCTGGGGACACTGCTCCACCTGCCACGGGCATTATTTTATTGCAACACCAAGCAGACTGAATTTATTCCTCCTCACCTGTCTAAAGGGCAGAATAGCAGGATTAAATGTGACATAGGTACAGTGCCTGCCATGTATATGTTTGATAAATGGAAAACCAATTTGATGATCAGGGGTGACAGTGTCAATGATATAATCTACTTTGCCAATATCCATCCCATTGCACAGTACAGGACATGATCACAGACTCTCAGTGCAGGATGGCAAGCCACAGACAGGGCAGGACTCTTTACCTCTCTTTTTTGGCCTCTATACCTCTACTGATGCAGCCGAGGTAGTATTAGCATTTGAGGTCCCTTCTTCTTTGGTCTCAGTGAACTTGCCTGCTAGTAGTCAATTAAAACCCTAAGTCTGTCTCCAGTTACAAGGGGGCAAAGAGACCGCACCCATTTTATAGCGGGACAAAGTGAGGCTGAAGGATGGAGGCCCTGGGGTGGTTCCGGAGAGGAGACTTGAAGGATGAGTGGAGTGAGTCAAGCTGGGGGTGTGGGAGACGAGTATTTCAGAGCAGGAGACGCGTGTGCAAACCTGGTGTTGCAGAATAGGAGGTGACTCCGGGGACTCTGAGGAGTGTGGGGGTGGGGTATCACAGTGATGAGCCCAGAGAGATGGGAGAGAAAGGCCAGGTCAGGCAGGGAGGACCGCATGCCCAGCAGGAATGGGGACTTGGCCTGGGACAATGTGTGCAAACAGGAAGGAGTGGTTGGGCTTGTGATTGATCAGTTCACCCTAGCTATGCACAGAGACCAGACAGGAAGGGGGTGGGGGGGCAGGAGGCAGGGAGACCCCTGGGAGGCTGCAGCCTCACCCAGGCCAGGGAGGTGGATGGAGAGGAGAATGGAGAGAGGTAAGGAAGGAGGTTGACTGGGCTGGTGAGAGGCAGCAAGAGGACCACCTCCTGGAGAGACTGGAAGCAGCTGGGGGACCAGGGGCTGGATCTCAAAGACAAGGAAGAGGTTGAGGAGGGAAAGGGATATATTATTACTTCTGTCTTAAAGATGAGAAACTGGAGAGAGCAGGCTCACAGCTGTTGTGTGGAGGGGGGCTGGGAGGACAGTGGAGGGACTGAGAAAAAAAGAAAGAAAAAAATATATATGAGACTGGGGGCTGAGAAAGATCAGATCACCAAGGTCAGGCCGCAAGAATCCACGGAGCTGCAACACAGATCCTCTCTGCACAGCAGCTGGGACCACTGTCCTGTCTCAGATGAAAGAGCGGTGGGCAGCCCGGTCACCAGGTCACTGCAGGGCGGGTGCAGGAAGATGTTGAACTTGATAAACTGAATTCTCTCTCAGCCACTTTGTATGCTGAGTGCCCACCCCCCACCCCCCAACCCCGCCCCACGAGTCTCTCTCTCTCACACTCACACACACACACACACACACACACACACACACACACATTGGGCTCCAGCCATTGGCTTCCACCACCAGGGAGCCTTGTAGCCTGGTCACCCTGTGTCTGTGACCCCTGACCCCACTGTCGTTTTGGAGAAGCCAGGGTGGCCCCGACCTCTTTCTTTGCCATCTGCTGTCACAGCCCACCAGAGCCACCAATGAGCGGGCCCACCCGCTGTTCTGTTTGGAGGAAGTAGCATTAATACAAACAAAGGATCTTTTTAACTCTGAAAACCTGTAATTAAGCTCTCATGTGAATGCCTGTCAAGAATGACATGATTACGTATTTGTGTGAAAGGTGGTTGGTAACCACTGAAATTTTATTAACTTTGTCATCAAGCAGGTAAGGGGCTCACCATGCCCAGGGCTGCCCTCTGGGGCCAGGCGGGGCAGGGCTTCCCCAAGGATGAGGACGGGGTCGAATCCAGAGCCGAAAGAGTCCTGGGAGACAGAGACCTGCGAGGAGTCAGCCAGAGGCAGCTCCAGCTGCTTGTCTCTATGGACGACGGACAGGCTGATGCCTCGAGAGCGGCAGAGACTGGCCAAGCCAGGGGCAGGACTGGGCTTTGGATCTGGTGGCAGAAAGCTCCTGGGCAGGCTGCCAGGAGAAGCAGCACTGGGGTGCAGACTGCGCCCCAGCCCTGAGCTCGCTCGGCACTCACCATCTCCAGCTGTGCTCGCCGAAGCGCTGGGATGAGGCCTGGGCTCTGCAGCTGCCAACAGCTTCTGCTTGAATCCGGCTCCACGGCCCACTGGCCCGATCTTGAGCAGTTTACTCTGCACCCCAGTCTTCCATCTGAAAAGAGCAGCATCTCCCCCACAGGGCTGTCACGTGATCACACGTGATGTTACAGACTGCTGGCTCGGAAACAAGTCTTCCCTAGTGGAGTTACTACCTGTGCTCCCCCCACCAGTGTGAGCTCTTCCAGGAGGAGGTGAGAGAAGCCCAACAATGTGTGGTGAGTAAACGTATTTGCTGCTCTGAGGCTGGCACAGGGCTGGAGTGGTGAGCAAATCGCACGGGGCCTGTGGCCTCACAGACCTGCCAGCTAGTGATGGGAAAAGGCGTAACCAAAGAAAGTCACATGGTGGCCAAGTGCCGGTGAGGACATCACTGTATAACAGGGGCTCCTGATTCAGAAGACTTCTCTGAGGCATAAACAGGAGCCAACCAACGAGAGAAGGGATGCCGGGGAAGTGGATGGGAAGATGCAAGGCAGGGAAGCATGTGCAAAGGCCCTGTGGCCAGAAAACAAGCCCTCTGAGGCCACTAGGGGAAACGAAGGAATGGGCAGAACTCAGCACACTACCTGTAGGTCACCCTAAGTGCAAATGGGAAGCAGTCAGCGTTTACACCAGAGATAACACAATCAGCTTTGCATTTTAAGGCATCACTCCAGCCGTGGTTTGGGGATACTGGAGAGAGTAGGGGTGGAAGTGGGGAGGCCAACTAGGAAGCCATTATAGCTGGTGGTTCAGGTGAGAGACCTGGACCAAGTGGTGATGAAGATAAACGAAGCAATGGCCTTGGGAGACAACATGGATAGAACAGCCGTGACTGTGGCCGGGATACAGAGGGTGAGGGAGAAGGAGGTGTCAGGGATAGCTTGAGTGTAAGCTGCTGGCTGGAGGCAGAACCTTCACGGAAATGAATGAACAAGCAAACCCCAGGGATTTGGCCAATGTCTGGGGCTCACAGTTAGCCATCTTTTCCTTTCCACATCATAATCTTGCAGAGGAAGTGAGACTGGGTTCTACTAGGAGCCCCTGAGAACCCGCCTAGGCCCACCCCACCTGAAGCCGGCAGAGTGAGTTGGGAAGGCCCCAGCTGTGGCAAGAGGCACACACATCTGGCCCCGAAAGCAGAGTCCTGGGCTTCTCAGGAGACTGGATGAGTAATTCTGATAATTGAATTTTTGAGTTAGACTTAAAAAACGGCCAAGATTGAAGAAGCAATTTGGCAGGGTCAGGAGCCCCCAGGCAGTTTCTCTGCCTCCACAATGCTGAGAACTTATTAACAAGATCACTCTTTCTCCTGTCCACAGCCCCGTTTACAAGCGGTTCTCAGGGCTGCCGTGCCGAGGAATTCAATTGTGGGTCTCTGGGCCCCTGCTCTGGTCACCCAGAGACATTTTGTTGAAAAGGGTAGAGTGAGAAGACTGGTTTGTAATACAGGGAAGGACTGCTGTTTGGGGAACAGAGAGCACTCGGGGAGATGGAATGATCCAGAAGACAGGATAACGTAGAAAACGGGTTATGACAGACTCAGTTCAAATCCTGGCTCCAGCACTTACTCAGGCAGGGGTGGGGACCTTTTTTCTGCCAAGGGCCATTTAGATATTTATAATATCATTCACAGGCCATACAAAATTATCAGGTTAAAAATTAGCCTGCTATATTTGGTCAAACATTTAATTATCTCACCCTAATGCCTTGGCAGGGCCAGACCAAATGATTTCTGGGCCTTTCATGGCCCGATGGCCGGACATCCCCGACCCCTGTACTAAGATGATTCCATCCGTTTTCTCGTTTGTAAAACGAACAGGATGGTGCAAATTAACTAATGAGAGGATGCACAGTGTGGCTACTGCTAAGCAGGTGGGCGCCAGCCTGCAGGAGCAAGGACTTTACCCTTTGGACTGAGGCCAGGGAAGTGGGCAGGTGGGCCAAAGTGGGCGAGCAGGCCTGTGCCGCCCCGCTCCTTCTCTGTGTATTTGGCCTGCAGCTGCCCCTCTCAGGTGCAGGGGCGGCTCAGTCCGAGGACATAGGTGGTGATGAATTTCACCAACGGGAAACTGATGCATTTCCTGATTACGGCTTCAGAGCCTCCTGAATTCAGCTGCTGGTAAAATTAACTCACCAGGGACAATGGAGCCTTTTCCAAAGCCCAAATTGTTCTTATTTGCCGAGTTTGCTCTTGGCCCTAATCCAGCCCAAACCGGGCTGCTCCTCCACCTTCCAAAGGGAGGGCCTTCACTAGCCCAAGGTTGGGAATAGTTTGCACGATTCTAAGAGTTGGGGGGGCGGGGGGCGGAATTTAAAAAATACACTTCGCCTGGGATGACTGTGTTCCTGAAAGGCTGTGGGTGGCTGAGGCGAGTGGCTGGCGGGACTCCCAGAGCCCCTCCTCCCCAGGCCCTGCTCTCAGGCACCCACATGGGCCAGGAATGTGCCAGAAAAGTGTATCTGCCCTCAACCCTTCCGCTCATGCCCCTGCCAATGACCAAGCCCAGCTCCCGGGCCTGTGCACTGACCACATGCCAGGCAATATACGCACAACTGCCAGTGAAGTAGGCAGTACTGCCCCTATAGGTATGTCTGAACCCGGGTCTGACCTCCAAGCCCCACCTGAGTTCTAACCACTGTCCCGTTCGACCTACTCCCCTCTTCTCTCCTCACCCCACCCCCAACACTTACACACTTGCATTTGTGCTCATCAACCACTGGTAACTTAAAACAGTGCTTTGAAAACGTCCTGGAGACCAACCACTGAGAGACACTGAGTGAGTCATTACTTTTGGGAAAGGGTTCGGTTGGCTACCTCCAAATCTTGAGGCTCCCACGCTGTGATCAGACTGGGCAGAAGGGTGACTGCCACTCACAGATGAAGGGACTGGTTGGTGACAGGGCTGTGACTTGGGACTACAAGCCAGGCCTCCTGCTCCCTCCACAGAACCAAGTGGAGCTGTCCTGGCCACGGATCAGAGCTCCCGCTAAGGAACCCAGTCATGTGACTGACTTTATGCCTGAAGCTGAGTTTTCACACGCTGGCAGGTACTAAGGTACACCTGTGCCAACACTTCTCATGAGAGAGCTCAGGTGACAGGGACCCAAGCACAGAGGGTCCTTCCAGTCCACCTGCCCCGCCCCTCACCTGATGGGAAACAGGCAGAGAAGTGGGGGCCCGGGCCAGAATGAGGCCGGCTCCCCAACTCCCAGCCTGGCTCCTGCTCCTCCATCCCTGTGCCTGCAGCCGATGCAATCACGTCACCTCGTCACCGTCGTGTCCGGGGAGCTGCAGGGGCAGCAGCAGAGAGCACAGGAGGGGGGATCACGCCCCAGCTTTACCTCGAAGGTAAGGGCCTTGGACAAGTCGCTCAGCTGTGCTGAGAAGACTGGCCTGATTCTGACCGCCCGCCACCCCACACCAGTGAGGTCATGGACTAAGGACGGTACTGAACTGAGTGATGGACCCAGGGGAGGGCTTTGAAGGCACCGAGGTGGTGGGCAGGGCTGTGGGGCAGAAAAGCAGAGCGGCTGTTGGCGCCGCCCAGGGCCAACTGGCCAGTCTGGAGACTCACCTGCCCCACCCTGCGTATTTCTCAGGGACATCGCGAAGCTCAGGGCAAAGATGGAGGACAATTTAACAGGAAGGCCAGCGGCAGGGCTGTAGCAGATGCAGCAGGCAGGGGGGTGGAAAGACCAGGGTCATCGTGGGGACACTGCACTGCCAAGTCCCCACCGCAGCCTCCTGGTCGGTCCCAGTGGGAACGGCACCACCTCAGCGGGCTGCTCGAGGACGACTCTGTGCATCGCCGAGTCCATGCCAGGTGCAGGCACTGGTGCCCTGGCCATGTCACATGGCGTCATTCCTCTCTGGACACCTGGCTGGAATCGGCAGAGAGCTTAGCAACATCTGAGGGCCACTCCCAAGACCCAGCCTGTCCCCCTTGGGTGTGGGGGACCTGGGCTTTGAGCTCCACACAGTCACTGCATCACCAAGTTGAAACAAATCATTTCATGTGAACCTCACCCTGCAGGGCTGGCTGAGCGCTAAGCGAATCGGGTGGGTGGAGCCCACTGCTACGCACAGGGACGCCCCAACGCAGAGGCCTGTTCAACACACCGCTGCACAGCATGGGAACCTTGTCTGACAACAACCCGTAAACCAACTTCAGGACAGAAAACATTAAAAGGAAAACCAGATTTCTTTGAGCAGACGGCTCTTTTCCTCAGTAAGTAGGAACCACGCCTGTGACAAGGAGACAGTGGGTACCGCGAGCTTTATTGTCTGCACGCTGTCAGGAGCCCGGCCTGCTGGGACTGCACGGTCCTGGGTGGGCGCCCCCGGGCCTCAGCTGGAAGAGAGGAAAACAGGAGAAGCTTAGGACCCAAGGAGGGTGTCCGAGGGAACTCGGACAGAGTTAAAGGGGACACTATTAGGCTGAAACTACCATCTAAGACACTGTTTGGTGAGTAAATATCTACAACCAAATGACAATGCAATCGTATTTACTCATTCATTCAAAATAACTATTTCCCAAGTGGCCCCTGTGCGCCAGGCACTAGGCACTGTCTCTCACTGGTGAAAACCACAGCCAGTTGGTAATCAGAGCTACTGAGGCCGTGGCAGATGAGAGGCCAGTTCTGTGCTCCAGTGTGTGAGGGCGGGTGCCCTGGTTTCACCTTCGTTGTTCAAAGAGGTCACTGCCTGCCCTGCCCCGCCCGCCCGCCCACCTGGCTTTCCGAGGGAGGAGCTGCAGGGCGTTACCTCCAGGTTTCCTCGGGCCTTCCGGAGGACCTTGTGGGTGATGAGCACTGAGGAGAGAGCGGAGAACAGGAGGGTTAGGTGCGGGTACGCAGGAAGACAGTGGAGGGTTAGGTGCGGGTACCCAGGAAGACAGTGGACGAGCCAGGTTCAGACAAGCCTGAGCGCCCAGGCCAGAGAGAGGTGTGAAGGTGATACCCAGGACCAAATAAATAATCATCAGAGGGTGGACCAGACACCTGTTCAATATGCCATGCTGAGCCACAACCACACAGCGATACTAGAGGTGGAGCAGAGGTTCTACGCCTCGTTCCAGACAAAACCGAGGCTCGAGAGGCCAGCTGGATGCTCAGGTGTGCCCAGGGCTGGATGCTCAGGTGTGCCCAGGGCTCACGTCTACAGGCCCAGGAGCGGCCAGGGCAGGGGCGTGGGGGCCTGCGCCTGACTAGCATCCTGCATACCCCGGCTTCTGGAAGGGGGTGCCCACCGAAGCAAGCCCCCGTGTGAAGGCCAAGCCCAGGGTGGAGGGCAATTCTGTAGTCACACGTGTACCAGCAGCACCGAGCAGGCCCCAATGACCAGGGAGGAAGAGCGCTGGCACTTTCCTCCTGAGCTGCCCTGCAGCTGGCAGAGGAGCAAGTCACACGTGGCCAGGACAGGAGGGGTGGGTGGGGCGGCTGCAGAGGCGCCCCCAGACCCGGCACTGAGCTGTGTATGGGCAGACTTCAGAGGTGCCCTCCCCCAATCCCGGGCTGCAGCCCAGGGAGTTCTACCCTGGATCCAGGGGAGTGCTTTGGAATGGCCCAAATCCCCGGAAACTAAGTGTAAATCTTGTGTGTGTGTGTGTGTGTGTGTGTGTGTGTGTACACGGATGCATCTTTCTGGAGAGAGATCATACCTCTCCTGAGAGTCACCAACAAGTAAGTGTCGCAGCCATGGAGGTTAAAATAAGGCTGTGATGTTGAAGAACAAGACTCCCCGGGGAGGAGCTGAGGCTCGCCCGGAAGGGACTCCCACATCTGAACAGCACTGCCCGCCCACCTCCCGGGGCGTGGAAATCCCGCTGCCATCAGAAGCCCAGGACAGAGCGGTACAGGGCGCAGCCCAAGTCCAGACTCGCGCAGAGTGAGGACGGACTGGAGCCAGGCTGTTACTCAGCGCAGGGCTCCTCCGCATCAGCAGAGGCTGGCAAGAAGACGCCAACCCCCGCGGTGTCTCGCTGGTGACAACGGTGACCTGGTGAACACACCAACCCTGAGCAGCAGGTACTCCTGTCTCAGAGGCTGGGAGGGAAGCGGGTGACTCCAGGTAACATGGCGAGGGAGTGGTGGGGTCCTGGGGTCTCACGGTGACCCCTCTCCTTCCTTTCCCCTGCAGACTCTGGGAGGAGACTCTGGCAGGGACCACCCTGGGCCTCACTCCTCCAGTCACCGTGCGGAGAAGGGGCAGGAGGGGACACTTGCACACAGTCACTCACAGCCAGAAGCAGCCCTGCCAGGCTGGCGTTTGAGCCACTTGCAAGGACCCGATTCGTCGGGATGAGGTGCCGAGCCTGGCCAGGGGCAGTCACAGTCCAGGGCCTGCCACCAGCTGTGTGGACTCAGGCAAGCCCCTCCCCGGCACTGAGCTGAGCCCCCGCTGTGCCAGGCCTTGGAGACACAGAGATGGGGGACACCATCTTAGCATGGGGGCTGCCATGACACATTTAGGCTTTTCGCACTATTAATGGTTTAGCACCCCCATACATGGGGTTCAGTCCGACCTACTGGAAAAAGAGGCAGAGAACTAACGTTTGTTGAGCTTCCGCTCTACCCAGAAAGAGCATAATGAAGTTTAGGCATTGTTACCATCGAGGTGACAGAGGAGGGAACTGAAGCACTTTTATAAGGTTGTGTTGAGAACTTGGCCATCTGGCCAGTCTGAGTCCTTCGGTATTATCGTCTCCAATCAGAGATGATGAGTCTGAAGTTCAGAGCGTTAAAGCCATGTACTCCATCCAGGTCACACAGGAGAGCAGAGACCTGGCCTGTGCTCACTAGTGATTCCAGGCACCGACCTTGGACGTGGGGCTGGATCTGCCCTTTGGGTCTGCACGGTCACTCACCCACCTGCACGTACTGCCCACTTCCAAAATCCCCTCGCCTGCAGCAGGGTTGACTTGATGTGCCCTGTGACTGCTCAGGGCTGCCGAGGAGAGATGCCCATAGGGCGAGTTCCGACTTTCCCTGGACTTGGGGGCTGAACAGAAGCACCTGCCCCACCCCTTGCTGCTCCAGCAGGCCGACCTCAGACAGGACCACACTGGCACCATCTCCCCCGGGTCCCCTCCAGCGCTCCTTTTCTCTACCAGTGACATGAACCCTGGGCGAGAACCTCACAGACACCCACCACTCTGCCAGGGCTACTGCCTTCATCTTTCAAAGCCACCCCCTCTCCTCCATGGCCCTGTGCCGGCCCCATCAGGCCTCTCCACAGCCTGCCTGTGCCGAAGAGGTGTCCCCACTTCCAGCCCCTCCATGCTCAGCCACAGACCTTCCCACACACAATGAACCAGTCAGTCCCTGCTGCTCATCCCTGAGTCCGGCCCACAAGGCCCTTTGTGACAAGACCCAACTGGCCCAGAGCCTTGAAGCCCCTCTCAGGCTGCCTGGGATGCAGGTCCATGATTCTGCAGCTCATTTCTGTGTCTCCCCATTCAGGCAAAGCTCCACCTGGCAAGAGCTGTCTCGCTCACTGCTGTCCCCGAGCCTGGCACGGGGCATGGAGCAGGAACCGGTGCTGGCTGGCGACTAAGCAGCTCTCTTCTGCAGTTCACAGTCTCACCGTCTGTGTTCAGAAGGCTCCCACGGGCTAAGGAGAACTCTTCTGTGACAATAATCCACGCTCTGTGCTTCTCGGAAATGCCCCAGAAATGCAGGACTTTGATAAGAGTGCACAGGCAGCGAGGACAGGAAAGTGCCACGGTCAGCAGTTCTGCTAAGACTGGGCGGTGACAGGCAGACAGCCTGACGCACCGGAAGGAACTCGGGGGCTGCTCCCAATAACCTGAAGCTCCCAGGTGGGGGCTGGGGCTGACCTCACAAAGTGGTTTTATCTCTGTGACCTTGAGTCTTGTATCTGCCTCAAAAATTGTTTCTCAACCCCATCCCTGCCTCTGGAAGCCCACTGCCCGGCACAGGCGTCCTTTTCGTCTGCCTGGCTCCTCCTCACCAGCCTGCCCTGCACACAGAAGTGACAGGGCCATGCTCTGCTCTGAGTGCGAGACACCTGAGCCTGCCACCTAAGGCCTGTGGCAACACAGTCCCGGTCCCCCGGACCCCTCCTGCCTCAACTGGCCACTTACAGCTCTTAGTACAGCAATGTGACATGTGGTGGTTTCTCACATACAAAACCTTCTTTCTTTCCTCCTTGCCGTTGTCTACACGGTTCCATTTCCACCTGACCAATGCCTACTCCTCCTTGCAGACTCAGCTCCCAGGGCACGGTGGCACCCGCTCCCTCCCACCTTAGTGCTCCCTAGGACCCTGCACATGTTCCTATCAAAGCACATGCCACACGCCGTCTCACAGTGAGGCGACTGTCCCTGGCACAGAGTGCCCTCCACAGTGTGCTGGGTGAATGCATTTGTCTGTGTGAGTCAGGAAGGATGAAATATGAAAGGAAACCCACCCACAGGAGGTGTGATGACAACGGTCTGGGCTCCAAAGAGGGTGGTCCAGGGCTGGCTTGTTAGTCCCAGAGGCAGGAAGTGGTCAGACATGGCGGCCGCCCCCCACCGTTCACTTACACTGATCAAAGATGACTTTTTCCTGGTGCTTGCTCAGCTGCAAAAGCTTCATGGTGTGTTGCAACTTCTTTTCTTGTTCAAATAATTTTTTGTGCAGTTTGGTGATCTCTGCCTTCATTTCTCCAGTCTAAAGAGGAGAGCCATTGGAAAAATGAACACAGGATATCCAACATCATCTCACATGGGCAGAGTTACAAAACCACATATAACGATGCTCCACCTCACCTACAAAGGTATTCAAATAAAAACTAGAAGCCATTTTCTGTGGTCAGGTTGGCAAAAACAGGCCAAACCCAGCGAAGGTGGGGTGTGGGGAAGCACGCTGAGGGGCTGTGCCCAGGTGGAACAATGACCTGGCAAGATTTGCCAAATTATAAAATGTGCTTAACCCTCTGACCCAGCAATTCTACCCTTTGGCATTTACCCCCAAGGAATAATATAAGCACAAGAAGATGCCTGTGTTCAGAGATGTTCATCTCAGCATTGTTCTTAGCAGGAAAAAATAAACTGATTAGTAGGGGTCTAGATAATAAATCATGGTGCTCACACACAGTGGAATAATTCTGCAGCTATTAAAAATGACGTTGTAGAACTCTACTTATTGACATTGAAAGATGATAGTAATTAGTGACAAAGAGCCCAGAACAGCTATTGTGTATTAGGCATTCCTGTTCCATAAAACCGATTACATACATCTACATTCACAGATGGGTACATCAAGATGTCTACACAAACACTGGTGACATAGAAATGTCATCAAAATGTCAATAACGATTATCCCCGAGAAATGTGATTTGGAATGTTTTGTTTCATTTTAAAAATTTATCAGAATTGATTGACTTTTTAAACAAAAACTACAATGCTAATTTTCAAAAAATTTTAATGCTTAAATCTTACAAAGAGATATAAAAGTATTATTAGGAGAGTCTGGCCCATTAGGGCACCTATCTTGATTTTTCAGAGGTGAGGAGAGCATGGAAGGGCCGCAAGACCAGCGCCCCCGTCCCCCGAAGGGAAAAGGGCACACCCCGCAGCCCTCTTAGCGAGCCTCCGCCTGACTCATGCATAGTGTTAGCACACCCCCTTTCTCCTAAAACCCCGACTGTAAGGTGCCCTGGCACAAACCACTCTCCCCTACATCAAGACTCCTCTGTCCCCAAGAGGGGAAACGCTGGGCTCTTAGCTTATGAAGAGTCACTTTAGTTCGTTCCCAACTTATTTATGGCAGTTTTACTGAATCAGTTACAGCAGGTCCTCGAATAAGGTCATTTTCGTTCAACATCATTTCCTTATTACGTTGATGAGATGCCGCAGGCACTTAACCCTTGTTTGCATCAATTAGTCTGTGGTAAAATGTATTTCCTTATATGTCATCTCGCTTAAAAGTCACGGAACCTATTGTTGACATTAAGCGAGGACTTACTGTGTGTGATTTAATTAAGTGTTAAGTAACCCTGTGAAATATTGTGTGTGAAAAGAGAGACCTAGTTGTATGAAAACTAATTCAGGAAAGACTTGGTAAAGGCAAGTCACTAAAAACCCATTTCTGGCAAATGAGGTGTGGGTGCATCAACTGTAAAAGTTGTGGGAGGAACATGGTCTAGATGAATTCTATATTCAAACTGCTTTTCATGTGTCTACATTTTTTCTTCATCTTAAAGAAACAGAAATTGGAAGTGACAGACATACATTATAGATGTAATTTATGAAAGAAAGGAAATGTAGAACTCCGAACAGCAGACCCATATTCAAAGGAAAGACTCTGGCCCTACATCAAAAGAATGGCAAATAACGTACAATTAACTGTTTTAAGTTAACCTAAAATGTTTAAGGTATGTATCATTTTTTGATTCCCTGCTTTAACCTACTTTTAAGATTAAACAACTGTGTCAGCTACAAGGACTTCAACTGTTCTTCCAAAACATTCTAATTTAAATATTAGCTTTTCTTTGATTCTCTTCCTCATGCTAAGAGCCCACAAAGACCCGTGATCTGGTCATGGCTTCAAGGGCCACACCTTTCAGCACAGTCATTCTATCCATATTCAGAGCCTCAGTTCCTTCCACGTCTGTAAAATAGGGAGGACCCGCACCCCAGCCATCACACTGCAAGAGAGAGCCTCAAATGAGGTGCTGCCGGAAGCCAGGGAGGACGACTGTTTCACCCCTGCCTGGCCAGCCCCTTTCTCTTCCTAAAGTCAACTCAGGCATCACCTCCTCCAGGGAGCTTTCCCTGAGACTCTCCCCAGGAGTCTGAGCTGGTTTCTGCTCCTTTGGGTGCCCACTGTGCGTGGTGCTTCCCTTCACATTTTAATGCTTAAATCGTAGAAAGAGATATGAAAGTATTTTTAGGAGAGTCTGACCCTTAGGGCACCATCTTGATTTTTCAGAGGTGAGGAGAGCATGGAAGTTGTTTGCTTCCCCTCCCGGACCACCAGCTCGCTGAGGGCAGAACTCAATTCTTCCCTGACCATCAGCACCTGGACCATCCGCCAACTGGGGGTTAATTCCACCTGCGCTCTCAAACACTCCATACATATTCTATCCAGCACTTAAAACACAGAATTTAGATAGTGTCTGCTGTTCCTCCCATCTAAAATCTTCATTTTTATAGGATGAAAACACCTTGGTAAACTTCAGGGTTCCAAAGCCCAGCTCAGTCACTTCCAGATGGTGATGGAGCAAGGGAGCTTCAGTCCTTACTTCCAGAAAATGGAAGTAATCCCTCACTCTCTAAAGGCTACTGCGAGGGATGAAGTGAGATGCTGAGTGTAGAGCAGAGAGCCTGCACCCAGGAGCCTGCCACAGAGCAAGCCTTCCCCAAGGCCACCGGGCTGAGCTGGGCACGAACACCACACCCCTCCCAGGGGCCTCAGACTTACTCCTAGCACCCACCTGGCTGCTGGGGCGGGGACGGTTCTGTTGTGCCGTGTTTGCTTTCTTTTTCACGATGAAAATTCTCAAACATTGACAAAAGTAGAAAGAAGAGGACAATGAAGCACCAACGTTCCCTCCCAGCTTCAGTAATTATCAAATCATGGCCAACACTGTGTCATCCCTGCCCATCCTCACCCTAAAGTTGTTTCTAAAATCAACCCCAGGAGCCAATCATATTTCATCCATAAATGTTTCAGTTTATAGCTCTGGAAGAAACAGATTCTTTAAAAAACACAATATAATTACCACATCTAAAGCAGTGACAATAACTGCCTCCTATCACTAAATATGCCAGTAGACACATTTCCCTGATTGCATCACAATTTTTTGAATAATTGGTTTGATTCTAACTAAATTGGAATACAAATAAACACATTTTGTATTTTACTGATGTGTTTCTTAAATTTCTTTTAATCCAGTGGTTCTCACAACAACAGGACTTGTAAAAACAGAACGCTGGAGCCCACTCCCAGACGTTCTGATGCAGTGGGTCTGGGATGAGGCCCCCTAATTTGCCTTTCCAGCTAGTTTCCAGATGTGCTCATGCTGCTGATTAAGAAACCATACTTTAAGAATCACCACAAACCTGCAAATTTCACTCCCCCCTTCCCTCATTTTTCCTAGGGTGAAAAGATGTTCTCATATTGCACATTTTCTGCCCCAGACCTAGACTCAAGCCCTTTCTCCAAGGACTCCTGGTTCCTAGTAGTGGGAAAAGGTATTTAGAAACCACAATCTGGCACTAGAGGTGCTCACTGGTTCTGTTTTGGACACTGTTAAAGCCTTTTAATTAGAGAGAACTATAGTAAATACATCATGAGTCCATACTGATATTTCCAATTTAAATTAAGGATTGCAGGACTTTTACTTCTTTGATTTTTATTTTATTTAATCTCTTCCCTAACAGTAAAAAACTCAATATAGTTATTTGTTTTATCATATAGTAGAAATATAATATTTTAGAACATCAATACCAATATTATTACTAATAACTTAATGAAAACAGTTTAAAACTTTTTGCAGTTCTTTTTGCCCTTGGAGTATTTCCATGCAGCCAAATTGCTGTTTTAGTCACTGAAGTGTTTCCTCTCTGTGTGGTTATGCCTTCAATACTATAGACACTAAGGTTTGTTCGTTTCATCTTGCTATGAATTCTTAGAAAGTGCTTTTTTCTCACTTTGATTTACTTTTATTTATAATTATGCAAAGCATTTATACAGTTTCAAAGTCAAATTTACAAAAAAAGTTCTATTCAGAGCAAGGTACTTTCTATCCTGCCCATCCATCCTCTTACTTCCCACCCCCTACAAGTAACCTGTTTATTATTTATCCATTAAAAATTTTTATAACTAAATATATGTATATATTTGTACCCCTCCTCACAACTTTCTTAGACAAACTGAAGTATATGATCACACTTTCCAGAGTAGTCCTGGAACTGCAGGGGATGATGTATTAAATGCAAAAGGCAAATTAATGACACTCCGAGAAAACACCAGGTAGTAAAAAGCCACTGGGGTTGCTGGTGACAACTTGGAAATCTGATTTACACACTTTTCACACCAAGAAAAAGGCACTGTATGAAACATGGGCAGGGACAGAAAAGTGGCTGGAGGCAATTTAACACCACACAGGGGGTCTGTGTACACCAGCAACCATATCGGAGCATCTCCAAGGTCCTTTTTGTGGCTCTAAAATTCTATGATGCTAAAGTGAGCATCATCAATTCCTGGAGAAAGACTCAGAAAGATGGGGTGAATCATCACAAGCACTGATCAGTCCCTAGACTGATTTGCTAGTGGGGAGATCAATGTGAGCCTAGTTTACACACACACACACACACACACACACACACACACACACACAATAAGGACTGCATTCTATTTCACAGACATTACTATGTACTGAGGACAAAAACATTGCATTGAGAGTAAACTGTTTAGTTCAGACATGTTATGCTCTAAAAATCATATGGGAAAATACTAGTTTGATAGTATGAGAGGAAATTATTCATTTAAAAATATGAACAACTTAGACTTGGCCCCTCATGGAAAATAGCGGAGGCAGTCATTAAACAAATGAATATGTAATTATAATTTGTGATAAGGGCTATGATGAAAGGAAAGCTATGCTGAGTGAACAGGGAGCCCTTTCTGACCTTGACGTAACATTTAAGCGGAGACGGGAGAGACGAGGAGCCAGGAGCTGGGAGGGAGGCAGGGTTAGGAGGCAGAGCATCTGTGTCTAAGCCTCAGAGGGAAGAGAGCTCAATGGGTTAGAAGAAAAGGAAAGGCCAATGGGGGCCTGGAAGCCAATGGGCCTTCTTCCCTCCAACATTCCAGCTACAAGAGGGCAAAGCAGGATTTCCTGCACCAGGATTGGTTCCGTACTTCCCACGCTCAGTGCACCCAAACTTCTCCCCAGGGTCCCGAGAGGGAAGTCTTAAGACAGGCGCCACAGACCCTCCAAGCAGAGAACTGCTTCACCGCCACTTCTGACAGACCTGAGAGCCATCAAAGGGGCTTAATTAGACGGGTATTGACACGGACGGCAAAATTCCCTGCTGCCTTCGGCAGGAATGTATAGGTTAGACCAGTGGTCGGCAAACCGCGGCTCGCGAGCCACATGCGGCTCTTTGGTCTCTTGAGTGTGGCTCTTCCACAAAATACCACGGCCTGGGCGAGTCTATTTTGAAGAAGTGGCGTTAGAAGAAGTTTAAGTTTAAAAAATTTGGCTCTTAAAAGAAATTTCAATCGTTGTACTGTTGATATTTGGCTCTGTTGACTAATGAGTTTGCCGACCACTGGGTTAGAGAAGTACAGGGGCCACATCTGTCAGGCCACCAGGCAGAGTTCTAACGCCTCCTCAACATGCGCACCCCTGCTTCCAGGAGGTTTCTCTGGCCAGCAGAGTGGGCGCTCACCTGTTGCAACACACGTTTCCCGCAGACAAAACCCTGGGACCACTTCCGCCCACCTGACTCCTGAGTAGTGCCTATGAGACATGAGATGAGGATGGGGGTGGGATCAGCAGTTCTTAATTTAGTCACATTCAAGTGTCTACAAAGTCGAGCTTTTACGGGAAGTTTCAATGGTTTTATAGTAAATTATTTTCACTGATTCAAAAAAGTAGTTCCTAAATAGTTAAAACAGATTTGAATAAGGCCAACTTAATACAATGCTGAAAACTAGCAAAGGCATCAGCCAGCCCAGAAGAAGGCGTCTGAACTGAAAGACTCTGAGAAGAAGGGAAGGAGCTGGTTCACGGGACAAGGTGGGACCTACAGCCCATAAAACAAAAGTTTATTCTTTGGATTCAGACACTTGCGCTTTCAAATCAGCTCTGTAACCTTGAGTATGGGCCCCATTCGCCGAGCCTCAGTTTCCTCATGTGTAGGATGCAAACAGGACCTCCCTCAACAAAGATGCCCTGGGAGTGAGGGCAGGGCCGGGTTAGGGCAGCAGGGGTGGTGGTGGATGAGGAACAACTGGGAGCACCAGCTTGGTACCTGGCACAATGCCTTCCCTGCCCTCTGACAGTCCCCACACTGAGCATCCAACTGCCGTGAGCCAGGTCCTGGCTGGACGTGCTGGAGACTGGGACACACGCCGTAGTGGCACCCCTGAGCCTCTGCACCATGTGTCACCACGCACCTGCTCACAGTGGAGTGTGCACTGGCCATCCGTGGGGAGTGAGACCCTCCAGAGAAGCGTCAGTAACCTCGCGGCCTCTTCCAGGACCAGCTTGGCTCTGCTCACGCTGGTGACAAACCTGCTCAGAGGCACCGGGTGGAGACCCTGCATGGGGGGATGAGAAGTTGTTACATGCAGCCTTGAAAACAATTATGGACAAGCCAGCTTTAATGGACGGCATAAATCTCCAGACCGCAGGGCTCACGCTCCACATGCTGAGCAAGAGCCTGGTGCCAGACGACACCAATTTATTGTTCTTAAAGACGGGTGAATTATAGATTATGAGAGAATTCGGTGGTGAATTTAGCCCAATCAATAACCATGATTAATAACCACCTGCATTAACTATATTTACTATGCCAAGAAGAGGGTGCGTGGTCGGACCACTCTCACTGCCTCTCGGGAAGGCAGACGACGCCAACAGCACGTAATGCAACACGCACGCTCCTGCCTCAGCCGCCCGCTGAACGGCTCCGCTTGCTGCCAGCGCACAGCGGGGCCCTGTAGTCTCTCACCCTCTCTGCTGGCGAAGCAAACTCAAACTGGGGGATGGCGAGGGCATGGGAAAGCAAAGAACAAGAATCAGGAGAGGAAAACAAAATAAATTTAAAAACAGAAACTGAAAGGGCATTGTTTTCACTATCAAATAAATGTAAAATAAAACACCACACTCCCCTTTTAGCTATCAAATTGGCAAAAAAAAGACACAAACAAATAAAAACACTCAGTGCAGACCAAGGTGCAATGAGATAGCAATATTTTTGGAAAGTGATGTAGTAAGAGGTATCACAAGAGTTCACAGCCTTCGAACAGGTAATTCCACGTTGGGAAGTTCGTCCCTAAGGAAGTAGTCAAAGACATGACAGAGACCTATTTATAAGGACCATCACAGCTGAGAGAGCCACCAGCCAGCTGTAAAGTAAATCAAGGGTGGTACACCCACAGGTTAGCTTATTTTTCAGCCATTAAAAGTCAAGTTCTAGAAATTATACTGACTGAGAGAGGAAAAATGTTAGTATAATGTGAACTGAAAGTCAAAATATGAAATTCATATTTGCTGGAGTCAGTGTAATTAAGCTTCATGAAAAACTAAAAGTATATTTATCAAAATTTTAAGTGTTAAGCACCATGTGGTATTTTTATGTTTTCCTTTTATGCATTTCTAGTTTCTAATTTTTTTTTACAAAAATTATAATCAGAAAAGAATAACCTTATTAAGATTGATTAGTTCATTCAACAAATATTTGCCACGCAGCTATGCCATGCCAGGCCCTGAGCTAGGGCATCGATAACAGTGTTGGGCAAAGCAGACACTACCCTGCTCTCCTGGAGCTCATTATCTAGTGCAGTGGTCGGCAAACTCATTAGTCAACAGAGCCAAATATCAACAGTACAACGACTGAAATTTCTTTTGAGAGCCAAATTTTTTAAACTTAAACTTCTTTTAACGCCACTTCTTCAAAATAGACGTGCCCAGGCTTGGTATTTTGTGGAAGAGCCACACTCAAGGGGCCAAAGAGCCGCATGTGGCTGGCAAGCCGCAGTTTGCCGACCACGGATCTACTGAAACGTAAGACGCGAAGCTGATTTTACAATATGGTAGTAAAACAAAACGAAACAAAAGGCAAAAAGGTATCAGGAAGCAGGGGGCTCCAATGTCCTCAGTAAGGACCTGAGATGAGGGACCTGGAAATGTGGCCCACGGAAGCTGGGTCCAGTCTGGGAGGACTGAAGGACGGAAGGATGGATGGAAGGCTGGACAGACAGCAGTCCTAGGGCAGGTTCCAGTAAGCGATGGCAATAATGCAGGGCATCAGCCTCGACAAGTGTCCCTCCCACAGAAAACAAGAGAAGCCTCCAATGGGACCTGACCTCTCAGCCCTCGTGGCTACACTCCCAGGTTCCTCGTCCCAGGGCCTCAGTGAGGTCACCTGTGCCCCTTGCCTCCCAGCGCCCTCAGCCGGCACGTCCACGCCTGCCCCTACTGAGCATCAGTCTCCCTCCAGCTCTGTCACAGGCCAGGTTACCTTTGTTCCCAGGTCTCGACTTGAGGGGCTGGGCGCCTCCTGGATCTGAATGTCCATCTCAGCAAGGAGCTTCTGGCCCTGGCCAACCTGCGTGCACAGGGCCTCGTAGTCCTCAATCAGGCCCAGGATGTGGCTGCCACTCTTGCTGGCCCACAAGTGATGGCCCGGGACCAGGCGAGACATACTCGGGGCGCTGGTGGCCGAGCTGCCACTGTCACAGGACAGGGAGTCCATGTCATTTCTAGAGAGCGGAAGGCTCTCTGACGCTAGATAATGAGAGGGAAGATGTCAGATCTATTGGGGGCAGCACCCTGGGTTCCATGAGCTGCATTCAGCCAGCTAGGGGGGCTAAGAGCGGCCCTCAGTCTGTACCTTACCCCACACTGGGCTTGTTCGTCTTGTGGGAGAAGCTCAATTCAATTCAACCAACACTTAGCAGGTCAGGCACCCACTCGCAGAAGACCCTGATTCACACAGATGAATCAAGCCAGTGCCTGCACTCCTGGAACCCATGGTCCAATGAGAACACAGACACATGGGAGGTGGAACAGTACGACAAGAGTCAGGGCTCAGAGTTAAAAATTCTGGCTGGGACGCCAGTGAAGTTTGCATTCGTGATGAGTGGCAGAGAATGGGACAAGGGCGGTCTGGAAAAGGAGGAAAGTGGGAGCATGTCTGCAGGAATGTGACCCCTCTGTATGAGAGCATGAGGGCAGAGGGATAAGGCTGGACCGAGCCCATTGAGTCTGGCTGCTCCAGAACCTTGAAAGCCACTCGAGGTGTCACACTTTAATCAAGAGACCCAATGATGTCATTGAGGTTGGTGATACTTAGGGACCACTTAACTGGCTTGGAGAAGGAGATCACCAGCTAGAGATGCTGACGACATGAAACCCCAAATCCTACCAAACACCCTCTTAGATTAAGACCAGGGACATCCTTTTCTTCAATTTAAAAAGTCCTGCTCTTGCCAGTTTGGGTCCCAGGTTCGATTCTGGTCAAGAGCACATGCCGGGGTTGTGGGCTCGATCCCCAGTAGGGGGCGTGCAGGAGGCAGCCGATCAATGATTCCCTCTCATCATTGATGTTTCTATCTCCCTCTCCCTCTCACTTCTTCTCTGAAATCAATTAAAATATTAAAAAATAAAATAAAATAAAAAGTCCTACTGACAAACCCGACCGTGCTGTAGTCAACCCAGATGTCGGCTTTGTACCTGATCTCGGGGACACAGGTGGGGCGGAGTCACGCAGATCATAGGAATTATCAGTTGCCACAGGACATCTGTCACCATCTACAAAATGCAAAATAAGAGAAGGAAAATGAGCTGTGAAATGTTTTTGTTTCAGAGAGAAAACTGAAGGAGAATATGGTAAAGTATCTGACACACAAGCATTCCTTCATAAGCTCACTGGGATCTCTCCTGCCCAGTCCTGTGCAGACACAGGGTAAGAGTGATCAGGCTTCCCTGGTTCAGTTGGTTGCACCATCATCCTGTACACCAAAAGGTTGCAGGTTTGAGTCCCAGTCAGGGCACATTCAAGGGCAACCGACTGATGTCTCTCTGTCTCTCTCTCTCTCTCTTCCCCCTCTCTCTCTCTCATCCCCTTCCCTCCCTCTCTCCCATTCCTCTCTCTAAATCAATTAGAAAAACACATCCTCATGTAAGGATTAAATAATAAAAATAATAAATAAGTAAAAAGAATGAGCAGACTCAGTCCCCGCCCCGGAAGGACCCTCTTGTCCAGACAAGTAAACAGGCCATTTCCCTTGGGGTGCTCAGGGTTAAGGGAGGGGCGCTAACCCCGAGGAGAAAAAGAAATGCAGGCAGAGGAAGAAATTCAACCAGCTAGGGGATGCAGAGGCACAAAGGAGTGAGCCATCTCTACACTCCCAGGGAGACTGCTGCAGTTCAAATGGCTGAGCCCAGGGAGCCAGGCCAGAACTGTGAGGACGTGGGACCCACTCCAGGGAGTGAGGCAGGGCAGTGTGCAGCGAGGTCTGCGCTTCGGACTGGAGGGGTGAGCCTGGAGGCTGCCACAGTAACTCAAGCAAGAGAGAAGAGTGACCCGAAAAAGGATTTGGGAGGGGATGCAGTTCTGAAACAATGTAAGGAGGCACAATCAACCAGATGCTATATAAGATGATCTGCAACACAAGCAAATGCAAAGCAGAACCAGTTTTCAAACCTACCAGGTCCTGAAAAGCATTGTCAGTCAGGATAAGAGGCTTAAATTCTCTTTTAAAGGCAGTAAGAGGGACTAGAAGGGATGTTCAGCAGAGGAGGGATGTGGGCAGGACTAGATGGATGGGAGGGACCAAGACCGGAGGCAATGAGGGTGGCTAGCAGCCCAAACCCCACTCCCTGAGAACCAGGAGGCTGCAGACAGAGCTTACACATTTTGCCAAAGGTGACAGCTAATTAGTGGTCAGGTCCCCTGGCTCCCAGGGTAGAGCATGTCTGCTGTCAATGGAAAGACACCTCTGTGAGGAAGGGCAGCACCAGGCGCTTGCGGGTCCTGCAGACACACAGGGCTGCTTTCTCTAACAGGGAGCAGAGGCGGGAGCAGTACCGTGTTTGTCTGCTGGGAGGGGCCGCTCGGGCGTGGGCAGGGTTTGGAGCGCCTTCCGCCCGCCCTGCCCCAGCTGCTCCTCGAGCCTGCCCTGCAGGGTGCTGTTGGTATCGATGCTTCTTTCCAGTTGTGCCCGCAGAGCCTGGATCTCGGTCAGGAGGTCATGCAGGTCACCGAGCGGGTCCTGCCCCTTCCAGCCTTCTCCCGACATCTCTGCTCTGGACTCTGCAAACACGTGCAGGGGAAGCCTTGACACCTTCTTCCACCAAAGGGTCGGCCATCAAAGGCGCTCGAGTTTTAAACCCGCCACCATCACCCTCCCCTTCCTAAGAACTAGGTACAATTTAAAATAACAACTTGACTTTAAAAACAAAAATATTGGCAGGCCTAATTGCTGCTATTCCACAGGCTAAATAAGAGCTGGAAATTAATTTTCACTTCTGGCCATAAAAGCATAGCAAATTGCACACCAAACCCCGAAATTATGTCTAGTAGTAATAAAATCTATTTGGGTGGAATTATAGAATGAAAGGGGCTGATTTTAAGAGCCACAGTATATTTAAAAAGGCACAACAGCAAGAATAAGAAAAGCAACTTGAAGAGAAAATAAAAGCTGTGACCCTTTTCTAGATAAATTTTCAATAGGGAGAAACCATCTGGAAAATTAGTTTTAAAAAAACCCCACCACACCTCAAAATTGAATCTAAAACATCTGAGTTCACAGTCGAGTCGCTCTGCTCTGGAGTCTCTCTCAGGATACAGAGAGGACCAGGGCCAACGACCACCTCCGGAGCAATGGCCACTGTGGAGGGGTGCTCCATAAACACTCGCTGGATGAATGGGCAAAAAGGAAACACATAGTAGCAAGAAAACAGTCATAAAAACCGTATCTTGAGTGCCTACTATGTGCTAGGTACTGTGTTAGGGTGCATTTAATAAATGACCTCAGATCATTATCTCAGCAACTCTACAGAACAGGCATCAGTGAGCACGCTTTACAGAGGAAGACACAGGCCCCCAGGGGTGAGACGAACTGCTGAGGGCCACAGAGAGCAAGGCGGTGAAAATCCACACGTCAGCTGGCCTGGCTCCTGAGCCTCCTGAGAGGAAGAGCGGGCCAGAGAGCTTGCTCTGAAATACACCTCCCATCCAGGTGAGCCCGGGGTGTGATGACAGCCCGACACAGAGCCCAGGCCGGGAAAGGCCGGGACCAGCGCCCGTACCTCTGGGAATCCCGTGCTGCGCGTCCAGCTTCTCATACACCTTCAGCTCCACTCGCAGGGACTGCAGCAGCCTGTTGTTCTGGGAGAGCAGCTCCTGCCTCCACTTCAACCCCTCCTGCACCCTGCGAAGGCCAGCACCGGGGAGGAGAGGTTATGCTAACTTAGAGTGACTCAGCTGGACCCCGCGGGCAGCCAGCCCACCCTCAGCTGGGAGAGCGTGGACCAGAGTGACAAGCGTGGTTCAGAATTGCAGTCACAGCCCAGCCTTTTACATCCATTATCTCATGGGATCTTCACAGACACAGAAAGGAACGTGCTAGCTAATCCTCCACTCGGACAGGAGGAAGGGAAGCCCAGGGAGCACAGCCGGAGAGGAGGCAGGATGGGAAAGACCACGTGCCCCCGGGTGACCCAGGCTGAGGTCAGTCACTCTAAGAGAGCAAGGCCCTCACGCTGCGACAGGAAAGGCTGGAAACATGGGGACAAGGCGGAGCCCAAGGGGAAACGGCAGAGCAGTTGGCACAATCCCTTTAAAATCTAAGTCAGGCTCATGCGGCCCCTCTACTCAGAATCTCCCCAGCCTTCCCGTCACTCAGAGTAAAAACCACAGTCTTGACCACGTGACGAGGTCCTATGTGATCCAGCCTCTAGCCACCTCTCTGCCCTCACCCGTCCCGCAGCCTCTCCTCCAGCGGCACTGGCCTCCCTGCGCTGAGGCCCGGCCCCCGGCCCGCACCCTTCCCTCCGACAATGCTCTTCACCAGATACCCGCAGAGCTCACACCGCACTGCCCCGACAGCATCTCCACACGGCTTCCCTGACCCGCCCTGCGTGAAAACCACAATCAGCCCCCGAGCCGACCCTGCTGACTGCGAAGACCTCTCTCCGTATGCTGTATTCCCACGTGACGTAGTCCGTGTTTGGGTGTTTACTGTCATACTCTCTGCGGTCCCTGCGCACTAGGGCAGGGGCTGGCATGCCCTGTCCCGTGGCCACAGCCCAGGGCCCGAGGCCCGCACAGCCGCCAGGCCAGGGGTGCCGGACTACCTGCTGAGCTCGCTGCGGCTGGCACAGAGCTCCTGGCGCAGCTGCTGGTTGTGCCGCTCCCTCTGGCCCGCCTCCTGCTGCAGCCTTTCCTTCTCCCCCTTCACACAGGCAAGCTCCCGCTGGAGCCGCTCAAGGTTCGCCGTCTTCCTGGAGAGGGACTCTCGTAATTTTTCATTCTCCTTCTGTTTATCTGCAAACAAAATGCGCCACTGAGAAGCATCCCCATTTGTTTTTCCCAACCTTATTACGCAAATACGGCACTTCAGTTCGAGCACTCCAAGAATACAAAAGAGAATGAGATTTAATCTGGCATTTATGATTCTGGCACTCCAATTATCTTATGCATTGTGGGCAGATAAATCTGTCAACACCACGGCTGCAGATTAAACGTCACTGGGATGAAATGGGCCTGTTTAATTTTCTATTAAATAATGGGCTGTGCAAACCTAGTGACTTTGCCTTCACAGAGCAAACAGTGGGTAGAAATTAAAGACAGAGGCAAGAAACAGGCCCCAAATCCTGGCCCTGGGTGTTGGAAAAGTCCACAAGCCTCTCACCAGGCCAGCAGGGATGTGCAGATGGCGGCCTGGGCCCCATCCACGCCTCAGCCCTGAGGACAGCCCTCTCCTGAGGAGGAAGACACACCTCGGGCCCAGAGGCAGTGCTCTTCTGCTCACTGGCTCCACGGCCTGGAGTGGGCTTCTTCCCTTCTCTGTGCCTCGGTTTCCTCCATGTGCCAGTATGAGGGTTACCCGGGGACTGCATGCACAGGGCTTCCCCAGCACGCTGGAGGCTGTAAGCACTCCACAGTGCAGGCTGCTGGCAGTGCTGTACCAGCCATCTGCAGGCATCACGCTAAGATCTCCACATGTATCATGTTAGGTACTCGTCACAGCAAACCTCCAAGGAAGGTACTAGCATTCTCCCGTTCCCCAGACAGGAAAATAAGGAGCAAAGAGGTTAAGACTTTCCCAAGACCACACAGTCAGTAAGTGGCAGAGCCAAGACTCAGACCCGGGTTTTCTGATTCCACTCTTAACCATGACACGTTAATTCTCCAGCAATGTTCTCCTGCCCCCGACCCCAGCCACACTCAGCCTCATGTAATTCCCGAGTGGTCTGTACTCGCCCCATCTCTAACCCTAGGCCTGTGTCCGCTCTCCTTCTTCTATTGAAAAGGCCCTGCTCCTCTAAACCGGAGGCACCTTGGTTAATCCCTACTTAACCTCTAGACTCTGCTTCTGAAGACCAGCTTTCCCTGGCCAGGATGCTGTCTCCAGGATCCTGTAGCTCCGAGCCTGCCTGCATCGTGGCTAGTCCACAGACTGGCCTGCTGTGTCTCCCATCAGACCACGAGGAAAAGGACCAGTTCTCAATTCATTTCTGTAACAGCATCCACACAGGCCCTGACATAGAACTGGAGCCAGGAATGTTTGCTGAGTGAATGAATGATCTGCAGAAGCCCGAATTTCATCTCTTAAACAAAATCAGCATGAATAACCTCTAGGGAAAGTGAAATAAACCGGCCCAAGTTTCAGCTCTGGCCCACCTTCTAGCTCTGTGACCACAGTTCAGTCAATTCCTTAGGCCTGTCTCTTACCTGTGAAACAGGACTAATGACATATCACTCCAGAAACATTTTAAGTACTGAGAGGTAATGTAAGTGAAAGCTTGTGGGGGACTAAGCTCCAAACAGAAGGAATTAAGAGAAGGGATCTTTATAAGAAATACTGGAGAAACTCTCCTGACAGTAGGAAACCTCTGATTGAGAGGTGGCAGTAATATACTTCCAGGCCTTCTCTCTCCCCCTGGGAACTAAGACAGATGAGAGGTGGCTGGATAGAGGGGATGTGTAACAAGGGCAAAAAGCAACATTTACTGAGCTGAGGGCTTTACAGTGTTTAACTGTCACTACAGCCCCATGAGGTATTCCTGTTTTACAGCGAAAAATACGGAGATTCAGAGAGGTCAAGTGACCCGCCCAAGGCCAGAGCCGCGGGAGGTGAGCCTAGGCTGCTCAGAGTGCAGCGCCCGCACTCTTCCCAAGCCACCGAAGGCGGGGGGCTCCAGGCTGCAGAGACCCCTTTAAGTCTTACCTCTGGATCCTCTAGCAAGCATTGTATTGAGGGCCTGGTTCTGCTTCCTCAGGAAACGAATTTCTGATGTCAGAGAATTATGCAGCTCTGAACCACAAGCAAAACTGTTTAAAGAACCTATAAAAACACAAAAACAGTGATTTATGCAGTCTCAAGGTCAGTATAGAAGTTTCTAGAAAACAGCTTTAAATAATGAGGAAACATAAGAAAATCACTCCTATGAACTATATATGCTGCTACCAGAGCCCAAAGGGAGACAAGAGTGAGCTTGAAAGAGGAGACAAGAGGGGGCTCCCCCACATCCTCAGCATTACAAGGAGCCATGCCTTTCTCAAACCTGCTCCCAAGGTGAACACTTGGCAGCGGGGGAGGCGCAGCCACGTTTATTTCTTTGTCTCTCGGAGACTGTGACAACATGGTGAGAACAGCATGTCTTTCCACCAGCGTGAATACGTTATGAATGCCTTTTTGTAAACCTTCCTGTCAAAGTGAATTACTCTCCAGAGCAATTGCCTGCTCCATTATAGCTGGTGGCCATTTGAGCCCCCAAATAATTCTATAATTGAATTTGCTAGGGAAAATGTAAAACAGAATGAATCTAATTCGGGCATTACCAAGAGCGAACGTGAAGGGCCCAGGCGTGTATTTCTTTCCTGTGTTTGATGTGACTAATAACTCAGATTAATAAATTTCCCTGGGGCTGACAGGGGGGAGGATGCTGGATGCAGGTGGGAAGGAAGAGGGGGGAGAGAGAGAGAGAGAGAGAGAGAGAGAGAACCATTTGGAACCAAATGGCAGCATGCGCAGTACTCCTAGGCTGATGACTGCGACAGGCTGGAGAGCAATGAGAACTGGACTAGGGTCCAAAGATTCACGTCAAGGAGCTCCGTGCCAGCCGCGAGTTACCACTGAGTACATCTTTGATAAAGATGCAGAACTTTGTCATCTCATCTCCAAAAATGGAATGACATCAGCATCCCCACTCTTTGCAGAGCGCTGCAAAGTTAAACTGGTAAAGTTACACAATAAATAAAATAAAACTGGTAATGATGAAGAAAACCACCATTTATTGAGAGGAGCTTAAGCAAGGCCCCATTCATAACACTGCCTCATTTAATCTCAGTGACTCTTATAAGATAATTAAGATGGGGAGAGCTGGGGAGATTTGCCCAAAGCCACAAACTAATCAACAGAAGCTCTGGGATCCACACCAGGTAGTCCAACCCCAAACAATCTCCCACTTTCCTGAGGCACAAAGCTGCTCTCAGACACATTCTTCACGAAATGAGGACACAGTCCTCGGAGCAAGAAGGAAAGATGTCCAAAATGTACTGTTTGAAGAAAAAGAGGGGACAGAATAGTGATATAAAGTATTGTACACCTTCAGGTTAAGTGAGAAAGGGAATAAGAATAAATATTTGTATTTATATTTTTAAAAAACACTGTTTAAGAATACAGAAGAAAACTAGCAGAAGTGGGAGGAGAGAAGGGATAATAGGACATATCAATTTTTGAATCATAAGAATATCTTACCTATGGAAAAAATACACATTTAAAAATTCTTCATGGAAGAATATCCCATTCAGAGCTAAGTGTGGCTATGCAGCATTATTGGTGACTTTTTGATTGGCATGTGAGATTTACTAGACTGCTAAAATGCTAATATTTTCATAATCCATTATTAAAAAGACAAAATGCCGCTTTGTTTTGTTTTAAAATACCTATCTATTTCTGTACAGCTTCCAAAGGCAAATGCGGAGCCAACCACAATCCAAGACGTCTAGGGGGCTGGCAGACTTCTCCAGTGGCTGGGAAATCAACATTTATCAAGTGACTACTATGTAAGGGGCTGTGGGGCTCTCTCCTTAAGTTAGCTCACGTAATTCTCATCACAACAGGATAAAATTAGAAAAGTTACTAAAACTGAAAGCCAGCAAGGTTAAGTGAGGGCACCCTGGAGGTAAGCAGCAGAGTCAGGGTTTGAATTGAAACCTCTCTGGCCACGAGTCCGATGCTCTTCCCAGTACACAGAATGCTGATCCAGGCAAATGAACTGCGCCGGCTTTGGGAAAGTCCTTCTTACCTTGATCAAATTCAAGCCCTTGCCGTTCCAACTGTCTCCGTAGCTTCTCATTTGTCTTAATAGATTCTTCTAAACGTTGTCTCAAACTTCGAATTTCCTGTATATGTTCCATTAGTAGGTCTATGGGAAGAAGGACAGTTTTTATTTATGGACTGAAGCCCCCAGCAAAGTGAATAATTTCTAGATTTTGCAGTGATCTTGAAATTCCAATTCACTGGCTGTGCTAAGATAGTCAGCAACTGGCAATTCCTTCCTAGCAGGGGGAGGCTGAGCTGCTGCCCACAGCCCACAGACACCGTGCTGTAACGATTCTCTGCAGCCTTCCACGAGGGAGATATTGTACATCACATGGAAAAATTCTATTCCATACAATTTTAATGCTAACTCTCATGCAGCCCTTTATTCTTCTAAATATCAAATATTCATTTAAAATCTTCCTTATGGTGAAACTAACAGATCGCTCTGAAGTCTGCCTGAATTGCCTAAGAGTTGATTAAACTTCCTCCATTATGAATCCAGATATTTTCAGGACTAATTCTTTGAAAGGCATATGTTATCCATTTATCACTTACTAATTTCAGTCTTAAAAACAAAACAAACAATAATCTTGTGAGAATGGTACACTCAAGAATACATCCTGTTAGCATGAGTATAAATGTATATGACTTTTTGGGACTGTTTTTATCATTAACCTTAGAAAGAAAGGTTCTTTCCAATGTCTTCTACCAAATAATTCTAATTCTAGGAACTTATTTAAGAGGTCACCAGAGCTGCTGACAACCATTTGCCAGATGCAAGAAAATGTTCTTTTTGACACTGTATGTAACAGCAAGAACTGAAAATAACTCAAATTATTAAATAAATTGTGTTACATGTATTATGATGTAGTATTACACAGCTATTAAAAGTATATTATGATGACCTTATAGTACCATAGAAAAATATAGATACAAAATGGCTTATCAGTGCAATCAAAGCTCTATTTAAAAATGTGCAGACAGGAAAGACACATACACAAAAGAAGGAAATACACCGATATATTCACAGAGATTGCCTTTGGGTATAGGTTTTTGGTTTCTCAAAACTTCTATATTACATCTTAATATTATATTTAATAATATATGAAAATTAAATTTCCCACATTTTCTAAAATGAGCATGTCATTTTTTTTAGCCTCTGCCACACCTCACTTTAACAAAGAAGGAAGCACAGCTCCAACCTAGAGGTAGGTTTCCAGAATCAGTGTTTAAAGCACAATCACATTAAGTATCAAAAGGCAAAACTGAAGTTTTTAATCCATCAATTAGGGTACACTCAGTATGTCTTAGTAAGTTTACTTTAAAACATTATACTAATGTTATGACCCAGTTTTAATTCCTCCAAGAAGACTTTCATTTTAAAGTAGTACAATGTTACAGATCTTTTCCTAATTAAATAGCAATTTTGCCATGAATCTGAAAGGTTATGAGATGACTTAATTCCCAAACCCTCAGCTATCTCCTACTAATGCCACACGTGTGGCAAGCCATTTGCTGGACTGTCTGAGGCCCTCGCTGCAGCCCAGGCTGAAGAACGGCCTGTCACAGACTCCCAGCGCGTCACGTCATGTCACCGCACCTGCTGTGCCTGCCTCGCTCCCTGCACACCTTCCAGCGGCTAGGCAGGTCGGAGGGAGCCGGGAGCTTATCTGCTCTCACTGCGGCCATCCTTGCCAGTTTCTCCCCGTCGCATGCTGCTGGCTTCTGCGGTAATAATCTCAGCAGCCATCAGCACAAGTCATCTTCTACTGAGTCTGGCTGGGAGCTGGAATCATCACTTGGGCTTAAGGACACATTCCCAGTGGAACTGGACACCACGTGTTAATTATGCAGCCCTCACCAAGGAGAAGGAAACAGTATACTCGCCTTTACAGGTGGGAGAAAAATATCCGTCCCTCTCACAATAACACCCTTCTGACAAATGCTAACTCCTTAAAACCATAAATCCTGTTTAAAAGCAACCACCAAAAACACTGTGTACATCTTCTGACTAGAAATTCCAATTTACAGAACCTAGGTTAAGAAATACCCTTCAATAAGGTGAAAGCTCATATTCAAAGATATTCCCTACAGCAGTGATCAAAACTGTGAGATATTTGAAATGATTTGAATGTTCTGCAACAGGGAACATAAGAAAACCTGCAGTTCGGCCTTTCAGAGGACTACGCTAAAGCCACTAAAAATGATGTTCTGTAACATGTTAGAAAGCTTATGATATAATGCTAAGTGAAAAAAAGGAAAAACACAAAATTCTCTCTCCATTCAGATTATGAATATGACAAAAGGAAAAGACAGATGCAAAGACTAAAATTCTGAAGACAAACCAAGAAAGTGAACAGTGTGTTTGTCAGGGGACCAGTGAGCACCATCCCCATGAGGGGAGTGCCTGGGAACCCAGGAGGAGGGCATAAGCCAAGGTCATGGGTCCTCAGAGGAATCAAAATTAAAGACTACTGAATGGTTCTACACTGGAAAAAAAAAAAGAGAGACTAGAAAAAAGAGGGACAGGCAAGAGGAAACGTGGGAAGTGCCCAGCACCATAGCAGGAGGGCTCTGAAGAACAGAGATCTTAAGCATTCTGATGTTACTGAGCTGGCTTGCTGCATTGGGACCCGGACCCTCCTGGTCCTCCCACCCTCAGTCAAGTCGGCTCTTCCCACAAAGGCCTGGGGTTTCTGGGAAAGGGACTGAGTTCCATGCCAACTGACAGTGCAGGAGGTGGTACCGGGGACCAAACAATTCAGGGTCTGACCTAAATTAGAAGAAGGTAGATCGCACACAGAAATCGTAGAGGGGTACAGCCAGAAACCCAAAGAAAGCAAATATAGGGGGGTAGCTACTGGAGGCCCCAGCTGAGACCCGAGTTACATCACGCATGTGTACTTCATGCTCTAGGTATGTTTTCAAACTGTGCTCCTCAGGACCCTGAGTGTCCTAGGGGAGCCTGGGAGGCCACCATGGGGACAAAGCTTCCACTCGGATCTTTTTACATACTGGACCCACATGTAAAGTTTCATCTGGAAAAAAAAAAAAAAAAAGTGGAGAGGGGTGAGTGGAGGTCCTGTTGCTAAAAAAAAAAAAAAAAAAAAAGGATTTAAAGTTTCTGAAAACCATTTTGCTGTGTAATCAGGTGTCAACAAAGGACCTCTGGGTCCACTCTGGGCTCCTTGCAAAGAACCCGCTAGAAGAGAGACCAGAAGAAGTCAGCGGAGGTCCAGAGTCTATACCAGGGGTTAGAAAACAGCCCTGGGTCAAATACACCCACACCTATCTTGGTGAATAAAGTTTTATTGGAACCCAACCACATCATTTGTTTACATATTATCTATGGCTGCTTTTTACTGCAACAACAGGATTTAGTAATTGAAACAAAGAGCAAATGCCCACAAAACTTAAATATTTAGTCTCTGGCCTTTTACAGGAAAATAGGTCCAGTTCCTGGTCTATCTGTTCTGGTCTATACTGTTCCTTGAACTTCTGAAATACACTGAATTATAAACACGAAGCCCTACCTAATACCCCAACAGGATGTAACGAACTGCAAATACAGAAGAGGTAAAGGGGGCTTAGAGGCAGGTGGGGCCTCGGGAGGCTGGTTCTGCCACCTGAGCCCGTGGCTCCATGATCAGAGGCAGGGCAAGGGGCCGACCCATGGGCCAGAGGTTCCACGAAAGAGAAACACAACAGATTTACAGAATTATAAAATATTTAACGGGTTAGGTGATCTCTGGCATCTGTACAATTCAAAGCAGAAGAGTCTTCCTAGTGCCCTGCCTTAGGAAGAGTGTGAAAGAAACAAAGGAAATTAACCCGAGTTTCCAGCCTGCCTACTTAGAAGAGAAGGAAATGGCAAGTCATATAAGAAGTCATCATTTAAAAAACAAAAATGGCTTTTCCCCAGTCACCAACACTTTCAACAACCCTAGCTTTCCCCAGTGATAAATGACACTCTGAGTGACCAGCTCTGGCCCACCCAGAGTCTCCTCAAAGAAATATTCAAATGTCACCACACTCCGCTTACCACGGCAAGATGACAAACTGTTGCTTAAACCAGGAAACCTTGGCTATGTTTAAAATGCTGCGTAAAGCTTAGCTTACCTTGAGAAAAATTGTTCACCGAAACTGAAGTCCTCTCAGACTCGCTGTCTTGCTTCTGGTCTTGTGAGGAGGAGGACTTTTCGGACATTTCACAATCAGACAACGCGTGCGAGGCCGCAGGCTCAGGAGATTCAGGTAGAATATGTTGGTAGGGTAAGCTGTCTTCCTCAAGCCTTGACCATGGGAGTGAGAAAGAAAGCTAAGATCCCAAGGACCATGCCTTCAGAACACTTAAGATTCCTGGGCCCTTTGCTGTGCTGGAGCCCCTCTGTTTCCTTGGAGCATTTTCAGAAGGACACTCAGAAGACAAAAAGGGCTCAGGGGCTTGAGTTTGGAGCAGGGGGAGCCACCACCACCTGGCTCTTGGGGAGAGACCTGAGAGAGGGCATCAGTCCATGGCACACCAGGCAGATGAGTGAACTATATTACTTGGTCCTCGCAGAAACCCTGTGAAGCAGGGAGTAGGATTCTCACCTAGAGTTGGGGAGACGGAGTCCCAAATAAACTTGCCTGCTGTCTCACAGCTCCCAGGTGACGGGGCTCACATTTGAACCCAGGTCTGCCTGCCTTTGAGACCCCAGGAGAATGAGGGAGACCAACTCAAACTCATGAAGTGGCCTTAGGGGTTTAAAAACCTCAAAACCCTTGTGGCCCAATATCTCCATTCTGGCAATCATCTGGTTATTAACCTGTATTTCCCAAGGGCAACCTAGGCCATGAGGAAAAACATCCTGAACTCTGTAAAAAGCCCATGTGAATCTCCATTATAGATAAGTTCCTTCATTTAAGCTTTTTTTCTCCCACTTTTTCCTATTACTTCTTGTCTCATTATTCATAAACTCAGACAAGAGCAAAGGACTCCAAAGCTGCAATGCATTCATTAACAGGTAAACACCAGATGCAACTTTGCTCAGACAGCGTGATGGATGTGTGGGCTTACCACTGCCTGGCAAAGTGCGGAATGGGCCAAGAGCCCCCGTTTAATTAGCTAGGAGTGGCCCATGTGAGTGCTAAGCCTACAGCTGAAACAGGTAGAACAGAAGGAGAGAAACAAGCCTGTCAGAAGCGGAAGGGTGACACACGGTTGAGGAGGCTCCCTGCCTCCCTCCGCCCATTCTCCAAGAACCACGTTGCCTTTCAGATGGCAAATCTGATCATGTGTAGTGCCAGCTCACCCTCCTCAAAGACTCCCCTCTTCCTACAGAACAAATTTTGGACTCTTAACACAGTATTTGTGGATAAGCCCAACAAGGCCCTGCCTGCCTCTCTAACCTCAACCCTCACATTTCATGCAGCAGCCACACTGCTTAAAGGGGCCACATCTCCCGTGCATCAAGAATGGACACTCGCCTAGCCCTCAATGCTCATCCTTTAGATCTCAGCAAAGACTGTCTCCAGTCTGGGAGGCCTTCCCTGCCCTCCCCACAGCCTGCCAATGGGATGTGATCTGTTATTTTAAGGATGGAAGTGGAGGGTTGAACTGCGAATACTGCAAGGGGAGAGGAGTATTTCTTCTAAAGTTACAGCACTGATAGAAATGTCCCCCAGTGAGCTGTGATCACCTCCCTGCCTGCTTGCTGGTGGCTTTCATGATGCCAAATAAATTCTGCACCCCAGACTGGTCTCTATTCTTCATTTCACCCCCAGGAGCCCAGAGGGCTGCAGTTCCCAGGAAGAGAGAAGTGCCCATAGCCCTGTAGCATTCAGAACCTTTAACAAGAAAACAGAGGAGGGCAAGACCTTGACACTTCCAGTTGCCCAGAGGCAAGCTCCGAGAGTATGCAATCCATTTAGTCCGGGAACATTTTCTGAATCCCAACTACATGCCAGATACCTGAGGTTGGAGCAGGTATAAAGGTATTAAAAACACAGTCTTTGACTTTCAAAGGCAATGTGGAATAATAATAACAGCCCAGGTGTTGGAGTACAACAGGCTCAAGTTCAAATCTCAGCTCTGCTCAACTCTGACCCTCAGGCTCCTCATTCAAAAATGAGAAGAATAATGCTCACCTTGTAAGGCCAGAACTATTGAAAGTGGATGCTTAGGCCGGGACTGACACATACCAAAACCCAGTTAATGCTAGATCCTTTCCTCTTTTGAGGAATTTGGGAGTAAAAGATGAATACAGAAAGTATCACAATACCGTGTGCTAAGTTCTGTAATGTAATTATGTGTCAAGTGCTACAGGAAGAACAACTGATCCTGAATACAGTGGAGAGATGGGAGTGTCAGGAGGAGCCAGTTGGTTTCCATGTGAACTGACTGCCATCATGGTCTAGAGCAGCGGTCACCAACCGGTGGTCCACGGACCACTGGTGGTCCATGAGGTCCGAAAGGTTGGCAACCTCTGGTCTAGAGAACAACAGTCCGAGAAGCATGGGATACATGATGGAAAGGAAAGATGGGTCAGACCAAGAAGGGCCTCAAATGGATTGATTCTGCAGGTACCCAGGTGCCAACAGGAGGAATGTGTCCTCTGGGTCACAGCACCTGGCAGAGAAATGCCACGAGTAACCTAATCAGCTGAATGAAGGCTGCAGGACACACCGCATGGCCCCTTGGTTCAGTGTGGCCATTCTCAGTTTCACGGGTGTTTATGCTTTATTTACAAGAAGCAGGAAACTACCAGGGGGAGGGAGCGGGAATACTAAAAACACCCACAGACAAACCACACCTGCAGCCCTCTTACAAACACTGCACACTCACCTCTCTATCAGTTCACTCTGGGTACTCATGTCCACTCCTACTGATTTTCCTAGAAGCAGAAATAACATTAAGAAAAACATTTTTAAAAGGTGTTCCCTGATGATTTCTTGTTCAGACGTTTGCAGAGACACTATTTCATCTGTTGAATCACTCTTTATAGCAACCCCGGGTATTTAAAGTAGGATTACCGAGAACATGATTAGGACCAAGACTCCTCATACTGTTCGGGCTCCAGTTCTAGCAGGACAGTGACAGCACTGAAGCTAAAAGCAATGGCACAGGTGCAGGTTCTCGGTCCTTCTCTAAAACTCTGATACTAGCAGAACACATGCTCTTTATAGGAAACTAGAGGCCCAGTGCACGAGATTCATGCACTTGGAGTGGGGGGTGGGGGTCCTCAGCCTGGCCTGTGCCCTCTTACAATCCAGGAGCCCTCAGGGGATGTCTGACTGATGGCTTAGGCCCGCTCCACTCACCGCAGACATCCTCAGCGCTGCCGTGGAGGCAGGCGAGGCTCCCGCCACTGCCACTGCACTCGCCAGCCTTGAGCCCAGCTTCTGGCTAAGCAGACTCTGTCACTTCCTGTGTTACCCTGCACTGGGGTAGCTCCTGCACTGAGTGTCTGCCTCCTGGTGGTCAGTGAGCATCATAGCACTGGTCATTCCACCATTCGGTCAATTTGCATATTAGCCTTGTATTATATAGGATAGGATGATAACAGAAGCAAGAAAAAGATCACTGTCCTTTGGGTACCCGCTACGCACGTGTCACTGAATCCAGTCTCTTCCATTCTTTGTCCATGCATTTTGGCATGGGTGATAGGATACTGTGACTGAATTTTTCACTTCGTAATTCTAAGCATTTCTCTTACTAAATGTGCTTTAGAAACATCCTTTTTAATGACCACATTAATATTCCAGTATAGACATGCACATACCACAATTTTGCCTGTCCCATTTTGACATTTAGGTCATCACCAATTTTTCACTTTTATAAAAAAAAAATGAAATAAACATCTTTGTGCATGCAGCTTTATCTGCATTTAAATTGTTTCCTTGGGAAAGACTCTCAGAAGAGGGATTACTAGGCAAAGGAGTATATGATTACCGTTGAAAAAGCCAGTGTCTACAACAGGGGGGATGACAAAGAAAACAAAGTGAAACAAAGCACAGCTGGGCAAAAGATCCTCCTCCCTCTCCTGCAGGTCCTCACTTGCTGTTTGAAAGGAGGCACATGAGCCCAGATTTCAAAGAGACTAACAACTTTATTTGAAAAATACTTCAGAACTCTGGAAACTGCCGACTGAGATGAGCTCTTTGAAGAAACTAACGTGTGGCTAAAGAACAAAACAAACCCTTCCATAGCCATACTTGAAAAATGAGCCTACAATTAAGCTACACCACGCACACCATTTTCAAAACAACTCCTAAAGGAGAGTTCACAACGCCACCGCCCCAGGAAAAGATCACTGGAGATCCGCACATTTGCTTTCTGCCTGTGGTTCCCACGGCTGGAGGGGCCGTCAGGGCTCCCTCTCCACCCGCCATGCCAGCCACTGGGCTGCAGGTCACAGCCATACATCCTGTGTTTATGTCACCTCCCATTGCAGGGCTCTGTGGGCACCAGTCAGGCCTGAGCGACCAGGAGCCGGGCCCTGAGGATGGTTCTTCAATAACCACTGATATTAAAGAACAGGCCTCACAACCATCCTACAGGCCCAGTGTCAGTATCTCCATTTTACAAGAAGTGAAAATCCAGGAGGTCTACTGCTTCCACTCGCCCGCTCTGCCCAATGCACACTCTCACCTCCTTTCCTGCAGGTTCCTGTTTAGCAAGGGACACGGAGACATGCCCACAGTTAGCTCCACCACACATCTACGTCTCCATCCTCTCGCTTACATCCTGCAATGACGTGCTATATGGGCTCCTGGAAGGGGTTCACTGGCCTCTACCATGGTGGGTGCTCCCAAGGGCTCCACCTCTCTGTTCTCCACATTCCTCAAGGGAGGAATCTCTATCTGATTGGGTCAGGTTCCAAGACCAAGGCTAGAAGTTCCGACTGCAAGACCCCCACGAACGGGCAGGGACAACTGCATATCCAAACAACTCAGCGTCCTTCATCTCACACCTGCACTGGGGCTGCTCACCAACATTCAGCGGATGATAAGATTTGGGCCCTACAGACCCCGAGGGGCCATCTGCTGCAGCCCAGCCTCCAAAGAGCTGGGTGTTCTACACACACCGGCCAGGCCAGCAGTACCTCCCGCTTCACACTTACCATCGTTCTCTATGGGCATCCATACACTCCTCGGGAAGTTCTCGGGACAGGGGGCCCTTGGTCTGGGACAGATTTTAAGCATTCACAAACTGATCTTAAAACTATCAAAAACCTCTCCTCAATTCCTAACAAAACTTATGACCAAAGAAGGAAGTGGCCTGATGCCACCAGCAGCATGGGTTCCTCTTCTTCAAATAAGAGATCCTTTGAGGGGCTTGTGATGACTCCACAATTGCATTCCACCCGTTCCCTATCACAACAGTGTTCTTTAAAACCAAACGACAAATTGTTATAGTGGGATTCACATGGAGATCATTACAGCTGATGCCGCGTATTTCTTGGTGGAAACTGGCTGCATGCAAATCACAGGGTACCATCTGTCAGGCTACTCCAAAAGCGGAAGAAGGATGTCATGACAGGACTGCTCCCATCTCTCAAGTAAGTCTTATTGCTACCCCCAAAAGCTATGTGCCAGCAAGGGGACTTCATCTTTCCAAATTAAAGGACATGTAGTTATCAAATCCATAGTTGAATAAGCAAGAGAATTATTATGCAGGACAGACGTGTAATTGGTTGACCCATCTCCAGTTTCCTCTCTGCACTGATCCATCCTTGTACACTGCCACCATTTAAAAAGCTTCTTTTCAAACAGTACTCCCTAGCTCAAAAGCTACCAATTACGCAGAATTAGGATCAAATATCACAACCTGGCAACTCCTACCTGACCCAAATGGGATGTGAACTCAAGTCGGTTTGGGTCCAAAGGTTTGTTCTTTCCATCCCAGCACATGGCCTCCATCATAAGCCCAGATGTGACTGTCAGCTGGGTGCTGCAAACAGCCCAGAAGTAAAGAGAAGGAACAAATTGGCTCTACTCAGGGGTGAACAAGGAAAGCTTCCTAGAAGGTAGACAGAATCTCTAGAATCAGAGAGGTAGTAAAAGCCTTCTAGAAAAGGAACCAGTTTGAATAGAGTCACAGAAGTGGGGAAATGCAAGGCCTGACCCACAGAAACATTTGACCAAGACACCTAACGTGATAGGAGTGTGAGACTCACGACACCAGGGTGGTCAGGAGGTTAGGGTGTGGAAGCCAATGTCTGAGCTCAAATCCAGACTCTGTCACTTCCTGTGTTACCCTGAGCAACTAAATCAACCTTTCTGTTCCTCATTCATTAAATGAAGATAAAAAGTACCTCATAGGCTGAGCACAATGCCCAGAATATAGAAGCACTCCATAATGACCAGCCTTCCTCAGTGTTTCGCCTTTATCATCATCATCATCATTATTTAGAGATTAGTGGGCTGAAAAAGGTAGACTGTGTAAGGCCTTAAAAGAAATGTATTCATCCCTGCAGGCAAAGGAGAGCCAAGGGGAAGGATCCAGCAGCTGTCTATTCATGTGGCTAACCCTGGCGCACCTGGCAAGCACACTCAGGAAAGGAACTATTTCATCTTCTTTGTACCTTCCCCAGGGCTTACTCAAACATACCTGAAGACAAACACTGCCAAACCGATTTAAGCTACTGGTCTGGGAGGTACCATACACAAGGAAATGGTGGGAAACCTGGGACTGCAACACCAGTTCCTGATCTATATTGGGGTCTCCACCCTTGTGTGTGTGTGTGTGTGTGTGTGTGTGTGTGTGTGTGTGTGGTGTGTTTTTTTTTAATTGATTTCAGAGAGAGGAAGGGAAAGGGAGAGAGAGACAGAAACATCAATGATGAGAATCATCGATCAGACCAGGAGAGTGAGATCACCCTGGGCTTGTCAAGGTAAATAGCAGGAAAATAAATCAAGGAGGTGGCTGAACGAGCAAGGGACTGTAGCAGGAGCACACCCCGTACTGGAGATCGAGCCCACAACCCGGGCATGTGCCCTGACTAGGAATCGAACAGTGACCTCCTGGTTCATAGGTCAACACTCAGCCACTGGGCCACACCAGCCTATTTTGAAAATCTAAGTTTTAGACCCTCACCCCAGAAAAGTGCACATACTCACAAAATCTGCAAGGCTCCAGACCTACTCTTGTCAGCTCTCATGACAAGCATTAGGAAACCACACTATCACCCTGCTTCTTGGGTTCTACCAGTCAAATAGTAACAAAAAAATAGCAAGAATGTGCACAAAGACTCCAACACAGTGTTCATTACAATAGCCCCAAACTGAGAGCAACCTGAATGTCCATCTAATGGGGATGATTAAATAAATGATGGTACACTCATACAAAAGAATGCTCGGTAGCAACCAGAACTTACAATGTAGAGTAATGCTTATCATCTATAATTGAACAAAGGGAGAGATTACAAACAGTCCTACTTCCACAAAAAATACAAATACGTATAAAAAAGATCTGAAAATATAAACGCAGGGTGTTCATGTTTTGCGGTATAAATGGTGCAATTACAGGAGCATTTGCTTATCTATTATTCTACAATAAACGTACTGCTTTGTATTAATAAAAAAAAAGACCATATTTAAATTTTTTAAGAACTCATGCTATGCCACTGCCTCAAATATAAAACTAGTCTGTGGTAAGCTCATTTCATAATTCAGGAGCCAGACCTTCGATAGCATCTAAGAAGGACCCACCTCTGTTCCATTTTATTCTCCAAGGAAAAGAGGTGCCATGAGGTTCCCGAGACCTTTGTGCCTTCTGGAGAAGAAAATGCAGTTCTGTGTTTGTGTTGTCTGCCAAGACTGAAATACTCCTGCTTTGCAGGAAACAGAGAGTGCGATCTCCCCGGGCTTGTCAAGGTAAATAACTAGAAAATAAATCAAGGGGGTGGCTGAACGAGCGAGGAAGGGCAGCTGGTGCCGGGCACTCTCTCAGCCCCACCTCCGGGGCCCAGGCGGAGGGCTTGCAGGGGCAGATGGGAAGCACCGGGGGCCTGGAAGGTGCAGCTCCATCTTGAGGACCCGTTATTCTCCAATAATAAAAGGAAAACTCACTTATTTGGAAACCCTTCACCAGAAGAAGGCAGATTCCATAAAGCTGGGAAGCCAATGCCCCTACGCCCTGGCGGCCCTCACAGGCCCCGCAGATCCGGTCCTAGAGAATCAGTCTGCAACCAGCCTTGCTGTTGGGCTCTTCAAAAGATCAAGGAAAAACATTCCCGGGCTCATAGGGCAAGCTACCCCACGTTCTATCTTGGAATTAACTGAACATATGTGGACCTCATGAACCATCTGTACCATAGGAATGAAGAGAGAAGAACTGGGGTCAAATCCCAATTCTGTGACTTTGAGCAACTGACTTTCCTCTGTGAGGGCCAAGCTCCTCCGCCCACCAGGCTGTTCTGGGGACTCAGCCCCCAACTCACAAGCGCAGATCCTCGTGAGCACGCAGGACCTACAAGCCTCGCACTGTTTAACTTAACCCACACGGCTCACACAGGAAAGCCTCTGACGTGAGCAGAGAATGGACTGCCCCGACTTACATTTTGAAAAGATCACTGACTACTGTGTGGAAATGGACAGTAGTGGGACCAGGGTGGGAGTGCGGACCCAGGGAGAACAGGACTGCGATGACCCACGGGAGGTGGCAACGGCGATCTGGAGCTGTGGCAGCAGCAAGGGAGTGACCATTGGCCCGCCTCTGAATCCAGGCTGAAGGGAGAGCTTCCAAGGGGCAGCCCGTGTGTTGGGTACAGACTGATTCACTGATGTCATCGCAGAAACCAAAACTTCTGTGGGTTTGACTGAAATGCAGTCTGAAAATGGATCGCTGGGTTCAGCAAGTGGAAGTTGTTAGTGACTCTGGCAAATGCCATGTGGATGGAAAGCTTGGGATGTCTGAGAGCCCCGAACCAGAGGGTTTAAGAGAGGAAGGGAGACTGCGAAGTAACACTAATGGACATAAAGAAGAGGGACAAAAATAATGACTTCATAGAAGAAATTTAAAAGAATGAAAGTTTTAACTTTGGAACCATCTTAATGTTTTTCATATTCAAAAAATAAAACTAAGTTAAATCAATAAGGACAGGGGAACCCTAAAATTGAATACAAACAGAAAGAAAACAAAAATCTGACTGTATTTCAAGTGAATAACATAACAAGACTGTATGAAAGCAAATAACTAAATTTAATACCTGACTAAATACCCTTAGCCTGAAAACAAAAATAACTATAAACAAATCCTGAACTCTTTTAGGTTTATATTTCACCAGGGTATGGGCAAAGCGATTCTGGAACTCTGTGTGTATTATAGAATTAAGCAAATGAGCAGATATGTTGATATTGTGAGAGCCAGGAGAAGGGAAACACAAATATAGAAGCAAGAAAGCAAGAAATAACACAGTGGATCTGAATAGAAATTGTAAGTACCACTGTGATTTTTTTAATATATTATACCAGAGGTCCAGTACATGAATTCGTGCACGGGTGGGGTCTGGCCCACCAGCCCTGATCCGGGCTGATTGGGCCAGACCAGCAGGGGGGAGGGGACGCAGGAGGTAGGCCACCCAGCCCCGCCCCCGATCAGGGTAGAGGGGCTGATTGGGGGCGGGGCCAGTCAGGGGGAGGGCTATGCCCCCTGCCCCCTGGTCGAACTCCCGGTTGAACTCCTGGTCAAGGGGACAATTTGCATATTAAGCTTTTATTATATAGGATAGGATACTTTTAAACATACATACTTTTTATACATACATATATAGTTATATTGTGTGTATCAGTGTATGTATATGTATGTGAACATATATCTTTGTTCTGTTGCTAGAGGACCTAGAAACAATTACACACCAGTAGCAATAAACACAGCCAGCACCAACTCTTGGTTTTTAAATGGCATTGCCTTTTACAATGAACCAGGGCTACTTAGAGAAATGGCTGATTCAGGGGAAAAGACAGAATAAAATGAGCTTGGAGCCCTGGCCAGTGTGGTCCAATTCCCAGGCAGGGTACATTACCTAGATTGCAGGTTCAGTCCCCAGTGGGGCTGGGTATGGCAGGCCACTGATCCATGTTTCTCTTATACATCGATGTTTCTCTTTCTCTCTCTTTCTCTCCCCCTTTCCCTTTCTCTAAAATCAGTAAAAACATATCCTCCAGTGAGAGAAAGAAAGAAAGAAAGAAAGAAAGAAAGAAAGAAAGAAAGAAAGAAAGAAAGAAAGAAAGAAAGAAAGAAAGACAGACTGGAACATCTTTTGGGCTAGGAAGTGCCCCCCAAAAAGATGGAGACATGTCAAAAGGAACTGCCACCTGCCAATTCTGGAACAATTTGAGTATTAATATGAATGATAGAATGGATAACACATAGTCCACTGAATAAAAGAAGAATCTACAAATCAACACTGATAATAAACAAATAACAACTATATAAGTAAAAGGAGTTAAAGAAAGAATTCATCCTTATAACAGATGCCACCTAATAATAAGTGAAGGAATGATGGCATTAGAAAAATGGGGGGTGAGGGCATATATGGGATTGGGGTGGGGGGGGCAATGGTAAGATATGTACACATATAATACCTTAATAAAAAAAATATTTAAAAAAAGAAAAAATGACCATGATAGCATCATCACAGTGATAAATGACTAAGGCAAGAATCCTCAATGGATGGTAAATCCCATGGATAAAAGTCTGAAGAGGAATGAAATACTTCAGAGTTGCAAAGTATCCCTCATTAGTTACTTTTACATTACACAGGGAAATACTGTAAACCACAGTGAAGAAATCTGACAGCCATTACCTTAACTAGGAATTAAAATTACCACTACCAAAAATGGGACAGACTGATATCATGGACCTCCTTAACATGACACCATGAGAACACCTGCCAAAGCCACCCAATGCACCTAATCTAATCAAGAGGAAACAACCGATAATCCCAAAGTGAGAGCGGCCCGAACTCCTGAAATTTATCATGAAAGACGAAAGGTGAACTACTCCAGACTACAGGACACCAATGAGCTGGGACACCTAGATGTAGTGTGAGGCTGGATCCTGGATCAGGATCGGGAATAAAACGCTCATAAAAGACATATTTTTACTACGGTATGATTCCATTTACATGAAGTTCAAGAATAGACAAGACTAATCTAAGGAAAGTCCAGAACAGTGGTTGCCTGTGGGATCATAAAAGACATTACTGAATCAATTACTGAAATTTGTCTATAGACTATATATTAGAAAATACTTTTCCTGATTTTGATAATTGTGGTTAAGAGAATGGTCTTGGTCTGAAGTATCTAGGGAGACTGATGACACATGATATCATCAATCCACTCTCACAGGGTTAGGAAAAAAATAAGGTGTGTGTGTGTCTGTATATATCCTATCCTATATAATAAAACGCTAATATGCAAATCGACCAAACAGCAGAACAACCAGTCGCTATGACATGCACTGACCCCCAGGGGGCAGACACTCAATGTAGGAGTTGCCCCTGATGGTCAGTGCACTCCCAACAGGGAGAGCACCACTCAACCAGAAGCCTCACGGCTGAGCCTCTCCCACCTCTGCTGCAAGCGGGCGGTAAGGAGCGAGGGGTCCTGGACTGCAAGAGCCCCAGATTGCGAGAGGGATATCTGACTGCCCCCTGAGGGATGGGGCCTAAGCCGGCAGGTGGACATCCCCTGAGGGGTCCTGGACTGCGAGAGGGCACAGGCCAGGCTGAGAGATGTCCCCTTCCCCCCAGGGCATGAATGTCGTGCACTGGGCCTCTAGTATAGGTGAGAGAGAGAGAGAGAGAGAGAGAGAGAGAGAGAGAGAGAGAAAGAGAGAGAGAATGATAAAGCAATGTGGCAAAATACCAACCACTGACAAGGCTGCATGAAGGGTATACGGAAGTTCTTTGTTGCAGTCTCAGAAAATTGCAAATTATTTTTTAAAAACATTTTAATATAGTAATATTTATTAAACTAGTAATATTTATTGAAGTACCTAGCATATGACAAATGGTTAGCAAAGGTTTTTTTTCATCCCTCTTCTGACTACCTCTGGCCTTTGAATATATATAAATATATAATCTTTATTGTTGAAAGTATTACATATGTCCCCTTTTTCCCCTCCATTGACCGCTTCTAGCCCCCTCCTGCCTCCTCCCCTCCCCGCTCGCAGGCCTTCACGGCCCTATTGTCTATGTCCATGGATTATGCATATATGCATACAAATTCTTTGGTTGATCTCTTCCCACCCATCCAATTGAATATATTTTTTAACCAAAAAAAGTTCAGCCCTAGCCGGTTTGGATCAGTGGATAGAGCATCGGCCTGTGGACTGAAAGGTCCAGGTCCGATTCCGGTCAAGGACACATGCCTGGGTTGCGGGCTCGATCCCCAGTAGGGGGTGTGCAGGAGGCAGCTGATCAATGATTCTCTCTCATCAATGATGTTTCTATCTCCCTCTCCCTTCCTCTCTGAAATCAATAAAAATACATTTGAAAAAAAAACAGTTTAGATTTTTTTTCGTTTATTTGTTGTTGCCAATATTTAAAACTCATGCGTTTTTTACCAAAACAACAACAACAAAACACCAATTTCCGTCTTCTCTTATGGATGAACCAACCACCATGTGGCAGGTGCTGAGGGCAGCACTTCCCCGCTGGCTTCACTTGTGTGTCCCACCAGCCAGCCCGAGGCAGGGCCCCAGGTTTGGAACATGGAACGGTCACTGGGAGAAAGAAGCAGTCAGTGTGGTCCTGTTGTCACCTCATCAGAGCACAGGGTGGAAGGTACATGGGGCCAAGGAGTCAGTTCCCCCTGGGCCCTCCAAGAAGCCCCGGGTCGATTACTGATGTGCCTTAAGACTCGAGTGCCTCGCCCCACTTACCATTGAGAAACAGCTTTTCCAATTTCTCGAGCAGCTCGGCACATTGATTCAGCTGTTCCTGGAAGCCCTCAGCCACATAGTAGTCCACATCACTGGCCTGCAGCAACTCCTCAAATGCCTTAATCATGGTGCTCATGTGTTGACGATAAATGACACAGATGTCATGGCTATCCTTGATCTGCTGCCGCTGAAGGGAGAGCTCCCTGGCTTGGGACTGAACTAATGAATTGTATCTGATAAA